>NW_026913932.1:0-600000 GCF_034315485.1 Pezoporus occidentalis
CAGTGGGTCTCCTATGACTCCCAGTTGCCCCTAGAAGGCATTTCACTAGCTTTTGCACTATATCTACCTTTCTGACTTATTTTGGGAACGTGGTGTCTCCTCTGGCTTTTGTCTGTATCCCACATTTCACAGAGTAGTTGCATCTGCTGAAACACCAGCACATGCAGACACCAGTGACAGCCCTGTGCCTTGGAGGGTCTCTTGCAAGGACATGCAGTTTCCCAGCTATACTTCACTAGCACTCAGAGGTACAGTCCAGGAAGGTAATGTACAAACCCTATGAGAGTACTTTTCATCTCCTGCTCTTAATAAATCAAAACCCCAGAGTACAGAGTCAGGTACTGGCGAAGAGGCAATGCTGTTATTTATCCACAATCATACATGGCATAGTCATCTTGCTAGGTCAATAGGGAGAGTTTTCACTTGATCTGAAGGTACTTTATTAATACTACTGGCTCGTAGAGCGTTTAATTTAGGTTTTATATTGGAATGATCAGGTTGTAGAGTCTCACAAAACCCACAAAAATACTTACAGACCTTCGCACTGAGGACCCGTTTGGGGTTTGACATATGTGCTGGGTCACACTTGGGATTCACACATTTTACCACATATGCTGGATGTGCCAAGTCTGTAAAGTCTGCTGGAATGGGTGGTGCTTTTAATTAACACTACAACTCTGTCCCACACAATGAATAGTTTTACTTTATCAAAAGGGCTACTGAGTAGCTTAGGCTAAGTAGAGAGAAATCTTGTAAATATTCCTTTGCTGAATAACCTCTGAGGAACTCCCTGCTCCATTTATATTGCTTTGAGGTCAGGCAGGAAGCATTGCTTGTGTGTTGAAAATTAAGTTTTTCAAGATTTCTTATAAGGTCTCTAATACTTGTATTTTTAGAGATTTAAAACAGATTGGTATTGTCAGTTTTGCATTCTGAAGGGCATGAGTCTGTGTGGGAATGTCATTCGTGATGTGGCTGGACCATGAACTTTATAACACATAGTTTGCTCCACATTTCACTGACAGCTCTGATGCAATAGGAAAGTCAGAGGGCAAGACACACATTGGATGCAAACAGGAAAATAATTTCTGCTGGGATCTCTTAATAAATGGTAAATAGTTTCACACCTTTGCTGCAGCCTGGTGTCAGAAACAACAGGGTGCTGTAATAAGAACTGTACACAGAGCAAGGTTCCTCGATAAATTCTTTGTGAGTAGGAGATATCCAAGACTCTACCTGGCTTCTCAAAGACAGAAGCCTGTCGAAGAGGAAAACTGAATATGAGGAGCATGCATAAGAAATGTTCTCTAAGACTAAGCAGTGGTGTGACAAGCCTGACCAAAGAAATTATGAAGGGATAATGGAGACCTAAGCCTGTTTAGGTTTATGCAATTTATAAATTAAGTTGGTTATGCACATTTACATGTGTCCTAGGTTCATCAGTAGCAGTCACTTTTTTCTCCTTCTTAGTAGCTGAAGCAGTGCTGTGGTTTTGACTTTCGGCCTGGGAACGGTGCTGATAGCACCGATGGTTTTAGTTACTGCTCAAATGTTTGGTTACAAGGTGAACGCTCACCACGCCGCCCGCCTGCCCGCGCAAACTGCGTTGACCCGCCCTGTTTGCCCGCCCTCCTGGCCGCTCGCGCTCCCTGGGGCAGGTTTTAACCGGTCAGGGCTGGTGCCGCGGCTCCTGGCTCCGCCCCCTGCGAGTCCCTGCTCGCTCTCGTCAGCTGAGCTGCCGGCTCCCGGGCAGGTCCTGTCGAGGACTTGAGGCTCCCTGGGTGGCTCTCGCTGCTCTGAGTTGAGGCTCCTGGGCGCTGAGCTTCGCCCCGCTCCGGTGTGGAAGGCGTCCTCTCTCGAGCTACTCACCTCAGCAACTGACCCACTGAACCACTGCTGAACTGGTACTGGCAGCAACATGAGGGACCACCCCGCATGCAAGACCTGAAGATCTTTTTTTCAAGAGGTTTTGTATGGGCGTTGGTTAGCTCTGCTAACACAGCCAGAACATAAATCTGGACAATTCAACTCAGATTTATTTTCCCACTAAATGAGCAGTTCTGCTTTAGTGTCTCTGCCTGACTGCTGTGCAAAGTTGCACAACACGCTATTCCAACTTTTGAGACATTGCTCAAGGTGAGCAGCTTGCTTCTTAGCCACCATCCCTCCTTCGAATGGTCACCACAAGGCCTGATGAAATGTACTGGCAGGTGTAAAGTGTTCCTACTCTTGCCTGAAAGGGTCTCTTCTAAGGACTGAGTTTTTGTATTACACCCCAAGCATGATTTTCCAGGCTGTATTGCCACTCTCTTGTGACACAGGCAAAGCTTCCCAGCTTTCTTTGCACAAATAACAAATGTGCCAAGTCTCACAGTGCTGCTGGGTAGATTTTTTTCTGGGAAAAGCATTTGACAGAGACAGTAAAAACAGGGGTTACCACAGGTAAACACTGCATGGAAAGGGATCTTCTCAATAGACAAAGGAGACACTCCTGAAGCAGAACCTCTCAGGGAGTTCCTTGGCTTGAAAGCATTGACACGTCCATGTTACATCTTCACACAAACACACATACATGCACATGCAGAGATATATTTATACACATATATTCATACATACACAAATGATTATATAAACACATGAATGTGTGTGTATATATGAGTGACTGCCTTTGTGTCTGTGCATGTATAATTTATTATGTTCCACTGTATTTTTGACATTTGTTATGACATCTATAATTTGTGGTCTGAGCAGGCTGAGCCATGAAATGTGGTGAGCCAGACTGTTTGAATGTCTTCACTGAAAAATAGGGGGTTTATTTAACAGAAATTTTCCCAAAACAGTAATCTTGAAATCAGAAAAGAAATAAAATCTCCTTTTTCAATTTCTTATTTTTCATGCCTTAAGGGGAAAGCATGCTCTGTTGCACACCCTCTTTCTCTTTTTTTTTTTCCCAAGCGCTTGCCAAAGGGCAGAAAAAGCAGCAAAAGGTAAGAAGCAGACATAGGGTTTGGTCTTGGCTATTTTATTTCTCCACTTTCTTCTTTTCTACTCTTTAATGAAAAATAGGAGGTGATATTTTAGGAGTAACAGAAAGCTGGCCTGCCAGTTTGTTTTCTTACCATCAGAATGATATCATGTTTTCCTAAACAAAAATAATTCACAAAAAATTTCCAACAAAAGAAAAAGTCTCTTAGTTTTTTCCATTAAGAGTGTTTACTGAGCGGCATTGGTGTGAATTGCTCTCTGCCCTGACTACCAAGGAAGACATCACAGGAAGCCCTTGGATGAGCAAGACAAACACTGGACTTAGGATGAGCAGCAGAGTTCCTGGCATCCAGGCATCCATCATTAACAGAGGCGTCCAAGGGACTTGCAGCCGAGGCAAGTGGTGATCGTACGTTTTCCCATTGTCTGCTCAGGTCTTCATACCATGTATGATCACCTTTCAAAGGAGAAAAATAGAGAACTGATGAACATCTGTCAGGTCCCAGCCTGGTTTTTGGGAATTAAAAAACACAGACCTGTGTTGCTCCTGGATGATGGGAGGGCAAAGACATACCATTTGTAAGTGCTAGGAAACAGAGAGGTTTGCGGTCATTCTGGGCTGAGTTCTACATTGTTTGGGGTACTCCTGAGGATAGCCCAACTCCTTCACAGAGATGCTCTCTGTTGCAAAGGCAACACTATCAGCACCAGAAGGGACTCACTGTGATTCTGGGAAATGAAGAATTACTTAGAAATTATGCAATCCTTTAGAAATCCCAACCCCAACCCTTTGAGCTAGGTGAATTCCTCCCATATGTACCGCAGTGTAGGAGGCCAGTGCAGAGGACAAGCAAGCATATGTCCCTCTCCCACACTATCAGTAGCATTTTAGCACTCATGCTTTTAACCTCAGAACAGCTCAACCATATTTGGGCAGGAGGTAGAAAAACACTGTACTGATGAAGCTTCGATGAATCAGAACCCTCTGTGCCATCAGGTAATGCAGAATATAAATATGCGAAAAGAAACAATCCAAGAAGACAAATGAGAGCAATGTATAAGTCCCCTCTTTCATCAAGAGGAAATACATCTTTTTTTTTTTTTCCTAACTAATCCCTGTATATCTGAAAGCAGAGTTAGACCAGCTCATCTCACCTAAGACCCCTTCATCCAGATACCAAACATTGCCTTTCTAGCTTAATAGTTGGGTACTGGTAATATCTTAAGCATCAAGGCACTGCTGGGTTAGGCATAATAAAATAGTTATTTATCTGCCAAAACCACAAAACCTAGATTAATAACTTGAGAATTAAAGCCAGATTGCTTGGATGGTAGGTGGGAGAAGAGAAAATACACAGGGAAAGTAAGTGCACTAATGCTTTGAATTTACTTTAAACTAAGTTTGCTCTCCTGAGTAAAGTTCTTGCAGGATAAAAACATTTTATTCATCACAGTCAGTTAATAAAGCCCTTTATTCTATTTTGCTTAACTACAGAAGTTTTTTCTTTTTGAAAGAAAAATTTCTGTAGGAGAAGAGAGTCATGTTCATATCCTCTCATTTCAATACCTAATTCATCTTCTATTCCTGTTTTCACATCTAGGAAATTAAAGTACAAGAGCACAGACAGAAAATGACATTCACAGAAAAGGATACCCTTGCATTCCTGGTCAAAAGAAGAAGGAGACATACTAATTACTGAATTACAATGAGGCTTTTTACTACCTCCTGAATCTCTAAAAGGAATAAAAAATACACCCCAAATCAGAGCCGAGGTATCGAGTAATCAGCTAGCTTTGTTCAGACACAAGGGCAGATGAAAGTAAAATGTCTGAATTCTTTCAAGTGGGAAAAAACACAACTCTTTTCCCTGAGGAGAGAAATCAAATCGTTATGTTTTTGTTTTTAACTTGGCTCCTTCGATGGTCAAATTTAGTTATGTGTAAATTATCACTGTTCCTACAGACATTTCAACCCACCCTGTCCAAAGCCGTGCTGAGGAGCAGAGGCCCAGCTTGTGCTCATGTGTCATAGGATCTCTGCCAGCTGGTGAAGCTCAGATGAGATGACATTCTTTCTATCCTACCAGGAAAACACTATTTGAGTGCACACCGATCTGTGAGGAGAGCCCACCTTCCTTGTGCCATCCACCTCACGCTGCACCCAGGCCCCCTGCAGCAAGTGTTCAGCAGTGCCATGGCTCAGCTCCCACAGGCAGAGCTGTGCATTCCCAGCTCTCCCCAATGTCATCAGGCAGCCATGGCTGCACAGCGAGCACTTCAAAGCAAGCCCAGACAGACAAATTTCAGCCTGACACCAGTGAGATCCCTGGGAGTCAGTGGGCTCCAGGATGCCAGGTGACTTTGGGAGTTTCACAGCAGCAGTGACCCACCAAAGGCCCTGGAAATGCAGTACCTGGTGTAGATACATCTCAGAGCTGAATTTAGTTCTGGAGATGGGTATGTTCCATCTCTGTTCCTGTAATCCCCTTATCCTATAAGATCTATTCACTTCAGTACTTTCTACCTGAAGCTGTGGGATTTTGCAGCTCCAAGGGGAATCTGAGACTTTTGTCCTGAGGACCATGTCATGACAATGGAAAAGTAATGACTTTGGAATGGGCTTATTGAAAAAAAACAAACAAACAAAAAAGAAAAACCCTAAAATAAAAAGATAAATAAAATCTGGGCCCTTATCCAGGTAGAGATCTTAGCCTGGCATTCCAGCTACATTCTTTCTGTTATTAAAATAATTTAGGAAACCAGGCAGCCTGCTCTGTATTCAATCATGTTAGCCCACGCTGTGTCAATTTGAATTCTGCCTGTGGTGATAACAGTTGAAAATCTGATGGGCCAGATACTGAACTGACAAAAACCGGCATTGCTCCATTACAATGAAGGGGGTCTTGCCAAGTTACTCTTGTTAAAGATCTGGACCTCCAGTTCTAGGCAGGCATTTTTCCAGGCAGCAGAACAGTCTCCTACCTCTCTGGCAAATGAAAAAAATAAAGGAACAATCTAGTGATACTTTGGAAGGTGACATGACCACAATAATGTAACTTGAAAATGATGTTCTTGGATCATTTTCAGCATACTTGGAACTTAACTAGAACCACATCTAGGATCTTCAAATGTGATCAATAGATAAAATGTAGTACCATTTCGTAGTGTAGATGCCACAAGCTTCCAAACTGAAGATTATTATTTTTCCATTTTACTTCATTAAGATGTCTCAACAGCGCTGTTAAAAAGCCCCCACTTGATGAAAACACCAACATTTGCGTGTGTAAGCAGCCATGTCAAAATACTTCATCTTCTGCCCAACTGCTTTTTCAAGATTAAATCTTTTTTTACATTCATCTTTATGGTAGAAAGTCCACAGGCCTTGCGAAATGACACCTCAGGTCTATGTTTCTTAGCTGATCAGCAATTGCATCAGCTTAGCTCTATCCTGTGCACCCCCCTGCTGCAGTTCACTTGATTTGAGAGTGGGTCAGGGCAGTCCCTTCCCCATTCGTGTTAGTTATTTCTACGTCTGAGTAGCATTTCTTGTGGCCTTCCTTGAGGTGACTCTACAGCTCTGCAGGGTGGTCCTACACTAGTCATTACCTGAAGAACTACTCTTGACAAGTTTCACCAAGAAGCAAAACCTGAAAAGCTTTCATGGTTACATCTCTGCTTATACTGTTGCCATCTGCCATTGCAGAAAGGAGTGGGTAAAGGAGTGAAAAGAAGGGATTTTGATCTTAGTGCTTGACTGTAATTTGAACTAGACTTCAAACTTCAGGGAGATGTATTTTCCACTGAAACGTGACAGGCATTTTTTTATTTGAGAAAATGGAAAGAAAAAGTAATACATTTCCTACAAGACCAGTTTTATCAAAATATTTCTGCTGGTTATGGCTGTTACAGAGGAGCAGGGCCTCGACATTGGCCACAGTTGTCTAAATGCAGCTTTAAAACTATTCTGAAGGATGTGAACTCAAAGACCACAACTCTACTAGTAAAAAAAAGGGCCTAGGATTTGTCTGTTGCTCTAAAAGCTAATGATAGAGCTGTGGAGACAGTGTTCTCACGGGAGAATGGATAATTGGTACATAAACTCTGAATAATCCTGAAAGATACAGCAAGGCCGTGAAAGGCCTGAGGAAGCTTAAGCAAGCAAGATAAGAAGAAGCTGGAATTCACTGAGTTACGAGAACTGTGGACTGTTGGCAAGCTTTCGAGGTCAAGTTCTCACACCTGTGCTTAACCAATTATATGTTAGTCACTAAGGGTCTTCAAGACATGTATCCAATCATAATATGCCAAATCACTGTAAGTGCATGTAAGCAATAGTATATAAGGAGTTAAGGCTTTGCAATAAACGGCTTTGGTCTGATCATATTGATCTCTGACTGAGTCCATATTTTTTTCTGTGGCATAGAGCAGACTTGCTTTCATCAAGATAAACACCTTTCCCCAAAGACTTCACCCATAGCAGTCTCTGCTGTCCTGTGACCCATGTACAGGCACTGATGGAGATCCCACCATTGAAATCCAGCCAAACCTGTAAAAGGTTCAATAGCATGGACAGTCACAAGACCATGTTAAAGCCTGTGCCTTCACCGTTTGGTTTAGTAGCATAGACCTGGCCAGACAAGGCAACAGGAGGCTGGTCAGTTTGCATGTGTTTATATGCATGTATAAATGCAACAGTGACTTTGCAATCAACAATCTTGACCAACACCTCCAGGCAATCCATGGTTAATAATAACACCGAGCATGCACTAGAAAAAGTGTTCGAATAGTTATGTTCAACCATTTCCATAACAGGCAGGACAACATGGCTTATGGTGAGACATGTCATTTGAGATTTTCAATGTCACATACTTACAGAATATAAGCTGTGGACAGAAAGCTCTCCTACAGTTTCCCAGTAAGGACAAATTTAGGCCAATCCCAACAGGACCCCTACAGAGCTATGGATGAGTAGAAAAAAAGGCATCACATTAAATAACAGCACTCAATTTCTTAAATTGGTCTTTATTCCCAATTTCCCAGAGCATTAGGATGGCTTCAGCAATGCAAAGGCAGAGCTAGATCTTTGGATCTCTCTGCTGGAGAAATTTCCTTGGGAAGGATCACCTCCAGTGACAACTCCCATACTAACCCCTCTTAACCTGCCTACTGAGAGCAACGCTGTGCAGCAAGGCCACCCATTAGCCCCAGCTACTGGCATAAGCCATGCTCAGAGTTAGCAGCTGCTAGAGATGTAAGCAGCAAGCCAACTGATTGCCCAGTTAAGCTTGGCAATATCCAGCAAACCTTGCCTTCTCAGGGAGCTTTACACCCACCTTTACCTCTCCCATTGTTAGCTTCTACAGTGGAGTGCAGAGCCTGTTCTGACAATCCAGTTTACAGTGCTAACTAATACTGTGTAGTATGCTAGTCTTCATGCTTCAGCAGAGATCAAGAATCCTTCAGCTTCTTCCCTTGCTTTGAGGGATTTTCTGTTGTGTTTAGTTTTCAGAGTAGATAGGATCCTATTGATGGCACTCAAATCCATCCACCACAATGAACTCTAAGATGCAGGAAATAACATTTTCTTAAGCATCCCAGGATTATGAGTATATTAAAATTTTAATCACGAACTCCTTACATTAAAATCACAAAGGATTCACTGTGCTGGAGAATTTCACAATATGAAGCTCTTTTATAAATTTGTGTCAGATAGCAATTTTCTGTCTGGGAAATGTAAATCAGCTATTAATGAGCCAAATCACTAGCATCAAACCTGGTATCTATAAGCAAGAAAGAGACAAAAATGTCTCACAAGCTCATAAAGTTCTACATGTGCTAGCCTGAACAATTTCATTCCCAGTTTCCTGAACTGAGAGACATAACTTGTTGCAAATGCTGTTGAACAACTGCATCTCAGTAATACCTCCACCTGATCCGTGAAGCACTGTAGGGCTTTGAAAGTGATAATCTACAAATTAGCAGCTGAAAAACTATTCTGAAAGACTGACCCATTGCATTTTTGGCTTTGCAACCAGAGACTATAGATTTTTGGTTCAGATGAATGCAGTTCAAGTATAGGCTTCAATCAAGGTGAGAAGACAGTCAGGTCTGAAGCAAGCAGCAAGGCAATGTCTACAACATCTGCTAGAACCATGCAGGCTCCACACAGGATTTAATCCAATCTCTGGTTTACAAGCACAACCCAGAGTTCAACACTTACCCCAGCAATCCTGACCTGACCCTCTGCTCTGAATTTCAGAGCTGTTTCTTGAATATACATTTGCACAAAACAAAAATCTTGGATTTTAGCAGCTTCCATATGTTAGGATCTTAACTCAAGCTAGCTGTGCTTGAAATCTAATTCTGTTGTTTTTTTCTCTGAATGTACTAAAAAAATCTATTACTATTGCTAAAGGCTGCAAAAGGTGGTGAGTAATACAGAGTAGATTCTGGGGATGAGTTTGCAATGCAGCTAGAAACCAAGTATTTAGATTTGAAATCCCAGCTCATTACTGAAGTTAATTCTGAATGCCTTCAACTCTTTGCTAATGCCTTCATAGTAAACTACATAGTTTGCATCACTGTGAGATTACCCAATTCATTCACTTGCACAATTGTTCCAATAATCAAGAGTGGACTTAGCCTCTGCAGGTGCAAGAGCATCTTCAAATAACACAAATGGTTCGATAACTGAAACGGACCTTATTCGTGGGAGAGAAAATTTACAGGCTACTGGTTCTTTCACTTACTGATTTTTTGAGCAGAGCTTAAGAGATTTGACTGGAATTGCCACAAAGATTTAGATTTAAATGTAGGGCAAAGGCAGATAAACTGATTAATTAACTGATCAATTCCATAAGGAGCTTAAAGCATATCTTGTAATTTACAAAGTAAGGCATGGGATGCAGTGCTGGCTTCATAAGGGTATCTCTCCATGTAGGAGTGTGTCCCATGAATAAAGCAGTTTCATTTCCCTCCCATCAGTGATTCAGTTTCAGAGGAGTGCAGATGGAGAGTTTGCCTCTTGCAGCACCATGCGTCTTCCATACCCAAGTTTGCCCAAAACACAAAGAGCAAAACCAGATGGAGATACAAAGATTTGGTTTTTTGAGGCTTTCAAAGGGCAGCTTCAAACCACAGCTCCTTCCAGTCGTCGGCAAGCAGGAGTGTGAACTCCGAGCTGGGATATGTACAGTAGTACAGCTGTCTCACTTGCACACAAGCTGTGGCATGTATTTGCAAATCAGTCAGGACCACATTCCGACCATATCCTCTAGGTGCCTGCCTTTGTTGCCATGACAACTAGTAAGACAGTGATGGGCAATTCGGGCTCCCCACGCTCTATGCCTGCCAGACTCTACTCCTTATATAGGCAAAAGAGAAGTAGGCATCTAAGTTAGGCACTGAAAATCAACATGCTGACTACACCCCCCACACTTCCACCCCCAGCCAGCTGCTAGATTCCTGTCTGGTCCCTGCAAGAGAGCGGGACCCACTAAACACTCACCATTCCTGAACCCGCTTCCTCATTTGACTTCCTCTTCCAATGTGTCATTCAGAAGTGACAATGCAACATCTGGGAAATGGTCCAAATCTCTCCATTTTTAAAGTGAAGTGATCCGCGGCAGTTAAACAGCCAGAGCTTTCTGCTCATCATAGTATTAGAAACATTCCAGTTTCTTTGCAGTTGAATAAAGAATGGTAAACTCTTACCATTGCACCCAGAATGTTTTTTTCATGCATTTCCAGGTCTTTCATCCTGGAAATGTATTCCACAGATATGGAATCAAACAGATCTCCTTTAAGCTTCAGAATAAAGATGGAAAATTGAGAAAAAAGAAAACACATTTCAGTCAAAATTGCTGGGAAGAAAGATCTTGGGACAGCTCCCAGCCCTGGAAGTAGAGAAAACCATTCTCTGCAGCTACTTGTGCAAATTCAGATTAATTCTGGGTCAGTTCATACTTCTTGGAAAGACATCAAGCCTCTTTCTGACTTCAGTACCTCTTCCATTTTTATGGGATTTTCCCTTGCATGTATAGAACTCCCCATCAGACCTTCATCAGTGTCACTAGCACCAGTCTTGAGGTGTTTTCTCTTTCATCCCCTTTGCAGGTGAAGTGCATGGAGTGGAAAGTCTCACACTAGTAACCTCTGATTTTTTGTTTTCTGAGCTTGGAGGTTTCTGTCTTGTTGTTTGGTTGGTTTTGCACAGGTAATTTTATGAGAGCTGTTTCATTTTTTTCAGTTGGCATGCTGCTGTGCATTTATGGCAAAGAAATAAACTAGCAAAGAAATGGACCTTACACTTGGAGCAGAAGGAGGTATGACTTGTGACATGCCTTAATTCCTGGAGGAGCTCATTACAGATGTTCAGATAACAGGCTGAAGCTTGTTTCAATGGCCAGGAATTCCATTATTCCAGCAGAGTGAAATCTGTGACTAGGGAGACTACCTAGGAACTCCAGCAATTCAAATAGCCTTCAAGAATATCCAGAAAGCGCAAGTTTAGGCCCCTCATTCACACTGACTTGTGTTAGGAATTAGTCCTTTCTCCTCACTTGATCCATCTAAAAGCTTAGTACCTCATCTGAGCAGGGGATCTAAGATTTCCCAGCTGCCCATAGAGAGAGACAAACTTCTTTAGGCAACAAAGAGGAGATGCCTCTTCTTCTACTCTTCTACCCACTGATTACAGAGAATTGGCTTACACAGGATGCATGACTGTTTGAAAGCTAAAGGGAGGAAAAATTAATCCCATGCTTGGAGGCAGTAGGAATTAGGCAGTCTGTAGTAGTCAGCGATCCCAGCACCCTTCTGGGCCTCAGCAGATGATTTTGAGTTTGATTTGATGACCTAAGCAAAGCCAGTGGAGAACATGGAGAGAAGGTGAAAGCTGCTCAGCAAAGTCTGTGTTGCTGCAGAGACCTACTGCTCTGTTCTGCAAAGAGCTAGGTGCAGAGGGCTTTCTTCCTGGACCATCTGAATTACCACAGTCCACCCAAGACATGGTGAAAGCATGGATAACTGAAGTGAGTTTATTATTGACAATGGTGGGATGTGGGCTTTGAGGCAGGTCAAGCCCATGCAAAAGGTTCAAGAATTATAGAATGGTTTGGATTGGAAGGGACCTTTAAAGGTCTTTAATGCAACTTTCCAGCAATGAGCAGGTACATCTTCAACTAGATCACATTGCTCAGAGACCCATGCAACCTGACCTTGAATGTTTCCAGGGATGGGGCATCTACCACCTCTCTGGGCAAGACTTCCAGTGTTTCACCAGTTATTCACTGCTGCTGCTTTGTGTAGGCAGAGTTTCAAATGCATTTTACAGGCAGATGTGATCAGTTTCCAACAAGCCCCTTCCTCCAGCTGAACCTTCACCAAGGCTATGAAATGCACTCCCTCTGCTCACCAATACTGTTGCCTTGCTCAAATTCACCTTCAGAGAACTGGTCTTCATGAGTGGCTGAGCTCTTCCAAGACAGAAGGTTACCAGGGTGACAGTAAATGTATTTGTGTCAATCCCCTGCTGCTACCACTCAGATTAAAGCTAGTTAAGATGTTCACTTTCTGAATATTAAAAAGAAGTAAGAAAATTAATGGTTCTTGTGAGAATCCATCAATAAAGGTCTAGTGATAGTGACATCATTTCCCATTTCTGAGGTCTCCCTTTTGCCCTCCTACTCTGAGTGCTTTAACCTGTGTGAGCTAAACCAATAATTTCAAATTACATTTTCACAGTTATTTGTTGAACGTGTGTGAGCTGTTTTTTAAGATTGGCTATGTTCAGGAATTACAGAATAAATGGAAGTGTAATCTGAAAACAGAAAAAGAAAAGACAGTATTTTATGCATGTGTCATTCACCCTTACCCACTTGCTCAGCATGCAGGGGTCACTTTGGCACACCTAGACTGAAATCAATGACATCCACCGCTTGAGTCAATATTCCCTGACAAGAGTGGAGGCTGCCAAGCTAGGCTCTTTGATGTTACTGTTCGGTCGTTGTTTTGTCGAAATGTCATCCTCTTTGATATTCAAGGCAGATACATGTATAAATTAAAGGAAGATCTTATGCTGAATGCATTAAAATGGCACTTGTGCATTTAAATGGACATGGAAACTGCATTTGTACAAGCATTTTATCTGCAACAGACAGGGCTTCATAACAAGATGCCTGCCATGGCACAGGAACAAGCAGCTAAAGCAGAGGCAGTATTCATCTATTCTAATGTGTAATTACAAAATATAACCTTTTTTCAGTTATTTGTCTAATTGCACAGCCAAATTTAGTCAGTGCATTTGAGAGCATAATTAATTGCAATGCACTTAGTAACATTCCATTCTGCACTGCCTGTAAGTCAAACTGCTGTAAGACAGATTTGATTTTTGGAAGGGTTTTCATCACACCGTGTGTACTGAAAATAATTAGTGAGCCAGGAGGGCAGTTACTTTTATCCTACTAATTGGATATGCTGGCAGTTCTTATGCCCTTGTGGTCAGATGTTGGCCTCATTTGCACAGTTCTAACTAGTGGGATTACCTCGCTTGGGTGGTCTTGTGTGTATTTAAGAATATAATTCAGTCTTTTCAGTTTTGAAGGAGTTGAACTAGTCTGTGTGAGCCATGGCTCTTCTCAGAGGAGCTCAGAACTCATGTTGTCTTAATACAGCACTGAATGACTGACTACCTATGGCTTAGTCTTGTGAGTGGCTCCCACAAGGATTTGTAGCTACCATCAGACCTTCAAAAGTATTCAGCCTGATCTGAAGGGGCTTTCTCCATGGATTTTCACCATTTGCAATAGTCTTATAAGGTTTGGAAGAAAGTGTTTATGGAATGTGACAGTGCAGTTTCACAATAATTTGGTTTTGGCAGCTTAAGAAATTCCACTCTCCCTTCTCTTGCCTTTGCACTGAAGGTCACTGACCTCTCAGTTGTGCCAGCACAACTGTTTGTAAAACAGTGTGATGCCCTGGGTGAATGATATAATCCAGGTTAAACTGCCTGCTTTTTTTTTTTTCCTGCTTTTGGCTTTTAGAGAGGAAAATGGCAAAATGAAAGGTAAACTTTGGTGAAAGAAGGGAGTGGCTGGGAACAGAACTGTCTAAACAGGGACTGCCACTAAAACCTTCAACATTGCACAACTGCTATTCTGAATGTGGCTTGTTGGTGTTTGGGGTTTTGGTTTGGTTTGTTGCTTGTATTCTTTTCCAAGCAGAGATCACGCATACTAGTAGAAGGAAAAAGTTGGCAAAAAATAAAAGCATTAGTGTATTATGGTTTTTTATCTGCCTCAAGTGCAGATTAATTGTTGGAAGACTACAATGACCTCTGTCAACAGTTCTCAGACTTGTTTAAGATTTTACTTAATCCTTGGGCTACTCAACCACTAGGTTTCTCATCCTGTGGTTTGAGAACTACTGCTATGGCATTTCAAACACTGGATCCACATGGAGCACATGGATCCACAGAGCAAGCCTTCTGTCCACACAATGAGGGTGAAGTCCCCAGCGATAAAGGAATCAGGACCAACAAGGAGGTGGGCAGTGCAGGGATGGGGCCAGGGAGAAACAATGCCAGACAAGCTTCAGCTCAGGAGACAAGGAACATTGGGCTGCTGAGACCTGGTAGGGCATGAACTTCCTCACAGCTGGAGGTCCTTGTTCAGTATAGTCTTGGCAGGGGGAGCTGGCAGGTGACACTGAAGCTGATGAGACACAGGAGCTCTGCGTGCTATACTTACTAGAAGATTGATTAACCTGAGATTTTTCAACTGCTTTTAAGGACTAACATCTTTTGAATGAGTGGGAAATGTCCAGGCAGCAAGTTAACCAGAAGGGAAAAAGAAGGGGAACAAGAAGGACATGGAAGAAATATGAGTCTGAGGAAGGTAGCACAGTTTCAATTTGCTAGAAAACAGCTTTCAGTATGAACAGTTTAAGAACAAATGGGAAGCAAGATCAGTGCTTCTTATAAAACAGTAATACTTATTTTTGAGTACTCATGCTAATGGGTTTTTTTTACTTTATTTTTCATTGAAATAAAACTTGACAAGTCTAAGAAAACCTACTGAGAAGGTTTTCCTCAAAGCTTATCAGATCTTACCTGGAAAATGTACGTAATTCCCAAAAAGAAAGAAAGATTGATTGCAGAAAGGAAGGAGAAAGAAGTGAAGTTTTGACAACTCAGAGCAAGAATATGCTGGTATTTGGGTGTTGGTTTTTCAATGGCAACCTAAAACTGTTCAGAAGTCCAAAGACTACTCTTTTTTTTCCTGTTTTGTTTTGTGTTTTTTTCCTACAAGGGAAATGAAATCCCTTTTCCAAACTGATTCCAATACTGATAATTGTAATGTCATTTACAAGCAGAGCTCTCTGTTCATGACCTATTTCCATCAACACAATAAGGACAAAGGACATAATGAAAACAGAGATAGATGTTTATGTCAGCTAGTTCCAGTCAAGTACATAAGCAATGGTGGCAGTAGTGATAGTACTGGAAGCAGTCATATTTCCTAGTTTATCATCTCAGCACTGACATCCATTCAGAAAATTGTATTTCTTAATCCAAAGTATAGAGGCTTGCTTTAAATTTCAGACTGCATTTGGATGGTGGAGATACTAAATTTTGAAAATGTAATGATCCATTTTACAGAGAACATTCTTTTTGACAGATTTAGACTCTCTAGCTTTGAATTGCACAAAATGCAATAAAATAAAACAGAATAACATAAAATGTGTTAATAAAAATACTCACTGGAGGAGTAAAGACAGATGGCTCAGAAGACAAGGAAATAGTCATCTTTTTTCAGTAACTAATTCAGACAAAATCAAGGTTAGCAAGAAAAAGAGTGAGGTGACACACTTGCATGCTTGTCTAAACTAGCTTCTTTTGCTTCAATAACAATCAGAAAAAGGACTTAGGTTTTTAGAAACTAGCATGTTGCCCACATTAAACCAGCAAATATTTTCCATAAACAAATGTCAGCTTGTTCACCGTGGGTAGTGACTTAAGAATTTACTATGGGCAAGTTGCAGAGAGTGACTGGTCTTCAGAGACACATGATGGTTTTCCTCCTCCCTGACTTGGAGAGTAAAAATTCCAGAGTTCTTCAGGGGGTAGGGTTGAAACCAATTCTTTTAGTGAGCAGCACGGCTTGCAAACTTCACCAACTGCCAAGCTTTCACCTGCAGTTTGGCAGGTATCACACAAGTATTTGCACCACAATAATGCATTTGCTGGTAAAATATTCACATATAAAATATGACTTGAAATACTGTTTATGGAAACCAGATAAAAGGGGTTCAAAAGCCAAAGCACGTTTGCAAATCTTTGTTTGCAAATATTTCCTTTGGTATTCATCTAGCTCTACTGGGAGAGATCTGTTTCACCTAACTCTAGGTTAAGCAGCTAGTTTAAGCATGTAACTTAAAAAAACTTTCTGCAGATGATGGAGAGAAATAGGCACTGTCAGAGGGCAATTCATTCTGTCTCTATTAGACACCCCTTAGAGGATGATGAACCATCCCCTGGAGATGTATATATTTCCCGGTTGCAAAGGGAATACAGATGACCAGTTTGGAGAAGACACTGGTAAATCAGATTACTGTCATTAATGACTTACCTTTTGCCAACTGACACACCTTCAGTAGGACTTCATGAAGAAATCAGCTGCTATGGCCCCTTTTCTTGAGGCCAGCCATCCTTCTCTTCCATTTGCATGCACACCCATGGGGTAGGTGGATCCAGTTTAATTGCAACTCTTTGGTCAGGATTAAAGCTTTTCATAACACAAAGGAGATATCTCCACTAAAAAGGATCCACATTCAAACCACCAATCATCCTGTCAGACCTTGGCTTTTAATAAGTCCAAAAAGGAGACTTCAATTTTTTATGAAAAAAATTCCTCTGTTAAGACAGCGTGAAAGACAAAGGACATTGCTGTGAACAAAACTAGATGCTGAGACTGTGTCTAAGCATTCATGTCTAAACAGTGCCATGGAGTTCACAAGCATCAGAACTTAATTTGGCTTTGCTAAAACAGTCCCTGGCACAGCTCATGGCCCTGCAAAATACCCTTCTCCATGGCCTGTGGGAGTTAGAATTAGCCATTACCAACAGGGAATTTGGATGCAATCTCCAACTGTAGGGTAAGAAAGCTTAAGAGCATGGACATAGATTACTGTGTGCCAACTTACCCAGATGCAAGAGAATAAGATTAGATATAAGTGTAGCCCAAAGTATACTAGAAAAGTGCAGCCTATTAGGTGAGACAGCGGACATAGTAATCTGTGCTGAACCTGGTATGTCCATACTTGTAGCACAGGTATTTTGATATAGAGCAGCAAATCTTTTCACAGCACTTACAACAGATTCATTTTCCATATCTTTAATTTTATGACTGTTCTTACGTTTGTAATCTTCCAGTGATTCAGCTTTGCCTTACAAGCACCACCTCAGAAAGGTTCAGCTACAGCAAACACCTGCTGGGCGGAATGATTACCACATAGCCAACAGCCAAGAGTGACTCTACAACTGCCTTCTGCAGTCATCTAAAACAGCCATTTTCAAGAGAGGGCTAAGGGACAATCTAATAGCCTGCTTGAAGGATATCTACCAAGCAAAATAGCAAAACTATTCTTACTAGTCACAGATTGTATAGCTAAGAGCCACAAACAAAAATCACAGCTTGGGTGGTTCAAGAAGGACATTAGGTAGGCTTTATCAACTAGGAAGGGCATGCAGCACTGGAAGAGGCTACCAAGATAAATTTTGGGGTCTCCATTTTAGACCTTAGTCTTCAAGGTTTGGCTGGATAAAGCCACAGCAAACCTAATCTAATACCACTGATATTCCTGCTTCAAGTAGGCAGCTGTACTGGATGAGCCTGAGAGGTCCCTTCCAACTAGCATTTCTATAGAAATGAGGCTGAAAGTGTCTCAGAAAATTCTCCACTTGAGAGTGCTGTGTGTTCCCTTCCAGTCCTTCCCTTCTTTTGTGCTCCACTTAGGTCAAACAGCAGCGCCCAGAGGTCATACAGGAAGGATTATTTCCTCAGTATGCCTTCCTCTTCCTCATACTCTTTCTTCTGACCTCAGCAAAGCTGTGCAGGTTTGCCTAAGGAAAGAATGTAACCTTTTGACAAGAGAGTCATCCAGCAATTTGTTCTAGTTTGAAGCTATTTCCCCCGATTCCCTCTTGGTTTTTCCTTAGCCTCTTTGCCACCAATGGGAAGGTTTGCTATGCTTGGAATGTGAAGTTCTGGTCACCACTCACTGGGATGTAATTCCCAGTTCAACAACACACACCAGAAACTTGGTTTCAGCCAGGAGTTGTTTCTCTTATGCAATAGGCTGTGCTTCAGTAGAACTTCCCAAACATGTTTTCTGAGGGTTTTTAAAGTAGAAATGGTGAAGAAAGGTAAGCTTATTAAAAAGTATGCAAGCATGTTGGGCTCAAGCAATAGTGATGGCATAGGTAAACATATTACCAGTTATGAAGTTCTTATATTTATTTAATTTATATTATAGATATGTGTTGTGTACATTTATAAGTAAATACATATACATGGATTTTTTAATTATAGGTAAATATGTGCTTACATGTTGATATAAGAAAGCAACAGAAATGTTTGTGCAGATTCATTGATTTCTACGTATACACTTTGTGGTTATGGTGGCAAAAGGCAGATACTGCATAGTAATGCAACATGTGCTAAGCCATTTAACCTGCTCTCTGAACAATAATACACAGTATTCGTACTAAAATTTAGACTGGACAGTTCACATCACTGATATTTAATACAAATATACAGCAAAATAAACACCTGCTAAGATTTCCTTTGTTCTATTTCATCTCTCAATGCCACAGAAGTCAGGCAGACCTCAGCATCCAGTAATCCACTATGCACAAGATGCTACTCAGCCCTAGGATGAAATGTGAGATCTTACTTAGAGATGACATAAGACATGAGTGAAAGATGCAAATTCTTTGCTTTACAACTCATTTTCCTCCTAGAAATTCCCCAAATACGATGGATATTCTTTAAATAAATTACAAGTCGATTTTAATTAGAAGGAATTTCTCACAAACCAGGAATGCTTTTCAGAACGAAAGACACTTTTTCAGGTGACAAATCTAGTAGTCCTTAAAAGCCTATTCTTATTATATACATATGAAGCTTTGATAGATACTTTGAGCTAATATTTTTATTGTCCTTAAATTATTATTTCCTGCCTGAAATAGTTAGCCGGGGAGGGGGGGAATGTTTGGCTTTTAGAAAGTAAGGCAGATGAAAGAAACAGTGGGAAAATGCTATTTTTAAAAAGGCTGAGTGTTTTTCTAATAGCTTTTGTGTAAAATAAGTTGCAGCCACTGAGCACATGGTGTGTCAGAAAGCTTGGATCGGTGTTCCTTTTGGGATGTCTTGCACAATTTGCTCCTGTTTTTTTTTCCAGTACAGATCACTAAGATTTCCCAGAAAAACAAATTACCTCTGTTAAGAAAAGGAGGAAGAGATTTTACTGCTAATTTTTCCTTTATTGCTAAAGCAAATGTTAATGGTTTAAGTGGTTATAATGGATGATCAATTCAATTGAATTTAATTCATCAGAAAACCCAGAGCATCTGGAAAGAGGCTTCATGAGAAGGAATTCAATGCAGCACACCAGCTGTTTCTACCACCTTTTCCATTTTTCAGTTGTAGTCCTTTCTTGCAGCTGACCTGGCACTGAGGACTTGCCTGCTTCCAGGAATTGGTCTGTCCAGCTCAACCAGGCTTTAAAGTGACATGGCATGAAGTGCAGATATCAGACATCCAGTTCTACACAGGTTGGGATCCCTTTCCTAACCTGCCCTCACCTCCCTTAACACGCAGCGTGGGTACTGCTGGGTAGCTGCACAGTTCTTGTTCAGCTTGTAACACCCTTCCCTGAAGAGCAACAGGAGGAAGAGGACCCACCAGCTCCACTGCAGGCGAAAGCAGCCCTGTTTCACTGGTCACTGTCTCTCTCTGGCAGCCTTCAGTCTACAGAAGCTTCTCATGTTCTTTGAACACAGGCTAACACATTCACAATGCTTGAGTGGAAGCACCAAGCTCCACATTTTGGGCTCCAGTGTTTTGCCTTCTCTTCCCACCTATGCTGCACCCTTCAAGAGCATTTCTATGACAACAAAACAGCACATGGCTCCATCAGCCTTTGAAGATGGAAGAAGGAAGAAACAGGTAGATACATATTTATATCACACAACTCCTGGGAGTCCAGACTTTAAGCTTGCTCCCCCTCCATGCTAACTGCAGAGATAATGGGTAGGTGCCTGTGAAATCCCACCCTTGGTCCTGATCATGGAGAGCACTGTGCTGTTCTCAGCATTGTCAGTGATTTTTTTCTGGTGAAGAAATACCCTGAAATGAGCTCGCCATGACATAAAAATGACTCAAGAATGACACAGACACAAAAAACACCTGCCTTCAAAGGCAGAGTCCTAACTGATTAAAAAAACCAACTCCAGAATCTTGTTGTCATCACCTGATTCCAATTATACCCTGAATGTCCAAAACATTGGCTTTCCCACTCCCAGAGTGGATTGAAACATGCAAGCCCTAATGTGGAGAGCATGAAGGAAGAGTGGGGTATTAGTGTTAGTCCTCTCTGGAGGAACTGGTGGTTCAGAAAAATGGGAACAAACCCTCCAGAAACAGCAGCTAGGGCTGGGTTATGGTCCACAGGCATCTCAAAATCAAACTTTTCTATTGACCACTGTTAGTCATGAGAGGGCTTCTCCTACACAGGAGCACAATACCAAAAGGAAATCTTCCAGGGAAGAAGACCTTCTTCCATCTGAGAGCTTCTGAGTTTCTACAGGCCAATGAGTTGAATTATGTTCATTGGTGAAAACAGTCAGAAGCCAGCAGTGTTTTAGGAACCTGTCAGGAAACTGTTTGATCCCCTATAGTCCCTGGGTTTCCTCAGCTTTGGCTGAATGTTAGTGTTCTGTGTACAGAGTGACACATAAACCCCATTGCTTAGCTCAATTAGGGACACCAACAAGAGACTGAAAGAATATGCAATCAGATGGCTTTTTATTGATGTGGCCTCCTTATCTGTAATCTCCAACCACTTCTGCACCCCATTACCGTGAAACAATGACCTAATGTATTCTTTCAAAATCTTTGAAGATGTCTCAAAGACAGACATCTACTTCTTGAAGTACAGGGACCTGCAGTTCTGTCTATAAGCACAGGCAATTGGACAAGTCCCCTTTTTATTCTATTCCAGTTTTCTTTAGTGCATTTGGTAGCAGATCAGTAAGTGAATCCAAACAGTGGTATTTAAACCTCTCAGAACCTCCCTTGCATCCTAATCTTCAGATAATTAAATTCTGTGTGCATATTCCCCCAGTATGTTCAGTGTTAACATTGAAGCAGATATTCCCCCCTTCTTGTGCATTTTTTAAACAGATGTTCCAATATCCTGAACAAAACTGAACTATAAGCCTCAAGTATGTATACATTATAATATACTCAGAACAGATTAGAGACAAAATGTTTTTCATCTAGTAGCTACTGCTTGTCACAGAGGCAGAGACAGCCAGTTGAAATCCTTTGTATGTCACCCACCGTCATTTATAACCCTAATGCCAAGCTACCTCAAGGAAAGGCAAGCCATTCACTGTTTGCAGAGAAGCTCCATCTGGCTCCATGACTCTTAAACCAGGCAGGTGAAGCTGGTAGAGGCCAAAGGATGTGTCCCATCAGGGCCTGCAGCCAAAAGGTCCTTGGAGGGTCACAGCCCAATGCCATGGGCTGATGGGGGTCTTCTGCACCATATGACACAGTGTGCCAGTCATGCTGTGGCTGCATCAAAGCTCAAGACATAGATGGATGGCTTTGTTCATCCACTTTCAGGTGTCAACACATTGTTCTGCATAAGTTTAGTCATTGTCCCAAATGACTTTAGACTGGGTTTGGCTCTGAATTTATATCTGTTATCTAGGAGGTGAATTTACTGGGTCAGAGTTTGGCAACAGCATTGTTCTCATCCTCTGCAGAAAAGACAACACTCCCAAGCCCCTCAGACACTAGAAATATTGCTCTCTCTCCTTGCGTAAACAAAATCCATGACAGAAGTTGTCAGAGGATCCTGCCATGTGTATGAACTGTGGGAACACCTTACTTTTCAGACTTAACAAGTGAAACAAGACCAGAGATGACTGCAGAGTATACAATTTTGAGTTTTCCCTTAGATAATATGACAGGGTGTCCTGCATTTCCAACAAAGTACTTAGAAAATAACCTAATCATTTTATGCAGAAAGTACTGGGGCTTTGTTAGAGGTAAAAGCATACAACAAAGAAAAAGAAAATCACTCTGCAGCTTACATCACAGCCAGGAGACTTTGGGTCCAAAAAGTGTCAATATTCTTATACCTTCATGTGCACATGACTCAGATATGTTACAAATAGAGCCTTTTTTCTCCCTTTCAACAGGTCATTATAGATATCGTCCATTCTTGATTTTTCATAGGTGGATTACCTCGGCTGGGGACTAACCAAGCTGGAATGCCTTGTAGAAGCTGCACAGTCTGGGGCCACAGCAGCTTCCTGCCCTGTGCATGTGCCCAGGTGGCTATCTCCCCCGCCTGCTTCCTTTACAAACCCTCACTACGTCTTCGGAGAACTCGACTTATATCAGTTCTATCTGATTTCAGGCTCTGCTTTTTTGGGGTAGTTTCCCCTTTTCTCTTCCCATTGCTCTCACTATTGAGACACGTAGGTAGAGCAACCCTCGGTGCATGGTCTGCCCTGCAGCAGCCTGCAAGCAATTCACCAGAGCAGCTAACTGGTGATAGCCAGATGCTGTCAGGGAAGATGCAGGGAGCCTGGCAATCACCCATTAGGTCTTTATGAGGCAGGTGCTGTTCTTGCCAGGTGGAGAAAAATTATATTCAAGCACAAAACTGTATGATATTTTCTGTCCATAAGACAAGCTGCATTGCAATTCAGTGCAAAAATTTGCAGGCAAAAATTTTTCAATCACAGAATATTTCCCAAGTAAAAATTCCTTCTTCTGTCATTTTTGTAGCTTTTTCTCTCACAGACATTCGACTTTTGGCCTCCTCCAGCACTAACTGCTGCTAGCTTCACTGTGGATTATGAAGCTGTGAGGGGAAAGCACTTAAATGCACATGTAATTAGGAAAACAGCCAGCAACATCTCTAGCAGAAAATCTCCAGGTTTTCCCAAAAGATTAATTCTGTCAAAGACTGTGATTTACCTGTACCCATAATTCCACAGGGAAAACTCCCAAAGGTCATGTCAGAAGCTGCTGCTCTTTTGCCTAAAATGGAGCATCCAAATCTTCTTTACATACTTTCTGCAAAAGGTAGCCCCAGAGAGGGCTTTTTATGAAACCCTTTTTATGACATGCCTCAACATACAGCCTTGCTTTTCTTCCTTTCCAAGTGCCAAGACTCCAGATGAAGTCCCAGAACATAAGATAAGAAGATGCTGTCACATTTATGGGGAATGAAGAGACTTCACTGGCCTCCATTTTAGCAACACTTCCAGAGAAAGGTTTGAGACTAAGCTGCAGCAAGCGAGATCCTGGTGAGGACACCACAGCCCGACTACACCTGATAAAAAGCCTGACCAGTGTGTCCTCCTCTTCTGAGGAGATGCCAAAGCACAGGAACATTAAAGCTGCTGAATCTTGTCACATCCACCAAGCTGCACATACTGAAGCAAGATACCACCAGTGTCCACTTTGGTCATTTGCAAACCAAAGCCCAACTTTGATCGTGACCCTAGACATTGTCCATCTGTCCTCTGTCATGGGAGCAGTTAGTCTGCTTTGGTCAGATGAAGAAAAAGGCAGGGGCATTGGCAGGTAGAGAGCTTCAGGCTGTGCTTCCAGCAAGATCCAAACCAATGTTTTCCCATTTTGCTCTTTTCCTAGTGGAGAGCAAGGTGAGAGCAGTATTTTCTGTGTCTAGTTTCAAAGCAGGAAGCTAGTATCTTCAACAGGACATATCCTGAATTAAGTCCTTCAACATGTTTGACCCCCAGATGCCACTCTAAGCCTTGATAAAACCTAAAATTAAACAATGTCACATACCATGATCCTGCTCTCATCCAAAGAAGGTATGGAGTTTGCTGGACTGTTTTGTACCATCTGACCCTATAACAGAGCACCAAGTCTGAGTTTTGGACCATCTTCATCTGCATGGGCCCAACCATTAGAAGGAAGGACTTGTGAAATAAAGGTGGCAGCTCTCCCCAGCCAAGCAGAAGCATCTGGTGATTCCCCAATACTTCCAGGAGAAGGGTGGGGGACTGAGCTTGTACAGGTTCAACACTTTCAGGTGTATCATAGTGGGAATCATTGTTCCATGGCACTAGATGAGTCAGCTGTCTTTTGCAAGCTTATCAGTTTAAATCACAATTATTTTCTGGCATCTCAGCAGGGTTTGCTCAATATGAAAGCAGACTACACAGGGCATTAACTCGTCTGTCCTGGAGCCGCTCCAAGCAAAATACAGAATTGCCAGCATGTGAGAAGAATTCCCACCAGGAATACCACTCTTTGAGAAATTACCGTGATGTCAAGTGTTTATCTATTGTTTTGTTTTTTTTTAAAATGAATGGGTTTGAGCTCAATACCAAGCTGCCAGCAGCACATTTTTCCAAAGATCAGACCCTTCAAGAAAACATTTCAGGATACATTAAAGTTTAGATTACGTTCTGTAACCTTCATGAAGGAACATTGCTTAGCCAATCCTTACTAACTCAAAACTCAGAAGCAACTTTCCCCACAGGTTCACCAATGTTTTCACACTTAGTGAACAAACCTGGGCATAAAAATAAAGGAATCATCTACTTTTTCATATAAAGAGTAAAACTTTCTTGGGCTCAGGCCCAGTATCAAGTCATAACCACTGTGTTATCAGTTAAACTGGCACATATGGCCAATGGCACATGCAAAGTCACCTGATTGAATTCTATTTCATTGTGAGCCAAGGCCAGATAATCAAAATACCTTGTATTTGTCAAAGGTGGAAAGTACACTCATGGACAGTTACTTTCAATGACTTGCAGTAACTTGTTATGTCACCATTGAGTGATATTGCATCTGAGCCTTGAGTTTGCTTTGAGATTTTCAAATGTTTCAGCTGCTTGCAGCAGACCAAATCACATAACACAAAATGAGAAAAAGCATTTAGACATTTCATCAACAAAGAGGTCCATAGGGGCCCATCAATTCATTGACGCATTTGAAGTCATGCTGGTTTACAGAGTACCAACAATTAGTTAATGCTTCAGTACTTTGAATTTGAAGTTTTTAACACATTGGTTTTGGTTACATTAACCAAAGAAAACTGTTTGGGTTAGTAATTTCATATTCTGGTCATATATACACTGGGAGTCCTTCCCAATCCATGACCAGCAGGTGCTACCCTGTTGTAACAGAACTGCTCCAAGTGACATGCAGCACACTGCATGGCCACAGGTGAGCAGTTGTGCTGTCACCCAAATCACCGTAGGGTTGTCTCCAACTGCATGCATTGCACTGCTCCCAACAAGCAAACATGAACACTTAGCCCTGTACTTCACTGCAGCCCTTTCAAAACAGCCCTGAATTAAGAAGTGGACATGTTTCCATCTTCATTCTGCTTTTGCAGTACTGTATAATCACACTCACACACACTGATCTGCTCCTGGTTACATGACCACATTGCCAGTTAAAAGTTTCCTCCTCTCAGGCTGCAGGGTTAAGCCAGTTGAGTAGGGACACTGGCAGTCTGAACAGTATTTGGACCAGATGCAGAAGGAAACAAATGCACTGACAGTGTTAGCAGCTCCCATGTGGCTGGCTGTGCTCAACTCTAGCCCTCACTGGCAGCCAGGAACAAGGCAGCCTGGGCCCAGGGGTTTCATCGATATCAGAGCCCAAGCTCACTCACGTATCCTTCATCTCTTGTGCATTCTTTCTTTTCCTCTCCAACTTCCAAAACACATGAGGAAAAACATGCCCAGGTCAGCAAGCTTCTGGGAGCTTGCTACCTGTCCTGGGTTCAGCAGTAGCAGTCATTTTTCTCCTTCGTGGTAGCTGGTGCAGTGCTGTGTTTTGACTTCCAGCCTGGGAACAGTGCTGGTGATACCGAAGTTTTCGGTTGTTGCTAAGTGATGTTTGCCCTGACCAAGGACTTTGTGAGGCTCATGCTCTGCCAGGGAGGAAGGGAAACCGGGAAGAAGCAGAGATGGAACGCCTGACCCAGGCTAGCCAAAGAGGTATTCCATACCACAGCACGTCATGCCCGGGGCGGGGGTAACTGGGAGTTACCCGGAAGGACAGGAGGGGCTTCTGGGTCAGACTCGTTTCTTGGCCAGTGGTATTGTATTCTCTTCCCCTGTTATTTTCCCTTATCATTGTTGTAGTTGATAGTAGCGGTGGTGATTTGTGTTGTACATTGGTTGCTGGACTGTTCTTGTCTCAACCCATGGGAGTTGCACTGTTTCGATCCTCCTCCCCGTTCCTCTAGGAGCGGGAAAGGGGAGAGCCCTGGGGGGGTGGGCCCTCGATTGCTCTCAGCCCGGCACCACTCACTGGGAGTGAGTGAACAAGCTGTCTGGCTAGGGTTTAAAGCACAACACTACCCTACTCAGATGGTGGAAAGCATGCAAGTTTTGGCACCTTGCCCCATTTCCCCCAAGACACTTGTGTCTTACTATGTCTATTTTTTTCCCCAAGGCATTTCAAAATAAAGAGAGGTGTTAGAGTTTATTTCCTCTCACCTCTTAATGATTTTGTATTTATCATAGCACAGGCCAGTGCTTTATTACATGGGTTGCATACTTCCTCACATAGGCATCTCATATCTGAACCTCAAACTCTCTGCTTGAAAAACAACTCTAGGCCAAAAGCAGAAAAGATTTTCCTTTGCTATTTCAAGTCCATTGAACAAACACCAACAGCTTCACCTATCCCAAAAGAATAAAATTAATTTAATATTTGTTAGGATAAAAGGCCATTGTTCAAAGGGTTCTCACCCCTGCTAGCCCTGAGCCAGTAAAACACAGGCTGGCTCAAGTACCCCCTAAAGTATTATAAAGGTCTTTGGGCAACCAGGAGCAAAAGGAGCTTAGAAAAGGCCATTGTTTCCCATTCAAGGGGAAGACCCAGGCTGAAGATCCTCCTTTCAAAAAGACAGGAATCTCCCACAGACCACGGTTCACACTGCCCAAAAATATACAGCTGGTCTTTAGGTTTGCTCTCCACAGCAGCAGCTGTGCCTCATGCTGGGCTGTTTAAGAAAGTGTTGCTGATACATTGGTCAGAAGAGCATTTCACAGACCCTACCATTTCCCAGCACATGAGAGAAAACCAGGAGATCAAGCCCAGTCAGAATGGGCTCATGAAGAGCAGGTCCTGCTTGACTAACCTGATCTTCTTCTATGACAAGGTGACCCACCTGGTTGATGAGGGAAAGGCTGTAGATGTTGTTCATTTGAACTTTAGTAAAGCATTTGACACTGTCTCTCTCAGCATTCTCCTAGAGAAACAGGCTGCTTATGGCCTGCATAGGTGTATTCTTTGCTGGGTTAAAAACTGGCTGGATGGCAGAGCCCGAAGAGTGGTGGCAGATGGTATCACATCTAGTTGGTGACCGATCACTAGTGATGTCCCTCAGGGCTCAGTATTAAGTGCTGCTTAATATCTTCATGGGTGGTCTGGATGAGGGGATTGAGTGCACCCTCAGTAAATTTGCAAGTTGGCTGGGAGTGTAGATCTTCTGGAGGATAGGAAGGCTCTGCAGAGGGATCTGGACAGGCTGGAGAGATGGGCTGTGGCCAGTTGCATGAGGTTCAACAAGGCAAAGTGCCAGGTCCTTCATTTGGGCCACAACAACCCTATGCAATGCTCCAGGTGTGGGGAATAGTGGCTGGACGAGGCCGTCAGTGATATGGTTTACTGGTGGACTTGGCAGTCCTGGAATAAAGGTTGGCCCAGATGATTTTGAAGGTCTTTTCCAATCTATCTGATTCTATGATTCTATGGTTTATTGCATAACCACCCAGCAAGAAAGCCTGACCTTCCTGCTGTTTACTGGTGGTGACACTGGCTGCAGATGCCCGAGAACTGTTCAAGCAGTGCTGTGGCATCCACAGCCAGCGCCACTGCCACAGTGAACTGAGAGTCCCACGAACCCCTCAGAGGTGCTCTCGGCCTGTAATTCCCCCACCCTTTCTCAGGCTACTTTCAATTAATTATCTGTAAGAAGTCTCTCCAGGTTCCTTCCATACCTGTGGAGAAAGGGATTTTCCCACATTTCAATTTGCTTGATCCAAGACCACACCATGAGGCATCTTACTAGGGCATGTGATTAAGGTATTTCCAAGTGGGGAGGGCAAAGGGAGGTAGCTCTGCAATGCTGTGACTGCCAGCATGCCTATCCAGAATTTCATCATCTATGATATGGAGAAACACTGTCATGCAAGGGACCAGTCCTGCCTCTTCAGTGGCCTTCTGCTGCCTTGTTTGCACCGGCCTTCAGTATAAAACATGATCACTTGACTGGAGCATTTGCCTGATTTGCTTCAGCCTCTTCACCAGCACAAGTTGCTATTTCAAAGCTGAGAGCTCTATTCATTTGGCTAAGCGCAGGTGAACAGTGCTACTTCCAGCTGCCTACAGCATCTGTGGCATCAACATGGATAACGATATGCAACTGGAGAGGCAGCCAGAGGCCATGCCAGGCACATGAGGGTGACTTGAAGGGCACTAGATGTTTGGGTTTAGGCATCTGATTGAGATCTAGGTATCTACACAGCAGGCAAGAGTGCTAGCCTTGTGCTTATCTCAGTAAAATCTGCTCAGGAAACCAAACCAGAGACGTCACATTCTTTGGAAGGACAATAAGGTGCATTTTGGGGTGTCTAAACTGTGGTCATGCCACAAGTCCGAGTGCAGCAGGAAGAGCTGCAGGTTCAAGAGCTTCCATCTGAGGAAGCACAACCTGAAATCTTGGTATACATGGGAGCCCCTAAAAATAGAGGGACAAGGTGCGGTGCTTGGAGCTGTAGGCTGATGCAGCAGCCTCCACTTTGGTTTCTGTCACGAGTGGGTTTACTTCAAAGATGGTCATGCTATTTTAGAGTGTTGCCTTGTATTTATTTCTCCTTTTTATCTGTGAAATGAGTTAAAAAATGCCATATGCCTGTTTTTGTATTTCTTGGGCTTCACCCCCACGCACACCCCATACACACACAGAGTTTCCAGTTGACTAAGGAATGCTAAACATTTATCTGTGGCTCGGCACAGCCACTGGTATACCAGTGCATACATCCAGTGTGGGTGTACTGAGAGATAAAGATGCCATATGGAAATCACATCTGACACATACAGCCTGGGACAAATGGAAGAGAAATCTGTGCCACTCACACTCACCGTGCAAAGAACTTTTTCTGAATATCGTTGTTTGCTTTGGCTTTATATCCCTCTGATGCACCAAAGCACAGATGCCAGCTTGCTATTAGAAAGGAGATGGAGAGAGAGATGGGTTTGACTGTGGCACAGAGGGAAAATCGATCATGCTCAGCTTCCTCCCTTCACCCAGATTTGCACACAGGCTGGACCCAGCATAAGGAGGCAGCAGCACTATGCCCACCCACCAACTGGCAGTTCCACGTTGGCATTCCCAGGGCTGCCGGGAAAGAGCTGGCTGCTGTCCTGCCTCCCAGAGCTCCCTCCCTTCAGGAGACAATATACACTTCACCTTCTAAAAACTGGCTTCCCAGATACTTTATACAGCCAAATGATAACTGATAGGCAAAGAAGAGAAATCAAGCAGAGCAAGGAGTTATAAGTTAGAATAGGATTTAATTATAAGGATATTATGATGATTAGGGTCATACACATAGGTAGGTGGATTTGCAAATCCAGGAAGTTCTGCTTCAGCAGCAATAATTTCCTTCCCCTCCATCCTGGCTCCGCTCAAAGCTGGTCTAGACAGCACAGCACTCGAAGCGCCTAGAGGTAGCTGACCTTGGCAGTCCCCCTGCTGCTAATGACAAGCAGGGTTGTACCAGCACTGATGCAACTTGTTTGAATGCTCAGGGCAGGCTCAGCCCCCAGCAGCACTCAGGCAGTTAGAAGAGAGGCTGCTTTTCCAGGAGTGGGGAGGAGGAGAACCGTGATTTATGGAGGAGGCTGGCACTGATCCACAGAAAGATTTGCAAGTGGGAGGCTCTATCACCCACTCTCTATGCAAAGAGACTTGTACTGCCGTTGGTGGAAGTCTGGCTGAACAAAGACCCAAGGGCTTGGCTGGAGAAGGGAACATGTTGTTCTGTTGTGTGAAATGAATGCAGAGCCAAAAAAGTCAGTTTTGGGTGGAGCTGGGGTGGTCGTGGTTCCTGGTTGGTGTGAGAGATGCAGCCATCAGCACTACCCTCAAGCCACAAAAGACCAAAGCTGCAGCACTGGGAACTTAGCTGGGCAAATTCGCTTTAGCTTAACTCCTAAAATACATCTTCTACCTGGCTGTATTTGCTCATAAATCAGCTCAGCTGGAGTGAATAATGAGAAAATGTCACAGATTTTTTGCATCCCCAGCATCAAAGCTGTTTCTAGTACTTATAAACTGCTCTGGGGTGGTGGTGGTGGCAGTTGTCAGTATTTCTGACAAACATTTCCCTCTGCAACCATTATTCTTAATCAATCCAAACTGACCAGAAGGTCTTAACACCAACACAGTCCTAGAAACAGGACTAGCTCACATCCATCCAAAGTGGATGGAAGAAGAGGAAAAGGCCAGGAAACAGAGGTAGGCCAGGTTACTAACACAGAGGGGCACTACAAAAGTCTCACAAAACGAGAGCCAAGGAACGTGCCTGCCCTCCTCCTCCTTCAAGCAACTGCACAGCAAGGTGCTGACTGTAAAAACAAATACAACATTACACTGCAGAGGCAGGAAAAAACCAAATCCCAATAACACGGATGCAGAGAAGAAAAAAATTAATCAAGTAAAGCCAAACCTAGTAATAACATAGTCCTCAGCATCAGCCTCCCCAAAAGAGAGGAAAGGAAAACAAAGGTGCTGAAACATTAAACACAGGAATTAATGGAAAATATCAAACAAATGTAAGAATAACAAGGAGTACAGGACTGCACACTGGCCTCCAATTCCCATTTCCCCCTATGCATACAGAGACAGAGAGGGAAAGCAAGCACTGTTCTCCAGTTGTGGATGGTATTTCTGGAGCTGGTAGGTTGTAAAGTTATTTGTAAGTGTTTGAACCAAGAATCTTTACTCTTCTGAATGGTCTTGACTCGATGTAGTAATTCTACTGAATTAGGAATGAGGTCAATGTGGTTCTGTTTGAAACCTGCTCTGAACTCCCCACTGAATTGAAGTGAGCAATGTAGGCAATCCACTAGCCAAGAAGTGATTGCTTAGAGAGATAGAGATCTTACTGAAAAAAAAAGACTCGGGCCCTCCTGGAGGGAACCATCCCATCCTGCATTGCTGACTCCAGTTTTCCTACACTTTCAATTTGGTGCCGTACCACCTGGGGCCTGGAGTGGAAAAGAAAGCCAGTTTGGCAGTCTGTTTGTACTCAGAGGTGGAAGTACAGGATTGTTCTGGAATTTTGGTTGTCTCATGCTGGACAAGAAGCAGCTCAAGACAGTGCTGGACAAGGAAACCAGGAGAGGGGACATGCACACCTGGACCTCATGTGCTCTTGAGGAAAAGCCTGATGTGGAAAGTGTTTGTCCCTGCTCCTGAATGGCATCCTCCAGCCAGGTGGGACAGACACTTGCCACCTTCTGCAAGGCCGGTGTGTTGAAGCCACCAGGTTTCATCTCAACCAGCATGGTGCCCAGTAAAACATTTTGCCATGTCTTTGGCACCAGCCCTTACTGAGGGATGGCATTCATTTCACCTGACTGTAAACCTCTACAGAGGAGACATTACCAGCTGAGATAGTCACCCAGGGGCTGCCCTTGGTATGCAGAGAAACAGCTTTTCTAAGATGAGATTCACCTCACCTTAGAGGAGGTGTCTAAAATAGGTCAAGTGAGTCAATTCATCAAGTACCAATTGCTCTCAATTGCCTGATAAGGGAGTGTAGGTGTCTGGTTTAGGTGAATGTGTATGATTATGTGAGATTAATTCCATCCCTAGTGACCTTTAGCAAGTCTCTCTTCTTCAGGCCAGCAATAATGATACCTACTGTGCTCTGATAAATCTTCTTTAAGTACAATGTTATATAAATACTGGGTTTTGATTATTAATATTATTGTCCTTTAACAAAATAGTAAAAGTCTCTCCCACTCTGGGGGGGGAGGGGTAACTGCACTTATTTTAGCTCCTTAATTTCCTGTGCACATATCCAGGGAATGTATTTATTTATACTTATTTTCATGAAGCAAAGGAAGAGAGAGAGAGAGAAAGCACATTCTTCTTAAGCAATGAGAGCCACAGCTCATATTTGTCTTCCCTTCTAGCTCCCAAGCCCTTTTCTGTGACCCTTTTTCCAACCTCAGCCACCCCACAACACCATCTTCTCAGGCATGCAGTGATTCCTCCTAAATCTTCCCTTTCTTCAATCCCTTCTCACCCAGGCCAAGTTTCCCCAGCCACCCCTCTCATTCAGCTCTCCCAAAACTTGCCCTGCTTCCCCAGTGCAGTACTGAGACTGAAAGAGAAGTCCACTCACTGGTCCCAGTGTCTGTGTTTGGACATGGACATGTCAGGGTAGGCAGCAGTCAGACTGTGGGGGAATCCCTGTTGCTGGATGTAAGTCACGATGCCTTGCTGAACTAGCTATTTATGGAAGGATGGGAGTTTTGCAAGTACCACTGATTTTCACACATATGTGGAGGTATTTAATGCAAGGTACGTAATGCAAGACCACCCTTCTGCCACATTTTGAATCCATGTCACAGTGGGGGGGATGCAAAAGTTCTCAGAGAAAAGGCCAAAGGAACTTTTCAATATTGATGAAATAGCACTTACATCCCCAGCATTCCTCTTGGAAATGGATGGCTCTGGCTGTGTTTTTTTTCCTTCCCTACATCCCTCTGCATCAGTATAACACTTGAGGCAGGTGAGGAAATTCTGCCATGGTTATGAGGACAGTCTCCAGCAACTTCTATAGTAGTGGAGCTGTTCGCACTGCTGTTCACAACTACTAAAACACAGCATAGCATAGTTTACTCATAAATTTCATTCATCTCCAAAGCTCAGATGACTGCTTCTAAAACCTTCTACCCCTGCTTCCCAATAGACAAATTCTGCTCTCACAATGAGATGGACTTCATAGACAACCATGACAAATCTTCTGTAATCAAGGTCAAAAATTGCCCACACTGGGTCTTTATCTGATTTATTCCTGGCCCTGTTTCAGTAGATGTGAGTAAGCTGAAACACTGAGTCCACACAACCCACATTTTGGGGAAGTTCAGCTCAGTATCCACACAGTGTGTCTTGCAACATGCCTTTTTCACAGAACCCACAGTGATGTTCCTAAAACTTGTTAAGTGTGCAAGGATAACATGAAGAAAAAGACTTTGAAAAGCTAGGAAGATATCCTCATGTACTTCTAAGGAGCACTTCTTGTATGTGAGCGTGTAAACCTGCTCCCTGTGTTCTGGTTCTCCACCCTGGTCTACTTTCTGTTCACTTCCCACACCTATGACACCCTACACTTACTCTTGTATCGGCCATTTTTCTCACACAGCAGTATAGGGCCAGTCACTGAGTTTGTCCAAAGCAAGGTCACCCCTGTCTGCGTACTTCTGAGCATCCCACCTATACCAAGAGCTGGGGATCTACAGTTTATCCACACAACCTCCTGCAGTATTTCACTATCCCCACTGCTGATCTAACCTCAGCATTCCTTGCTGCTGTTTAAACCCAACCTATCTTCCCCACCAAAGACATGGAAAACAGATGGCTTCCTTCCAGTATGCATAAGTCTCGCAGATACCTGAAGGTTATTATCATTTTTACTACTTCCCAATACTCTTCTTTCCATTAAATCACCCCTGTCATTCAGATTTTCTTCACAGCACGGGATTCCTAGACTACTGGCTACTAGCATGGCCTTCCACACACCTACTTTTGTCTTGAAGCCCGGTCTCCAAAACCAGATGTCATAGCTGAGGTTTAACTAGCAGTGGTCAGGATGGGCAACTCATGGAGCATGTCAGGCCAGACTTTTCCATGCACATCAAATAGAGGTATCATGTCTAGTTAATAGCATGTGCCTTGCCATGAGGTCTGGGTTGTTACCATGACCCTTACAGCCCTGTCAAGGCTGTATGGCAGAAAATGAGTTATAACATTGACTGAGGCACTTATCTTAGCCTGCCCGGGTGGTGAGAAAAACAAGACATGCCCTTCAGGAGGCAACAAAGAAGGGTAGGTAGAGTGCACCCTGGACCAATGTTAGAAGGAGCTGATAAGAGGCCCCAAGGTGTGACTTGTGATTAAATAGTTGGAGGTCATTCGTTTTTGGTATGTGGAATGAGTGCCTTGCAGAGAGAATAGCCACCAGACCTCTCCTGGGAGCTGGTAATCCCCACCCGATGGCACCAGTCAGGCTGCTGCATCAGGACCACAAACCGTAGAAGGGCATCTTGCCAAGTTTCTCTTTCAGGGCGGCTGTGCACTTGGCGTGCCTGCGCTTACCGGTTTTCAGCAGGCTGCAAGCCTCACTCACATCATCCCCTCAAACTGCAAGGCCTGGCATATCTCTACTTCTGCTTATATAATACTCCCAAATTGGCTTTCACATTCTCTCCGAACCACACACAAAACCTTTGCCTTAGAGCAAAACATTCTTCTCCTCAGTGAGGAATCAGAGCAGGTGCTGAGGTTACAGGTCTGGGCTGCTGCTGCTTAGCAAAGGGCAGCCCCACACCACAGCATCCCTGTGTGCAAGGCTTAGTGAGGTGTGTGAGAGGAAGCAGCTTTTCCCAAAATACTCCCAAACTCCCCTGCCTCAGCCTCAGCATGCATATAGATTGTTGCAACTATGTCAGAAGACCAGGAGTTCATCATGGAAACCCTTCCCCTGTAACCGTAGCTGGGTGTAACATTTGCAAGTGTTAAAGCACTTATGTTTGTGCAACAGCGCTTCCGTACACTGTGTTCCACCTGGACCGTAGGAAGAGGAGTTCACCGTGACCCCATCATGGCATCATATTTAGGCACAGTCACACTCCTGCCATGGAGGAGGTGAGGGAGGGAGCAGGGAGCTGAAAACTGCCATTTAGTGCCAGCTGAAGCAGTAAGTTGGTGACAAAATTCAGGTTTCCACCCACTTTCTTCTAAATTTGACATTTCTCTGCTATCATTTTCCACAATTTATCTCAGGAAAATATACTTTCAGGAATAGCAGCGTGAATCTAGTCTGTGAAACTCAAATTCAAGGAATCAAGCAGTTTTATTGATAAATGTGCCAAACAGCAATGCAGGCAGTTCAGAGAGGACATAAAAGAGGCTTGGGCTACCAGAACGGGTTAGTGCAGTGGGACTGTAGGAGGGATCACATAGTGACTGTCAGATTGTCAACAGAAACACTCAGATGCACCACAAATTCCTTTGTTCAAGGGAGAATCTGGTATTATTCCAACAAATATGGGATAAATGCTACCCAAGTAAGGGTCAGATACACATTGTATATTTAATCTCCACTTAAGCAGAGATAGAGACTGCTTTTATTAGATCAACTCTTATATGTAGTTACTACATGGCATGTGGCAAAACAAATGGAGGAGAGACCAGGAAGCAAACAAGGCTGAGCACTTATATACCATTGGTAGGTGTTGTGAGATTCGTGGATTGTTTCTAAACAGCCAAGATGCACTGGTGGAGTGGCAGGGAATTAATGAAACTAATGAAAACACTGCACGGATGGAGTGACCTGCAGCTGGGTGCTGTGTTCTGGTTTGGGGCCAGGATGTGCAGTGCATTCCAATACTCCTGGGAGAGCTATGGGAAAGTCTCCCTCAGTCCCTGGTAGAGATGCTCCTCGCTGTGAAACAGTTTGGTGCTTCATGGGAGGAAACATGGCCCAGATACTAACCCTACAGACTGAATATCGCAGCATTTAAGCAGGGATGGAGGGAACCAGACAGCTTTCACTGTTCCAGTTAATCACTTTGTGCAAAGTTGAACAGCCTGAACATAAGAAATTTGAAAGAAACCATCTGAAAATGCTCAGTGACCTGGTGACTGTTGGAACATTCAGGTCCCATAAGAAAGCAGAAGGAGCAATAACCACAGCTACCAGTTGAAGTGTGGCACATTGCTCCCCCATCATTTTGTGTATCATCTCTCAAGGGCAAGTTCAGCAAGAGGGAATGTGCAGTCCAAACCTGCAGTACTTGAAAGCAGATAGAACTGAAGATGACTTCAGAGAGCAGAATCAGACTTTTCTTCTGCTCCTGTGGAGCTCAGGGAAGTGGAGGCATTGTAGCAGTGTTCTACAGATGCTGCTGCTTCACCTGACAGCAAAGACAAAGCTTGATTCCTCTGCTCTGCTGCGCTTCCAGCTGCAAAGGTGGGTGATGCTGGACCCTTCTGCCAGGGCTTCATCAACACTACCACACTTAATGGTTGTGTGAAAACACTTGGCCCTCATTACAAAGGAACAGCTTAGAGTTGTCCTCTACATGGTACTTATCCTGACTCAAATATAGTAAGATGGGTTTTAAGATAAATATGTTACCCTAGTTGAGAAAAACTTCATGATCATAGTTTGTTATAAGCTAATAGATTTTGCCAAACAAAGCCTAAGTGAAGATCACAAGATTTTTGTAGCAGAAATCTGAATTTCCTGTTTGTCTACATAATACTCCATGCAGTGAGTCCCGACCCACTTGGAGCCTCCAAATGCTCTGAAAATAAAATAGGATACTTAAAATATTGATATATTTCAATAAATCTACTAGTGTTACTTATTATACCACTATTACATTAATATTCTTACTGATAATTAGTACCAATAATTGTAAGAGTAAGGTAATAATAAGCACAATGAAACTAAAGCTGACTTTTTAAAATGGAGAGACCTGAAATCTCTAGCATTTTAAGCTGAAATACAGGAAACAGATCCATCATCTTTATTTACTGAACAAATCAATTTTAGTTTGTGAAAGAGCAGCTCGTTTGCTAACAGGTCATAAGAAGGGCTGACAAAAGTATACCAAGCATTAATATATTTGCAGTAGTGCCAAAGGACAGTATCTGGGTAGGCAGATTTAAACCCACCTTTATATGACCATTTTTCCCAAAAATAAATCAAAACTGTCTCCTTTGCTAACTAAAAAAAGGTGCTTTCAGGGGTTTAAAAATCTAGTATTGACCTAGACAGTCCAAATGCAAGAAAAGTCAACACTGAGAGAGGCCTAAAGTAAAACTCAGACCTGAATAACTCCAGTTGTCAGGAAGGTCTAAGTCTGGTTCATATAGATGTTTCACATAAGAGAGAGGTGCTCTCTGAGCTTCCTTTGTCCTTTGGCAAAGAGGTCTTTTGCAGCCCTTCCAACAGTCACGAGCAGGCTGCACCTATATAACAGGGAACTTTGCCAGGCACAGAAACTCAGTCACTTACACCACAAGGATGGTTCATGGCCTGTGTTTGACTCCCAGCCACCAGCCCTCAGGACTGGCTCAGGAGCTGTGTTGTGGAGGTCCCTGAATAGGAGGAAAGAGTGCTGCTCTTCGGGGTGGCCTTGCACAGCAGGCACACGTGTGTGTCCTGTGCTGACTGCCAGGAGCTCCATGATGTGAAGACCTGCTCAGACCTTCCCGTCACTGGCAGCCCTGGTGCTCACTCCAGCCTCCAGCTGCCTCCTGTTGTTGCTGTTTCTGTTTCTCTAGAGGAGCGCAGGAGATGTCATCAACCATGTATGAAAACAGAACTCACTTTTTGTTCCATCAGTAGCCTATTGACATGGAACAGCACAGTGAGCTTTCTTGCTGCTAAATAAAAATGATTAACCTAACTGATGCTTGTATATTCATCATTCTTGATACCTAGCAAACATTCTGGTTGTTAAGCAGATAATATCTGATACATCTGCCCTGTTGTTTGTCTCTCAGACAACACTGACATGAGTACCCTGTCTTTGTCTTCATTCTTTGCCCACTCTCTCAAAAGGCCTGACTGAAAGTATGGCCACATTTGCATATTTTTAATGTATTTTTTCAAACTCCAGCAGTACTAAGCTAATAGTGGACTTCTGAAAACTTATAAAAACTCATACTTAGTACCATTATTAATTCCAACCATTTACTACTTGCTGATATAATAAACACTTGCTTAGGGCTATATTCAGACAACCTGAAATAACACCTCCAAAAGCCAAAGCTCAGGGGAGCAGGAGCACTTTGAATTGGCTCCCCACAGAGCCCATGGAGATAAATAGCCACAGAGTCCACATAAGGCACTTTCGGTTAGAAAACACAGCCCCTACATCTCTGTTGGCTGGATGAAAAGCCAGCCCTCCAGCCCTGGGTAGCAAGCAACTTGTTCAGCTCTCAGCTTGCTTGAACATACAGTTTGGAAGTGGTATGTAGGCATAGCTCATGTGAGGCTCTCCAAAAAGCAGATGTGATACTGCTTGAAGGACTACATGCAGATAAAGTGGAATTTTAGCTAAGTTCAGTAAAATCAGTAAAGTCTGACAGACACAAAATCTTTTCAGAGCAATTCAGAGAGCTTACTCAAGGTGCTGAGGGCCACCTTGCTGCATTACTGGCATAGAGTCAGAAAGTAAACAGTTCTTATGTGATCATCTCCATTTCTGGTCAATTAAACTAAGTTCTGTACATCTAAAAATAAATGAAATGTGCCTCTGATCCCACTTTTCAGCTTTTGCAATTGAGAAAGACCAAATTGTGGTTCTTTACCTTCTACAAATGTATAATGGATTTTCTTTTGGAACTATTAAAAACAAGAACAGCAACTGAAATATTAACCTTAAAAGAAGATTGGTTTATACCCTAACTACTTTAGCAACAACTGGAAATAATATGTGCAAAAATAGACAAGATCTTCAGTGCTGGATCTCACATGGGTCTGGGTCTCAGCCTCCCAGAATAGATGCAATGCCATATGCTTTGTCCTGGGATCATTAGTTTTCCCAGTTCTTCCCTCAACGTTGCCACAAGATATAACATGACCCCAATGTAAACATGGAAAGAGAGAGGCAGAGGAGAACACTGATACTTTCAGTCGATGAGTGAACAACCAGTTGTGCCAGTCCAAAAGCAGCAGGGCTGCAGGGTAAGCAGTAATAGAGTAGACAGGATTGTGGGAGCAAGTGAAAATAGATGGACCTTGCCTGCTCCACACAGAGGGGAGGCTCTGGGTAGCAGGGCAGGAACAGCATTGTGATCGGCTGGGCTTTTTCATTTCAGAAGCAGCAACTCTAATGCCACATGATGCTTCACTGACCATACAGTCCGTGCCTCCGACATGGCTGGTTTCTGCAAGAAGCAAACGTGCAGATGCGCATCCCTTTGTCTGACCTCGTGACGAGCAGACAGTCTGCATGAACTCCACACTACACCAGGATCCTGGATCCTTGCTTATAGTTTGCCCAGACGGGAACAGATCACAAGGAATCCAGAGATTCTGAGCAGCATTGGAGGGGTCAATGCATTGTGAGAATTCCTCCCACCTTGAGCAAAGGGGAGGATTGATGTCTTTGCTTCATCTGTTGTTTTCTCCAGTTTAAAAAGTCCTGCACTTTCCTTTGCAAGGCTGTAACAAATGTTCCCATGTCTTAATGACAGAAATTGAAAGCGTGCAGGGAAATAGGAAGGACTACCAGAAGCGAGAGAATGATGGAAAAAAATGCCTGAGACTGGAGAAAGATGGGGAGAGCCCCTCACTTCCCATGATTGGATGGCTGAGGGAAAGGCAAAGGACAAAAGACATGTTGCACATGAGAACTGGGCCTAACTGGGCAGATTCACACTCGGCAAACCACTGATATTAGACAAGCAGCTCCAGAAGGAGATAAGCCCATGGGGGCAGTCTGGAGAGATAGACGACCAGGAGCACAAGTGAAGATGGGAAATGATGAAAGGGAAGAACTCAGCAGCAAAGAGAAATTAATGGCAAAACAAAGTTCTGCATTGCCAAGTGGGAATGACTGGTTCCAGTCAAAACCACAGAATTATAGAACAGATAGGGTTGGAAAGGACCTTAAGATCATCTAGTTCCAACCCCCCTGCCATGGGCAGGGACACCTCACACCAAACCATGCCACCCAAGGCTCTGTCCAACCTGGCCTTGAACACTGCCAGGGATGGAGCATTCACAGCCTCCCTCAGCAACCCATTCCAGTGCCTCACCACACTTACAGTAAAGAACTTCCTCCTTATATCCAATCTAAACTTCCCCTGTTTAAGTTTTAACCCATTACCCCTTGTCCTGTCACTACAGTCCCTAATGAAGAGTCCCTCCCCAGCATCCCTATAGGCCCCCTTCAGATACTGGAAGGCTGCTATGAGGTCTCCATGCAGCCTTCTCTTCTCCAGGCTGAACAGCCCCAACTTCCTCAGCCTGTCTGAGCACTCAGGAGGTGCTCCAGTCCCCTGATCATCCTCGTGGCCCTTCTCTGGACTTGTTCCAACAGTTCCATGTCCTTTTTATGTTGAGGACACCAGAACTGCACACAATACTCCAGGTGAGGTCTCACAAGAGCAGAGTAGACGGGCAGGATGACCTCCTTCGACCTGCTGGTCACACTCCTTTTGATGCAGCCCAGGATATGGTTGGCTTTCTGTGCTGCGAGCACACACTGAAGCCGGCTCATGTTAATTTCCTCATCTGCCAACACCCCCAAGTCCTTCTCCACAGGGCTGCTCTGAATCTCTTCTCTGCCCAACCTGTAGCTGTGCCTGGGATTGCTCTGACCCAGGTGTAGGACCTTGCACTTGTCATGGTTAAACTTCAGGAGGCTGGCATCAGCCCACCTCACAAGTGTGTCAAGGTCCCTCTGGATGGCATTCCTTCCCTCCAGCGTATCAACCGAACCACACAGCTTGGTGTCATCGGCAAACTTTCTGAGGGCGCACTCAATCCCACTGTCCATGTCAGCGATGAAGACGTTAAACAAGACCGGTCCCAACACTGATCCCTGAGGGACACCACTTGTTACTGGTCTCCAGCCGGATATTGAGCCATTGACCACAACTCTTTGCATGCAGCCATCCAGCCAGTTCTTTATCCACTGAGTGGTCCATCTATCAAATTGATGTCTCTCCAATTTAGAGACAAGGGTGTTGTGTGGGACAGTGTCAAATGCTTTGCACAAGTCCCAGTAGATGACGTCAGCTGCCCTACCCCGTCCACCAGTTCCGTAGCCCCATCATAGAAGGCCACCAAATTGGTCAGGCAGGATTTCCCCTTAGTGAAGCCATGCTGGCTGTCACCAACCACTTTATTGTTTTTCATGTGCCTTAGCATGCCTTTCCAGGAGAATCTGCTCCAAGATTTTGCCAGGCACAGAGGTGAGACTGACTGGTCTGTAATTCCCCAGGTCATCCATTTTCTCCTTCTTGAAAATGGGGGTTATAGTTCCCTTTTTCCAGTCATCGGGAACTTCACCTGACTGCCATGATTTTTCAAATATGATGGATGGTGTCTTAGCAACTTCATTTGCCAGCTCCTTGAGGACCCACGGATGGATTTCATCAGGTCCCATGGGCTTGAGCACATTCAGGTTCTTAAACCAACTGGAGATCTTGCAGTGGAAAGTCATTGAAGGACCTGCCGAATAAGGAAACTGGAACATGAGATAGGATTGCTGAAAATGAGAGAATGAAGCTGGCTGGACATGGAGAAAGAGATATGGAACAAGCCAGGTCTGCCACAGAACAAAATAGAAGAATATGATGATCCTGTACACTGAAGTAAGCAGTGCTTCTGAGTCCTTAGACTATGCCAAGAGACTAACCTAAGAAATTTTGATTAAGTTAAAAACCCAGAAGGAACCTTCAGTCTTGATATAACAAGGAAGAGGTGAATTTTCCAGCCTTGGAGTTCTTGTAACATGCTTTGTGCATGTATACATTTGTATTTTGTAGCACAGGATGAGTTCAGTCTACTCTATGCAAGAAGTCAAGAGTGAAAAACCAGTTATTTCCTTCTTTCTGATGTACTGCTTCTGGCTCTTCAGCTGGAAAAGTTCATTGGCCTGTCTTGTTTGTGCTCCTCATTGCAGTACCTAATCTCACATCTGATCAGTTGTCAGACAAGGCTTGTCAGAGCTGTCTCATCTCCATTACCTGTCCTCCATCCTAGTTTTTCAAGCGTACTGCTCCACCAGTTTCTCCTTTCTGCGGGAGGAGACCTTACATCACCTCTAGAGGACTGGCTTATTTTTACCTACATTGAATTTAACTGTGCTATGTTCTCCACCTATTTCTTACTTATTGTTTTTCTTTACTTCTTGTTTTTTTCTTTTCTCAGTGGTGCTCAGGTCATCAGTATAGTTTCCTCTGGAGATGTCACCTTCAGCCACAAGCCACCATTCAGCAGACTCTTTAGCAGGCCACTCCTTGGGGGTGCAGGTCTCAAAAGCCACTGGATAGCCAGGTACTACTGAAACGGAAAAAGAACAGACCTGACAGCTGTACTGATAGGAGGGCAGTAATACATGCAGCCCTAGCTTTCCAGTCCCGCTTCACAAGGAAGACCAAGCTCCTTGCACAGCACCTGGTGGTGTGCTCAGCCTGGGCAGAGGACTTTCCTTAGGGCTCCAGTCAATTCCACACAGATTTAGTTATGGATTAGGGGTAGCCAAGTGGCCTCAGTGTTGCCACCAAAATGCTCATGGGGTAACAGCCTTTTTGTCTCTCCTGCCTATTCTGGTGGAAGCCCTCTTCTTGCTCCCCTTCAAATGCCAGCTCCTCAAGCCAGGAACCCTACCCCATGCATTATAGAGTTCTGATTCTCTCATTTCCCAAACCCCTACCACTCCACACACAGTCACAGTCCCTCAAGTCCTGCTTCCTAGCTCCTCCTGCAATTACTCCTCAGAAGGAGCACTGATTGCTGACCTCTTCCATACTCCATGTCCACAACCCCTTTTCCTTACTTTCTAAGCCCATCCCTCTCTCACATCCTCAGTGGAAAGCACTGGTTCCCGCATTAGTAAAGTGCTCCGGTGATGGCTGTAGGACAGATATTGGGTCAAAACCTGCCACCTTACACAAGACCAGCTTACATGTATGAGTTAATCTTTGCTCAGCCATAACAGCTCCTTTGCTCACCCACATCATTGCTGCACAAGAATTTCTCCTCTATCACTGTCCTAGCATTGCTAAAGTCCATGCAGGCCCAAGAGAGTAGGCAGGAACAGCTGATGTCTCCTGGCCACCTCAAAACTAAGACATATGGAAAGAATGGTTAATGAATTTCGAGATGTATCATGTGACAGGTGCTTTTGGCTCTGGTTGTCTGAAATGAGGAGGAAGAGGTGGAGAGGGTCTCAGATGGATAGTTTTCTCCTGGAGGTTTAAATATGCCTAGCCATGAATCACTCTTGTCTATGCTGACCACAGAGCATCACATCTGTTGTTTTTACAGACAAAAAAAAAGAAAGAAAAAAAGAAAATGACTAATGCATCCTTATATAGACAAGCCACTTTTGAGTCAAGCCTAAAGCAGAGTCTGCTAACTGGACAAAACCATGGCTCGTAATAGCATTTTACCATTTCTCCTGCTTAATGTTTGTATTTTGGTTAGTTACTGAAGGGTGTTAACCTAGAAGTGGTCACCACGAGGGTTTGAAGTTAAAGTAACACCCCATTAAGCAGAACATAGCAAAGTCACTTCACACCTGGCTTGCCAGTGGTAGCATTTCATACTCCAAAGGCTGCCAGCCAAGTCAAACACCAGCACAGGGATCCGTGCAATGAGTGACAGTTTTACAGCCAGGAAAGCAAGCAAAGTTCTTCCACCTCTTGAAGAAAGCATAGGGGGATTCAGGCAAAGACTGTGAATTGACCGTATCCACATCTGCAGCTTGGATGGGTCCTCTCTGCCAGAGTTACGTGCTCAGGGACATGCATGCATATGCACCACAATGGGCAAAGCTGCCCAGTGCATGTGACAACAGTGGGGAGGCAATCTTCATGCACTGTCTGGAGCTCAGCACATTGATTCAACAACAACAGCAATAAAAACACATGATAAAAGCACACAAAACACTGAAGCAATTGAAAGAGGCAATAGATCAAGTGAAAGTGTTGGCCTGTAGGACTGAGCCTTACCTTTCTTTTCTGTTACTGAGTTAGAGCCTGTGAGGTTTCAGTCATGCTCTGAGTAACACTGTGCACTCCAGAGCACCCTTCATGGCTGGATCTGTAGTTTTCAGTCCTCTTTGCCCTTCTTCCCTACTGATACACTTAAAAAATTAACACACACCACTGTGGCCTCATGTCTCATCTGCTGCCATTCAACCAGTAAACATACAGCAAGGGGGAAAAAAAACCTTTCTGTATTCCTGTAGTTCCCCAGGCTCAGGTCCCAGACTTCCTCTGAAATAGTGCCAGCTGCTTTCCATAGGTGCTATTCATGTTTTTATTTATGTATGAAAATTTATTTAACCTACAGGGTGGGGTTTGCTTCTTGTCCGCTGAACAGTGCCACCTTCAAACATGCAAACTTGATCTGTTTGCGGCATCCAAAATAGAAACATTGCTCTAACAGTAATTAGATCAGAGTTTAAAGGGATCAGATCCTCATTAAGGCTTTTCCTCAAAGAATTTACAAGCTTAGAGCTTGAAGCTAATCTTCAGTGTCAGCTGAAAGGGAAGCCAGGGGGTTTGAAAGAGGCAAACAACAACTGTAACTTGTGTTGGTTGCTGGTAGTGAAAAGAAACAAGGGTTTACTGCTGCAAATAGTTAAATCCGTAAGATCCTTGAGGGAGACCCACGGCCTTGAGACTCTTTTAAGTACCTTTGCTTTCAAGAAGACTTTGGTGTATTGTAAAGCAAAGCTGAACTGCTGAATGCCTTGACTTTCCCACCCTCCCTCTCCCCAAAAGCAGCTGCCACTGCAGGCAGGCACACCGAGTACGTGAAGTATCTTTGGAAGAAAAATTGCTAATAAAGGTGCTGAAGCAGCCCTGTTCTGGCTTAATTCAGTCTTCCTGAAGCTTCACCCTCCAATTTTTTTCTGTTTAGTCTTGGTTTTTCCTTCCCTTCTTCCTGCCACACTGGTGCCCCTTGTTCCACACCCTGTTTCTAAATAGCACAAATGAGTCACGAAATATCCTGTTGAGTTAGAAAGGGTTTTATCATCCATGGTTTATAGATAGAAAACCAAGTGACAGACATATTAGGTACCTGAGCTAATCAGCTCCAAGACCTGTATGGCAGAGCACAGACCCAACCTACAAATCCATCTTTTCTGACTCCATGCATTCACACACAGCCCTTGCATGACGTGTTTCTTGTTTACATTTCTGTCCTTGCAATAAACTTTCTTTCCTTGCCTACCCTCTAAAGCTTCAGCTTCATTACCTCTCTGCTTCTTAATGTTCTTATTTCCTTCTTATTCTTTTGCTACAGTGCCCACTCCCATAAGTCTTTATTGATACCCCAAAACGTCCCCTTAGCAAGGTTCAGTAGATATTCCTTGTGTCAAAGCTTTGCAGGCTGTAGAAAAGGCTTCCATTTAAAAGGTATGAAAGACAGCAAGAAACCTAATGGACACTGGCAGATTCATTTCAAACTATAGAGATGGGTTTAAGATACAACACATTCTAAAGACCTGGCATTTAATATGGAAGAGGAGCTGGAGGAAGTAATCCAATTGATCTAAGCCTTAAGTATGGCCCAGCTCTGCTTGCTAATTAAAAGCAATGATTATGCATAACCTATAAAAGCATTTGATTTCGTTTGAATGGCCTTTGTGAATTGCATTACTGGATCATTTGTTTACAACAGCAACAGATTGTAAAACAAATTTATCACCTCTTACCCCCATTATCACATTGATTATAACAAGTGGGATATAAAACTGAGTGGAAAAACATCCTTATCTTTGATAATGCTGAACTTCAAATTTCCTTCATATGAAAGAAAATCAGTTTCCTCTTTAACACCCAAGATGCTTCTGGTCTAAATCTTACAGTAGTAAGAATTGTATTTGCACCGCATAAATGACATCAAAATGCTGGTGCACAAATTAACTGATAATAAAGATTCATGAGACAAAGTCCAGCCTATAATTAGGGGCCACTGGTCTACTCTGAAGCAGGGATCAGAGCACCCTGCTCATGAGCCAGTAAGAATGTGTGATATTACCCTTTGTCTTACCTCTTTACACTACTCAAAAGAGAGTGAAGCACCTAAAATATTTTTTTTTTTCAGTGCTGCAGCAATGCTTCTTCTGCATTACACATCAATTTATTAAGATGTGTTATCCACTTCATGCTAAGCCCTGACATCCTTTTAGTCATTAATTAGCTAAATTCCCATCGGACCTGCTGCTACACAGTTCTGAAATTTATGTAGTCAGTTAGCCTGGCCTAATCAGAGCTATTTCATTGTACAAGCAGTCCTCAAAGGTATAAAAGTACATAAAAGGATAAGAAAGAGAAAACAATGTTACCTCACATGGATTTCAGGGAGTTAATGGGAAGCCTGAATAAAGACTGGGTAAGAGCCAAGGAAAGAACCTGATAAATCAGCACAATACAGATGACATTGTCAGTCTATGGAAGTGCTTTCCTAACAAAATAAAAAGAGGGTCACCAGCATGCTGGGAGAAATATTTTAAGTGCCTCCAACTTAAACAGAAGTGAAAAATAAAAAGAGATTATGCATTCTGTACAGAAAACCAAGGACCTTATATGTCAAAATGAAACAGCAACTATAGCAAAGGATTTTTTAGTTCAGTGGTCCTTGTAATGGATAAGCAGGGGAAAGAAGAACTATCCAGGCTTCACCCAACACCCCTTTTACCCTCTTTCTGCCAGGTGCCTGAGGACCATAAGGATTAACTGAGCCATGGGGAGCCAGGGGCAAGCAGGGTGTGGTTGCTGGAGCCAGCCCATGGACCAGTCCCGTCTCCCACCTTCCTGTGGGATCTAGGGCCAGGCCCACAAAGGGGTTTGCCAGAACAGGAATTCAAGGACCACTGCAGTAAAAGAAAGCAGTGTGAGTAGATACTACTGACTGCTACACTCAGGGAAAGGTAGGTTTGGAGGAGAGGTTAGCAAGGCAGAGTAGACGTTATGCATCTGAGAAGGTGGGACTGCAGAGAAGTGGAAGGAAGGCGAATTATTGAAATGGAAAATTATTTTCCAATTGAATTATTAGTGGATTAAAATAAATCAAATATTTTTTTAAATTATCAAAATCTCTGTTGAGGAGAGGAAAAAGGAAAATCTGACGGAAAATTCCTGTTCTACTTTGCAGATGAGCCATTACACCTGCTGAGTGAAACAAAAGGGATGGGACCATCACCTCATGCAAAATAAAGTGAAATAGATGTTGTGCACATACACCACAGCTCTGTGCCCAGATCCAAGAGGTAACAAAAATAATAATTTCTTTTTTGCTTCTGGCTTCTTATTTCAATTCTAACTTGCAAACAAGGGCTTATACATTTTGTTTGGTCATGAATCTGGCCTCTCAAAATAGGCATTTCAGATTTAAGAACTTCTGGAATTTGTACCACGAAAGAAAGCAGCAATATGAAAAAGAATGACAAATCTGTCCAATGAGACACCATCAGAAATGCTAACAGAGAGTTTTTTGCCCATGTAAATGAGTAGCAAAGCAGATCACATTCCAATCTGCACTAGAGTCAGGATACTTGAATCAGCAGTGCAGGGAGGGCCACGCAGCTGGAGCCAGAGCAGGGCCTGTTGGGAAAACTGAGGCACCGTGCTTTTGGAGGTTTACTCTTCAGATAAGAGAAGAAATCTAATTCACTCTAAAGATTGTAATGACATATGGCTTATGATGATTGTCATGATATATGGTTTGAAATGTACTTTCCTCATTTTAATTTCAATTGTAGGTTGCAAAGCAAGGCACATTTGTTGTTTATAGTATAAATGCAGTAATCTATTAATATCTTCACCAATTAAACAATTAACATCAATTCTGGCTGTAGGATTAGTCCAGTGGTTAATGTTTGCTACTTAAAAACACATTATTAATACAGCATCCTGGAAATATGTCCAGCACATTCCTGAATGAGACTTTAAGCCCACTGCCAAATACCTCAGAGATGTACATGGAACACATGCACGGTGAGCCTTCATTCAAAGCTGTGGTGCCAAAGGACAAAGGTGAGAGTTATCCTATGCCCTGGAACCTAGAGGGGAACATATTCTAGCACAAGGGACCCCTGGGTTTCTGCACAAGGTGAACTTTACCTCAGCTGCCATATAAACAGTCTCAGTTCTATATTTCAGTATCACACTTCGGTGCCCTTACATTGCCAAAGCCTCTTAGAATGCAATATAATGTTTTATTTCTATCATACATTTGGAATGGGAGGCTCCTATATAAGAAGCTGTGAAATAGATTTTGTCTCCATCATGCTCTGTCTTATATGATGGGTCTAAGGCTCTGGAACATGCAGCCCTCTACACCTGAAAGGTCTGGGTAAGTGGCGAAGTGCAGGTATCCCTATGTAACCTAAATATAACATGCCACGTCAAAACACGTGCCCTGACTTCATGTCTCTCCCTTATGTCCTAAAATGAAATCTCTAGACAGTAATTAGGCTTTCCCCATTTTTTTTCTGGAATGAGGATTCTCTACATTTGCTCCTATCTTCCTAGGTATCTGTCTTTGTAGATCCCTCTTTCTTTGATAATTCAGATATTTTTTATAACAGAGTGTCACATACAAAGTGTGCTTTTTATTCTGTTTGTACTTTTAAGTCTTGCACAAACAAAAAGAATTGTTCCAATTTCTGGGTTGTAATTTCTCATCGATTAGTTTGCTGTTCAGCTCTAAGCTCAGTGATCAAAATATTCAAAGGTCTTTCAGGAGGTCATCTAGGGGTGCCCAAAGGCAGAATGGACCATAGGTTAACTGTTCTTGGCAGCTGCTTGCCTAACCTGTTCTTAAAAACCTCCAGTGATGGAGATTTCATCATCTCCCTAGGCAACCTGTGCCAGAGCATGACTAATCTTATCATTACAAAGTTTTTCTTTCCAGTATGTAGGATCATCTACTGGAAGACATATCAGTCACTGAGAACTGCTTTGAGATAATGCTGTGCTGTCATCCAAACCCACCAGGATTAGGCCTAACATTTGGTCAAGAATATACCATTCCTGAAAGATACTGAAATATTTTTGAGCCCCTCTCAAGACAACAACTGATAGCAAGCAATTCAGATTCAATTAGCTGTTGGCTCCTTAGAGGCAATAAATATCTCAGTGGCTGCTCCTGGATATCTTCCACACAATGAATAGGAATGAACTGGGACCAACGCTTCTCCAAAATACTTACTTCTTAAAGAATAGACATTAAGGGGGGGGGGGGGGGGGTGGAATTGCCTAGATCAAATACTGAAAGCATCCGGCTCCTGATGAGATCCAGATGGCATTGTGAAACAGATCAGATTAGACTGGATTAGGCCAAATATATATTCCAAGTTCTTTTGCCAATGAGCAAAAAGAAGCTTCCAAGAAGGCCTACTGAGTTTGCAATTGAAACTGGCCCTCCCTGCAACATAATCAAATCACTTCAGTGACAGGCAGCCTTGTGAATGCCTGCTTATTTCGTTCATGGCTGTTTCTAAGGCAAAAAAAAAAGAGAGAAATTGTTTCATGGCACAGGAGTAAAGGCATTTCCAATGGTGTTCTGACCAGTTCTTTCTTGATGTGCACATTCCAAGAAGGAAAATGGAGACCAGGAGAAACTCATCACTCAGTCCATTTTGGCTAATTCAGTTTTCCATGCCTAAGATTACTGACTTTAAAGAGAGAGAGAGATGCATCTTTCTTCATTAACTTTTGTAAGAAAAATGTTGAAGCTGTTCCCTTCTCTATTGAATAAGTTTTCCATGGAAACCAGATAATGAGAGTTAAAAAAGAAAAGAAAAAAAAAGAAGCAAACAGAAACTCCAGATCTCAATCACAAAACCCTGCATTAAAATTTTATTCTATTCAGATCCTAACACTCACTTGGTCCTCATCCAAATGGTGGCTGAGAGATCCCACTGAGCCACCTACTTTTTGGCTTCTATTATCTGGCAAGAAATTCAGCAAGCTCTGTGCTTGTATGAAGGCTCAAACATGTGCAAGGAGGCTACAATGTACAGGAAAATCCTATGACCCCAAGAATGAACCAGGTCACACATGAAACAAGCCAGTGTGAGAGCAGATGAACACTGCAGTGGTTTTCAGTGGTCCCATACTGGACTTCCAGAGGACTTGCGCCTGAATTCACCCTCTCTGTCTCAGGCACATAACTGAAGTGCCTCTTTACCCTTGGTGACCTCATTAGTCAGTGGAGGAAGACTGGATATTTCCAGCCCACCTATGTTGCTCTGAGATGTATCGCTCTTCCACCACTGTTGACAGGAGAAGTTTGAAGCATCCAGGCTCCTAAATTAGACGTGGACAAGGGGTAACGGGTTAAAACTTAAACAGGGGAAGTTTAGATTGGATGTAAGGAGTAAATTCTTTACTGGTGGTGAGGCACTGGAATGGGTTGCCCAGGGAGGTTGTGAATGCTCCATCCCTGACAGTGTTCAAGACCAGGTTGGACAGAGCCTTGGGTGATACGGTTTAGTGTGAGGGTCCCTACCCATGGCAGGGGGGTTTGAACTTGGTGATCTTAAGGTCCTTTCCAACCCTAACTATTCTATGATTCTATGATTCAGTGATAGAATGCGATCAGGGCTTACTGCACTGTGGAATGCAAACTGGGCATCTAAGCTAAGCAACTTGATGCCTTGTGTAATGTGTGATGGCAACTGAGGGACACAGGAACCTATGAAAGTGAGGAGGCCTGTAACCTGTTCTAAGAAATAACCTCTAAGAAAGTTTAGAGCTTGACTCCAGAGCACAGAAAGGTCTTTTTACCACTTTGAGATTCTTCAGGGCTTGGACAAGATGGCAATCCTGTCTCCTCAGGACTCAGGTGGAGAAAGGCAATGCAAGAGCTCCTGCACAGAGAACACCCCATGAATAAAGAAACCTCTGGGGAAGCCCTCCTTCTGCTTGAGGGCATTTCAGACTACTTCTCCTGCAAGACAGCTGTAACCACAAAGGCATTCAGACGAGCTCCATCTGGTTCTGGCTATATAGCTACATATAGTCTCCATCTTGGCAGGCTAGGTGATCAATTAACTTCTGTAGCTGTGATTAGAATATGTCAACAGGGTAGGTCCTAGAGCAAAACTGAACTAATACTAAGCTAAGCATCTACTTTCTGGCTCTGTGTGTGTTTGCACACATATGCACGTCTGCATGTGACTTTTCCTGCAGATTCCTCACCAAACACCTGAAAAAACAAAGTCAAGACCAAGCGCAAATAATCCCGGGTTTTAGATCGAACCTCATTTTCTAGCAGGAGAACTTAGTCAGCGTTTTGGTAGTGTTCACACATTGCAGACGTGATCATTAAAAAAGGCTTATGGTTGTCTACAGCCAAAACTCCTTGTTATAGATCCCTTCATTATGCAGCGCTGAGGCTAAGTCCTGGAAGACGCTGCAGCAGAATCCTCTAAATCCCTTAAACTCAGCCTTTCCAGACAACCAAGGGCAAGCAGTCACAGGATGGGTATGGTTCAGGCTGTGGTTTTTCAGCTGCCTGCTTGACTACCTCTTTTCTCTGTCCCCCGCCCGAGGCTGGTATTTCAGGCTGCAGCAGCTCTGGTGTTTACCTCGCAGAGGGCTACCAAGACAGCAGCTCCTGGTGTGCCCCGGGGCAGTGCGGTCCGGCAGAAGCACAGCCCTGCATGCAGGAGAGCTGCTCTCTGGATCTAGCAGCCTGGCCTTGAAGCAGCTCCTGCCTGTCTGGGGAGTGAGCACCCCCAAAGGCCTTTTCCAATCAGGCACCAGTGCAGCACCAGCACGTAAGTCTGGGAGCACCTTACCTGTCATCACCATCCTCCACCCCATCCCAGCCACTGCATTTAAACAGAAAAAGGAATAGCAGCTAGATGTGAATGCAGTGAAAGCAGAGGGTCCTCACCTCTCCATAGACGTTATTTTGTTCAAACCACTGAGTCTGTAAGATTGAAAAAAATTAGAAATAAGAATTAGAATTTTTTACAATGAGCATGGTAAAATACTGGCACAGAGAAGTGCCCAGAGAAGTGATGGATGCCTGGATGCCTCCATCCCTGGAGACATTCAAGGCCAGGCTGGATGTGATCCTGAGCAACCTGATTTAGTTGAAGATGTCTCTGCCCATGGCAGGAGGGTTGGACTATATGAGCTTTGAAGGTCCCTTCCAACCCAAACCATTCTATGATTCTAATTATTTCATCTTAGTTTGGATATGACTGGTAATTAAGAAAAAATTTTGTATAACCAATCCATACATTGCCATGAGATCCCGTTTCTCAACAATAAACAGACCTAGAAATTATGGTTAGATGCAGATATTAAATTTTATTGCTTGAAAAACTAAAGATTCTAAGCCTACAACTGTCAATTGGTCTGTCTTTCATGTACTGAACAGCAAAAATTGTCCTGTCACTAATAATTGGGGAAAGAAGAAAAAGAAACCAGTAAAGTTATCTCTCTTTTTCCTTCCCACCATCAAGTCATCCAGAGTCAGTTCCTTATCCTAAGGGCTAGTTAATAGCTCATTTTATAAAGAGTAAGTACATACACTTTCATCTTACACCATGATTACCTGCTAATGACAGAAATAAATTTGCTCAGGCAGGAACCGAAGAAGGTTTAGAATGGCCAAAAAAGTCACAATTTCCTGAAAGGTTATGCTGAGCAACTGACATTAAGTAATTTTCGTAAGTCCTTGGTGAAAACCAGCCCAGCTACAGGTCTGACACTTCAGGGTGGGTCAGAGCTCTATGGTCCCCTATGAGTTCAGCCGTTATAAAAGGTACATCCAAAGGTAAGCTAGTCAAGCGGGAACTCAAAGATTCCTCTCCTGCAGATACCAAACCTTTACAGAGCAAAGATCCATGTCCCTATTCCCTTTTCATTTTGCTTCATGCTGAAAACAGGTCATAGAGGCTTGTTCCATGTAAGGCTGCTTTCCCTGTTTGATATAAGGTGCTTATTTCAGTACTACTGAAGCAGGAATTAATATTAATCATTCATTGCCACCACAATCTTGACTCATCCAGAACTGCAGAGATAGGTCTTCTTTACAGCTCCAATTAAAAATAGAGGTGACTTTATCCTTCTAAAAAGAAACTGTCAGCAATGAAAGACAATTGACAAAAACTTTGATGCCTTGGGATCTTCCACCATTCCCTCTTGTGAAGTTCAAAAGGCTAACAGGTTCCTGAAAGAAATTTATTCACAGATACCTGGCTAAGGTTGGATTTCAGCTGCTATCAAAAAGGTGATGTATTTCTCAGTGATCAAACTGTTGGTTTGACTGGCTGGAATTTGTCTGTTTCCAAAATAAGTTACTGGCTACAGGGGATGCTTTAGGGCCCAGGGGCTGGTATCCAGCCATGAACGAGTATCCATTTTTAAATAAAATTATGTTCTTGTAAGTGCATTTTGGCTCTTATTTGCAATGGACCAAACTACAATAATTTCTCAACAAGGAATTCAGCTGTCAACTAGTGAGCCCCAACAACCTTTCCTCCCCAAATTAATTTGCCCTGAAGGATTAAAGTCAGGAGATCACTTCTGTTAAGATGTGGTGCTATGAAGTGTTTCAAAATACAAGCACTGGGACACAAGGTTGGCTTTGCGGCAATCTGCCAAACAGGCTTTGCTTTCAAAGCCTCACTTCCCACTTGCCAAGGCAGGGAGGATCTGATTTGGTGGAGATGTCACAGTTTATGCAGTATCACCCAGCAGAAAACTTAAATGCACGTGTCCCACACTGACTCAGCAGAACAGGGCTGCAGGGATGTGGTCTGCTGAGGAGGGATCACACACAAGCTCAGGTCACTGGTTCCCCCTTTGTGGCCTTCTTCCTCCCAGGCAAACACTCTGTGAGGTGGCAGCTTCTCAGGGTGTCACATAGCCTACAGCCGGGGCAGCATAGCAGATGTGCAAACGCTCAGTCACTGCTGTCCCCAAAAATGCACTTGTGGGTATGGGACCAACAGCCAGATGCCAGAGACCTTTGTGAGCTCAGGGATGCTGATGCATGTGAATCATCTTCCTTTCCTCTTTCTGGGTTATTCCTTCCCTCCCCCACAACCACTGTCCCTCTGCCTTCCCCCAGCACCTTGCTCCCATCAAACCTGTGTCACAAGTGGACTTCTGAATCCCAGGGCCTCACTTCTCATACCTCCCAGCCACAAGCTTTTACATGCAAGTGCAAACTTCGGTGTTTCTTGTGTGTTATGAATTCATGCTCCTCTCTTCCGGAGCTTGAGCTCAAAACTCAGCTAGTGGCAACTGCTGTAATCTTTCTTTTTCCTTTTCAGTTGATTACAAAGGGACCACCCTTCACATCTGACTCACCACCTCACAGGCAGGCCCAGAAGGAGTTAACTTCCTTGTCACCCTGCTTTGAGGTTTCCTGCTTTGATACTGCAAAGACTCTTCATATAGCAATGCAAAGGAAAAGCAGGGGGAGGAAGCCCTTCTGGTTGTGACATCTGGTCCTACTCTGCTTGGGTGAATAAAAGTTACACTCCGCTTTCTCTCAAGTTGCAGACAATCAGGACTACTTCCCTGCAACCAGAGTCAAATAAGCAGGCAGCCAGGCCAAGTGGAGAATAGGGAACTACGCGTCAGCCAGTGTCTGAGATACAAGCCCCATCAGCTGCCATCAGCTTCAGCTGCTGTCTGTGCTGCTGCAGGGGACAGATGAGCAGACCAGCCCACACACACAATGTGCTTTGATGGCAGGCAGGCTATGTCTGTATTTACATAGACCCTGCATCTCTGTTATTGTGGTCTCCAATAACAGTATCATAGACTCACAGAGTATCTCAAGTTGGAAGGGACCTGTAAGGTTCATCAAATCCAACTTCCTGCTCCTTGCAGGACTACCTAAAACTAAACCATATGACTAAAAGCTTCATCTAGCCATTCCTTGAACACTGAGAGGCTTGGTGCCGTGACCAGATCCCTTAGGATGCTGTTCCAGCGAGTGAATATTACTATTTTTCATGCTTTTCTTGGCTGAAAATGCGTGAAGCAGTGAGGACTTGGATCTGCCACAGGGACATAGTGTTATTGAACCAAGAGTCCATGTTGCATACTCCTAGGGTGGCAAGAAGGTATGTGGGTATGTTTGAGGATACATAGCCCTTGATCACAACACTGAATGACTGCATAATGTGAAGGTACTCGCACCTGGTGCCCTCTCGGTGGTCAATATGAGCTGTTCCCAGGACTCTGATCGGGTTATATCTTCGAGACAGATCATTGCAAGAGTTCACAAGAGAGCTAGGGAATGAGTTAAACTGTCTCATGGCTTCAGTGCTCAGGATTCTTTCCTGGCCTTTTCTTTCAAAACTATGGACAAACACTTTGAGGCTGAGAGTGCAGAGTGCCATGTGGACCCACAGCCTCCCCGAAAATGTGCACAGTGGCATGCCTGCAAGGCTTTTGTTACTGGGAAAGTGGAGCTAGCAGAGATGTAAGATCTACTTAACCCAAATGAGCTGATCCATAGCAGTTATCTATGAGTCTGCTTTCTGTCTGTAGTACATGCAAAAAGGGCTAGCTAAACCACAGTGATAGGGGGTTAAGCTGGGTCAGATTTCCTCCCATGTGCCATAGGATAGGAACATGCACTCAGTTACCATGCCCCAGCTGATCCTCAATGTATTTATTGTGCTACAATATGCTGATCATACGTCTGAGCCTCAAGAAATGATTAACATTTCTGGTTTGATTACTTGAAGGTCCCTTTTGAAGCTGCAAATAATGCCGCTACAATCTATCAAGCAAATATGTATTTATGAATATTTAAAAATGCTAGTTATGTAAATGTGCACTTAGGGAATTTAAAAATACATGTAATTAATCTCTTTGGGGTTGCTGTGATCGGCTGAGTGAATATGTATCCAAGGAGAATAATCAAGCCAAAAAGCCAGCTACTGCAGAAGGATACTCACTCGTATCTCCCTCCTCTGCAAGTGGTGGTAGCACACAGTGGTTCTGGAGTAAACAGTTATGTCTTCAGTCATTTCTTTGTCAGGCTGCAATAGCTCAGGCTGGCTGATGAAGCATTCCCTGCCACAGACACACCTAATCAGAGCATAAAGACTCATTACAAAATCATTGCTGCAAAAAAAGAGTATGCAGCATCTTTTCTAGATTAAATGTTTGCATTCACATCCTTCACTGCACCATTCACTTCAGACTGTGTCCTCAAAGGTATTTTTGTAAAGTCTGACCTCGCAGAACCCCACTCTCTGGTAGAAACCTCATCCCCAAGTGCATGTGATTCCCAAGGCACATGGGTTGAAGAAAGAGATCCTGGAAATCAGCCAACTTGGGATTCACTTAAGTTAGCAAAGACACAAAGGAAAAAGATGGTGCTTAAGGTATTTAAGTGTTGTTTCCGTTATCTAACAGCTTATCTCCCATGCTTGCTCCTCCGTTTTTTCCCCTTGCCACGCATACTGCATGTATGTTACTTTACACCCAGGAGCTGTTCTGTCGAAGTCAACAAGGTAAGAAAGACATGAACACAGCAGTAGCAGGACAGACACAGCCTAAGAGGCTAAATGGATCAGCAGTACGTGTCCGCTAGCCTGTTAGCATTCACACACTTGCTAGCAGTCCAGCTGAGCTCTCATGACATCCACCTATCAGCCTATTCTTGTGGAACAAACGGGTTTAGGAGCCATAAATGATCTCCAGGCTATACAGTGTAAGGACCTATTGAAGAAATCTGATATTCTTGAGACTTCTTTCAATTTGATGAACTTGATTGAAATTAGATACTATTATCTAATGGTATCTAATCTTTAAAACTTACTGGGGGCTGAGGGGAGGAGAGCTATCAAGAACATATTCTCAGAAGACTTTTGCATAGTTTTCTCAGAAGACAGTATTTTATAAACTATCTTTGCACATGAATGCTCTTGCTTACTTACCTGGTGATCTGTAGGAGAGTCTTCTACCTGAGCTGGAATAGGCTAAACACATCTCTTAAGCTTTTCAGATATTTTGGGCTTCTAGTCCACGGGGTGGGCTTCTAGCTAGAGCTATTTCACTACTTTTTTCCTTATCTCATGTCAGTTGGTGGTTGGCTCTATAATCTGCTCAAAAGGGCTGTTATCTGACATACAAGAGGTTGAGGATCAGATCCTCCTCATAACCCATTTGTACAGTGTTCAACTGGCAGGATTAAGAAAGCTTCACCCCATGATTTTCCACAGAGAGCAGTTCACCTTGTTGTTTAGATCAAAGAGAAGGATTTGAACCTGAGGGAGGATGCCACGGTTCCATTCTTGCTGCCTGCTGGAAAAGATATGCTCTGAGCACACACTTAAGGTTTGACCAGAGAGCATCCATCTCATGACTGGAGACAGCTTAGCACCCATCCTATGTGCATGCTTAGGATTTGATTTGCTAGGTTAAATAGCCATGATTTTCAAGACACCAAGACAACTTATTTGAAATACTTCTAGATTCAAGGCCTCATGCATAATTGTGGTAATGGGTGGAAAAGCCCATGTAAAGAACTGTTCTCCATGGCTTTCATGCCATATCTCGCAAGCTTATCTGGTGACAGAGCTTTCATCCATATAGGCCCCTCCCTTGGATTAATACCCCATGAAAACTCTAGGTTCATGTTAATGGGATTTCTCACATTCTGGCGTTAGAAGCGCAACTTTGCCACAAGGCTTGCAGAGGATTCAGCGCGCAGCAGGCCAGCATCCCTGAGGACCCCTGATATCTATCACCGGCCTGTCCATGGAGCCCATCAGCCCATACTGCTCACATGCACCAGTGGTTATGCACCAGCACAGGAACCTAAGAAAATGAACAACTATTTAGTCAGCACTGACTCACACACGGAAGATAGTGCAAAGCCCCAAATATCACACCGTGTCAACTCTGTAAAAGCAGCATAGACTTTATTTATTTATTTATTTATTTCGCATATCAACTAAATCAAGCAGTCAATTTCCCACTCCAGACTTGTCAGAATAAAACAGAAATCATAAAAGAACCAGCTAAATTTTCAGTGACAAAACTGAGAATGTAGTACAGGCATTTAAAAATAATTGCTTTAAAAGCTTGGGAGCTGGGTCAATTTTCTCTGGAAGTGAGAAGCACATCAGGATTCTACAAAAAGGCATTTGAACAGGCTTCAGACCTGCAATACTGAGAGTAAGGGCAAAAGTTATCCTTGTGCAGATGTCTACAGCATGTTTGGGCTTCACTGAAGCCCACAGTCCTGAGTACCCTCCATCACACACATTGTAGCACTTGTGGTAGCCACCCCATGCAGGAGCCGTGCTGGTCCCAGGGCAGGTTCAGGAAATGAAGAGGCAGCTGGGTACCAATGCAATACAGCAGAGGACACTGGGGATGGTTACATTTGCTTAGTGATTCTTTTCCAAAGCAAGTAAAGGCAGCACAGCCTTTCACAGTGAGTGAAATCTAGACCTAGAGCCCAGCTTGTGCACAGTGGTGGACTTTAGCCTTTAGGGAACAGGCACTAACTTCATAGGTGCCTTTATGAACCACAGCTGAATCCACCACTACCACAACGTGGCCACAGGAGCAGCAAATGCACTTCTAAACCCTGCCTGGAAATCTGATCAGTCTGAAAGGCACCAATGAACTTCATCATAGTTCAGCAGAACATCTGTGAGAAAAGGCAAAATCAAAACCATTATGTTCAGCAGTGCACTGACTGACATTTTCATATGCTAAGTTTCAGTCACAAAACCACTTATCTGTAGTGGAAATACTGACACGTATATGAGCAGTAACACTCAGTATTTTTAGAAAAGCATTTTATTTCTGAGTTTAAGACCTACAGTTTCAAGTAGCCACAACTAGTAGTTCTCTTAAGCAAATTAAGTCCAATTATCTGATGTCTAAATTATAATCCTCTCCCTCCTCAGCTCCACTTGCAGCAATTTTTAGCACAAGAGCAATAACAGTTACTCACACTTACCTAATTATAGATAATGATCTTTATAAAGAGCTGCTAGAATATGCTAAGCATCTTAGCATAAACATACCCATTCACTCCTACAGCAGGAGTATGGTACAGTGCAGCGATCATGGCAAACAGTACCCCTGTGGAAGCAACCTGCTCAGTCAAAATGCTGTGTCAGTCAAATGACCTACCTCCTCCCTTTCTTCCATCTCATCAGCTGTTGGTGTTTGTTTCCAGCTCAGAGAGAAGATCTCAGTCCATTGCTCACATCAGCAAGTTTTAGGAAAACATCTTTTGTTGCCTGTGGTTTTTGATGCTTCCTCTTTTTGCTGCCATGAGGCAGGCCAGTCCGAAGACCCATTTTGACCCAGACCCCACACTGCTAGATACAAACTAATGACCACGTTCTTCTGACAGGGCAGATTAGAGGCACCACTTGTTACAAAAGCGCCATATTTCCTGAGTATGATTGGGACAGGCAATGTAATAGGACTCCAGTCCTGTCCACTGTTCTTTCTTTCCTTGCTTGATCTTTGTAGTCTGATTCTGGCCACTGATGTCACATAAAAATAATAGGTAAACAAATCCTCTTTTTCCTCAACAATTGTGGATGAAACTGTATCTGCACCAAACCATATGCTGAAATTTACCCTGCTCATTATAGATTTTTCCACACAAAAGGTTTTTTTTTATGCTAGGGACAGGTAAAAGAAAGAGATCTCCTATCCACTTGTAAAACTAGGAGCCTGAGCCCAAATATGGTGCTTGTGGACATGTGGGAGGCCATAGTCACATGAAGAAAAGCCCTACCTTTGAGCAGCCCTATGTCCCAACAGTGCTCAAGGCACAGCCCTATATCCCTGTGATGGCCAGAACCCCTCGCCTACTGCTGCTCCCCAACACACAGCAAACCCACAGGTAAAGATCCCCAGCAGCAGTAAACTTCCCTAGAAAAGGAGAAGGTAAATGCATTGTAAATACAAATTCCCTATCACCTGGGAGGCAGTAGAGCAGGAAACTATCCTGACATTAAGATCACACCTTTGCCTTTCCTAACATTGCATCCTAGGACTGTCATGGTTTAACACCAACCAGCAACTAACAGCAACAAACGCTGCCAATTGCCAGGATGGTCTGTGACACACTTTCCAGGTCTCCCTGCATGACAAAACTAACTAACTTCATCTCCAGCTACTTGAAAGGCAAGCTCTACTCTCGCCATCATGAACTCCCAGGGCATGTCTCTGAAAAACAGCTGTGTTCTTGATAGGGAGTTAGAAGGAGCTGAAACACAGGCACTGTGTGAGCAAGATCAGCCACTAAAGGCCTGTGAGGGCCTTCTGGCCAGCCCCTAGCGTGCTGTCTGGAGCACACACACTTTGTTAACATCTCAGGACCAGGTCTGCAAGCCCCGGGGAGGCAGGATGAGCAGCACGTACATTTCCGCCCCTCGCTGCCAGCAGACCTGAAAAGCCACAAACCACGGGGCTGGGAGAGGCTGTGGGAGCAACCTCTTCACAACAGAGTGGTCCAACATCTGTGCCTGGTGCAAGAGCCTCCTGAGAAGCTTTACTGGTCAACACGTTTCTGCCAGAGCAGTCTGTGCTCTTGCAGCTTTGACAGCACTGGGCTCACCCCCCATGAGACATTATTCCTGCTTTGTAGCCCTGTGAAATAGCAGGAGAGGGGAAGTCCGGTGGAGATCCCAGTTTCCAGTCCTGTGCTCCAGCCCACCAAATTGCCAGTGACTGCCTTAGGGTTTTATGCAATGGGGGCATGGCAGCAGCCTTCAGTAGCAGATTTTGCCACCCTGGTAATCTTGTTTCTGCCATGGTAGAAACAGGAATTCCTGCACAGAGCATTGTGAGAACCACCACCTAGGGAAATTAAAAGATGCATTTCCATGAGTTGTTGAGGGTCTGTATCTCTTGTGAATAAAAATATGCCACTTCTGTCAGAGGAAACACATGAGGGAAGCACCTTTGCTGCTGTCAGGGAGCACAAAGAGATGCAGCAATAGGAGAAAATTAAACATGGCCCCATTAAGGCCTCAGCTGTTTGATGCTGCCAGATTAAAAGGTCTAGTCAGACAAAGGCATGATGCTGAAACAAAACTGCTTTGAGAGGCCAATCCCATGCTTGGGAAAAACAGTAGGGATGAAAGGGATGAAGCCGTTACAAAAGAAGTACATCTGTTGAAGGATCTGCTTGTACGTGTGGTACTCTATCTGTGTGACTATCAGCCCCGATGCAAACTTATACAACAAGAGACTGTACAAAACCTTTCATAACTTAGAGGTGAGGCTGCAAGCCTGCTAACCTCACCGGTACAAAACAATGCAGTGAACAAACCCATCTCACGATTGCTGCTTACAGCCTATGGCCAGACCCTCCCCACCGATTCTGTACAAAACAAGCCTACAACTTGTTTTTAGGAAAGTGACACTAGTAGTGTGCAGAACGGGTGAGCATGCACGCTGGGTTATGAAGACTTCCTGCCTCTCACCCAGGAAGGGCATGGTCTGCAGGTGTCATCTGGGGTGAAAAATAAAGTGCAGCTCCCAGTCACTTATTCCCGGTTATCACTTTGAATTTCAAGGTCTGTGTTAGTGAAAGGAGCCACGCTGTATTTATATGGAAATGTCTACAGAACACATCAGATAGTAGGAAAAAGAAGTGTCAGGTTATTTTGGACAGGCAAAGTGCAGCTGAAGCTACATACACACAGAAATCCCCACTTCTTGCAGTGATAGAGGATGGGATGGGTCTTTATCCAGTGCTGCTGGAAGAAATAAAACATTGAAAATGTGTCTTCAGCACCTTTGCATGACCAACCATTGCTTGCCCCAGGTTGCAGAAAGCAGACTCCAGGGTTGAGGGACGCTCTCTACCTCAGCCAGCTGCTCAGCATAGCAGCTTTGTGAGAGTCACCCAAGAATGGCCCCAGCTGGGTGGATTTAACTGTCAAGAAAAAGCCGTTTCCTGCTGATACAAGCGACAGCACTAACTCTCTCCTGAACAGAAATTTTGTATTTGACCCATTTTACAGATTAAGAAACAAAGAAACAGAAAAGGACTGTGATCCACCTGACCTAGAGTCAGGCCTAGCACCATCCATATTAGCCAAGAGTTTGTACTAACCATGCATGTGACCCAAGGGAATACACCGGCAGAATCAATTGTAGTAGTGTCAGCTAGGAGCTATTCTCCAGTGAGTGCATATAGCCATACAGTCTTCAGTACCTGAAACTGCAAGTTTTCTGTCAAATAGGCTCTACAAAGTGACCTGAAAAAAATCAAATAAAATATTGATAAAATAAAGCTTTCTATAAAATACTTCTTTTGCATAACTAGGAAATGTGAAGGACATGTTCTGTTCTGCATATACAAGCTTTTTACTGCATAGGACCAATAGGCATTAATGATCCTAGTGCTGACAACTATTTGCCATAGATCTAATCTGGAACAATAATTCTTACAATGTCCTAGAGTAGTTTTATCTGATTCAACACAGAGCTCATACTTTACTTTCAAACATGAATCTTTATTTTCCCAGTTAATACTGTGTTTTGCAGAAAAAAAAAGATGTGCCTAGGTTATGTTATTACTACAAGTGTTTATGAAAATGGCGTTTTAATGAGACCAGGGCACAGGGAGTCAGGTCCCCATCTCCAAGGCCATGGCTGCAGAGCACAGTAATGTCTGTTTTACTAAGCAAAATCTAAGGTAGCAAGATGAGCTCGCAGCCTTTTGCATGGGCATGAGATGTTTTCTTACTCTTTTCCTGTCTTTTTCAAAATAAAAGCAAACCCTGCATACTCTTCGAAATAGCTGAAAGAATAAGGAAGTTGTTCTGTAGCAAGCCACATCAATGGGCACTATATTTCACCCAGGGACAACAAAGAATTTGGCTTCATTACATCACGATCAGTGGAGGGGATGAAATTGTTTTATCTGCTTCTAAGCACAGTTCTCATATGTCTTACCCAACAGATTAAATGGAAGCAAAGGAGCAGCACCCGCAGTGATTTACAGGCTTCTGATGATATCAAAGGCAATTGCTCAGAGCAAGACGATATCCCTGGGTGTGCTGCACTTTCCTGTTATGATGCCCACAGCAGCACCTTCCAGGCCTTGATCCCTGGAGGGAACCTACTCATCCAGTCTCTGGAGACTCCTCAGCCTATCAAGTGAGCATGTCCCTTGCTACACCAAGTAGCTTGCAAGTACTTTTATTTTGTGCTCTCTGCACACAGGTGATGCACCCAGGCATCTGCAAGAGAGAGGCAGGGCCAACAAAGACCACGCAATGCTGTACAATATAGTGCACACCATGGCATGAACATCTCAAAGCCCTGGAACCCCATGCCTTCAGGCCTGTGGAAAATAGCATAGGCAAGACATAGTCATGGTGTATCTACCACGTATCTCCATCTTGAATACTGGGCATATTTTGGCCCTTTTATCTCAAAAAGTATATAGCAGAACTGGAAAGGGTTGTGTGAAGGACTGATATAAAACAAAAAAAAAGTGAAGCAACTTCTGTATAAGCACTAGCCAAGGAGACAAGTACATTTCAGTCTAGAAAAACAGGGACTGAGGCAGAATATAACATCATATATAACGACATGTATTGAATCCTGAGTGGTATGGAGAAAACAGGGAACTTTTCTTCCTTTGTGCCCTCATATGCAAAGAACTTGGGAGCATTTTATGAAACCAGAAGATTCCAAACAAATGAAAGGAAATTCTTCACACACGCATAGAGGGTTCAGCTGTGCTCCTCACAACTGACAACAGTTTAAAAAGCTACTGAACAAGTACGAAGTGCCTGGACAGGTGAAAGTCAGGAAAACTTTCCCAGGGAAGCATTCACTTGACCTTCAAATCCACATACTTAGGTGCCCACTTAGCCTGCTGGGGAGACTTGCCTGCCTACCTTTGGTTTCACCCCTCCAGGTACTCTTAGGGTGTTTCTCATGACGCACAGCTCTCTCATGTTAGACCCTGAGCAAGCTGCTCAGACCATGCCAAGGCAGCCCATCACCTACAGGAGTCACATAGTCCTGAAAAAAATCCCATACGCTCTTCTTCATTTGGAAGAGATATACATAGAATCACAGTTTTGGGAGGGCCTTTTACAGCCACTATGGTGTTGCAGAGATTACCCATGTGTCACAGTGGGATACAGAGGGAAGAGGGGACTGTGACAGACAGAAGGAAATATTGAGGGACACTTCTTAAGAGTGCAAAATCCACAAGGTAGACCACTAACAAGCAGGATCCCAGCCCCTCAGCTGTGTCACGCAATACATAGCAAGAATTAGCTTTCACAAGTAGCATGATCGCAGATCCACCCAGGCCCTCTGACAGCTCAGCAAACATCACCAGAGGGACTGCCACAGAGACTCAAAAGGTCTCTTTTAAAGCCATCCACTGGAGAGAAGAAGGAGAGGGAAAGGGAGAAGGAAAAGGATAGGGGGAGGAAAAAAGAGAGGAAGAAGGAGAAAAGAGACACTGGGGCAGCCCTTGGGAACACCTTAACCAGGACAGGGCACATGTGGCCATTGTTTCTCTGATTACAGCTCAAGCATGCTGACAGACTGCATCGCTTCCTAAAGTTCTCCGTTTATTTCCTAATTGTCTTGATGCATAAACCTCATGTATTACCTTACATGTAAGACTGAGTTTTGTGTCCGCTTGCAAAGCTTGTTTCCGCTAGATGTTGCTTCACCGTAGCTAAGAATAAAGGACCTCAGAAGGAGGTGCTGAGCTCCATCCACTTTAATTCACTTAAAAAGAGCTGAGCTGTGATTCATAATAAGCTGGAGGTGATGGCAAGTGCATAAACGTCAGGAAGAGTGTGTTCTTTCCAGCAAAAATCACTTGACTAGGTCTCTGTCAGCCTAATTTACAGAGGTGAAAATATTTACCCTCTTTGGAAATCTACAAACACAAAAGCATGAGATAAGTGCTAAGTATTAACTGAGGGATTGTATCACTTCAAAGAGACATAGCCACCATGCTGGAATTTCCTCTAGCAATGAGGAAAAGACATTGCCATGAGTAGAGGAGGAAAAGATAATTCCTTCTCATTCACTCACTGAAAGACTCGTAAATCACCCTTGACCAGATGTCATGAGAGGAAGAAATGCTGTTTCTACATTGTTTAGAAATCAGTGTCACTAGCACTAAATGCTCCAAACAGTTGTTTTTGAACTAGGGACAGGAAAATTACAGCTCTTTCCATGCACATCAGCAGTGGCAATGATAATGTAACTAAAAAGCTTCTATCACACTCCTGCAAATTAAATGCAAGTGTTCTCAGAGGGATGGGTTTGTATTCAATCAATGAACAGCCACAGGGCAATCAGTTACTGAGTGCACACAGTAGAAAAATTCCCTTTCTCTGCAGGCAGATGGTTTAAACTATGGATCCTCCACTGCTACTTGAAGATGCACATCCTAAGTCCTGTGGCATTCTGTCCATTTATGCCAAAGGAAGGTCTATCCAATTATAATCAAAGTGAATTTCATTGTTGAAGCCTCTGTAAAATGCAAGCACCTATACCACAGGTTGGAGGAAATTACAAGTGAGCCATTATAATGATTAAGTAACCAAGCAACCTTTTGATAAGTTCCAAGTAATTGAGTTTTCCCTTGGGCGATGCTGTTGAATCCATAGAGTGAGCAGCACCAGCAAGACAGCAAAGGGGCTGGCCAGGAGGGCAACCATCCTGCAGCTGTGCTCATGCATGCACAGAGAGCTTCTGGAACACTCACCTCCTTAACCACACTTCCACTGAGCTCACTTTTTAAAGCTACAATTATGTTACACACTCCTGCCAAAAAAAGCAGCTGACGCATGAAATTTTAAAGGCTTCAGTTTGGTCTCTTACTGAAGCACTTGTCCTGCCCCATGTTACTTCTCATGGCAACTTCATAGAAAGTCAATTTTTCTTTGGCTGGTTCCTGTAAATAAGGATCTGAGAAGTGAGCACCTGGCTGCAGGACCCATGTCTGCCAAACTTTCTTCTGTTAAAATGCTACTTTTCAAGAAACAAGGAGCATCCCCCCAGGACAAAGAACAACATCGACCAACTTCTTTATGTTGAAATTACTTCTTGGTCCTGTTTTGAACATTAAGAAAACAAGTCTTAAATATGGGTTGCAATTTATCTAAGAGCAATCCCACAGGAGAGGCTCATCCAGAAAAACCTGGGTTAGCATCTGGAAGTGCCTACACTGTTCCTCTGACACAAACCTGAGTAGCACTACTCGGTGTGCACAGAAATAACTGCACAGGACCTACACAGGCCTACTGGACAATTTCAAATATCTCTCACAACATAGAGAGGTACCCAGAAGGCTGGAAGGAAGAAAATAGATAACCAAGCACAGCAGAGGTTCCCATCTCAGTCAAATCAGGTGCCTGGAAACCATCATCTCCAACACCCAAGTGCACCTTCAGGTGCTAGATGTTTATGCAACTCCGATCCAAAACAAAATTCAGTCCCTGGAGATGACATCTTTACAAGTGCTGTCCTCATCTTCATCTGCAAAATAATTCGGTTCTACTCCCCCTTTTTTTAAGGGTCTTGTGTTCTCCTTAAAAACATTTCTTGACTTAAAAGAATACAGCATCATCCCTTTAATTTACCTTACATTACATGCGACTGTAACAATGAGATAGAAAGTCTTCTGGCTTTACTCACAGCGTGCCAATTAATGCTGCGTAGGCAAAAAGTAGTTCAGAAGCAAATGAAGTTTTAATCAAAGGTTTTAAGTGCCACTGTGTCATTTTTCTAAATGGGACAGAAGCATAATTTGAACCTACTGTAGTTTTTCCTGGTTTTCAAGGAAGAAACCAAGTACTTGGCTAAAAGCAAATCTGTTCTTTCAAAAAGAGACCTGCATGACATTTTTATTATATTAATGCTGGCTCATCTCCACCAGCACTAAAGTCAATGGCACAGGGAGACTGCAACTGATTTCAGTTGAGCAAGGTTAAGCCAGTGCTACCTGCCTTTGAAGAGCCAGCACAGAAGGTCCTGCAAATGCACAGGTCGTGCAAAGTGAGGGCCCAGATAGCAGAACTTTGAAGTGGGAAGGAAGTAGGTGAAAACGAGCAGCAGTGAATTCTGATGAAAGGGGAAGTATCAGTCTGTAGAGAAGCTACTAATAGAATTACGCAGGGAGCAGTATTGGCCCCATCTTGTTTAATGTTTTTGCACGTGACCTTGACATACCAAGTGTGTGCTGCTGTTATTTGCTTGTAGCATCAAGGAGACTGGTCCTGTTTCGTTTGGCGAAGCTTGCAAATCCAAGAACTGGAGGAGCAAGATTGCTGAAGACACAAAAATGGGATGAAATTCCAAGATACTCAACACAAGATCATATTTTCATGGAGTAATAGTGACAACTGCTACCATAAGCTGAGAGTTCATTAACTGGAGATGACTAAGGAGGAGAAGAAGCAGGGAGCATTAGTTAATTATAGTATGACTTAAGCTACCAAGTGATGCAACTACAAGAAAAAGCAAATGTGATCCTAGGATATGTCAGTCAAGGTTTTTCCAGAGGAGACAGGTAATTGTTGTTATGGCATAAAGCAGTGCTGCAATATAGAATGGTAATAACATACAAACTGCAGTACGAGTTCAGACCGAGGGTCCTCCTAGCGCATTACCCTTTCTTCAACAATGGCCAGAGTAAGAACAGGAAGAATAAGAATAGGACAAGCACATGTAAGACTTCCTTCTGGTACTTTCATAGCCTCAAAACATTTTCAGCTCAGGGGATTTCCTTCACTAGCTGTGGTTTGACTATTAAGCAACCAACAATGGATTTTTCTTCCAAATGACTCTCAATCTACCCTTGAGACAGTGTAAATTCTTTGAATCCACCGTGTCTTTCATCAAGGACTCCTTACATTTACTGCTTATCACATGAAGAATCTCACCCTTTTTTTGTTTTGAACCTAGTTCCCAATAATTTCGTCATGTGGCCCCTAACCCTTGCGTGGAATTAAACAAGGAACAGTCAATCCACATCAACCTTTTCCCCTATTTTGTAAACCTCTATCACACATTTCCAAGTGGTCTCTTCCTGGCTGAACAGGCCATATATATTCAGCCAGTCCATATCCCTGATCATCCCTGAAGCCCTACTGTTAGTTTCAATACACCCTTTCTAAACTAAAGAGAGCAGGACTACACTGAGCATGCAAGGCATGGTCAAGTCATGGGCTTAAACAGTGGTGTAAAGGCTATGTGTACTCTATTCTGCTTCTAATAGTTCCTACATTTGGTGTGGATGGGGATTTTTTTTTTCTTTCTGAGTGTAAAACTGATGTTTGAACGTCTAATTCAGCCATCCATGCCCAAGAAACTTTAGCTTCACTTTGAAGTACAAAATTAGGCTACAATAATGAGTGACATGAAGAGTCTATCATGTGAGTTGAGTTTAAAAGAAAAGTTATGATTCCTCTCTGTACATTTCACTTAAAGCACCAGGCAAGGAACAGAGTTATTGAGGCGGAAAGGCAATGTTATGACAAAGATATAAATTGGGTTTGGATGTAAATCAAGCCTCAATATTCAGACTGGTGATTAGAAGGAAGCCAGAGACTAGGAGACCCTGTAACAGCCTCTCAACAGAAAGGGGGGTAAAAATAAGATTTGTTCCAAAATATGGCATAGTCAGTTTCTGAAAGGATGGTTGCATGCGGTACCAGCAGATTCGTAACACAAGAATGTCCCACCTAGGTATGCATTTAGTAACATACAAGGTGTTTCATACCAGCTTCCTCTGAGGCTCCATTTAGGCCTTCCCAAGGGCAATACCTCTCGTTTTACTTTTAGAATGGAGTATGTTTCTTTGCATATAGAGATCTAGAGGGCTACAGAAAGCATCCTTGAAGTGAAGGCAGAGGAAGCAAGACTGGCTATAAAGCTTGTTGCTGGTTAGGGTTATAAGCCATTACCAGATGAAGAATTAGCTTGGGCAAGTACATGGGAGTATGAAACCTATATCAAACCTTCTACCACAGAGTGAAGTAGTGGGAGGAGCAGGTTACATAATCCCTATCATTTAAATAATTCAATACTTCTTAAATGCTCAAATCATTTAAGCAATTATTTATGGATTGACCAATCCCCTCATTTATTTCTCCTTGTGTAGACAAACTTGGAGTAACCATTACTGCAAATACCTGAGCTTATAGTAGGTCAGGTAACAGAATTGTGGAACTAGGCACTGGATAAATTGAAGAAAATGGTTTGGTTTGAGATAAGAGGCTTTTTTGGTAGGGTTTTTTTTCCCACTGGCCTCAGTATTTACAAAACCTCACTGTCACATTAAAGAGAAAAGGAGAAAAAAAAAAGAAAAGGAGCCTCCAGACTTCTTCAGTTCTCCTCATCACTCAACATATGACCAAAACACTAGAGGATGCATCTTGGAAAGTTCACTACTCAAAGGTATACACTGTATACATTGTATACACTGGCATAACACAGGCATATTTCAAAGAACTGTAAGGCAACTTCAAGACATTTCTTTTTCTTGGGAAGTCAGAAAACTGGGAGGAGACATCTCCGTATGCTCAAAGAGATCCTGTCTCACAGGCAGAAACTGTAAAAATCCTCCTAATTAAATTGCCTGTAGAGACAGCAACCACGATTCAAAAAAGACCAGTCCTGTAAACCTCCCTCTACCATGGCTGTCAAAGAGCTGCCAGGCTCTTTAATGTCACTGACAATCTCAGAAGATTCAGCCTAGTGACACTGGTTATGATGCTGTGGTTTAGTGCCAAAGTCATCCAGCCAAAAGCCAGTGTCCAGAGGGACAAAGATTTAGAGCTGGCTAATGGTAGACGTTATTAAATGATGTCTTGTCATATGAAAATATGAAATATGAAAAAGTAATGTAAATTTTCCTTAAGATGCGTGGAAAAAGATGGATGTAAAGATTGTTTCAAATTACATTTTTGATTAATTGGTATATATGGGCAGTGCACAAATAGAATCATAGAATCCTAGAATAGTTAGGGTTGGAAAGGACCTTAAGATCATCTAGTTCCAGCCCCCTGCATTGGGCAGGGACACCTCACACTAAACCATGTCACCCAAGGCTCTAATACATTCTTTCCTCAACAAAAATAAATTTTGTCCATCACAGAAAAACACAAATATGGCTTTGATAACCACTTTCTGCATTTTTCCCTCAAAAGTGGGGGAGGAGTGGGTCACAACAGTGGCTGTAGAGTTTTAGTGGTCCATCTTCACTCAGCTATGGACACTTGACAAAGAAGCCCCAGCTTCCATGTGAATGAAAGAGATCAGTAGAGAGCAATGCAGGCTCTCTAAAACATAGTTCCAGTAAATTAACATTAAATTAACATTGACGGGGGGGGGGGGGGGGGGGGGGGGAGAGAAAAAACAGAAAAAAAAAAAACCTCTCCTGGTTTCTGGTCTTTTCCCACTGGGGCTGTGTCATCATCAAGAATAACAATAAAATCAATTCATTATATTCTACTGAAGGCAGCCTCAGGGGAGAGATCAAAGAATGAAAGGAAATGAAAACTGACTGCCTTTATCACCTTTGGAGTCAGTCCCAAAGATCTCAAATTAATTTAGATTGGTGGGGCAGTCCTTTACCAGTGCAGAGCTTCTATACAAACCAGCAAAGTGCTGCTGTCTCTGGGGTTTTTCAATGAGACAAACATTCTTGCGAGTGCTAAGTACTTCTTCCTTTGGCCATTTCAAGTTTCTTCTCAGAGGCAGTGGGAATACTTTCATGTTTTCCTTTTGAATTCTGCAGGAAGCCATCTCTCTCTCCTGAAAGACCCAGCAGTGACATGCTTGCATGGAAACTCTTCCGCAGCAGGCTGCCGTCCATCAGCCCTCCCCTGACTGGCCAGCAGACCAACAGCAGCATACAAGCCAGCAATGGCACCCACAGGAATCAGGGGCTGCCTGCAGTGAACCTTTCTTTCTGCTCAAGAGAGAAAGCAGTTCCCTGAAGCTGCAAGTCACAGGGAGCTTACCAGGATTGCTGCAATACAAGAACTCCCAGGAAGGGGCTGGAACCCCAAGGAGCAGGGATCCCTCCACCACCAGTTACAGCAGGCAGTACAAAACCTGACCTCTCTTCCCTGATCCACACCAAGGCCACAACAGGTCCTGGACTTCAATCACCCTCCTGTTTATTTTTGTCCTTTCCCTAGGAATTTGATTTCTGACATTTGAGAACAGCCCTCTGAGCACTATTTTCCCCTCCGATCTTTCCTTGCAATGCCTTATTGTGTTGTATTTTCAAACCAGATCACCATTTCCTTTTCAGCCTTTGTTTTAATACACAAGCCCTGGACTCCCACACACAAGACTGGCTCCAAGCAACTTCCCTGCCTTACCTCAGGCCAAATTTTACAGCACCTGTGGTACCACATGCCAGAGGGAGACAAAATCCTGACAGACACCTTCCTTCACCTCCTCGGCAAGTGGCTGCCTTCTGGAAACACCCAGTTAGTCAGTGGATCCCATTAGTCCTGGTGATTCAATACTGCGTCATCTGCAGCTGCAGACAGGCACTGCCTTTTTCCCCTCCACGGCACGCAATTCTCCGTATGGCATATTAAGGCATTAAGCGTCTCTGGTCTGATTTCTTATGAGTCAAGAATGTGGAGTCTGAGCCTACAAGGCTGGGGAATCTTCCTCAAAATGAGACATGCTTGGTACTTTAACACTTTCTCCATGTGCCATAGGATGCTTTGAACTGTGTTCAGAGAGGAGATGGGATTTAAAGAGGCTTCCAAGCAGCCAGGTGTTCCTCACCACGTGACAGAGCCCCACCACTGAAACTGGTGCTCTTTGAAAGGACTCTGTTTTCACTGAACATGCAACAAAAAAAATCCCTTGTTTAGCCCAGTTCTACATTCAGTAGGAGGTAAAACCTCCTGAAAAAAAATATGTCTTGTGGAAAAGTCCCTGATCTTCCAACTTAACTTACCACCTGAGGACTCCCACAAGAAGTCCCACAGGGACTGTACAAAGCTTGCAGGTCCTACTGCACCAGCCAGTTCTGAAGGCTCAGCCCTGAAAGAAAGCTTCTCTGAAGAAAAGATGCACTTATTGCTGTTAAAAATCCATACTCTTCACAAGCAGTTTGAAAACCATCACTTTCTTTCACTAGCCCCCTCACCATGTTGCCTCACTGGAGGGTAGATATTTGTGGAGGGCGTCCTTGCCCATGATTCCCGAAGCACAGTGGAGATACGTCGCGAATAAATGTAGGTGTGAACTGCATCTTCCATAAAAAGAAACCCTGTCCCCAGCCCATCCGTTGATCCACAGGCACTCAAATTTGCACGCAAATAAAAGCTTTTTTAAAGCTGAGATTTCTTTTTAACTAACAGCTGTTCCTGGATTTGAATGCAAGGAGTCGTTTGTCTCATCTTAGCTCCTGATGGATAGATCCACATGATCAAAACCACTTTCAAAAGTAAAGAGTAGTCAGGGTGCTGGCAAGCTCAAAGGACAGAAAGGAAGAGAGACAGAAGGACTTTTCAGCTGCTTTTCCTGGTGGTCAGTTCAGCTGAGTGTCTAAGTACAGCAACAGTCTAAAGAAGAGATGCTGTCACTGGCGCATGCCAGCCTCGCCTGTAAATAAATAAAAGGCATCATTTTCCTCTGCTATGAATCTGGTGCTTTTCACCAACACTAAATTGATTTAAAACCTTCCAAAGGAAAAGCCCCAATGTTTAATTTTGCTGGCTAGCTTTAGATTATTGGCCCACTTTTATTTTCCATAACATCCAGCCTATTTCATTTAACGCTTGCTATCCTTCGAAAATGCTATTGTAATTAGATCATGATACTTTACAACCATCTCCAAATTTAAATATTCCCTTTCATTTAAGACAGTTTATGTGTAAATTTCATGAGATTTTGAACAATGTTATCTTGAAAGTACACAGTGTTCAGAGCCAGGGTGGAAGGAAAATAAACTCATATAAAATAAGAAACAATTGAAACCTCTGTCCAGAAACTCAAACTCTTTTGATCCTCCAGAAAAAAAAAAATGCTTGATTCTATTTATTTTCCAATTCTTCTTTGTTTCCTATGCTCAGACCAGGAGGGAAATACTGAAATACTGTGTGAAAAAAAGCAGAAAGAACTATTTTTTACTGTATTTTCAGCTCTGTGAGGACTGGAAAACTGAAGAGTGTGACTTGAAAATCATCTCAGTTCATTCACCTCAGGAAAGTTGTTTGATTAAGGGCCGTTATATAATATATTCTCTGAAACGTGGATCTGTCCATTTCAAACTGTTACAATGCCACAGACTTACCCAGGATCATTTGTTGCTACAACCAAATTCTTTGCTCCTTTGATTTCAGCCTCACATAGTCCACCATCAATTAGTTCTCCCTTCAGCATTTTTTCCAGAGTGGCTGTGGCCTAATACTAGAAGATTTTTCTTTCTTTTCCCAATTCATCTGCTGAGGAAACTTCTCAAAAATGAATCAAACTAAATAGCAACTGGCTTTTAAAGACAAAAGGTTCATACCCAGGTACACGTTATTTGCTTGGGAGTATGGCTAGCACCTCTCTCTGACAACCTGGATGACACCAGCATTCAGGGGTCCCCTGAGTTCCCGTATGAGCCAGAGACAGGTCCTGCAGTTGGCTTGGCAAAGCTGCATGACCAGTCACATAAATATACTTTGAAGGTACTGAATATGGGAGCAAATGAATGCGGGGAGAGGAATCTCTGACCTGTCCCCTCCAAAACAGAGAATGATGGGGTTATACAGAAGTCCCAAGGCAAAGACAAGCTACCAAGTTCCAGAGGTGGTTCTTTCTACCACAGCCATGTTATAGGGCCTAACCACAATCACCCACATACTATCTGACCTACCTGACACTGCTGCTACACAGCAGCCTACTGTGCTGGACAGGACTCATATTTTACGTTCATGTTCCGGGTATGTAATCTCTACCTTATCTGCTCTAACTGCCATCTAGGTAACAGGCTTGCAGTGATTTCTCTGAAGTTTCAGACTTTACACTCAGGCTCCCAACTCTCCTTATCCCCATGTCTCAACAACCCCACCCTATAACAAGGCATCCAGATGTCAGTATTGCCAGTCTAAAAGGACACCAAGGATGTTTCTTGACATGTTAAGGAGAAAAGAAGCCTTTTTTAACCATTGGTGCACTCAACTTTCAGAAGCCCAAACCAAGATCCTGAGACTTTTAGAACTGCAGAGAGTTTAAGGTGCTTGGTTTTAGAGCAATCACCACAGAAATGTGTTGATTTGGTTATTTGTTTCATGTTGATTGGTAAATTTCGAAGCAGATAAAGATAAAACACCTTTTTGGCACATTTTGTAGGTGAAAAGCAGCTTTCTTAAGCCTGCCTGTGAAATTGTCCTTCCCCTTCAAAGAGGACTGGCTTTAACAGCTTGGCATTTGTTGCCCAAACCAGAAGCTGTTCCTCTGAGATTGCTTCTTCTTCCCAGTCTCTGCATTTTCCCAGTCCAATCGGCATATTCTGGAGAGCAGTCCTGCAATGAAGAGGCAGTGAAAGCCCATGAGGACTCACATGATCAGTTTGAAGTGAACTAATATCCTGTAGTCAAACACTTACAGTGTCCCAGTGCTCCATACAGTAATCTCCAGTGGTTCTCACACAACAGCACAAAAAGCAACCAAGTCCATGGGTCATTATCAGACACGCTAACTTGTGCATGTGTACTGTATTTCTTAAACCCATGGGAAATGTTGATATAGCCTGTATCGAATGAAAAGCTTCAAAGAGTATTAAAACAAAAAAAAAGGTAAATAAAATCCTTTGAGCATGTTATCTAAGCATTAAGAAAAATTAACAGTTCTCTTTCACACAATTTTTGAGCCCTTTTCTGTGAGATGTGTTCCCCCGGGGTCGTCTGGCTTCAAAATAAAGTATCAGTTCAGGATCCTTTGTCTTAGCCCAGTCTAGCCTCTTTGCTGGAGTAAAATCATGGTAATTGCATTAATCCCATTCTCTGTTGAACAGCTTTGTTTCCTTCCTCTGCTGATAGCCAGTACTCCTCCCAACATCAATGCACCACTAACAGGAAAGGTTTTCAATGACAGTAGTGCCAGAGGCTTCATCTCTTCTCATCTTTTAGGGCACTAGAGTATTCCTCAGAATACCGTCTCACACCTCCTAAGTTGAGTACCCACCAGAGGAAATCCTAGCTCCTCTCTTACTTTTCCTCTTCCGGAAAACCAGTTCATACTGGGGTGAAACTCATCCAGGCTTAACTCTTCCAGTGTAACTTGGGCAAGACTTCTAGGTTTTTCATAAGTAGGTAAGAAGGACTAAATGGGTACATCGTACAACCCAAAAAAAGTGCAATTCCCATTTTAAAAATGAATGAAAACAATAGAAGTGCGAAGTTCCTGGGAATGAAATTGGCCTCTACTGTTAGAGGAAATAAAGGGGATACTCTTTTAAATTAATGATGGTAATACACCCAGTATGTCCCTGAGCCAAAATGCTCTTTCAGTTCCCAGAAGTAGAAGGTGGAAAGAATTTCATGAGACATTATCAGAAAGAATTCATAGTGAGATAAACACTTACTTCTTCCATTTGTTTTCATTCAGACTTGACTTGTCACTAATAATTATGACAGAGGATGTGATAAATGTCCGCTCAACATTTATAAGAACAATATGCTTTACCCAAACATGAGAACACACAGGAAAAAAAGGCTAATCATAAACTAATTATTTCTTTCACTAATCATTACTGCTCTGAGTCACCCTATGAATTGCCTCAGATTTTTCCTTCAGTAGTGAAGCAAAGGAATATGTCAACTTTGTTTTCTTCCTTACCTTGCATCTTTTTCTTTTCACATTCTTGTGTATTTTATTTCTCCTTGTCAAGAGTATGTTGATGTTCCAGAGCCTACATTTGAATTTTCCAGCCTTCATAAATCTAATGAATGGCTAAGGGCAGCTAAAATGCAAAAATGCTAACCCTGACTGTGCTTTAATTCACATAAAATGTAGCTCCTGGGCAGTTACATTCTTTTCATGGAGTTGGATGGAGCTTGAACGGCAATTTAGACCTGTGCTTTACTCCTCTTTCACCTGCCACATTTCCAAGGGGTAGAAAAGCTCTTCTGCCACAGAGATAAGACCTATTCTTATTTTGGGCCTCTGCTTTGCTTTCATATGTCAGCAATGGGTATAAGCAGACCACCTTCTCAATATTCCGAATGAAAAATAAATACCCAGGTTTCAAAGTCTTGACACTCCATCTTGCCAGGAGAATGAAAGTCACCAGCAGCCCCGTCTTAAAAGACAAAATCTAAATCATGCAACTAACTTTTTAAGTCCTGTGGGTCTGAGTGCTCTCACCTTCCCTTGACTTCCTAAAAAGTGAAGGATTCTCAGTGCTTTACAATAAGATCTCATCAACCTGCTAGATTTAGTCCTTGATAGAAATACACTGTTTCTTAGGTAGGACACTCAGGTTTGTGAATTAAGAGATGCAAGAAGTTCTGGATATTGCACGATCTCTGGGGAAAAGAATGAAAACACCAACAAATGAGCAGGGGAAAAATTAACAAACTGCTCTTTAGAAGCTGCACAATCTGACAGTTACATAGCAATTTGGAGTTATTGTCAACAACCCTATCTCCTTGGAGACTGGCTGACGCTGGAGAGAAATATTAGATGGGAAATTAAGGTTAACAAAGGGTTTCCTACTGTTGTTCCTAGTAATATAAGCACTTTACACATTGGTTCTAATTCTGTTGAACTGACAAAAAGGAAATGGGAGAAGAAAAATTAAACAGGGACCCTCATTTTACAGCAGAATTAGATAGCAGAAACCCCCATTAAAATCAGAGGTATCCCATCCTCTGTAGACTCACATTCCCATCAGCAAATCACTGGTGCAGCTTTACCTTACCTTAGCCGGCTTGTTCAGAGGCAATCTTTTAATTATAATTGCTTTAAAGTCCCATGATTTTGCCATTAACCCAAATTCAATAGCTGGTTTTCAGCAAGGTCTTTTTTCTGTTGAGGTGGAAACATGGCATGGTAATGCCCTCAAAGTGAGGACAAATTGTTTATCCAAAAGCTATCTCAGGCCTGATGCTGAGAGGCACTGGGCAAGCCCAACAAGCAGTGCCACTGATGCAGTGCTTGCTCAACACTGCTCAGCGTCACGTACATCAAATGTTTCAAGTGAATATGAACTCAAGTCTCCTGATAACAGCTGTGTTGTGTTCTGCTTTCCAGCAAGGCTCTGACATGAATCAGGTGAAAGATAAAAATTCCCATCTCTTTTCCATCGATGTATCAGCAGTAATGAAAATATTTCAAGAAGTCTAGGAATTCATTTCCAGTCAAAGCCTGCCTTTTCTGCTCTTTTCCCAAATCACTGCAATATTGTCATCTTGCACTGAGAAACCCTCAGGTGTTCAGAGATCATACTGCCAAATGCGCATGACCATGAGCGGCAATGGTTCTCCATGTTTTCACATGCTTGGGAAAAAAAAAAAAAGGTGGTTATTTTGAAGCAGAAGCAGCAGAGCATGCCTGCTTAGTGCTTATTTCACCAGGACCCTGAGAAGGAGCTAACATGTCCCAGGCCAATCTCCTGTTTGAAGAGAAAAGGCTCTCGCCCTTGTCATCATTCGTATGGGGAAGAACACATCCAGCCTTGGACAATGAATATTTCTATTGCACCAGGGCCACATGGACCTCAAGCATCAAGTTTTAACTTCTGCTCTGACTCAGAGACTCATGGTCATCCTGTGAGTGGTCTTTGCTGCTTCAAGCTCTAACTCACAGGCATGAAAAGGTTTGCAGAAACTCGGGGGGGAAGGGGGGAAAAAAAGGTAGCTGCTTGTCTCTTTTTGCGTAAAAAGCAGATTTGGCCTGTGCAACCTCTGCCATCACCATGCGTGTAGCCATGGCTGCCATGTACTTTTCTGATCCTTTTTATTGCATTAGCTTCTCACTTCATCTTGCTTTTGGACTGAAAGAAATTTGGAGATGGACCCATCTATCTGTATAGTATAGCATACGCTGGGTAGAGAATTACACACCATGAACTTTCAGGTAGCGTCTCTATCATTTGCAATTCAAGACAGTGGAAGGCTGAAATTTTGCAGAACTTTCCTTCCTCTTGAGCAGCATAGCCTTGTTTAAAAGGACTGTGACTGAGTGGAAACAATGCAGACTCGATAGCACAGAAATGACCTGCCAGTAGCAAGAGAGCTGAAAAAAATCAGGAATTCTGGATTTGAAGGTGAGTGTGAATAGGCTGGCCAATATTTCCTCCAAACCCTTCCAAAATGCTTCTGTCTCTATGTTAGTGCTGGCTCAAGCTACATGGTCCTAGTCTATATTTCAGACCATCTCCCTCCCTTTACTGTTTCCAGTTTTCCTTGCTCGGTCAGTCCCTGCCTCCTCTTTCTCACCCCAGCTGCCTTTCCATTCACCTCCCTCTTGTCTAAATCCTTCATACACCTAAACTGAATTTTGCCCCATTCAACTTCCCAAATTTCTCTCCCTTCTTGTCACCTTTACCTGCTGAGATCCTCTATTTTACACACACACACCCATATTTGAATAAGACAGCTTTCTCCTCCATACTACTGGAGAACCAGGAAAAGATCCTGAACAGAAGAGCTGTTCTCCACCCTGTTCTCACTTCCAGCCCTGCTCCCAGCTAAGCCCACAATAGTTCCAAACGCTACTACACAAGATGCTTTCTAGCCCACCATAAACTCAAATGCTTTGCAGGGATGGAGCATGCACATGAGGACACTGACAGGGCTGGAAGATGGCCAGTGATGAAAATATCTTCATGAGATTTGAACTCTACAAAGACTTGCAAGTTTCCAGCCCAAATTTGTGCAAAACGCAGATTACACATTTCCAACAGTGTCTTATTACTTGGTCAAGAGAGATTTTCAGAGGGATTCAAAAAAAACATCTTCAATAGAAAAGCAACCATTTCCTACTGCATTTTTAATCTCTGCTACAAAGAATAGAAAGAAGAGCATTAAAAAAAAAAAAAAAAGAAAAATCACTAAAATTATGTTATTTTTTTTTTAAAGTTTGACTTTATTTTGAGCTCTCCTTTGGACAGAGGGAAAAAGCTTTTCTATATTATTATACTTACTTTATGGCAGCACACTGGGGAGAAAATTCAGCCTACATAGTTCAGCCTCAAGAATGTGAGTAATAATTAAAAACAGAATACTGAGCTGTCAGGTATCACGTAACTTTAATGATAATCAAAGCTACCAGCCCCACCTATAATCACGTCTTTAAAAGAACAGAAATGAACCAGCCATTTCTAATCACTTTAGTTCATTATTGCTACACCTTCCCCCCCTCCATCTGCCACTCTTCTGCAGTTCCTCCCATCCCAGCCTGAGCACATTGTGGAAAGACCAGTCACAGCCTCGGGGCTGATTGTTTCCTATGACATGTACACAGAAGATTTCACTACACCTGGCAGTTTAATGCTACAGCACATTGTACAATAACATCGTAATATTTTCAAGCAACTGTGTAATGCTCTATTCTTTCTGAATCTGTCAAGAGTTTCATTACCTAAATCCATGTGAGAACACAGGAAGCTGTGTTTCCCCAACTCCTGAAATATGTGCCTCAGGAAGGAAGGTATATTGTCTTTCTGATGCCTCTGTTTTGCTTGTGAGGTGGTTCTGTGTGCCTGTTTTGCAACAGCACTACAAAAGCAAACCAATTCAAATCTCCTATGGAAATGCCATGTTTGCTAGACAAAGTTTGCATCCTTTTAACTCAAGGGTGACTGGCTCTTGAGCATATCTCTAACATTATTAAAATCTCTATGATCTGGGGAGCTCCAAAGTACAATTGTTTGTGCTGCAGTGGGAAATGAGCAATATGAAAATGATTCCCTGCATTTCAACCACCCCATGTTTTTGTTTTGAGAAAGGGAAATATACTTCCTGAAAGTCTTTAGCTAAGTCCAGGACAAAAAAAGAAAACCTACTTTAATCTTTCCTTTCAGTGTGTGAAAAATAATATCTTCAGCAAGGGATGATTTTTATGACCTCTGAAGGCATGAAAACAGAGCTGAAATAATAATGATTACCCAGACTTCAATCTTCCTCATTCTTTGTCTACACAAATCCCAGTCCAGGCACCAGGAATCTGATCTGACTAATAAAACCTAAAGATTCAGGACAGTCAAGAAAGTAATACTACCCAAGTGCAAGTTGCTTACATGATAAATCTCAATCCACAAGTGTAAATCAAAATATCTCTGTGAAGTTTAGCTTCTTGGACTTAAAAGGCTAGTTCTATAATGCTTAAAAATAGCTTCTGAAAATTATGCCTTTTTTTATTCCTACATTCTGCTCTTCCTTCCCTACCAACAAAAGACACAGTTCACAGAGCACACACCTGAGTACACCATCAAGTCCTATTGGTGTCAGCTGGGAAGTGAATTTGAATTCACACCAATCTAAACAATCCCTTTGACTGATTCTCTTGCAGCATCCCATCCTTACTGACCTGCAGACACCTCCCTCTGATACATAGATGTCCAGTCCTGGGCCCTGATCCGTCATGTACATGCTTCAGTTTAGCTGCAGGAATAGACCCACTAGCTCACAAGCTTGATACTGGCTGCAGTAGGCTTTGGGTTAGACCTGGAAAGATTGCTACTATAAATTACTACAAATGCAGACAGAGACAAGCAAGCTCTGAGAGAGCTGTCAGACGAGGCTGGCAAGTCTCTTCTGGGCACTGTTTTGGTCACCAAGGGGGGTGAGGGACACAAGAATCCAAGAAGGAAGGGCAGAGCAGGTAACTGAGTCCATCAAGAAGACATCCCACATGACTCTTTTCCAAAATGGGATATGAGCAGAAAAAAGTCAGTAGCCAGAAGCAATCTTTATACAAGGAAAAGGAGCACTGGGGTTCTGAGCCATGCTGCAGTCTGCCGTGCAGACTGGCATTTATTCCTGTGGTGAGAACACGAGGCAGCTGTAAGCAACAACCCAACCTTGTGCTTACCAGTGATTCAGGAAATTTTATCCTCACCACATTTATTGTTCTCATATTTACTGGACTGGGAGAGCTGGCATGTTCTAGCAAGGCTAGTGGAAAAGGATAATACTGGAAAAAGGTGACAAAGGGGATTTTCTTCTTGAGATCATAAATAAATGTTTTTAGAACAGCAAGATGCTCCTTAAGATAACAGGATACTTTCTCCCCTACTACTCATTAGACTGGATAAACGTTTCACAGCAACAAAATAAAGCCCCAGTGGGCTCTGGTAGTTCATACCATTTTTTTATTCTGTCTCTCTCTCAGCTTACACAGGCAACTTGAATTTTTTTTTAATTTCACATATCCATCTTTATGCACAGTCAACATTGGCCATCTGGTATACAATAGAAAAAGATTCTGAAGGGTATAACATAGTGCTTTCAGGCCATGTATATTACCAGCTCATAAATCTTCCCCACAACAATCTATGGTAAGAAATGAACAAAAAAAAATGCTCTTAAATGCTGCTGAATAAAGTAGATAGAACACTCGTTCAGGACTCCTTAATGTGTTTTTTGTATTCTCCCATGGATACATTTGTACTTTATAATTCGGTTTCTCCACTGTCCAATTATCTACAGACAATTTAGTTTTGGGTGGATTATAATAGGTCCTGCTTCAGTTCATCTAAGACAGAATCATAGAAGGCTGATACAAGGCCAGCAGCAAAGGAGTGGCAGATTGCTGAAGTATTTTCAGGGTCACTTCTTATTCTGAGCTTCCTACAGTGTGTCCAAATGTATTGTGATCTTAGCTTCTTATGTTCTGCCTCAGCCCATATCCAGGTCTGAGGCAGAAGTTTTTACTTCCCTGCTTATTTGAAACATCTTTGGGATAGAAACAATTACCAGCTCACCTCTTGTGCAGAGCCCAGAAATAGCCTACCTTTTCACTCTCCCTGCTCCTATCACAGCTGTTTCTCTCATTTTTTCAAGACCAGCAACTAAAGACAATGCTCTCTACTGCTAAACTTACCTGACGTACAATCAAGCATAAGAGCTTGGGTTTGATTGTTTTATTTTAACCTTTTCACTTAGGAGGACTGGAACTTGAGGAACAATTCCTTTTAAGTGTTTTTTAAATGACAAGTCTACACTTCACAGTTCACTGTGATACTGCATGTGCCTGGCAATATACTGACAGAGGGATAAATTGATTGTGTTGAGAGCTCAGTTATTACAGTGCATTAATACCACAGACCTTAACTTCTCTGTAATTCTCACATGCAGCTTTCTGTAATACTATAAAGTCTCTATTGTATTGTGCAGAACAGGGGCTGGTACTTTCCTCCTTTTTAAAATATACTTGACATTTATAATACCATCAAAAGTTTTGAGGTTTTCTGACAAAAGCTCTCAAAGCCTTGCTTCCTGTTCTGATCTACAGGCAGACACAAAATTCACAGTAGAGCAGCATGTCCACCAGCAAGCCCTCAGTTTCTGAAGGGTTTGTGCATTTTAGATTTTTTTTTTTTTCATTTTCCCTCTCCCAACATGCACTACCAGCTGCTACTTTGATTGAAAATCAGCATCAAGGTGGTCTTAAATCTCTGTTTTGAGTGAAGGTAGACTTTCAAAGTATTAGCTGCCAGACACCAACAAGCACTTCAAAGCAGATTCTTGGAACCTCTGAACGACCTCTTTCATTGTCTGGTTTGCTTTTTCCATTATTTCCCCATCAGAGCTAAAATCTACTGCTTTGGGATGTCGCTGGGGCAATCAACACTATATCTTGAGCTAGAAGTGATCCAGATGGTATGAGTCCTTATCCCAAACCAGTAGGCTCTCCCTGCTAGCCCTCTATCTTCTTCCGAACTATGGGAATGGTCCCCTTTACTCATGCACACAGCACAGGTCCAACTTCAGTGGCTTCCCTCCTGACTGGGAGTTCCCAGCTGGCAAGAGCACCCTGCTGTTTAGGTGTTCAGGGTGACATGAGCTTTGGATTCTGCCAGCAGAGACATGCCTGGAGCCTCCTACAGAGAGCACCTGAGCTGTTCAAAAACACCTGTCCTGAAGAGCAAATACTCTATTCCCTCTACATTTTTCTTGATATTTCTGAATTTCCTATTTTTGCCAGAAGAATAACTTGTGGATTATAACCCTACTTGGTGGAGTACCTCTCCCTAGAGGTAGGGATATGTTGATTCTGTGAATAATGAGAGGACCTTGGCAATAGCTTCCACAGGATAATATCCATTTCCTCCCACTAAACAACTTAATTTCCATCATAAAATATCCTTAGAAGGATATTTTTCATTTAGATAGTTGTCCTGCCTCCAAGCTTAACCAGTCAGACAGGTCTAGAGGGTTATTCCTTTATCTCCAAAATCCTTTTAGCCTACTACACCCTCACAACCCAAAGACACAACTAAAAAGGCAATATCTGCAACATCATTAAACCCTTTGCAGAAGATTAAACTTCAAGACAATAAACTAATGTAGTCAGTGGGCTAACATAAGCTAGGTTGACTTTCACTAGCTTCTAGCAGTGACTCTGCCAACTCTTCCAGGACTGTTTACATTGTAGATGGCCTCTTAATTTTGTCTCCAAAAATCTAGCAGTGTATCTTGTCCACACCCTGTTTTTTAGAGGAAACAGCAATGCCTTTCAGTGCCTCTAGGTGACTGCTCTGTGATAATTAGGCCTGTTTTGCAGAAGCTTTTGGGCTGCAAACAGCTAAGGATGCTCAACTCACTCCTCTCAAGAGCTCATGCCTTGGTACTAGGACAACCACCAAACAGCAGTTCCACACACCTAGTTCCCTGGGCATTTTTCCCCATGAACCATTTCAAACCATTTCAGAACCACAAGGAGGGTAGTAGCAGAGTCCATCATTTCTGATGGGCTGAGAGGTATGTCAGAGAAGAGAGCAATGTGATTTCCTACACAACTGGAGATTGTGCCACAGAGTGAAGGGTCAGTGTTCAAAGGGGATGAAGAAGGTGAACTACTCCCAGCACACAGATCAGCATCATAGCATCTTCTCACATAAGACAAGACATCACACTGCACCTGGCAAATCTGACGTGCCAGTGAAATACAAAGGGTACTCAGCATGGCCTCAGAGATCATTAGGATCCATGAACTTCAATTTAGGAATCACTAACTTAGGCTTTAATAATACAAAAAGTCCATACATGGCTTAAATTTTTGTCAAATTTTATGGATCTGCAGACAAACCACAACTTTTCTGGAAATCATTGTTCCCATTCTATAGCCTAGTTTCCAAGCTTCCCACCCAACATCTTACAAGATACAGATCACCTGTGCCCATTTTAGATGTATAATTTTGGATAAGATACATCATACCCCAAAAGTGCCTGTATCTTTTCACTGACCAGAGAGAGAATCTGGGGTGGAGGAATATAAGCTGGAATGTAAACACCCCTTTTGTAGAGCTTTGAAGTCAGGAGGGAGAGAACCCACTAACCTAACTTTGAATCAGATTCACTTTTGGCAGCACTGAGACAACATACCAAGAGACACAGTAGATTTCCCTTCAGCAACCGTCTAAACCAGAGCCAGAAGGTGTGTGTTGCTATTGTGACAAGTCCCATGACCTGCATTATGCAAGCGGACAGGCAGCACTGTTGCAGTGCTTCCTTCTGGCCTTCCATCAATATACACTTGGCCACATTTCTTGCAAGGTAGCTTAAATTTTTCATATGAGCCATTCCATTTATTTACACCATCGGTCTTTGTTCACTGCCTATTGTCATGTAACACTATGCAGGCTGAAATAAACACTGTATGTGTGCTTTTGTACACCTATGTAAATACATGTGTATAACACATAACTGTATATATACACACATATTTTGTAGGTTTATGCCTGGATCTTGGTCAACAATGAGCAAGTTAGAGATACCTGTTCACTCCAGTACACTTAGATCTTAGATGTTAGTGTCTGTCTTCACCAAGCAGCCCCTTGCTTTAGAACAGTAACAGTTTCCACCCAGACACTTGCAGTCGTGAAGGGTCACAAGTTTGCTGACATATAGTATAAGGAAAAAAACAGAAAGCTTGTTAATATAGTTTATTGATCCCTGTGAAGCAACAACCATTTTCGTCAACCCAGCGAGACAGGAGCAACAGCAGAAATATATCAAAAAAGACCATTTAAATTGCTTCGCAAGCACTGTCCGTTTGGACATAAGTTCTTCCTGGCATATCTTCATGGTTTGTCCATGCTCCCAGTAAGAACTCAGTTCTGGTAAGAACTGAGATTGTTAAAGAAGATATCTACAAAGGCCAGCCTAGCACCTCTAATAACATTCACACCAGTTCCTTGTTTTTCTGCTCCTCAGGTTCTGCATTGGCACAAAGCAGAGCCCGAATGAAACGCAAGTGTTAGCTAGGCCAATTCACGTCTTGTGTTGCAATTCTGTGGGAGGGAACGTTTGCTCTCACTATGGTAAATTGGGGAGAATAATTCCCTCATCACTGGCTGGGGTGGAGCTGCCACAGAATTGGACTCCTTTGCTTTCTTAAACCCAGCTAAGGGCTATTACTGTTCCATGTGTAACCATGAAGCAAATAATTAGCTTAACGTGTCCATGCTAGCTTGGGTCTGGGACTCTCACTGTCCTGGTAGCACTAGGAACAAAGATAATAAAGCAATGGGAAAAGAAATAGAAAGCGACATGGCTATTTTCAAGCTATATCAAGTGAAATCTGTTCTTCCATAGAGCGCATAGCTCAGATTTGTTGGGTCACTGTTATACAAGATAAGAACAGCTGCCTAACAAGAATCTGATCCAGTGACAAATGGTTGAGCTGCCACAGGGAGAGAGGATAGTGTTACTAAGAAAAGTTGCTCAGAACAGAGGACGTCTGGTCCCTTTCTGTAGTACCAGGTGATCAAAAAAAAAAATAGTTTATTGTAAGCTGAGGAGTTTTTCAGGCACTTCTCTCCCTCTGTGTCTGCTCTGAACCCAAGACTGCAAGTTAGCTCAATCATCTGCTGCATTTATCTGCCCAGTTCCTCAGAAATATCAGGGAACAGCCAAAGGGCTCCTTCAGTTCTCCTGTGCAAGTCTCTTTTACACATAGACCTCCTGTTTACCGTGTGTGTGAAGGTGAGAGGGAAGATCTAACCTAAGTAAGCAACCTCTGTAGGAACAACATACAGGCATACACATGTAGTTTTACCTGAAGAACTGAAAATATTTAGAAGCTGTTATTAACTAACCTCCTAAACCCTCCTGTGACATAGATAGGTTGCCCCATGGCTTTGAGGACATGGTGTAGAAGCTCTGATGTCATTTGTGTCGTTTTAAACTTAATACGAGCCCATTTCAGTTGGAGCAAGATGGCCGGAAACTAAACAAATGCTGAAGCTGAGACCTTAAAACTAGAACACATTTGTGGCTTTAGCAGCTTAAATTTTCCAACAAATGCAGTTTTATAGCATGAAGTCTCTGAAGCTGAACATCTCAGACCTAAAGACATCGGGCTTAACCTATGCTTAAAGGTCCCTCAGCACCTGATAGACTTCACAGCTGCTGAATTTTATTGCTAGAACCAGACAGTTCAAACTGAGGACATCAGCCAGTTTAATAAAAGCACAGCAAAATATCTCAACAGTGACCTATTCCAAGTATCATGTGTTATGGGCATGCTCATGCCTTATCAGCAAGTCATGTTTGAACAGGTCGTTAGACTAGAAACAGCAGCTTGCTACACCTGGGTATGGAGTGCTTGACCATTGCAAGGAGAAGCTGAACCCTCTGAAAGTGAAATCTACCAATCACAGGCTGCAAGAAAGTGACAACACTGCACAGTCTGAACATGACATGGAGAAGGAATAGGAGGAAGAAAAAGCCTCGGTCTTCTCCTCCAAACTTTTTTTTCTCCAACAGAATTATGAGTAGCTGTGAGTAAATTTGAGCATCAGTCTGTGCACGGATAGTCTTACTTTGCAGAGATCCATCCATGTCTAAAAGTAAAGGGTCTCCTAGAAATCCTTCTATACTATAAAGTATGTGTAAGTTAGTTTCTACTAGTTTCTCTAGAGGGTTAAACTGTGAAGACTTCAGACTGGGGAGTTTCCATGCCCGGAGTCAGTTTAGACCCCAAGTCAGACAGGGCTGGCTGCATTCATTAGAAAATTCAAGCTGCTAAACCTACAACTGTGTTTCAGCTTTAAGGTCTCAGCTTTTGTTTAACTTCCAGCCAGCTCAGTCTCAACTGAAATAGGCTGGTAAAAAGATAAAAAGAAGAACTGACTCCAAAGCTTCTAGACCAGGAGCACTGTTTGGAGTTCTCTTAATCAAATGGATCTGGCTTTGCAGAGGAAAGAAATGCAATAGGCATGTGATTTTTAAAGTTCAGTCCTCTGGGGCTGTCACAACAATGAAAACTTTCTTGTCTGGCCAGTGCTCTCTGTCACTTGTGTTCACAAGCACAGTCACTGGTGTAGGTCTCAGCACGTGCTTCTAAGGCTGCATGTTAATGCCTGGGTTTCCCTGTGCCTTGCTTTGGAGGAAATGCTGACCTGGTGTAGCTCCATCTCTTAACCACATCTGCTCTTTTCCAGCTCCGTAATTCCCAAGACTTCTTTTCTGGCAAGTTATTTTTTGGCTGAATCAGCTCCCTGAGCTGGTTTCTCTGAGTCCTGCATGGTCAGCAAATGGGCCAGGACAAGTAGCTGAAGTCTCTTACACTCAGCAGTCACCAACATGTGGAGCCAGAGACAGTGTTGGGTTTGGCTGAAGCAGAAAGGCGTCTCCACTGTTTGTTTTTGTAGGTGAATGTCATTTTGCACAGACCACTAATAGCCCCATCCCAAAACTCAGCACTTGCTACATGAATCCCATTTCCTGTTTCCCTAAAGATGAGCAGAAAAGCAGCCCCACACACAGCCCTGACAACAGGTCTTTGAGGTGTGTATGCATCTACTGTTTTCTTGAGACTGTCTACCTAGATGCTACAAATTCATCTGCTTCACCCTGACCCTGTGAGCAATAGGTGATGATAGAAGCTGATATAGCAACCAAAGATGTATTTAGAACAGATTTGATGTCTTGGAAACAAAACCAAAGATTTATCCCTGCTTGTAGCCCTAGGGATTCAGGCAACATTTTGTCTTTCAAAGACCTCTTTTAGTTCTGAATACTCTCCATTCCCATGGCCATCTGCCTCATTATGATTGTAGTGGTACCACACTTGCACTGAGAATGGCTCTAGCTGGTGCCAGACTCTCACAGCAACTGACAATGTGCTCACTTTCATGGTTCACACCTCATTAGCCCCACAAATACCATTAATGACACCTCCAGGAGCTGGGCATCCATGGATTCCAGCAGCCTGGTGGCCAAACACTCTCCATAGTTTAGACAATTCATTTTATACAGGACTGTTAATACACTCCGTTTATTATATTACTATGAATAATTCCATTAAGCTCATTGGTTTGTGTTACTTTGGCATAAAGAGCACACACTGCCACATAGGACATACTGGCTGAGAAGCTGCTTTGCCTGGACATGTGACTGAGATCATGGTCTCCCAGCAACTTTTGCTGGCTCTCTGCACCACACTAACTCTCAGACGAGGAATGTCCTGCCCAGCCACTGGTTTGAAACCCTTGTAACTCTCCCCAGCTCTCTCTGTTCTGCATTGACCAGCAACCGAGTCTGCTCTTTTCCATTTCTTTTTCCACCTGCCGCTTACCTCTCCTCCCCAGTCCCATTTCATTTCCCTCCACTCCTTTCTGCAACTCACATGCTTTGGTTTTCTTTCCCCTTAGCTTCTCTCTTGCTAAACACATGAAAGACTTGTACCATAACACTCGTGGCCATCATGCTACTCAATACATTTCTTTGTTTTCCCTTTTCCCTCCCTGCTTACCTTTTCACCACAAAGACAATAAAGGCTGCAAATCAGAGATGATTTCCTGGAGCTAGGTTTTTCCAACACCCAGCCCAGTGGGGCCCTGTTCTGCAATATACAGTGCTGATAAATAGCAGTATAAATCTCTTCAAAGAGGGGAGGACCAGAGGAATGTGATAGAAAACAGGTACACAGAAAGACTAGCACCCCTTGATTTCTGTCATCTGTCAAGTACTATGCTTATATCTGTGCCCCACGTTACAGTTTCCTTTCAAGGACTATGCTTATATCAGTGCCCCACAGTTTCTTTTGAACTGTATCACACTAAAAACAAGTTGACTATTTCTCCACACCAATGTGATAACGCCTTATTCAAATATAGAGGTAAAATGTGTTTCAGACTTGTTTATAACCCAAAAGACATGCTTCGGGTTATAGTCTGATGCCAACCTCATGAAGTTTATCCATGCCAAGAGCAAGGTCCTATACCCAGGTCGGAGCAATTCCAGGCACAGCTACAGATTGGGCAGAGAAGAGATTCAGAGCAGCCCTGTGGAGAAGGACTTGGGGGTGTTGGCCAATGAGAAAATGAACATGAGCCGGCTTCAGTGTGCACTCGCAGCACAGAAAGCCAACCGTATCCTGGGCTGCATCAAAAGGAGCGTGACCAGCAGGTCGAAGGAGGTGATCCTGCCCCTCTACTCTGCTCTTGTGAGACCTCACCTGGAGTATTGTGTGCAGTTCTGGTGTCCTCAACATAAAAAGGACATGGAACTGTTGGAACAAGTCCAGAGAAGGGCCACGAGGATGATCAGGGGACTGGAGCACCTCCCGTATGAAGACAGGCTGAGGAAGTTGGGGCTGTTCAGCCTGGAGAAGAGAAGGCTGCGTGGAGACCTCGTAGCAGCCTTCCAGTATCTGAAGGGGGCCTATAGGGATGCTGGGGAGGGACTGTTCATTAGGGACTGTAGTGACAGGACAAGGGGTAATGGGTTAAAACTTAAACAGGGGAAGTTTAGATTGGATATAAGGAGGAAGTTCCTTACTGTAAGCGTGGTGAGGCACTGGAATGGGTTGCTGAGGGAGGCTGTGAATGCTCCATCCCTGGCAGTGTTCAAGGCCAGGTTGGACAGAGCCTTGGGTGGCATGGTTTGGTGTGAGGTGTCCCTGCCCATGGCAGGGGGAATGGAACTAGATGATCTTAAAGTCCTTTTCAACCCTAACTATTCTATGATTCTATGAAATACAAAAGAGCATGAAGAAATACAGATTACTTTCTTTTTAATTTGAATTCACTGACCAGAACCATGTTTTTTTCTTTAGACAAATAACTCAAAAATCACCTCCCTTCTCATTAAACCTGTTCCTACCACTATATCAAAATCCATTCTCATCTGAGTAATAAGCAAATAACTTTTGAACATGGCAAATGCATCTTGACCTTTAAAAATCACACTTGAAGTTTTAAAACAGTACTCCCTTAAAAATGTCCCCTAGAGAAGTGGGTTATTTTTTCAACAGATAGAGAGCACCCCAACTAAACACAGATGCTGTCTTCACATGGTTTCCAGCACCACTGAAGTAAGAAGCTACTCTTGCAGCTGCTGAGCACAATATATTATGTCTGCACCACCAAAGCCTCTAAGAACCTGAATGTGCGGAATCAGAGACCATCCTACCTTCTACCTTTGATGAGTGTTTTCCAAGTGGGTAAACTAAATTCTTCAAAAGGAAACAGAAGATCAATGCCATTGTGAACCCTGCAAGGAACACTCACTTCATGCAGCCATCACCAGGGAGGGCTCAGGTCTCTTGGTGTGCAGCAACCCAAGTTGCAGGAGCAACTTAGCTAAGCAGAGCAGCATTTGGAGCTGGGGGCAGCCAAGGGTTCTTCAGTGGGCTAGGCAAGCCTTCCTTTGCCAGACAGAGTTCATGCTCCCCCCTTGCACTGTGGGTAGGAGCCACATTCCAGCAATTAGCACAGCAGCACCAGAAACGCAGTGAGCAGGACTGCCTGACTGGGACCCCAAGGCAGCAGGTCTGCCAGCTGGATTTCATCCCCTTGGCTGCCAGAAACAGCTTTGTATCATCACTCAGTTTAACTAATGTGCAAAAGGCAACTGTAACATTGGTATGCAATTGCCTCTTAAACTAGGGAATTATGAGGCCTTCCTCAGTCAAATTATGAGGATGCATAGAAATGTGATAAATAAGGGAGCTATCACAGTCAGCTAGATTGTGGGTTCCCTTTACATGGGCAAAGGTGCAAGAAGTCACAGCTTCTGCTTGATAGAAGTTACCACTTACCACAGAGCTGCAATAAATGACAGTGTAAATACCACCAGACCATTGCACGTGAGAAAATAAGACAAAAAAAAAAAAGAAAAGAAAGAAAGAAAAGTTGATACAAATCACCTCAGAATTAAGTTTATTCAGAGGGAGTAGGCTCACATGTTTCACTTTGCATTTGCAACAAGTATCTGCACAGCTTCTGGAGTGAGAAGCAGAGAGCTTCCCGAAGCTCTCATAATGACCTCAACACGTCTTAAGGTTGCTAATGGCTAATGCAGTCAAAACAGGGTTCAGGACAAACTAGGAAATTTTGAGGAAAGGTATAGCAGCTCTCAAAAGCAGCATACAAAGTCATTGCTTACTACAAATTCTCAGTTGCAAGCTTTTTCAGAAATATGAATATTTTCACCATGTTTGGAAAGTGCTTCACACCTTGCAAGCACTATTAATAAAAGCGAGCAGAAGAGAAGCTGCTAAATTATAACAGATGCCAACATAAACAAGAAGGAGCTCTGGATGCCTGGTCTCTTAACATTGCACCCATGATTTGGGTGTCACCAAGTCATTGTCAAACCTACTGCCAATAAGAAGGTGGGTGGGAAAAACAGGGAAAAGGGAATGGATCTGCTTAATAATAAAGCCTAACCAGTGCTTTATAAAACATATGGTTCTCTATTATTTAATTTGAAATACATTTAAAAGTCCAGGTTTCAGTCAGTTGAAGTACCAAATAGTAAGTTAATTTAAACAACTTACAGGTTGCATTTATGAAGGTTTGGATATCTCCATTTTTTTTTTAATGGTGGAAATTTAGAGAAAATAACCACTGGTTCTTGAAGGGGAACATACAGAGGTGACAGCTTTCTTAAAAATTCTTTTTGAATGCTTTGAGAAGAGTCAGCATTGATCAGACTTCACATTTCAAAGCTTCACAGAGAAAGCAGCTTTGGATACAGATCCAAGGAAAGAAAGCTACGTTTGCAATACATATGGTAGTCCATTAGCATTATGTTTTCAACACTTCAGTGAAACCTGTGATTTCCTGCATGTTGACTGATGCGCTACAGCATAAATTCACTCTCACACAGTATTTATAGCTGCTGGCATCCAAGACTCAGTTGCAATGTCTATTCAGTGTCTCTTCACATGAAGTCCTATAATGGGCTATCTCAGCTACAGGCATGATAACAAACCTTACCTTTCCTTCATCTTTAGGTCAGCATTTCTTAATCGGTTATGGTGAGGTAACAAGCCTGGTGTCATTCTGGTAACATACAAAGGAAAGAGCTCATACTACTGATCTGGCAAGAAAATGTTGTTCTGTCCTCCACTAGAACTCCACCCTACATCATAATAATACTCAGAAAGAGATAAAACTGCATATTTCACACACATTTCTTTTTTGGCTGACCTCAGCAGTCAGCAGTGGAGAAACTGCTACCACTGACACACAATTACTTCTAGACCGCTTCTGTTATGCTCACTGTCCAGTATTACTGTTGACTCTCTTTGAAAGGCTTTCACATGCCCACATATGAATGACTTTAACCCTTTACCTGACAACAAAAGCAAAAAACGTAGTGCCATAGTCATGGGTGTGGGAGGGAGGATTGAATTTGTAATGCACTTATCCTGCCCTCAGCATAGCCTCCATAGAGCTGCTAGGAAAGAGCTACTTGAGGAGAACAGAGATTTTGTTTCTCCCTGCTCTGCCTTCCTTGTGCACATTTTTTCTCCCCTAAAAGCTTACAAATCTAAACAGGTATTTTGCATTTGTTACATTACATCTTATTACAGTGTAGACCGTAATCTCAGTTGATGCCTCCCAGTGAAAGGTACCAAATGAGACTCTCAATAGAGAGATAGCAAGTCCATGACCACTGACAGAGAACTGGAAACGGACACATGGATGTTTGAAACTTCCTCATAGAAGCTTGCTGGGCAGTTGTTTCTGACTGCACCTATTCCGAGCATAACTAAGAATCTGAAGACTACCCTTGTAAGGTCAGATCTAAGGTACACTTATGCTAATGTCCAGTCCCTCAAAGTGGCCCGCAGCGGAAGAGTAGGAGAGAAGAGCATAAGGAATGGGTCACAGACTGAGTAATCCTTCCATGGTACACGCTCCAAGCTTCCAGCAAGTGGCCCTTTACAGACTTCCTGAGCTAGAAGCCACATCTGGACCACTGTATTTAATAGCTACTAATGGACCTATGTTCTGTTAATTTGTATAATCCTTTTTTGAATTCATTTTTACTCTTGGCCTCCACAACATCCCGCTGCAATGAGTTCCAAATTTTAATTGTGAACTGTGTGAAAAAGTACTTCCTCTTTTTTGTCTTAAACCTGCTGCCCAAACATTTCATTGAGTGTCCCCAGTTGTGTCACAAGAAATACTGATTAATCGTTTCCTATTCACCTTCTCCACAGCATCCAAAATTTTACAAACCTCTATCACCTCACTCATCTATACCCACCCTCACTCATCCTTTCTATTTAGTCTCTGCTCTGCTCTTAATAGCCCTGCAATACTCTCTTTGAAAGCCAAACAACATGTAATATTTTTGATACAGGTGCAATTTGCATGCAAGCAGTAGTACAACAGAGGTTTTCCATTCTCTTCTCCTACTCTTATTTCTATTCTTTTTGCCCACAGCTAATTGTGAGCTGAGACCTCAAAAAAAAACCTTCCAACAAGTCCAAGATCTTTCTCATGGTGATAGCACATCATCCAGGGTTCATTATGCATCCATATGCACTAAACTCACTTTCCCCCTCTCCCTTGTGCATTATTTCACATTTACCAACACTTAATCATATCTGCAGGTTTATCAGCTAGGCACAAAATATGCTGAAACCCTGCCGAAGCTCTTGGCACAGCCTGATATTTCACTATGCTGTATAATGGTGCACTCAGCAATTCAGGTCGTCAACTGCTTCTGCTGATCGTTGTTTAAACTCATTGAGCAGCACAGGTCCATGGGGGTAGGCAATGGTAGCTTCCCTAGTTTGGAAAAGACAAGTGCTACTTGCACTTGAATGGCTTGTAGGCACTGAGGATGTCCATTAAATCCCTGTTGTCCCAGGAACTCAGTGAGGAAAATTACTGAAGCCACTGAAAGCCCAAACAGATTACACTGATCACTTGTGTCCATGCTTGCTGACTTAGCCCCATTTGTGAAGCACAGCTCTCTTCAGCAGGGACACAGCCACTCTGTCCTCACAGTCACTCCATGCTGAGTCCATTTTACATGTTCTGTGAAGTTACCCGGTGTGGAAGTCAAACACACCTCTTTCGACTGTGCTACCACCTCTTGCAAAGACCAGTACACCATTTTTTTAACTTATCTGGCAAGAAGTCCTGTTTAAGCAACAGGTTCCCTAGCAGTTATGCTGGAGTCCAGCACATTCAATATAATTATATTGAATATTATTATTCAATGTTATTTCTGGAGTCAATACTAGCCCCATCTGCCTAGCATGCTGCTCAATCACCAGCAGGCTCTTGTCTTTCTGTACCTACCACACCAAGACCACTAGGATGAAGACTAAAGCTGCTGAGGGAGTCTGTAGGCAGGAAGCCTTCACTTATTTTATGCTGAACATAAACTTCCAGACACATGGGCTTACACCAGCAGTTTGCGTGTGGCAGAATGGGACGTCTGGGCTGAGGGAAGAGCTGCTCAGAAAGGCTTCCTGTGAAAGCCTTGCCTTGCACACCAACAAGGCTCAGTGGAAGGGTTAAAGGAGGCTGAAGCAGAGTGGGATAGGGCCATGGTGGAGCAGCTGCATGGCTCCAAGACAAGCCGCTTTCCCAGGACTTACCCTGCCATCCCAGGACTATTTTCAATTTAGAAGTTGCCCAGCAGGAGAGCCTCAGGCAGATGAACCTTCCCACCTCATAGGGCTCCTGGGGCCATCCACAGGGTAAATAAGCTTTGGCTTTGGGTCTCATTTGGGCATTGAGAGGTCTGCTGTACAGGCTGAGAGAGGAGGAAGAGGCAAAGAACCTCCTTAGCCGTTGTCACCGGGGATGAAATAAGGACAGAGGACATTGCCTAGCTCAGCTCCTCTGAGCAGGGTGGAAAGATACTAAAAATAAAACCCAAACACTAACACTCTTCTCAAGTGCTGCAAATTGATGGGATGAAGTGGAAAGAAAGGGAGGAGCAGGAAGTGGTAACTTATTTGGACTCCTGAAATGAAACTCCAGTTCTCACAGGCTTTCACAGCTTGTCACTTGTTTTCACCTGGTCAGAAAGACCCAAGCAACATATCAGGCAAGGACATTGTGCTGTCTGTGACTGCTACCGGACACAACTTCAAAATCAAAGAGAAATGAAGCTATTTTTTGCTACACGGAGCCCTTACCCCAGCTTCCTTTGCCCTTCAAAGCAATCACTTTTCTTGCTTTGGCATCCTAGAAGCAGCTCATACCTGCAGAATTTCTCCCGTTCCAATGCACATACATGTACTTCTATAACGGACTTTTCCATGAACTCCTCTGACTTCAGTAAAATCTAAGCAGATGGAATATTTCCAAAAAAATGTAGATATCCCTGCCAAACACAGTTCCACAGTTAAACCCAGCAAAACTCATGTGCAAGATCTGGGCAATTGCCTGCTCAGGTGGCATCGCTCTAGGGAACTGAGAAAAAAATGCAACCATAGAATATTAGTGTTGTCTAGGTTGGAAAGGACCTTTAAGATGAAGTCCAACCTTTAACCTAACACTGCCAAGTCCACCATAAAACCATGTCCCTAAATGCCACATCTACAACATCTTTTAAATACATCCAGTGATGGGGACTCACCCACTTCCCTGGGCAGCCTGTCCCAATGCTTGACAATCTTTTTGGCAAAGAAATTTTTCCTAATATTCCATCTGAACCTCCCCTGGTGCAATTTGCGGCCATTTCCTCTTGTCCTGTCGCTTGTTACTTGGGAGAAAAGACCAACACTTACTTCGCTTGGAAAGGCCTCTTCATTTAAGGATGGCATGAGCAATGATCGATGAGCACAAAGCAAGGATGTAAAATGTTGCAGTTCCAAGTTATGAATGAGCTCTTGGTACAATTCTTTGCTCCACAGCCCTATTATAGCCATCAGAAGCTTCCTGCAGTGCTCCTCCTTGTACTGCACGAAGCCCTCACACCTTTTCCCATTATCTCAGTGATAAACACCCACACAAGAAGTTTACTTGCAAAAAAGTACATGCAAAATTTCTGAATGCCCCAGGGTCCAACAGCAAGTAGAAAAACACAAAATAAGATGGGGCGCTGTTCCTGCCTCCTCATTTTAGCTATCATTTTGGCACATGCCAGAACATTACCCCAAGCAAAACATCACTGACTAATGAACAAGGATTTGCATGCAATTCCAGCAGTGGGCATAACCACAGACACTGATCAGTGCAAGCTATTCCTTCTGAGGATCTTCAGAAAATCCATCTTTGCACACCAGCTGCACAACAAAGGGCCACGACATCTAATGTTATTTGTATTTTTAATTGGATTATCAACTGACATAATAGTTGATGTTTCTGCACAAAAACATGTTTATTACATTGATGCCGAACTGACTCAAAGCACAAAGATGCTTTGAAGTTTCGGTCCTTGATCAGCAGATTCAAATCCCTTGGTGACAGATTGGCATAAATGCTAGCTAGCCCCTTCCCAAGAGTCAAGCTTTGACTTTCTCTCCTGACAGCAATAACTAGTCATGTACCAATCAGATGTGCATCCTTTCCAACAACGGCTTCACGAACACCCAAAGAGAGTATCTTTGGAACTTACACCCTTCCGATTCCAGAAATCAGGCTTTCCAAAATGTGAAGATATCCTCAGCTTCCCCTAATGTGCAAAAACCTTTCAGAAATGAACGCTGAATTACAAAAAAAAATAAGAGCTTAGCTAAAATAAAGATGGAACTGCAAAGTACAAGGGGGAATTATTTTAAAAATATCTTTAAATGTTTCTATTTTTATTCACAATGTATTCTTTCATGCTCTTTAGGTCTACCTCTGCTCACTTTAAGATCAAACTAGCATTTTTGCCAGCAATTCATCTAAAGCCTGCTCTCTCTCATCTAAAGCCACTCCTCTCCCTCCCCACCTGCAGGCAAGCAGGGATCTGGGCCTCACAAGACTACTGTGGCGTGGGTGTTATTGGCTGTCTGTTTTGGCAGCCTCTTCTCCTTTCTTTCAGCTCTGTTTTGAAACACAATCTAAATTAAAAAAAAAAAAGGGAAAAAATATAAAATTAGACATTCCTCCTTTCTGTACTCACATCAGCACTCCTGCTGTTGCAGTGTAAAGCACGACTGTGAAAGGAGCAGCACCATGCAGGCTGGCCTATATAGACCAAGTGTTTGGCAAATGAAAAACTCTTACTCCAAGAAAAGGTATGTACTTCAGGAAGGCAGGAACGGCAGAGGAAGGCAAGAAGAGAAAATGGAAGACAAGAAGGATGAGAGGACTTCATGAACTGTCTCACCTTAACAGGGGGAGTGGTGGGAAGAGAAAGGTGTCTCTCCCAAGCCCGTGCTCTCCCACATTTAACAGCATTAGGATCTAACATGCAATTTGGACTAAATGACTAATTCTTTCCTGTGGTTTGAAGTATGTCAGCGTCCCTTGGTGGTTTTTTTTCCTCTCCTTCTTTAACAATGTATTACATAACATTCTGATACACTAATTAACATCTCATGTCATAGCAATTTTATTAAGAGCTTATACTTACAAATACCCATTCTGAAAAGATTTCAGGAGTTTTTTTGTCATTTTCTCTGAACTACGCTTCTCGAAGCACTGGCAACACGGTCTGATGCTGCCTAACGCAGCTTCCAGTAACAAAGCATCTCTACACAGCAAGGCCTACAAGTCAGGCATGGATTCTTCTTGCGTTTAGTCTCAAAGACTTGTAAACAAGTTACTTTTAGCACATTATGTTGATAAAACACTGGTAACACAGCCCTATTAGGTTCCTGTACCTGCTACGGTTCCAATTCCAGAAGCAATGCCAAGAGAGAGAAATTCCTTCATAGCAAGTAATGGAAAATTTGTTAACTATTCTGCAGTTAGTGTTTGCTCATTAATATGGTATCATCTTGCCAGGCAAGACTTGGTACCATGAAGTATTTTTCCATATAAAATTGCTAATGCCATCAGGATTGTCCAAACGGATAATGATCATCATCATCATTAAAAAGATTACGCTGTAAGGAAAGTCATTACAACAAAGTCGGAGTAGAAGGATTACTAATCACAAGTAGAATCCTGGTACAAATCTCATTCTCTGCATACAAGAAAGGACACAAAACTTTTTAAACATAATTTATATACATTTATGGCTTTATACAACAAACTGTCAGGGATTGTTCTCGTGTGTCTGTAGAAGTACATCAGGCACTTTTGCTGAAAATATCCACGTATGAATTTTAATCCTGCAATGTGACTAAGTCAGAGCAGTGAAGCGTTGAAGAGCTGTCACACCATTCGCAAATAGAACTAGCAGTATGTACATGCCAATCTCTCGATATTGCTGGTTTGTGGAACACCCTCAAAAAAGGAGGCCAGTTTTAACGCCGAGTAATTTGCTTTTTTTGCTTGCATAAACCATGCTTCATTTTACATTATGATTACCAAAATAATAATAATGAGAATACCTTATTTAAAATCAGTCATAAATTAAGGATCCTAGCAATTTCACCATGAAAATAGGAATTTCAAATCAGTAAAAAAATAAAAAAGTACTAACATACATCCAGTGGTTTAACAAGTGCAAATTTTATACTGTTTTATAATTGGTCCAATTTTAACTTCTCTTCTTAGGGATGCTCTGTTGACTTAAGCCAATAATAAGCAATATAACTTTTGCTTAGAAGTGTAGGCAAATTGTCAGTTTATCAAAGCAGAGCTTTCCAATTAATGCATCTACTACCTAAACATATATCATATAGCTATATTATGGAAACAATACATCTTTATATTTAAAATATCTGAACAGCTCTATAATACAATAAACTTTTAATAACAGTACAAACCAGAGAAAAGTCAAAAACAAGGCTGCATAGGTAAGATCATCTGCACAATTCACAAACCAATCATTTACAACAATTCTGACAAACTAAGTTACTCCAGAAACTTGGTACTTTTACTGAAAAAGGATTTATTATTTGAGGTCACATAATGTTTGTTTTCAAGGCCGACAACATGCCTCTTCACCAGACTTCACAGTATTCCAGAATTACAACTGCAAAATATTAGAATGGCACAAACAAAAAAAAAAAAGAAAGAAAGAAAACAAGGAAAAATGAAACCAAAACAAACAAAAAAATGACCACACAGCCCAAACCTGTGATTATCTACAACTGCTTTCTCACAATACTTAAAGGGGCTTCCTGCAAACTGTTGTAATTAAGGAACAGCTACATTCAGGTTATTCATAATTATAAAAGGGAATTAAGAAAATACCTCTATACAGGAAGTTATACAGTAGCAGTAAATAAAAACCAGGAGGTATATTGTTAAATGTAGCATGTTCAGCTGTAACCCCATGGAGTTTAGTATTAAGATGCTTGCTTTGCATGCAGAGGTGAATTTTACAACTGCTTTGCCCTATGCATATCAGAGCCCATTTAGGAACAAACATTTTTGTACATGCAGCAGAAAGATGGATCTCCAGAAACTCATATGTGAGCCCTCTTGCTTGCTCCACTGCCAGGATTTCTCGTCACATTTCAGACACTATGAATTCGATGGTGAAGATGCTACTAGAGATACTTGCCTGTGAAAGCAGGCAGCTTCATTGAGGCTTCAGCAATAAGAGTATTTCATTTTGCTCAACAAAGTACAAAGACCAGTTTCATGCTGGGGAAGACCTGTATCACAGGACAGCTCAACATCAGCCTCTGGAACTGCTGACAACTGTAGTAGGATATGTAAAAAAGCAGGATCAGCTGTAATTGGTAGTGATATAAGCCAAAAGGGAGCTAAATGCTAGCACATCAATAATACATTGCAGAGCCTTAGGAAAGTCATAACAGGATCATTAAATATATGGCTTGTTACTAAACTTAATTTTCTTGGCACATCCCATTTCTTTCTCCACCATATGCCATCACTACAGGGAAGATAAGTTTCAATTAGAATGTTTTCCAATTGTGGGTTATGTAGACAAAAGAAAAATCAATGGAAAAATATTTATTTCTCCCCTTCTTCACAACAACCAGTCCTAGCACAAAAGATGTTCATCCTGTCACTGCATAAAAAAGCTCCAAGGATTTCACTAACACAGTGGTGTTTAGCAACCAGTGAAAACACAGATGAGGCCTCTTATCCACACCTCCATGAAAATTGCACTGTGCAACGTCAAAAAATCAGAAACCATTTATTCGAGACCCAATCCTGAAAACACTCAGGTAGCTGTCAGCGTGCCTATTCCAGCAAGACCAGGTTTTCCCACAGGAACAAGGCCTCTGTCATTAATGCTCGCCCCTACCCTCAAACTCACCTATTTGTATAGCTTCACAACTTACTTTATCTTTCTTATGTAAAAAAAAAACTAACTAATATTTTGTCCTGCAACAGGGCATGACAGAAGTTTTAGTATCCCACTCAAAAGTAGCATTTTTGCCTCTTCAAATGTACTGCTTGACAACAGGAACACCAACAAACCTTAAACCTAGCGCTAATTAAGACAAATTACAATTTTGTCATCAATTTTACTAAAATTGATAATAATATACAAATAAAATGAGGAATTTCTCCAAAAGGTCCTGCTCTTGAGTGCACAAACATTATGAGACCTCCATGAAATAAATATAAATGTGAAGCATTGTACAAGCATCTAACAATGAATACTTAACACTTTGTGGTAGTCAGAGTTAAAATGATAGTAGAAGCAGATGACATTTCTAAAAATGCATATATAAAAATGATTAAATATTTCCTAAACATAAAGTTGTCTATATTTATACATCACACAACAAAAAAGGGACAGAAATGTTTTGTATTCAAGATCCTTATTAAGCTTTTCCTTTATTAGCACTCCCAAGTGCTAGGGAAATTTATAAAAACATGTACTTAATCCAGTTAAAATACTGTACAAAATGAAGAGGTTATGAATGCTGCCAGATCTCAGATATTTTTTATCTTTTTTAGGTTGCCTATGTAACAAAAGTAGACTTTAACTATAAGAAAAATAGCTTGGAAAGTATTCCAAAAATTATCTTAAGTCCAACAATAGTCATTAGTCTGACAATGAAATCCAGATATATTCTTGCATAAATTTACATGAATACAGGTAACTTATCAAATGGCATTTAACCTACTGTTTGCTTTGAATAGTAAGTGAGTTTATTAGGATCATATTTAACAGGCTATTCTGTTCCCATATGAAATGTGTGGCAAATTTGAGTAAAATAATGCAGTTTATACTGCTGCAAGGCAAGTCCACAGTTATCTCAATTCATCAAAACACAGGTAACATCAATGAAGGTTAAACTTACTTAGGGCATGAGATCATCACAGTATTCTTACAAAAGTTTATAAATTTTTCTTGGACCAAAACAGATAGTCTTAAAAAACCATTCTTCTTCTACAGATCATACTGTACAAAACCGAAAGCACAACATGATGTAAGTAAGAGTCTTTGCTGTGATTACATGGTGTAGTGAATTTGGCACTTCAGAGTAATGAAATTTCCAATGGCACAGTTCTTATCTACAGCAGCACATAACCTGCAAATCTTGGGCAAATATCCTGTACAGGAAAATACTCTGTCTGCTGCCAACTCTGACGAAAGGAAGAAAAAAGACAAAAAAAAAAAGACCCCCAAGAGAAGCTAGTGCAAGCGCACAGCTTTGTCAAGAAAATTAAAAAGGAAGGTGAAGGACATCTTTGTACTGCTTTTCTCAGTTCCTGCTGTCAGACAAGTCTGGAGAATTTAACCGTAGCCTGGGAAGAAAGAAAAAAACAACAAAAAGAACAAATTAACACTCACACCAAAAGATTAAATCTATTAAAATATGCTAAAACTAGCTTTAAGTTACCTTAAATGGTGGGGAAAAAAAGTATTCAGCAATTGCTAGCTACCAGCAATTTTTTTGTTTAAAGTATTAATGGCAAAATATTAGTGCTCCACATGAAGTAACAGCAGTTGGTACATGGCAATCCTAATGCACCGGTGGAAACTAACAAAGGGCTGGAAAGTGACTGATTAATAAAGGCACTTCACATGCCAACACAGAAGACACCCTGATTTTATGCATTTTGACATCTCTTTTCCCTTTAGTGGTTTTCAGATTTATTATAAAAAGCACAGCTTACCTCCTACTACATCCTAGCCTGACACCCAACTGTGTGTGGTTGTCTTTACGCTGTGCTGAAAACTTTGGTTAGGCAATACACTGTCAAAGTTAAAATCTAATGTTTCTCCATCCATAAGGTCATTACGGATAATCGACTCCATGTCACAGTCCAACCGTTCAATTAACATGTCATCTAAGTCACTGGGAAGCTTCTCCTGGTGGAGGGAAACAATTCCCACCCTTCCGTAGCCATTGCAACTGCTAACAGGGGCGTACGGGTTCATAGCATTCATCTGCATTGGGTGACTCATAGGCACTTGTAACGAAGTCTTCACTGTCGACAAGCGATTTAGACCTGATGTATGTGACATCGTGTTCACTGTGTGTGACAAGGCACGACCATTAACTGCAGGTGTTGGCTGGTTATGTCCTTGGTGAGGGCGGGTGTTAGGGTTCATCATTTTGTTGTGGGGTGGTTGACTGCCATAAGTTGGCATCACTGAGTTAGCAACCATCAGCACATTTTGGCCCAGCCCCCTGCCACCAGCCTGGGAAACACCAGTATCTACCGATGCCAAGATATCATTGTGCGGTGGAGAATCGGAAGTCAGTAGCTCCTTCAGAAGCCCTGCGGGACAGTTAAATTGGCTCATCGATCCATAGCTTGATTTACTGTCTTGAAGAGTCTGCATAGGAATCTGGGGCAAAGAGTTCATGCTAGCTTGAGCATACGTGAATTTCCTGTAGTCTGGATTTGGTGAACCTATACTTGTGGTTGAGGATGCGAAAGAGTAACCTGGTGTTTGCTGCATCAGGGTAGCAGATGAAGACTGGGTTGACACAGTCATTGACGTATTAGGTGACAAGAGATTAAGGTTATCCAAAAGATTTTCCATGTTCTCAGAATTACTCATCTCTGAAAGGCTGGGTAGAGTAGAAGTCATTTTGGTGGCTGGTGATGGGTATACCATGGAGTGCACATCCCCATCTCCAAGGTCATCTTGTTCTGGCAAAATAGGAGAAAGTCTTCCACTAATCGTACTAGCATTAGAGCTAGTTCTAGGTCGAAATGTACTCCAGTTATCAAAGTCATCGTTACTGTGAGAGCTGGGGCTTGCAGGCCACTTTGAGAACTGCGATCCAGGGCTGTCACTATTTCCCTCTTGACCAGACTGAAGGGATGCTTTTTTCTTGGCAGCTCTGCCTCTGCTTTTGGCAAACTTGCTGTTGTTATCCATGGACGCCGCTCGCCTCCTAGGAGATTTGCCACTCTTTCCTCCTTCAGGATTGAGCATCCACCAGGAACTCTTCCCTGTTCCTTCATTCTGCACTCTGATGAACTTGCTGTGCAGAGACAGGTTGTGACGGATTGAATTCTGAAAAACAAAATAAGGTGTAAGAAATAGAAAAAACACGCATCTTTTATGACATACTAAATATTTGTCACTCCAAATATGTTTTAATTTTGTTAGAAAACATAGGCCTAATCATGAAATGGAAAACCATGCCTATCTGGAAATATCTTTTATCAGCTCACCACTCAGAACTGGCTGACATGAGCTTGCAGTGAGTTGCTATGTCAGTTTGACTGTCACGTGGCCCAATCACATCTGGCACTATAAAAAGTTAAACACTGAAGGAGCTGGTTTGAAATACAAATTCCTCATAAAGGAGACAAAATATACTAGAAGGCCAAGGAGATGACTGAAGATCTCATTAACAGCTTCACTCTAACAAATGAACTTGATTGCATTTAGGGATTTACTTATTTTTCATTATTTTACATGAAGTTCAGGAATGCTAGATCTAGTTCTATGGTCCTTACATTAGGTTTTCACATTGCACATCCCTAAAACCCTGCAAACATGCCAGCCTGTGATTATTGCCACTGAGCATTAGTAAGGTTTATATTATTTGTGTTACGTGAGAAAACATATATAGAAAATCAGTTGAGGATTAAGTTCCAAGTTTTATAAATAAACATGACAAATTACCTAAGAAATCATAAGGGAGAAAGGAATGCAAACAGACAAAAAAAAATAGACAAAATTGCATTTAAAATCTCAGTCTGAAAACCATCTCTCTCTTTCAAAATTAACATTTTAATATGTGAAGTTGATTCTTCTAATACCAGAGGGCACAAGATACCTTGTGCCAAGACTGACCAGAGGTACTGAAGCTTTTCATTATCTCCTCAGTCACAAGCTTCATGTTTTGTTCTTACATACAAAAACAAAAAAGAAAAAAATCTCAAAATCAAAACTCCAAGCCCACAGGTTGACCTGTTAATAAGAGACTACCCTTTGCATTACCAAGCTGTAGATAAACACTTTTTTCTTCATGTAATTTTCTGCTGAGCACATGTAAAGAACACTGTATCAACAGAAAAGCTGTCCTATATTTTGACATAATTGCTAACAAAAGGTCTCAGTCTCAAGGAGTGCTGAAATAGGCATCCATACACATTGGTAGGAAGGTGGTGGGATGGTAGCACAGTCTACATGGGGACCTATGGTCTGTGCTGGGACTGCAATTCATGTAGAGCAAGTAGGAGGGAAACACGAAACAACGCATAAAATAAGTAAACCAGAAATGAGACCTCAGTGGCAGAGAAATTAGTGAGCCAGCAGCTGGCCTCCATTCATAATCATTTCTTAGCATGTTGTCTTAAAAATAAATTTAGGGGAGCAAAACCAGAAAGACTTTCTAGAAAGCAGTAGTAAAGTTGATCCTGACCATCAGGCCATTTATCTCAGAACACTAAATGGCTGCCAGATCTACAAAACCCCTGGTAGCACATCAAGACAATCAAAAGTTCCATCTTCCCTGTTTTCCTACCTTCCTCCTCCCATTCTATCTTAATTTTCTTATTAATTATGTTTTTAATCTGACACCCTGGACACACTACAACACCAAACTAAGATGATACAGCTCATGGCACTTTGCATGCCTTAAGAGTCAAACCAGAGGACAAGGGACACAGCCACTGCTCTGGCTGCTTTTGCTGTATTTCCCAACCCTGTGACAGCAGCATCTCCAGAAATATCTTCCTTCACCTTCTCTACCCATTCTCCTGTGTACATTTGCTTTCTCAAAGATGCCCATCTTTCCGCATTGCTTACACATCCAGCTGACAGAAGAACAGGAGCAAAGACCATAAGGAGGCATGCCAGGTGAAACCAGTCATCTCATGGTGCCCAGCTCAAACCAGGGACAACAGGCTCAAACAACCTGCAAGGGCCATGACACGTTGTGGACTACAGGAAGCCAACCATCCAATGAAGGCCTGGCCATCTACAGAGCTCAACAGGAAAGGTTATTCTGGGGTTGAAGAGGAGTCCTTTTGCAGATGAGGGCAGCCAGGCAGCAGTGTTCTGGGACTACCCCCACAGGATAGCAGCTTCACCCCAAACAGGGGCACAAAGCGCTCTTTGACAGCAGAAGATGCCACAACATGGCCTCATGTTCAACTAGCTTGGTGTTCAACCAGCACAAGAAGTGAAACCATGTGCCTAACCTCAGAGTCTTTCCAACATCTCCTTCCCCTCCAAAGAACCATCTTTAATAAACTATCCCAGTAAAACAAACACCAGTGATGATTTGAGTGCTTCCTTACTCAATTTAGAAAGGAAGCCATTCTCATATTAACTAATTAAAGTAGGAATGCACATCTTCACTGCACGTAACCCTGCCATCAAAATCTCATCCTCTATCTACTACAGAGCAGCAGGGAAGGCCTTGAAATTGTGTATTCATCAGGTGCAGCTCACACATTGGGAGGGTAAACCCAAAACATCTATCTTTGGACTTGCCCGTGGCCCCGAGGGCTGACCAAGAAGCCTTGTGAGGCCGCCCTGGCGCAGCTTGTTGTTTTCACTCAAGGGCCACAGCCGAATCCCCAGCTGACCCAAGTCCAGCTCTAGAAATGTCGCAAGAAAGTTGTTCTCTTGATTAAAAAACCTCCTGCACCAGTTCATTCTCTTTTTTTTTTTTTTTTACAGTATTTTGTAAACATACCCAGTTGGCTCAGGCCCACTGTTTACTATCAAAATAGGTGTATCAAACACACAAAACACACCGGCAGAGAAAATACTGTGCTAAGGCTTGGTTCCCTCTTCTCTGCACCAGAAGAGTTAAATATTTAAGAAATTACTGCTATTCCTTAGTCATCAAAAATGTTATAATCTGGTATTATTGTACTGAGGACATCTGAGGTCGCTCTTTGAGTAACAGAGCTGTCTCCTAACGCTGCCAGCAATGCAAAAAAAATTTTCCTAACAGGAAAAGGTTTGCGGCCTGGAGCTTGTTACATAAATTCCTGTTTTTCACACAGCCAGCAGGACATTAAAGAAGCTATGATTTACTAACTTGGAAAAAGTGTTGAAGAGGTAAATCTTGTGAAAATATGCGCTGCTGTTAATGATGTTGTGTCTACAAATCTTTGCCAGACACAAACATGACCTGATAAAAAAGTACAGTTTCAGCAGTGGATCTTGGCAGCTGGAGGAGTGGCACGGCTGTCAGCGGCCAGGGTGCTCGGCAGCACCACCAGCCCCAGCATGTTGCGAGATGCTTTTAGCCATGGCTTTTGGTGGGACTTCGAAGCAAAGCCTCCAAAAACCTGGCATGAGTGAGGCAAAAAGCAGCCGGCCACGTTCTGAGGCAGGTTTGTGCGCAGCAGCGACACGTGCCAGCTCGCTCTGAGAGTATCCACACTGGAATTTTATCAAACCTTCGTCAGGACGGCAGCAGGGCTGCTGCCACCTGTGGGGTGTTTCCTGGGATTGAGTTTCTGCCTTTGGATACGGCACAGAGGGCCTCCACTCCCGCCTAGTCTGAACAGACTCCATGCCATACCTCAGCATATAGACCAGGAACTGTTGATATGCTTATCACTGCTCACTGATTTAAGAGACAAAATATGCAAAACCATTATCTGCTAAATGCAATGTGATGAGCACAGACCAGCTAATAAAACTTATAAAACCAAGAAAATGATTCTTTTAAATCTACATATATTATTCAGCTGCACTTCCAACATTTCCGACAGCCAGACTGCCACTGCTACAAGAATGCCCTTCTTGCTACTCCTCTAAGCAACAAGAAACCTCAAACTCCTTTACAATTTTAAAGCAATTAAAGAAATAAAAGTCTCAGCCATTTAATCCCTGCGTGTAAATAACTCTGCTGATACCTAATACTGCATTTAAACCAAGATATACATACTAAAAAATGCAATTTAAGTTTAACCTTACTGCAAAAAAAAAAAATCATACTCCTGTTACAATTCTTTACTTGCAATATTAAGGTATTTACTTTTTCAGTAAATTGTTTTGGTGTTTTACTAAGGAGAAACACCCAAAGCCAGAGTTGCTCTGTAAACTTGACAACCCTGTAAGCCTGAAGTGAGACCATACAGTCACACTGACCATCTTTCCTCCAGCCCAGCCCTTGGAGCATACAAAGGAGAGCAAAGCAGAGCAGAGTTCCTGCTGCAGACCTCCTGTTTAACCCCACTGCAAACCTCTCCAAGCAGGAACTAGCTGTGGATCTGTGAGTATCTGGGGAGCTGCAAGACCCAGACTTTGTAAGAGCGCTTAAGAGTGTCCATGGTCTCTTCCACCCTCATACCCTCAACACTTGCGCCTGGGCATCATCCATTCAGCTTCAGTGCTGTGACAGCCACCAAAAGGAAGAGCAAGGAATAGATGCAACAGTCAATGTATTTTACAAAAAGAAGCGGATTTGCTGTCAAGGTGCATATGCTGATGGCACTGCAATGCAGCATGCCCTGGCATCTCAGAAAAGATTTACCAGTAACTAGTAACAAAGCCAGAAGGAGTCGGCCTCCGGAGAAAGATGCAGTCATAAACACAAAGTGGAAGGCTGTAAAAGCAAGACTGCGTCCATGATGCACAGGTCAAGCATTTCAATTAAAATTAAGTCTAATGGCTGCCCAGTAATTCTTCATTCAGAAGACATCTCAGCAGTTCACTGCTTCCTGCACCTCATCCAAGGAAACAGTCTACACATGTTGCTAGTCAGCTGGAATGGCTGTAAATACAGACTGGTGCACAATATCTGCCTATAGTTCTCAGATCTCACCAAACAATATCTGAAACGGATTTGGAAGCTGGAGAGAAACTTTCAGGGAATATGGAAGGCAAGACTGCTTCTGCTATGACCCTTTAAAATAATGACAATTCAAAAAAAGTAGAAGAAAGAAAAATGGGTGAGATTGCTTATTTATTTATTTTAACTGATAGTTGGAGAATACTGCAATAGGAACATGCCTGGCAAAAAAAGTCACATTTGAGGACTGGTAGGACAGAAGTTAGAGACCCATCAGCTAACATCATAACTGTTGAGAGGTGTCTGCTGTCATCAGTGGTGGCTGGCACAAGCCAGCTGTGTTGGTGTGTCCTGTTACTGACAGCTTACAGCAGATTCAGAATCATGAGAGTCCCTCTGTGGAAACAACACCAAAGCAAAAGCTTGGCAACAGAAAAGGGAAGACATCAGGATTTCTATATGCTGTTACAGAGGACATCAGACTGTCACTCAAGGTCTGTGTATGGGGATTCTACAGCAGGTCCAGACACCCAAATCACCCTCCTCTTGGAGCCTCAGTGGCAAGCAGCACTCTGAACAGAAGTCATTAAAAAAACCTCCTAGGAAAGTATGCAAAGGACAGGAAGTTCACCAGCACATATCCCCAGGGTTCCTTCAGCGTTAGCAAGCCAGACAGTAGCAGCAGGATCTAACTGTGGCAAGTGGTACCATGTAGCATCTATCCAAGACTAAGTTAGACCATGCCTGGTGAAACAGGCAGGTCTACCTGGAATAGTTACACTGCCTGCTCCCACTTTGATGTGGTTTCCAATCGTCCTGCCAAGTTTGCAGGGGCAAAATGAGGAGGCTAAGAAGAAAACAGAACATTGATAACTCCAGATGTACCAGATTTTCCTTTGGTAAAACAGTCCACTGTAAGGCAGTCCTGTTTGTCTTATCTGATGACTATAAGATACAAGAAGTTCAGAAGCAGATGCTGCACAAGGAGCTTGGGTTTGCCTCAGAGCTAGTGTTGGACACTCAAAAGCATTGGGTCAACAGCACACTTGTTATAAGACAGCCTTAGCCACATTTCTCTCTCTAAACGGTTCCTGGTAATACCATGCTCACCAATACAACTGCATATCTGGCTGCACTGTTGGAAGTTCCAAATGCTAATGAAATAGCTATCTTTGCCACCCAACTGTAACATTCTTTGATTACAGCTCAGAAACCTTCTCCATTGTCATAGAAGAGCAAGAACAGAAAGCATGTCACTTAGCCTCAGGTCAAAGAGTCATATTTAGAAGATGCTGGCAATTTGCCACCTGCAGCTGCAAGATGGTGGAAGGGCAGGATTTCCTCCCAAACAGGTCATGCTTTTTTGGGTCCTTTGTTCTTCGGGGGGTGCTTTTGTTTTACTTCATTTTTGTCCTGTACTCCTACACGGTTAAGAAGTGCCAGCTGGAAAAAGTGCAGAAACGCTTCAGTCTTACTAGGGGCATCTTTCACTGTTTCTCTGCGCTTTTCCTTACAGATGGTGGCATAGCAAGAGTCTTTCCCAGATCACCACCCATGAAACGTTATCTGCAAACATGAAGACTGTTTCATTTGATAAGATTTTGGCAATGAAGCCCTTGTTCCATGAATGAGTGTACAAGAATGGGACAGACTGTATGCTATCACTATATGATTGATATACATGTCTCTCTGCACAAAGGGGCTCTCCTGTGACCATGTCAGTGGCATTAACCTCAGTTCTGCATTTTGCAGTTAACTCCTCAGATTTATACTCTCATACGCTTTCTTCTCACAGATGTAGAAGACTAAAAATCTTTGGACATCAAAAGGGCTTGGCCATCCTCCAGGTTGCATCCTGCTACCACACGTGGTGCCAGGGGCTGGACAATATTTCACAAACACGGGAGCCTTCTCCTCTGAAACATGGTATGTAGTAACAGAAAATACATGCACTGCTTCAGACATTGATGTTTAAGGGACTTGGCAATGCATACTTACATCTCAGAAATGGCAACTCTACTGACATGTATTTGAGTAATTCCCAATTGCTATCCCCAGACACCTTCCTTTTCATTCTAGGCAGAATCCTCTGCATAACTTTCCCAGAAAAGCAGTGTAGATTTTCTAATGAGATAGTAATAGCTCCTTATTTTCCCTACACAGGCATTTAGAAAGAATGAGTATAAAAAACATGAGCAAAGTAAAACACAGTGTAAGAACTGTACACACAACATAAGCAAACACCTGGATACTCTTCCACATGTGATGACCCCAACCAAAACTGCTTACGACCACTCTTATGTTTTCTGTACCTCCAAGAGAGACATAACCACGACCATGTTAACAATCACTAGTGTCCATACTCCATTTTATAACTACATTTATTTCTATAACCACAATACAGGCATGATATAGTATCAACACAGCATACACCAAGTATATAAACATTTGCTAGCATTTCAAAGCCAAGGAAACTAAGTGACACTGATTAGGAAAAACAACAGACGAAGATGCATAAGAAAATGGTGAGATTTTTTTAAAAGGGATTTGTCAAATGGAACTTCTTCCCTCTCTGGTAAAATCATCTGGGAAGCCAAAACAGCCAACACGTTTGTCTGAAATGGATCAGTTTTCAGGGGTGAAGGAAAGGCAATAGCAAGAAGGCAACACAGTATTATTAAAAAAAAAAAAAAAGGGCAAATAGCCATCAGGATAAAACAGAAGTTGTTAAATGTAGAAAATAAGGGAAGATTAAAAGAATTCCAAGCTAGCAGGGATAACTACATATTTGGTGACCCAGAGAAATCCTAATAGTGCCTTTACAAAACTGATGCTGTAAGCTTTCTATTCCAACAGATGGAAAGCTAGTGTTTAACAAAAATAAGGGTTCCATATTTGTAAATAAACATTTCTGGTTTCCACAGATAGGGAACATATATATCCATATGTCTGCATAGCTTAACGCTGAAGAAGCATTTCCCAAGTTCACTAGTGACACAGGAGACCAACGCTGAGCCCTCACTGAAGAGGAACATTGCAAAGTCAGGATGCTCTTAAAACTGGGTCCGCTTTTCCTCCCTCTTTAAGCATTCTCAGACCTTCTCAAGCAGCTTGTGCTGCAATTATGTCAGTAATGCAAAAAGAGCAAAGCAGGAGGACCCATGCCTAACATGGATGACCTGACATTCAGTCTCAGGTGCGATCATAGAAAAGCTGATAAAGGGTGCAATTAATAAACCACCAAAGGTCAGGCATATAATTAATGTCTTTCAAAATAGTCCCCCAAAAATATAGGCCATCATGTGTGCAAGAAAAATACATCTTTTGTTCAAGAAAGGTAAGTGAGAGAACACCTGCAGATAGGCCACTGCCACACTGAATGACAGCGCAGCAAATATTAGCACCACGCACTACTGCTAACGTGTGCTGAAAGGGATTAAAACCATTAAAATTATCTGTAGTGCAGTAAGCCATGAGGAAGGATGCTGAGATTCGTGATGGGTAGCCCTCTTACAATTATGCACTGCAGGCTCTAGCACAGCAACCAGGAATGCAACCGTATAGGAGATGCAGGCACCACAGCAGTTTGAAGCAAGGTTGTCCCTGAATGCAGAGCACAAGCAGGTTACTGCCAGGAAAGCAAGAGTCACAATTCTAATCTAAGTTTATTAAAATAAATAAAAATTTGGAGTAGTAAAGTAGCAGCTCAGCCACACAGTGCCAGAATGACAAACAGCTTAAAATTTTATTCTGCAACTACAATAAAGAAAGACCAAGGGGTGTTTATTTTTTTTCAGCCAGCAGGAATAATTACGATCAGTAGGACAAAAAATGTTAATAACTCATTTCCTGTTTAACAGACAGCCTGTTTCACCTCTGCCACTCTCCAGGGTTACACCCAATTCATCACGAAGACTACAGCTCTGTTTATAGAAAGCTTCCCCCTTTTTTTCTTTCTAAAACAAAGCTGCCTTTTATTGACATTTGTTAGCTTTAATGAAGAGGTACAAAGGTGCATACATGCTAAATATATCAATACTAATTAGACGAGCAAATCATCTTTAAAGGATCACTAGGAAGATGTTCTCACCGGTAAGAAGCAACAATGCGAGAAATAGGCCAAAGTCTCAGTGTAAACCACAGAGGTGAGAAACACCACAGTTGGAAAATGGGGCTCATTTTTTGCATTGGCCTTTGTGACCACATGATTATTCCAAAAGCTTTACTAGGATAAGTGAAACAATTGCAAATATCCCTCCCTGAGAAGTCACGTATGCTTTACATGCTAAAAGTCCTGCATAATGACCTAAGTAGTCAATTGCCACTTGCCTAGGTAAAGGCACAAGCAGACCTAACCCTAAATGCTTGGCTTCAGCTGGATGCTTTACTAAGGTGCCACACATCTCCTCTTCATGGATCAAGACTATTTACTTTCACAAAATCACTGATAACCTGAAAGGTTGGAATGATTGTCACAACCTAGTGGATTCACAAGCAATGGGCTACCCACAATAAGCTGTACTGCTTTGCTTTACCAGCCTCAGTTTTAACTCATTTTCCTTTGCCTCAGTTGGCTAAGTCTGTGACACCCCAATCGCTGTGCTGCCCACAGGCTAGCTGTAGCTGCAGGGGCTTGAGGACTTAATTCACCTGCAACAAAGCCCACTGCCTGACCACAGACCTCCCTTTAGGGACACCGAGGAGTAGCAGCTGCCAGTTTGCAGCCATGGATCCACAGATGGAGCCAAGTGCACCTGCAGCACTGCACCCACAACTCCTACAATGCACAAGCTCGTCTGACAAAGGCAGCAGAGAGGTGTCTGCTTGTTTGCTGGAAAGGTACCAAGCATGTCTGTATCTCTTACCTTGGGAAGAAACATACAAGGAGGGGATGTACAGATCCAATAATATTAAAAGCTGGGTTGACCGAGTCTTTGTGTAGTTTAATAGAAAAGAAAAAAAAAGGAAATACATCTCCTTAATACCTTGTACTAGCATAGAGGGAGCCTCTCCTTTGGCAAGCAAAGGACTCAGATTCTGCAGACATGGGTGCCACTGAATACTAGTTTTTCAGAAATGGAGTCAATGAAAGCAGCAAGCTTCCTTTGCAGCAGGGTTAGTTGTGCCCCACAGGAAATCCCTGGCTGAAGGAAACTGCAAGTCTTGTAACAAGAAGGGCAATGCCTTGCATTTACAGGCTGAACAGTATCTTACGCTACATCTCACTGTGTGTTTGATTTTTATTTTGACTACAGCAAGTGCAAGGATAGCCTAGCAAAATTTCAGTATAGTCTCCAAAACAAAGAAAAACAAAATGGAGTTGAGTGAGGGCTTTGTTTGATTTAGTGCATCTTTAGAGACCCTTTACTGCATTTAGTACTAAAGATGCTGAAGGTTTCACATTCGTAAGGGGACAGTGTCAGCTTAAAAATAACAACCACCTTCTGGATTTCACCTAATGTTGTAAATACATAATGCTGCTATAGTAACCAAGAGAAACTGGGGAAAGAGGACAGGGACATTTATCTTTAGTTTATTTTGTATATGAATACAGTCCACTGTATAAGTGTTTTCACTACTTGTTTTTCCTCTAGCCAATTCTCTCTTAACCTGTCTCACATATAAAAAGAAAATGAAATATAATTCTCTTGTAAAGAAAATATTATCAAAAAAATAGATTTAAGTTTTTATAAAAGAGTTTAAACAGGATCAGATTTAAGTTCTTTTTACTGTATCATCTGGAAATACATAAAGTACATTGCTTTATGTAGTCAATATTTGTTCATTTTTCTTTGAGTTCTGTTTTTCATACTTGTCCTTTACTTCAAAGTTACAAGAAGCAAGTACCAATTCCCCATATATTGTATATTCTAGAGAGGCAGCACATATACCAGGTATTGTGTTTCTACTCAGCTTCTTTGGACAGTTTGCCTTGGTACTTTTTTCCCCTCACCACAGAAACATGCCAGACCACCAGCACACTCTCTTCAGGAGAGCTCCTTCCAATTCAAGCTTGCTCCCATAGCCTAGATGCTTTTACATCACATGATTTACTACTCCAGTGCCCACAAAAAAACCCTCATCCAAACATCATTATAGCCTTGAGCTATATTCCAGTGTACATTGCCCCTCACCACTGTCTAGCCAGCTGCGGTCACCCTCTTTCACATAAGGTGTGGTTTATACTCAAAGGGGTTTTAGTTTCTCACAAGAGGGTCTTGGGACTTGGAGGACTCCTGATGGGTGGTTGCGCTGCTCATGCCAGTGTCTTCCTCTTGAACACTCTTTCTGTGACGTTCTCCAGGCTGCAGTTTCAAGGAACTCTGGCGCTTGTCACTGTTTTTAATGACATCTGTTCAGCATTATAAAGCAACAGTCACCCAATCTTGCAAAAAGTGTAGCACCAACCCTGAACCAAGTTACCCCCAGACATGCTCACAGCTTTCAGTAGGCCACAGGAGGCACAGTACTATTTCTAAGAGCAAGCTGAGTACATAAAGATGGGAAATCTAAAGGGTAATTTCTTCCCTCACAACCTTTTTGGAAATATTCCTGTCCCTTCACTACTGTAGGATGTGCTCTGTACTTCAGAGACCCTTACTAAAGCAAAGGACTATTTACAATCTACACAGTGGCAAGTCTTCATTCCCATAGAATGTCATCTGGCAACAGTGACTTAAACCATCAGCTCTGCATTTACTTGCCTTCCTCTTTCCCAAACAAGAAAAGTAAAGAGTAAAGCGCAAGAGCTCTGGTGCACCAGCATTCATCACAACACCCAAACTTAATTTTTTTAAAAAACGGTAAAATATTACAATGAGGACAATGAAAAGGAAACTAAGTCACACCACTATGGCTTGGTACTTTTGACATACACAACACTGCTAGAGAGATGCAGGACCACACTGCACACAAACTGAGACAGCTCCCAGAGTGGGATGCAAAACCAAGCTTTGTTAGACATTTTGGGTGCTATTTTTCTACTGTTAACTAGGTCTAATTAACCCCTCCTGATTACTGTTTCTCTCAATCTGACATACACAAGGAGGCTGGCCTCGCAGCAACTACTCAAAGCAGATCTCACTCTCATTGTCCCAGACAGCCCCTGACACAAGGAGGGTCCTGTGCTCACTGGGCACTGCAAAAGAAGGTGTCCCAGGAAGGGCGCTGCCATCACTCTCATCAGTTCAGAGAAGATGACACTGGTTTTGAAAAGCCTCCAACTCCCCTTCACTAATCCCACAAACTAAAAAACTCTTATCAGCTTTTGGATTAGGCTCCCTCCTTCTGGAGGTCACAGTCTTCGCTTGGTGCAAACTTCACCACTATCGCTCCCTCAATGAAAAGCCCATGGGTAACTGGGCAGCCTGAGCCTGCCTGGCTAGTTATTCAGATGTAAGGACTGCAAAATCCAACTCTGCAACCACAAAGACTGCCATGGGGCTCCCATCCCTCCCATGTGTTTGCCCAAAGATGAGGAGATCTCCTCCAGCTTTCCCCAGATGTGCACTAAAGCACTATGGCAAAAGCAGAGCTGAGAGAGAGAGCTAAAATGCCCTAAAATCAATTCAAGGGGCTGCCACAAGGTAGTCCTTAGACACTCAACAGGGGCATACTCAGTATTTTCTCCTTCTGACAGCTTTTTCTTCTTTTAGGTACCACAGTTTAGGTTTCCCTTTTGCAAATGTTCACAGAAAGAGAAGCAACACAGCCCCTTGTGCAGCTCCTAAGATGCACAAGCTCTTTTCTTGAGCAAATTGGCTTTGTAGGTCAGAATGGGACATTCATTTTAAATAAATAAATAAAAAATTTCCAGGACACAACCTTACATCAGATTAAAAATAGCAGGAATGTCAGCAGTAGGAACTGTCATTTGCAATAGCTATCAAGACACAGGAAGTTATTTATTCTGTGGATCCCATAATGGCCTCTTTAAAAACAGGGATGAAACATAAAAAGCAAGTGCGTTTATTAAGGTATGTTTTCCAATATTATTTATGTCATCAAGCTTGTTTATGAAGTTTTATAATGATTTCTCATTGATACATATATTACGTCCACAGATTCATTAAACTGCTGCCAAACTCCAGCCGACACTGCAGCCCTTGCTGCTTTTATTTAATATTGGATTATTCTCAGTTTTGAAGATATTACAGGGAATGTTTCCACATTCTCATTTTGTTTTAAAAAGAAATTAAAGTCTTCCCCCAGAAAGTCAGGTGTTTTCAAGTATTTTGTCTGTTGATTATTCATGTAGTCATAAATCATGCAGAATATTTGGCAGGCCATGCCCTTCTCTGTTAAAACGTTTGGTTTTACTTTTTCGGTTATTGTTTAGACCCTGGTCATAACATGCTCAGGTTGTTTTGAACAGCAAAGAGGAAATAAGCAATATTTCAACTTATAGAATCATAGAATCATTAGGGTTGGAAAGGACCTTAAGATCATCTTGTTCCAACCCCCCTGCCATGGGCAGGGACACCTCACACTAAACCATATCACTCAAGGCCTCGTCCAACCTCGCCTTGAACACTGCCAGGGATGGAGCATTCACAACCTCCCTGGGCAACCCATTCCAGTGCCTCACCACCCTCACAGTAAAGAGCTTCTTCCTTATAGCAAATCTAAACTTCTCCTGTTTAAGTTTTAACCCATTACCCCTTGTCCTGTCACTACAGTCCCTAATGAAGAGTCCCTCTCCAGCATCCCTATAGGCCCCCGTCAGATACTGCAAGGCTGCTATGAGGTCTCCACACAGCCTTCTCTTCTCCAGGCTGAACAGCCCCAACTTCCTCAGCCTGTCTTCATACAGGAGGTGCTCCAGTCCCTTGATCATCCTCGTGGCCCTTCTCTGGACTTGTTCCAACAGTTCCATGTCCTTTTTATGTTGAGGACACCACTGCAACAACATTAAGTGCCTACGCAGCAATATGCTGCCTATTCAGTATTTTCAGCTTTCTTCCTGTCCACTGCTGACTTACAACAGCGAGAAGATAATTCATAATTGTACACAGCTTTGCAACCTACAAACACAGCTATGATTTGGTTCACAAGCATGCTCAGAACAAAACACAAACAAAAACATAGACAAGAAACAGGATGTTTTAAAAAGAGCGGAATATAACTGTATTTGCTTAAATTTGGTTTTGAAATCATAGGAAAACCAACAAAGCTTTTCTGGAGTCAGGTCACACACCCCCAGACACTGCAGGTACAGTATGAAGAGACGCACTGTTTGCCTATGTTCACCCTAACACGAAGGCAGAGAGTTAGAAAAGAAACTTTGAACTACATGCTACCCCCACTGTTCATCCGGATCATGGTCTGCTGCAGACACAATTACAATTACACTATGACTCCCAAGAACATGCCCTCTGGATTAGACACATTGTTTAAAAGTCACACAATTCACACCGTCTCTGCACTAAAGTAGAAATTACAGAGCTAAATTTCAGGAATTTCTCAAGGACTTTTTATATAAGGTTAAGTTGGACATTATCTCTCAAGCATTTAATTCTCATGTAGCTGGATTTCTGCCTCTCTTCCATTACAGAACTCATAGGAATCCCAATAAATAAGAGGAAATAAACATGAGTGCTTCACTAAGCGTTTTGCTTTGGCCATCTCTGTGAAAAAAATTAAGAGTCTGAGTTTTGACATAACATCATATTCATGCCTCAAGTCCTCCAAACACACAGGCTCAAAAAAATACCCTCAACTATTTCTGTACTCAAAAGGCAAAGTGAATGACCCCACCTAAAAAGCACATCATTTTGGATCCCTCTAACAGGAACTTTGAAAGATTTAATTTTCTAGGAAAACAGACTTCTGACTCAAAAATAAACTTGCTTGGAAAGATAACTCCCTCTCCCCACAAACATCTACAGTCTACCCAAGCAAAGCTCAGTGTGCTACAGCCATCCAAAAATATTCTTCTTTTGGAGGTGGAACACATGTACCAACTTACCTACAGAACATTTCTGTCAAACCAGCAACATCAGAAGAATTCCTTCCCCCACCCCCAAACTTGAAGTGTGTAAGTAAATTAGAGTACAAGAAGATGTGCAAGAAAGAGCAGATCTGCCTGTCTGTAGGTCAGAAGAACTCATGGATCTTCTTGAGCTGTAAATGTCCAAAGTTGCTATGTCAGCCCCTGAAACTTAGCAACTGCGGATTGGGCTAAGTCAAATTATTGACAACTGGGCAATAATAGTTTGACAAAGACAGTTTTCCTAAAGATAAAACTATGTGCATCAATTAATTTTTCTTCCCTTTCTCTCCCACTGCCAGGTGTATGTATGCAAGGCTTGACACCAGGCATCACCCTCCCCTATTTTTATTTTATACTGAAGGATGCCAGCTCAACAAAGTCACAAAGAAGCCTCTCCAGCAGAGCAATATTGTAATGGAGTCTCTGTCTGACGAACTTCATACCTGAAGTTTCAAAAAAACGGTAGTAGAAGTTGAGAGTAAATAAATAATTGCAGCTTATCTGCTTTCACACTTGAGCAACACTGAATGTATCTATTCCACAATATTTGGCCTTAAATAATAAAAGGAAAGCTTACCTCCCCTCCCCTTTCTCCATCCTTCCATCTTCCCTTACTCCCTATTTCCCCTGGAATAAAAGTAATAAAAACAGAGAAAACAACAACAGAATAATTATCTGCTCAGAGGGCAGTGTTGATCTCAGCACTTACCAGCTAGTTGTTGTTTGCCACAAGATCAAGTTTATATATCTTTTAGAGCAGCTACAATTAACAACTGCTCTGATTTAACTACATGTTCCTCATTTACCTAGGAAGGAGAGGGAGCTGAGGGAAAGAACGTTTCTTCTACAACTGGCTTTGTAAAAAGGTACATCCAAAACTCAGCTTCATAGCAATAGGATCTGGACCTAGTACTTAGAAGATATCTAGGCATCAGTTATTAATTTAACAAAGTCTAGTAGCCCCTAGACACTCCTTTTAATGAAATTCTCAGTACATTAGCCGAGTTCAGGACCTACCACTTAAAAACACATTGCACACACCAGGTTCAAGTAACGGCAAAAACATACATGGGCTCAATCCTCCTTTTTCCTTCTCCGTCAATTATTCGAAGACCCCTCATTCACTCCTCCACTGCTGCCTGCTTCCTTCAATGCCAGGCATCTCTGGCGGATCTGATAAGGAAGCTGAGCATTACCTTCATCAAAGTTTGCCTAACAACAGAAGCCATCCCACACACACATACACATTCAACACATTTGACTGATTTTCCAAGCAGAGTAGCAGATGAGTAATTTTGACAAAAAGACAAACCTCAGTGCTCTACAGATCTTTAAAATATTAAGTGACATTATAAACAGAAAAATATGATTTTTTTTTTCCAATTCTCATTATTTTTGTGTGAAGTATTCAAACACGAAAACATTCAAGATTGAGTGTGATCAACCAGAGCATTAAGATAAACATTCACCCCTAAGGAGAATTGTAGAGAAAGCTACATGTGATTCCTACAAACCCCCAGCTGCAGCGATTTCTACACAGCATGGCTGGCTAATAAAAAACACAGAAACACTTTTAAAGAAGGCTTAAAGGCCCTCTACCCTAAGCAAGAACTTGCCAGAGAGCAGCAGTGACAAAACTCTGGCTTCCTGGCACAGCTAAGGGCTGTGCCCTTTTGCACCAGCTTGCATGGACGCCTCTGCATCACCACAGAGGCTACCCACTTCTCAAATAGCCTTAAGCATGCAGATTTTTAACTTTTTAAATCAAGTCTAATAGTGAACTTGTATCCTTTCAACTGTAGTTGTTCTCATCTTGAAGCACATAGACTATTAGGGCCTCCTAAATACTTCCACAATCTTTCAGAAGGCAGCTAGGGGAGGTAGTGGCAGTCAAATGTCCTCTCTCTGATTGCACTGGCTTTCTTGTAATCCTGGCTTAAATACACCTGCACCACAGGAAGAAAACAGACAATTTTAAGTTGCTGACTATAGGAAAAGAGCAAGAACCACCTAAGATTAAACGCAGTCCCCAGACTGTCAAAAGGCTGATTAAAGGGTAAGCCAAAGGAGATTATCACAAGTATGATGTCAAAGTACACTCAAACAGCAAAAGCTTCTTGACAAACACTGTGGGGTTGTAAAACCCAGAACATTTAAGAAACCAATATTGCAGAGGATAATTCATAACCCTGCAGTCTGTGCATGCAGGAAAGTTCTCCTGGACCAGGTTCTGGCACCCGGTAAACGCCAGCACATAGTTTTGGTTGCAGCACAACTGAGCTGTGTTGTATTACAAACTCCTGTAACTAGAAATGCAGACAACCCAGATGACTTCGGCATAAGAAAATCCTCTAAGAGACATATTGTCCAATGGAGAAGGTGACATTGCCATTGTTCCATGCATTTTGGGACCACGTGGTTCTCCTTTCAGCTGCAAGGAGCCAGGGAGAGATGTAGTAATGAAGTGCCCTGTTTAGAAGGGGACATGCAAAACCTATCAGCAATGTTAGCAAGGGACAGAGAAAGAGGTGAACTTGGCTGCCTCTTCTCATTCCTACTATGAAGGGCAAGAAGATTTTGGTATCGTTCCTATGGAAAGACCTGTTGGCCACTCCTCACTTGCAGGGAACAAATAAGAGCAGGTCCCAGGTCTGGAAACTCTGCTAGTTTGTGGTAATCTTCCCAGAAGAGTAAAAAGACATGGGGGGAATAACCCCCACTAACAGCATTAACAGAGAAGGATTGAAATACCATGGCTCATTGTACAGCAGTTTCATTGTAGCTGCTCAACAAGGTACAGTAGATACCAGCTGCTCATTGACACCAAGGGAAGGAGCTGCCAATTGGGCAACAACTCCCTACTTTGGGTTTTCCATCTCCTCCAAGACAGTCATGGGCCTAACAGGGTGGTAGGAGCAGAGGCTGCCACTCAACTTAAGCCATTTCTGCTTCAAATGAAATCAGGAACTTGCAGCCACAGCAGCAGCTTCAAAGTAGAAAGGCTACTTCTTCAACTAGACACCCGAAGAGCATCCTTATGAGAGTTTCAGCTAAACACAATCCTAATTCTCAAGCACTGCTCACCAAGAAATGTGGCCACACAGATGATATGTCTCCACACCTTAGCTGCAATGCCCTGAATCTGCATGTTACTGGACTCAGGCCCATTGCTGACCAAAATTTTCCTCCTTCTCTTTCTCCTCCTGCCCACATTAAGTTTACTCTGTTTCTACCAGAATGATGACATCTCCAACCCCAGGACTGAACACTGGCACTTTACCCAAGAAGGAAACCATTCCCCCACACCAATTCCCAGCAGAAAAACCTGCCAGTAAACAGTTTTCAGTGATTCAACACAGGGACAAAACTTATGCTACTCAAGTTAGCAGAAACTCTCCATTTATTTCTCTATGTCCAGTTTTCGACTGAGGTTATTAAAATATTATAATTACTGCTGCTATTTCAACCATATGAAGATCTGCTCTGCTTTGGTGTTATTCTTCATTTGCTTACATTTAAATACAATATGCTTTCTTTTTGGAAGATGAGTCCTATAAGATCCAAGGTAAGAAAAAACGCAGTAAAGGCAGTATAAAGAGTACTTGTGAAGATTAAAGACCATAATGACGGTCATAGGTCACACACAGAGGAGGCTGACACCCCCACTGCTATTTTGGTTGTTGACTCTCTTAACCACTTTGTGAAAGCCTTAACAGAGCAATAACAAACAGCCCTGAAGAACAACTTTCCCTCCCAGATGCAGCTCTCCCCGATGAACTGAGACACAAAAACCTGCAACACACAGTAAGCTGCCCACTCCTACCTACATACAGCACCACTGCCAGCCCACTGCCTATTTGCGTGTGGAAAGGTAGAGGGAGAAGAGCAGGGAGATGAAAAGGTGGCTGGCATTTTTGGTAGCTATTCAGAAAACACCATTTTCTCTAGCACAGAGAAGGAAGCAAACAGCAAATGCTGCAAGCGCCATCCCTCAGCCATGCAGCACGCACGCACATGCACACGCATTTCCTCCAGCTTCACAAAAACAATGAAGTGTGGGGAGGCTGGCTCTTATATAAAGTATGTACTAGCTATATATAAAATTAGGAAAGCAGATGCTTCTAAAGCTCAGTCACCCTCTTATCATCAACAGAGCTTTAATTAGTACCCATCTGCTTCCTGTTTTATACTACAGAACCAACTTTCACCTGTTTCAGCAAAACACTCCCTCCCCAAAAGCAAGTGCGTGCGTACACACACAAACGCACGCAAGAATCTAACACTGTTACACTGAAATGATTAACATCAGAAATCCTCCTTCTGAGCATGTGGAGTATTTATTTGCTTTTGGAAAAAAACTAAGCTTTGCCAGAGTTATCAAATTTCACATCCTACACCTTTAAATCACACCCATTATATGCTTCCCCATCAATATGAAATCATTGGCACTCAGGGATCCCAAAGGACAACTGGAGCCCACTTGTACTGGCACTATACTACAGAGAGCCTGCCCAGAGGACTCACAATGGAAGTGTGGGTTTTTCCTGAGGTCCGTCACACACATGAAAGGATTTAAATAAACAATGGCGAGGCTGATAGTTAAGAATGGATTCAAACTCACCCCATTGTTTGAAGAGAAGAAACAACATGCAGAAGAAAAATATTACTGAGGGAGGAAATAGCTTCACCTTTGAATTTCCTGACATTTTTCCTCCCACGCTTTTCCCCTTCACGCGTCAATTCTTTATTTATTTAGCAGGGAGAAGACAAGTGAAAGTTAAGTACACCACCAAAGCTACGTGCTGTCAGACCTGCCCATCTCTCCTGCATGGAGGAGCTACCAGTGCTTGAAAGCTTGCCAAGCACATGGTATCCAGAGAGCAAGACAAGAACAAGCAAAGCACCAGGAGAAAGAATTGCTTGGCAATGGCCATGCAAGGAGAAGCACTGCCTGCCTTCTCCTGGGCCCGACTATAGGAATGGGAAGAGGAGCAAGTGCCAAAAGGTACAGTATTCGTAAGGACTCTACATGAATTCTGTGAGTACATGAAACTTTTTCAAAGTCACCCATCATGGAAAGAAGCTTTTCTTAGCACACCTTTAGCATCAGCCACCACCTCCAATGCTTCTTCTGCCAAAATAAACCTGGCAACCACTTGACTCATGCTCCAGTTTTGGAGTGGGAGGAGATAATTCTCTCTTTACAGTTAGAAACCTCATCTGCAACAGCTTTCTCAGCACAAAGCTGATCTAACTCTTCATTAAGAGTTTTCTCCCATAACATCTTGGAGCTGCTTGCTGAGGTTTTAGACCTGCCTGTCTGCAGGTTCCATGAGATTCGCCTCCAGAAGGCTATTTTGGAAGACTGAGAATTTTCTTCCATTTGTTTGAAATCTTAAACCATTTGCTAGATAGCTACTCACGGTGCTACTGTGAGCAATCAGCCTACAGTATCTTCCTGTGCCCCCTACATGGCTGCTCAAGGGGAGATCACACTGTTTGTAACACCAGATGGGTCAACACTAACAACCCAACACAGCTGGTTGTAAGACTCAGCATTCAGACTAGGTTCCCTAAGAAATTTAGGTGTAGCATACTGCCATTTGTTATCAAAACAGCACATCAAAGTACCACCTATCTCTGTACACATAGATATGGGGGAAATTGAGAGATTTGTCCAGTGCCACACAAGTAAATCTGATAAAGAACTGTCATTCAAAAGTAAAGACTGAGCCTTATTTTTAAGCCTCCAACTTCTAAAAGTTCTCAGCAACTCTTCTGCTATATCATTGTCTAGCAAAGGCAGGCTTTTGTATGTACACTAAGGGAGGTACTCATGAAGTGAATAAAGTCTGCCTTCAGAGGAAAAAAAAGTCAAATTAAACAAATGAGCTTGGTCCAGGCACAATGAATTCTCTAAGCATGTGAAATTGGTGAGAAAGGATTGAGCAAAATGAGCATCAAATGTGAGAACTCCAAATATTCCTTGGAAAAGAAAAGGTGGCACACTTCTAACTCAACTACTGCAATCAGCTAAGGAAAGAACAGGTCCACTAGAGTTGGGGATTTTTAAGCTTTTATAGATTTTATTCATTGATGAAACCAAATAATCAATTTTCTACTAATAAAAAAAAATAAATCATTTATGACTGCGTGTTTTCACCTAGAAGATTACACCACCATTTAGATATTTTTCCATGATATCTCAAGCAACATATTACAAAACTTCATCCAGGACTGAAACAACAGATTGTCTCAAGAGCAAATGACAAAATATTTGTACCAGAAATCCTGGCAACGTTATGTGCAGATGGGTTTCTGAAAAATGGGGTTCCAAGAATAAGTCACCCATGGCTCCAAAAAGAAGAGTTAAATTCAAACAAAAACTGGATGTTCACTTAGCAGGGCACGGCAGTCCTTCCCCAGGGTCCCACCCTTGCCACACACAAGACACTTGCTAACCACAAGCCTCTGAAATCTGAGCTTCAGCTAAATATGCAAGACTGGGAACATGCAACCAAGTCCAACATCCTGTCCGTGTAACCCAGAAAATGGCACACTATGGTGTGGTCAGCCATTTTACTGCTGATGGGCTCAAACTTGAGCATCAGGACAGAGCCAGGATAGTGCGGCCACCATCTACAGAGGCTTGGAGCTGTAGCAGGAGAGGAACCATCCTATCAAGCAGGGCCAGGAACACCTCTGCCTATGGCTGGAGATGTGGGGATGCCAGTCAGGTCTCAGCCTGACAAGGCACAGCTGGGACCACCTCCAAAACGCTCACCCTCCCCAAACCACTGGGGCAGGCACCATGTGAACTGAGGCACTGAGACATGTCATGCTTTGGTGGGGGGAGTACTGGAGCATGACTGCACCACAGCAGAAACAGATGTCTGAGACTACTCTTATAAACAGGGATAGAGAAATTTAAAATCTGTAGGGTATTTCTCCTCTTCCCCTTTTTCAACAGGAATCAGAAGCAAAGTTCATTGGTTCATGGTACCGACCTTCTTCAAACAATTCCTGGGTTTTGGGACATGACTGCTTCCAATGCTCTGTTTGGCTTTGAGAACCTTACTTAGCCACATTTACTGTACATCTTTTGTTTTTAAAATAGCTACTGATCGGACAGGGAATTCCAGGATATTTTGAAACAAGAATAAGAAAATGGAACCTTATTTTAAAAGACATATTTAGTCAATATATTCCCAATCCCTAGAATCTAGAGCCTTCAACAGCCTTTCCACCACTAGCTTGTCTTCCTTTGCAATAACCAACTTCATATATATAAATAGTGTTCATAAAGGCTATGCAAAGCTGATGATGTTTGGTAGGAGCCGGGTACACTCTAGCCTGAGACGAAAAAAGCCAATACAAATATTTGAAATGTGGCACTCAACCGAGACCAAACTTTTCTGTTAAGATGATTAAATAACTGGCTTGATGTATTTTGCATAAAAGACTTTAAAATATAATATGGATATCAGAGAAAGAGAAGTGAAACAAGAATGGGATAATGGCATTTCATGATAACAGAGAGCATTACAGTCTGGTGTACATAACCAAAGAGTGCCCTCCCTTTCCGTTCATCCACTCCCCATTTCCCTCTATATATGAAGTTAATGAAACAGGTTTTCTATAAGCTTAAGAAATGACATAAAAGCCAGGACTTAAACTAAAAGCTTTGTCTTACTCAATAGAGCCCAAAGGAATGTGATATGAGGAACAGAAAAACTCAACACCTCATAAGATCAGCAGACACAGTACACACCTGTATTTCAGTGGTAACAACTACAAAGCCACACAACTGAAGTTTACTCATTCTCTAGCAGTGTAAACTTCCAACTTACAATCCTGAGTTTTCAAGAAAACACCAAGCTGTTGGTGTTATCACAGCAGCCATCTACAGTATACACCATTCTCAACATTGGGAAATGACAATTAGACTAAAACTTAATCTCTGGCCCCCAAAAAGTCAACATTAATGCATCAAGCTGGTAACTTCAGAAATTCAACCATTTTCCAGTATTTTAATGGCTCTCCATCATATTCATCTTACTTTGACTAAATACATTTATTCACATAGGATAGTCACGTGCAATTTTCATTGCCTCAACACATTTAAGGTTTATTTAAGCTGCACTGCAAATTTCTTTAAAAAAAAAAAGACACATACGCAAGAAGGTTTGTGCTAATGCTCACCCAATGTAACTTTATTTTGAGCAGGTCAAACCACTGGACAGAATCTGCAGATGACTGTACAGATTACTGCTGACAAGAGATACGCCTAAATTCATTGGCAAGGCTCTGCCACAAATACTTACTGTATCTAAATGAGTGTTCATTGGATCTACTAAACACCCGGCTTACACAGGACAGACAGTATACATGCCAATTCAAATTGGTGACAAAATTCACGCAGCTTTGAACAGTTCAAATAAGAAATAAGGAAACAACCTATATGAGCACAAGAGAAGTTGCAGTGACTCAAAGACCACTGAAAAACAGTCCAACTCCACCTGATATTTCTTTCTTTGTAAGAGAAGCATGGGAAGTGCCATTCAGTGACAAACCAAAATGAAGTCTACAGTCCTCCTCAGCTCCATGGAAACACAAGCTCTGCTTCAGAAGCTCTGGATTTCAAGGGAAATGGGAAGGAGGTTCTCTGATAAGAATACTGTTGGCAACATGATCAAGAAAGACCTTATTGCACGCTGCTCCTTTCCTATCTCACCTAGGCCTGAAGTTCAGCAAAACTGGATGAGGTTAAAAAGTGGTAAACTGAAGATGACTTCCTTTGGTACAAGGAAAGGCAAAAGACAGACCCTAAAAAATGCATGTGCATGTGAATACTCGGTGTAAGAAGACACCGGCAGCCTCACACTCATCCTGAAACTTCCTGTCCATAGAACTGGCTGAAGACAAGCAAGTGAGCTCCTACATGCTTAACTTCTAACAGCAAATCACCTACCCCCATTCTTAATTTTGCATCTGAGCATTGCAGTGAGAACAGAAAATAACAAGAATAATATATTTCTTAGAAAACCTTTTAAAATAATAAGTACATTAAAATTAGCATTTTGGAGCCATCAGTGTAGCAGTAACCTTATGATAAAGCACTACTAACCTTCAGTTCAGTCAGAAGTCATTTCATAATGAAGAGAAACCCTTAAAAAAGAGCTCAGATATTCACAAGCAACATTTAACAGTTGTTGTGCCTGTATGACTAGTAAAATATCCTGAAATTTGATTTACTGCTAGTAAAACTCCTATGCATAGCTGTGGTGAGACACCTTTGTGCATCCAGCTGTAATGGTGACTTGACTTTAAATTGATTCATTTAACTTCAGTGTCTTTTACTTCTGTAGTATCACAATCACAGCAAGAACACATTTCTGCTTTAGGCACAGGAAGATGATATATTATGAAGAAAAAAATCATTTTTTGTATTAGTGCAACAAGACCAATCACTTTATATAGTGGTTACCCCATTATACCTCTTGAAAGGGGGAAAAGTGTCATCTAGAAACTTTATTACAGCAGTTAATCTTGCCAGCTGGAGGGTGCTTTCCATTATAACATAATCACAGGCAAGACAGGGCAACACCAATGGTCCCCAAATTCAGCGGGTCATGACACCGAGGCCAACCCATCAGCAGCTTTGTTATTTTTTCCTGCCTCCAGCCCAACCACAGGCAGCTTCTTGCTACCACAAGCACAAGGATGATTAGGGCAGTTTACTACCCAAAAGCTGGGGATGGAGTACACTGGAGCACAGATGTGGGGTTATGCCAAAATTCTCAGCAACCAGCCTTGCTTTATTTTTTCTTTGGGCCTCATCTGGCTCATCTTCCCTGACAATCCTGCCCAAACTGATGCAGAGCAGATTTGTATAGATCAAATCACCCCACAAACATTCCACTCCCACCCAAATCAAGGCCAGGCTGTGGCATTTTTAAAAGTTCAAGCCTCTTCATCTAACAGAGGTCACCTCACAAGAATACGTAAGATTTTTCTGTTGTCCCCTTTTCTGTGTTTTCATTTTAATTCTTAAAACCAGCTGATTGGACCCTTTGGACCACAAGGCACTCTGCTCAAGGCAGCTGTTCATCCAAGTTCACCTAGATAACAAATCAGGCCTCTACATCATAGATCTACCATCATTTTCTCCTGCTATGAATTATATATAGATTGAGCAACCAGTCTAGTAGACAGTGTCCCTACCCATGGCAGGGGTGTTTTAACTAGATGGTCTTTAATGTCTTTTCCAACCCAAGCCATTCTATGATTCTATGATCTTCTCAACATAAGGATTGTGTCCCACTCTACTGGGCATTCTGCAGAGGGAACAAAACAGTGACCTCTAAGGCAGAGGGTTACAACCTGAGATAGGGGAATATAGCAACAGAAAACCAGTATGGGAGCAATATAACATTGAATCAAGGAAGGAACATGCATCTGCAAGGGAGTAGTAGAAGCAATCAACCCAGCTTGTTACCAGGATCTTTAAAACGCTACAAAGACTTGAAATAGGCTTTTGAATGAGGATAATGAAGCAGTTTCATAGACGGTTTCTCTCCAATAAGAGACCACCAAAACAGGTTTAGTACAGATGCATCAAGTAGGCAAAAGATACTGCAGTCAAACTAGAGGCTGGCCTGAGCATCACAGGAATGAGTAAAAGTGGAAGGGAAAATAACAGGAGGTTAAATGAGGCCCTGAAAGTGAAGATGAAAGACTCAGCTCTGACATGACAGACAGAAGGAGGGGAGGAGGTAGTTAGGCAGGATGTGGCATGGCCCAGTAAAGGGTACAGGTACCACCTTTTCAACCACACTGTGAAGGGACATGAGCATGGTGCTTTTCTCATGGTTAGAAGCACAGTGCAAACTCAGAGCAGCTTCTAGATGGTCGAGAGTGATCTCCAATTTGTGTGAAACATGCTTCAGATCCGCTAGCAAAACTGAAAGCGGTCATTTGCTTTCATAACATCACCCCATCGGGTTCCTGGGACTATCTCCCCTTTTCCCTAAGGGATTACCTTTTCCCTGTTTCAAGAAAAATACCCTTACTGTGAAGGTGGTAAAACGGTAGCAAAAGTTGCCCAGAGAGGCTGTGGAGTCTCTATCCTTGGAGATACTCAAAACCTAACTGGACCTGGTCCTGAGCACAGCCCTAGCAGATCTAGCTGTGAGCAAGGGGGTGGACTAGATGATGTCCCAAAGGTACCTTCCTGCCTCAGCTACCCTGTGATTCTGTGATCCCTCCCTTAGACTATCTCCACTGATGGTCTTCTTGCATACCCTGGAGGCTCTAACACTGCCACAGGAGGGATGGCCATGTACCCCATCTTAAACAACACTTTGATCCACACTGCCTCTGTGATCTTCTGACAGCCTGGTCCACAGCAATTCCAAAGGAATTGCACTCTCTGTATTTTATGAAAAGCATAGAAGACTTTCAAATACTTAAATGGAAAATTACAAGGGGCCTCGTGTTCCCAAACCATCTTGGACACTGACTCATCACTGTCTGAACCTTCCAAAACCATGACATTGCGGCTCCAATGTACTCTACCCACCCCTTGAAACAGACCTGGCCCAGCTCAGCTTTGGTTTACACTGCTCTGGAGCTGGCTTCAGAGAGTTAATAGACCTTCCATGCAGAATACAGTCGCCAAACAATGACTTCTCCATAGAGCACGCAATGGATTGAAGAGCAGAGGGGTTGAGGAGATGTTACCATCTCTCTACTTAGGATGACAGCACTCAGACATAGATGCTGTAAGCTGTGTTTCAGCTACTGTGTATAAAGTTTAATTCACCTATAATGGGCCTGTAATAGCTATGGGTATGCAACTGAGGAGCTCAGCTCAAAACAGCAGTGTCTCCTTGCTCCCTCTGTGCCCTTGGGGATGTCCATCAACCACAAGGCTCCCCTGAGAGGACCCAGGGCATGCTGTCAATGGAGGTGTCTAGGTCTTCTAGCTTCACCCTGCAAGGAAGGTGTTAGGAGGCGGCTGGGTAACATTGTTCCTGGTATTCTGGAGCTGCAGGACAGCTTTACGGTCATAGGTTCTCATTCCAGCAAAAGACTAACACATGAGTCAAAAAGATAATGAAGACACTGGCAAAGCAATTCGTGCTTCAAGTATGGGAAGCTCATCTAAAGCAGTGTCAAAGATTGCAAATGTTAATGTTCTTGATGTTTGTACTTACAAACTTCTTTTGGTGTGTGAAATTCTCTCTCCTGGAGAAATTACACAGTCAGAAAAAGCAGAATTATTATAAAATAATATCCATCAATAAAAACAGATCAGCAATTTCCTTCAAATTAATATGCTTTAAGTGTTCTAAAAGCATTTATTCTTCTGAAGAAAATGTTCAGTAGAAATTCTAATTCATTTTTAGCTCATTACCTCCCAATGCATTCAAATGCCATCAACAAATAAAAGCAAGAAAGCAGAAGTATCTCCCTCTTCTGTCATTTATCATTACAGAAGTTTGGTACAAAGTCTATCCTTAAAAAAAAGAAAGATAAAAGAAAGGCAATCAAATCCCACAGCTCTAGCAGGCACCCATAACAGAATACAAGTCTTAATGAAAGTAATGCAAACACCTGTCATATTAGATAGCTTGAACAATGGACTAATATATTAATACATATTTAAAGCAAGACCAAAGCAGAGAAAAAAAAACCTTCACCACTGAAATGAATCAAAACATCATTTTGATTAACCACAGCTAAGGCTGTACAATATTACTACAGATTTCTGAAAGAAAATTCCAAGCATGTTCACAAAAATCAGCCTATTTTGATTTTTTGCCAGACAGGCTACCTTCCAAGAATAAAAGTGTGGGGGAAAAAATGCTAGTACAGTGACAGTACAACATCCCCACTTCTCACTCATAAAAAGGAGACAAACAGAAGATAGAATGAAGGAGTTGACAAATGACTTCTTGAATCTTAAAGCTCATGTACTGCAAGAACCAAGGTGTGATAATATGCGACGTCATCTGGAGAAAGCGGATGAAAATATGGAACACAGTGTCTAAAAAAGCATCAGGATTTTCCTGAGCACTTATCAAAGGCAAATAGTAGAAACAGTGAAATTTATTGATCAAGGCATTTTTAATTAATTACTCAGAAAAAATACCATTAAATTTTAAACTGCACTATCATTGGCAAGGGTGGGTTTTTTTTGTGAGGACAGTCTAATAAATTTACTTCTCCTACTTCTTTTTCATGGGCAATGCAGAGACATCCTTAATACACACACTGTGTAGGTTCCACCAATCTACACTTGACATTTTAAGTGCAATCAAATTAACACGGTCTCGAGCGTATCAAGTCCATAAATTTTTACGTGGCTATAAAGCAAGAGTCGCTTAATGCAAGTTTTTGTTTGTAAGGAACCAGGCAGTACTCGATGGTGTAAACATGGCCACCTGTCTCTCTCCAAGTCTTCACGTATTGCGTGAGAGCCAGCGTGAACATTTGTTCGCCTAAAATGCTCGGCATATGGTTGAACTGACAATTTAATAATATCTCGATAGGGATGTTGCCAGATTTTTGGCGGGAGATAAGTATGTTTTATCACTAAATATTTGTACTGCAGTAGCACCCAGAGACCTTGAGCAGAAAGGGCCTCACTGTGGCAGGCACAGACACTTTCGAGTCAGTGACCCAAAGAGCTGACAGCCCAGGACAACCAGGTTATGAAAAGAGACTGAGGGTATATACTACACGTACTACACTGGAAACAAGTCCTTCTCCCAAATACACTACATCCACCCATTAAGACTTCTACAAGCCATAATTGGAAGGATCTGCACTGCAAAAGCCTCCCACTGTGCCGAGAAACCATAGTGACTTTCAGGGCAGAGAGGACTAGTTTATGTTCAATATATTTTCTTCTTTATGCATCAGAAAACCACACTTCAAAGGCAAAATCAAATTGGGCATTCACTTTCTGCACATAACAGCTAGCAGCTTCATTAACAGCACCACACACTGAAGCTTTGTTTCCTACAATGTTTCCTTTAAAAGGCTGCTCTGGCTTTGCATATAATTCCACCTGCAAAATTTATAGCGTACTCTTATTTACAGCCCATGATCCAGCAAAAATCCCTCTTCCTCCCTCCAATTCCACAAATATGATTTTGTTTCCAGAGTATTTTCTAGCCCTAACAACCAAGTGAAAAAATGAGTAAGGGAAATGGATTAAGCACAAAATTGCATCTTGGAATACCTCTGTTCCATTCACACTGGTAAAGCCAAGTTAGTTATGTAGATGTTACTGAAAGTAGTTCTCCTAGGGTGTGCATTAAATACAGTAGCAACCTCCTAAGAACAGAAAACAACCCCTTGTACAGCACAGCCAAGTCTTACCTTTCAAACAGTGTTTCCTACTCAGCGGCTTCCTATGAAAGTGGGCTTTATTAAAGGAGATTGAAAATATGGCCCATGGTCCAGACAAAAGATGGGACCAACAAATGCTTCTATTCGAAAAGAAACTCTATGTGTGGAAACTTCACAGTAAGACTACAGAAATGAAAGATCTCATCAACAATAAAAATGTCTTAAGTCTGATCCACCTTAATCTTTAGACAATGACATAACGCATTTGCTCCACCTTCACAGCTATGACGTGAAAGTAACTCCTGCATAAACAGAATTTTAGCACAAATGTTACATGTCTCCTGCATAGAATTGCAGGAGACAATAAAGACTCCATAGAAGTAAAGCATCTGCCTTTGCAGCAGCACATTATTTGTGCATTGGCAGTTCTATGTGGTTTTTTACATATAAACATATCATATGCAAATTAGCAAACCACCGACATTTTATATATAAATATTACATGCATATCTATATAATATTTATATATATATATTTCCTTATATGTGTGTATGTGTATATATCCTCAGAGGCTTAGATGAGGCATCCTGCAGGCTTACATTGCACAACAGCTGGTAACACCTCCTTTTTCCCTTCACCACTCCCAAAGGAATAAGCTGGGGCAGGCTCAGATAACTTTATCTAAAGCTCATACCAACACACAAATTCTAGAATACTTATTTTTGCCTGGCATGTGTTTTCAATTCCTTTTTGTGTACCACATCTGCTCTGACTTCATATTTAACCAAAGGTTTTAACTTCATTAACCCAGTGTTTTAATTTGCCTTTACAAGCCCTGTTCACAGCTGATGAGTGAACTCTGTCCTTATTGCTATTTGCAGGCATGTCTGCACATGCAAGTCAGCCTTATTCTGCCTTCCTGCTTGCAGGACATGAGGTAGTATACACAAGACATCATTTCTAAGTTATAATGGTTTTAATGACAGTTAATCTAAAAGACTGGAGACCCTCAGAGTGCGTGATTTTTTTAAGACAGCCAGCAGGGTCCAATTTTTTTTATTTAATATTGTTGTGATTTCTTCCTCTTACCAAGAAATATGACTGAAAGCTTCAAAGCAGCAAGTACCTTCTTGATGAAGATTCTCAGCTTGTAAAATTTAACAAGCATTTTATGCACACCAGTGATAGTAATACTGCACTATATTTTAGGAGCCCAATGTGACACCGTTAGCATTATTTTCTGTTCATTTAATCTAATGTGACAAATTAAGAAAATGAAAATATCACATTTATGAAGATACGGGTGTAACTTGAAAATTCAGTGTGTTCCAGCTACCTATCTAAGTTATAATTACATGCTTTTCACAAAATAAATTCAAAGCCCTTTCTTGAATGTGAAGGTGTTTCACTGGATTGATGCATGCCTTGATCTTGAACACTAAATACAATAGGCCCCAGAGACAGACCAGACTGGAGTATAAGGAACTTAGGCCTAATTCATTAAAGGCCATTTTTACATGCTGAAATTCACTTATAAAACATCATTTGGTTGTGGTCAGGTAGCCAACAGAGCCTAGAGGCAGGTGGTGATAAGTGCACTCAGATCAGTTGTTTTTAATTGTGACATCAGGCCTGATGGGTCAAACATCTCCTGTTCTCACCAGCTCCATATCATGGATCCCTTGCCATGGCATATGCCTGCCTCCTCCCTGTACAGCAGTCCTTCCCCCAGTGGGTGAAAAAGCCAGGCATAGCCTTCCCTGGACAGACAGCAATACTAGGGGGAGAAAACCTTTTACAACTGGAGCTCCTCCCAGCTCCTTCCTCCCTGCATTTGCTATCATTGTGCTGTAAAACAAACTGGAGGGGAGATGCTGGGATAACAATCACAGGAAGAGAGCTTGTGACAGCCTGGCTGCAGAGTTATGGTGCCCTGAGACGGGAGGGCAGAGGTTCACGCAGGAAATGATGCTGAGACCAGGACCCTGCTCCGGCTGGCAAGGGGCCTCTCAAGGCTGCAAGTTTTGGAGGGATGGAGGAAATGTATTTTGCTCTTTACCATTTTAAAGGAATGAAAGGACACGGTGGCATAGAGCCGCCGTGCAGCACAGGCTGAAGGACGTTTGCATTTACAAAAGACCTCGATTCACACTTAGAAAAGTCCACTTTGCATGGCTTTGAACTGCTGCAAAACTCGCAGCAGGCTCTGCTCCACAGCCTTTTGGCACCATGCAAGGAATCCAAGCATCTCTCTCACCCAAGCTGGGAAATATTTCAACACCACCCCCCTCAGAGGAAGGGCTTTTCTGGCTCCCAAGATGACTTCCAACAGTGGAAACAAGTTAGCCCTTAAAACAAAAGCATCTGCCAAACCAAAACAGAGACTTGTGGCTTCCAAGGGACTAGGGCGTATTTGAGAGCTGCTGCAGTCTCCAACACCATTAAACGTTGACTACAACAGAAACTGTGCAATAAGAGTGAACTAAAAAGTATCTTTGAAAAAGAAATACATTTGGTTTAGATGATTCAGAGCACTATGTGCTCTAAATTTAAAGAAAATCCTTGTGGAAGGATTTCTGATTGTGTTAAACCAAGTTCTGCTCACCTCTTTCTAGTGACTGCTCTTTCTCCTCTCACCTTCTGCTGGAGGAGAAACAACAACATCACATGCTGCGCTGCAGGTCTGGGACGGGACAGATGTTCATAAACACTTAGTCATGTGTCTACCCTGTTTTCCACGTTTCTAACTTCATGCCATTTATTTATATGTTTTCAAATTCCAATATAAACATAAGTTTAAAACCCTCTAAAAGCTGCCCGTTCTGGCTATAGCAGTGTTTCTGATTCCTTTGCCTATATATACTGAAATAAAAATACAACTTTGAGTTGTTGTTTCTCTACCTCATTTCTGTTTGCCCAGGCCATTCACAGCAGAAACATCGGACTTTGGCTGTGCATATTCTCATACTTCTGCTAACAGCTTCCCTTCTATTTTACAGCCCCTCTAGCACGTTGCTGCAGCCAGTGACTCAAAGGGTGGTTTTGAACTCAGCCTCCTCACATAAACGCCTCTTTGAGAAGCTCTAGCCTGGCACCACTTCCATGCTGATGCATGTGATAGAGGCCAAAGTCTCAAAGCTATAAACCCCAGCAAGTTCAATCACCCTCAGGAGCAGGAGGCACAGCATTTCTGCCCACACTGTAGAAAAAAGCATACCCAGACTTCCTGATCCGATTAGCAATTCTGGCACCAAACCCTCACCCAGACAAAGTATGTGTGACTGATACTTGCCTAGGACCAGCTCAAGGTTTCTCAACAGCGTAGGCAAAATTGAATCTGGTGGCATTACCAGGTTGGTAAGTGGGAAGCTGAGAACAGCCCCCAAAAGCTGTTTTCCACTCCCTGCAGCATGACATCCTCCATCTGTCTACTTCATACACAGTCCCATTGCAGCATGCCCCTCCTCTATCTTCTCAGACCCAGACTCAACTAACGACATCTGTCCAAGGGGAAGGAATGAGGTACGGTTACACAAAGTAATGCAGTTCTCCATCCCAAGAAAAGCACTGTGTGCAGGCAATACACTTCATAGAGGATTGCTTCCATGTCCCAGAAGGACTCAAAGCCACACCTAAATGCATCCTATACTGCAACTGCTTAAGACTTCTTTGCTGCCTTCTCTGATTTTCCATGGATATCATCTTGGGGGGGGCAAAGGCTTCTTAGATGTTTAGTGGTGAGCAAACAAGTGCTCAAGGAAATGAGGTGAGTGGAGACACGGGGGCAGTAAGGATCACACCACTGTTTCTGACACATTATGGTTTGGGTTTTCTCTGCACTGTGAGCTCAGTGCCCTCCCTGTAGTCTTTTTAACGAAATAATATGCTTCCTAGAAAAACTACCACGATTAGGCTATAGCAAAACACTGCTTACAGAACCTCTTCAGTCTCTACTTAAGACAAATCCAGAAGTGACCCAATTATAAATACTTGTTCTTAGAGGAAAAATTAAAATTTTTATTAGTGAATGTTCCCAAGTTTTCCCAAGTAATATACAGTAAAATATGTCTATATATTCAGCTACAGTTTGTCAACAAAAATTCTTATTACAAAGCAAATAGTTTGAAAGAGGTCCACACACTTGAGCTTCATACAAATCTAGCTTGATAAATTGATGGTAATATGGGAATAGGAGGATTTAATTCATTGTTAGCCTTAAACCAGTGTTTCACAGTACGTGTGGAGCTAATAATATCAAATAACTGTAGTAGAAAGAGGCTTGACATGTGTAGAGTTAATCATCAGTGCATTCCTGCCGTATGACTACAAAGCTGCTCATTATCCAGCACTGTGCATGTAAGGGAAGACGTAAACCCCTGTATGTCTCTTTACTAACCTGGATTTAGGTACCTAGAATTGAGTCCTGAAACTCTCATTTTTATCTCAACAATTTTCCTCCCAAAACATGTGCACTAACATCTTTGCTATTTCATAAATAATTATTCATATCAGTCTTTTGAAGTTGAAAGGAAAAGTATCAAGCAGAAAATTCTCTTAGCTGGATACGTGCCTTGCTCAGAAAAGGACGTGTGGTAACTAATAAGCGAAGCAGTGCTACAGCCAAAGTAACAATAGCAGAGAAAATACAAAGTATTTTGGCAACACAACAATCTACTAAAAAAACACCTTGTAACTCCCAAGGAACACCTACTTACACATTCTTTGTTGATACACATACAGGGTAATTTCTTATTCTAAATTTAAATCAGACTGACACATACACATTACCACCTCCCAGCCCAACTACAACTCCATACCTAGTACCTGTCTCTCACAAGGAGCTGCAGTGCCCTTCACATGTTAATCCTCTTCTGGGAGAAGCCCCCTGGTTCTGCAAACAACATAGTTCAAATATGTTCAAAACTGAACTGGTGCCTTCCAGTTTTCCCTTCAACAAGAATTCAAGCCAAATAAATAAATAAATAAATAGATAGGTAGATAGATAAATAAATAAATTTACTGATTACAAACCCGGTTCATATGATAAATAAAGGTTTCATAATACGAATTCTTCCTTGGGCCCACATCACTTTTCTGCTCATGTATTCTGCCATTTCCATACTGTGATTTGTCAGATTAGATATGCCAGTATTTTAGCCTAGAATCTAGTATTTCCTCTTCATCTTGGAAGATCCCACATGGCACTGGGAGCTACAAGCCTACAGAAAACCAAGTAAGAATTTGGATCCTGGGACAGTTCAAGGAGAACTACACTGCTTGTAAACTTGAGTTTCTTCTGTGTGCAAAAATGCAGAGTTTATGCATTTACAAAGCAGCAGCTTAAAATACTTCATACACAGAGCTGCTCTGCCTCCAAGGATAAAAAATTAAAAAGAAAAGAAGGAAAGCAAGGAGACTGATAACTTCGTTTGCCTCTTCTATTATACAAGTTATGAAGCCTGCCATTAACATTTACTTATTAAGCTTCAACGCAGTTCGTGAAAGCTCCTAGACTGCTATGATGACCTGCTTGTACCTCCAATTTTGCCATTTCTAAAAGAAGCCTGAAGCTATCAGGCTCTCTCTGCTAAGTTTTAATCCATGTGTTTTCTTGATTCCTGATTTTGACAACACATTAAGTACCACATGCTTCCTAAAGCATTTAAAACCAAACCACCAAGTAGAATTTGTTCTGGAAACTTATCAAGCAGTCTTTCTGTTGCCTTCCTCAGATTACTGTGTGCAACCAAGTGGACAACCTGCATTGGTTAATCAACCAATTATTTTGACCCCCATCAAACATCTGGTATTGCATATATCCAGTATCGTGAGACAGAAATGCTGTAACATCAGTGTACTTTCTGAGCACCCAGGGAGGGAAAAGGCAAAATGGTAAAATATGTGAGTAGAGGGTTTGATGGTTAACTATGGAATGATGCTAAGTAGCAAGCTTCAAGAAGACATAAGCAGTCTCCTCGTCAAGAAGAGATGGGATGAAGCAATTAAAGGGCAGCTTAAGAGTGGATCATGCAAAGCCTAACTTCTTTAGGAGAATAAATTGCAGAATATATGCATAGAAAGTCTCAGTGCATCTTAATTTACTGTTTATACTCAAACATGTACTCAGTATTTAGCATACAAAAGATTATACAGTCTCTGTCAGATGAATTCAACAGCAAATCTCAGCATAAATTTAAGTCTGAGGTTAACTTCTCCATCTCCCTCATAAAAAAAGCAGTTTAAGCTCTTGTGTATATGACCCCCACAAAAAAAAACAAGGGGCCAAGATCTTCAGTCATGTCAACCAATTCTACCTGTAGCTTGCCTCTTGCAAGTGATAAATGTGTAAGAGCACATCCAAATCACACTCCATTTGTCTCTCACTCAAAAATCAAATTGACACAAGACTCTTTCAGCTATGCAGCTCAGGGAACACATTAGCCAGACACAGATTAAACCAACTGACCAGCAAAAAACAATCTATGGAATCACCAGCCACCTCCTCTCTCGGGAGCACTAGACCTTAACTCTCTGCTGTTAGCGGGAAGAGTAATGAAAGAATGGCAGAGCCCCCATATGTGGAAAGGGGTACAGTACCCACTTGCACACATGACTGGTCCCTCTCACTGAGCAAGCCAGCCTTCCTCCCAGCACGAGGTTGTTTGAATACCAAGGCCCAGAGCAGAGTACTGACTATGCTCCTGATTTGGAAGACACTCACAAAGTAGACATGACTTTCTGATCTACCCTCCTACTTCTTGGATTCACTATATATATGGAGCTGCAGCTTTGAACAGACTCGAGACATCCAGCTACAGATTGTCCACTGTGACGCTTATCAAAGAGCAAGAGACCACCTACTAAGCTTAAATAGCTATGTGGGAAGAGCCTTAGCTCATCTAGTAATGAGGATCTCAATATTCCTTTACCAGTTATCTTTCAACAATTAGCTATCAAAAGGCCATGAATTTCATAGACAGCCTTATTTATCAGTAAATGCAATAGTATTCACAGGCTGTTACTGAAAAAGTAGAGTACAAGATGATGTCACAGAAGTCATAGTTAAAGGAGCATTTTAGGAGTTGCTTTGGCCAGTCAGACACTCAAATTCTGCTTATTTTTATTCTCAGGCCATGTATTTTGAAGTTAGTGATACGAGCACCAAACATGACAGGACAGATGCTTTCACAAATGCAAAGAATGAAAGCCAGGATTTATCATCCAGAAATGCACCAGAGCATTTCTCGGGCTACACACACAAGTGAAAGGATAAAGTCACTCACCCACCGTCAAAATACTGTTACCTCCAAAGTGAGACAAAGCAGCCGCTCCGCTTGAACACTACAGGATTGTTTATGAGAAGGGAAACGAGGCTCAACTTCTCCAGCTGAAGCTGCAGAGGAATTTGAGGCAGGCAGAAAGTAATTATTCAGCTGGAGTTTGGCCAGGACACTGGAGTTAGCACTGCTGCTCTTGCAGGCTGTGTCAGGGGACTATGTAATGACCACCAGTGCTGTCTACTGAGTCATGAGCGCCACTTCCCGCAGAACCCGGGTTCTCCTTGGAAATCTCCCATTTCTGGATTAAGCAAGCCCAGCCCTGGCTGGTTTGGGAACAGCATAGGACAAGGAGGAAGGGCGAGAAGTATAACTATTAGTGTCACTTTCAAGAGCAGTAAAATTTACATGGATTAAAGGGATGAAATCTTTATATATAGTAAAAAGGATAATTACAACGAAAGCATCTGTCTAGCTGGCACCACCTACAGCAAGACCTGCAAGCAGTAATTGTACAATAACAACGTGGTGTTTAGTGTGAGGTTTAGGACATTCTGCCAGAAAACCTAAAGCATCCAGGTTGTAAAACACTGTAATAAGTAGGTAATCCCCAGCCTGGCGTCCAAGTTACTGCCCTAACCTGTTCTTTATGATTATAAAATGTCTCAGTGTCAGCAGGTTCACTGTGAGTCAGAGCTGAAATAATAAATGGCTTATTCTCCATCCTGATGGAGGAAATACATCACAGCTCATTGTGGCTCACTTACTGAGGCTTTTTTTTTTTAAACAGGAAAATATAAAAATAACCAAGTCATTCTGCCTTATTGCACTTATTTTTGATTAACAAAGCCCTCATTACAATCAAATTAGAAAAGAAAAAGCAGCATGTTTTCAATATGGTCTGCAAAAACAATACCTTAGGAAAAAATACAGAAGAAAAAAAATACTGCACAGCCAAAGAATATGAAATTCGTGACAAACAGCCTCTTTGCCAAAGTGATTCCACCACTTTGCTCCTGTAAACAACAGGTTGCCTGAGCTGAGGAAAAGGTCTAGGCTCTAACCTCGCTCACACTTTTGCTCCCAAGAAGCTGTCTTTAATCATGTTCCACTGCTCATAGCATGCTCACAACTGCTCAGTCAGTGCCCTACATCTGGCAGGTCTGCCCAAACATTACACACAAATCATGCAAAATGTCCCACCAAAAAGTATTAAGAGACAGATGAAACACCAGCATCCCAAATATACTCATCCTTTACCTAAAACAGAAATACATAACAGCAGTAATGCAAGCAAGGTGCAATCAGCCCTTACACCTTTTGCAAACTAAAAGAACTGTAACAAGTAGAAAAAAATAAGCATCATTATTTTACAGACTTTGGCAAAAAGCACAGATGCACTAAGATGGCTATCTGAAGCTCAAATTTAGAGCACATATATATGTATACACACAAAGAGTGGCCTACATGTGTAGAAAACTTAAAAGAACATAGAAAAAACAGAGCAAGATAGAAAAATGTATAAAGAAATTATATATCAAAGTCTTAAGCAGCATCCTTTTTTAAGAAAAATACCTAAAAGAAGAGGAAACACAAATAGATCAGTATTTGCACAAACAGTAAAAGGAAAAAAATCTGGGGTGAGTATCAAAGACAGCCCTGATTGTTTCCAAGGAAAATATCTGTCCCAAAGAATTGCAGGCTCTATGACTTTGAAATAGACAATAATTTACATTAGACATGCAAAGTATACAGAAATCTTTATATTAAAATGACACGTACTAAGAATATAAAATTTCTCCAGTATTTCACTGTAGGAAAAAAATGTTACAGTTTTCTCAATTACATGTAGAAAAACAAATTGTAAACTAATACTTTAGAACAGAGTACAAAAAGCAAATGTCAATTCCAGGAGTACTCCTGCTAATAAACTGGGCATCGGTAACTGTTATTTATGACCAAAAGTCTAATACTGGTCCAAAAACGCAGATAAAAAGTACAAAGTTGTTTTTAAAGTGGTGTTTCTTGACAGCAAGCTTTTTAAATGTACAGTTTAAATGTACAAATGAACAATTTCCACTTCTGGCATATCCTTTCTGCAGCTTCTTATGCATGCTTCAGTAACTCAAATTCATCATGACCTTTAAAATTTCAAGATCTTTTGGGTAACAGTGGCCAGGACTCAGAGCAACAGCTGCAGCAGGCCAGACTTTTTCTTCCCATGCACGTTTTACTGTGCCAGAGCTTGCCAGTGAGACACACTGCAGTGTTGGTTTCCACCCCATGCTGCTTTCTAGCTGAAAACCCTGAATAATTCAAGTTCTGTTCTGGTGCTATCCATCAGCCCTCATTCTTGGCAGCTACTTAAAAGGACTAATGGTCTTGCAATGGAGTCATGGGACTTTGACTCACGGTCCCAGATTCAGCTTCAGGTTCCACCACCAGCCCCCACACAGCTCCAGCACTCTCCTTTGACCCATGCTCCTCCTCAGCTGCCCCACCGCTGCCAGTGAGGACGCTAAAACCCATTTCCTCTTGGGCCTCCCAAGGCTTTAGACTATTTTGTGGGTGGTTCTGACACATTCAGGGTTGCCTTTGCTTGCAATTGCTCCTCTTTGCTGTCCTTAACACAAACACATATCAATATAAGTGAGAACATTGGCAAGTGAAAGGTTCATAGACTAAAGCTATGCAAGCACAAGCCATGCCTGATTTTCTGCAGATTCACCTCCCACTGACATGTGCCACACTTCCCACAGGCATAACCTGAACCCCATGATCCACACTCTCTAACTTAACCACTTCCACTCCTTTATCTTTTGCAGCCCCCGAATACTTCAAGCCCCCAGTACATAACCCCTGAACTCAACAGCACCCCTCGCCCCCTCCTAAACAATGTCCCTTAGAGAGTCCACCAGGTCCACAACAGTGCATGGACTGGCCAGCAAGTTGCTACCCCCTGGCAGCAGAACAGAAGATCCCAAGCAAGGATACTTAACTCTTGAACTGAACCTTTGTTTTGTTTTGTTTTTTTTTTTGGGGGGGGGGGTCTTGGTTTTATTTGTGTGACGTTTTGTGACAGCCATAATATGAATATTACAGTAATGAGCACAGAAGCTGGATTCATTACTGCCTTGTGACTCATTGGAGTTTTTTCTAAACTGGATAAAGTTTCCATAGTTTTGGGGGCACATTCCACATCAGAGCTACACTTCAAAAAGTGTTACAAATCAAAACAATTTTGGTGACAACACTACAGGCAAGCATAAGCATCCGACATTTGGAATGGCAAGAAATAAGGATTTTTAAATATCCCACAGAAACATTAAAAATTTTTTAATCCCCTTCACACTTTGGATTTCAACCTTTAAAAATGCAAGAAGAATGGTTCATTTTAAGCTTCTGGATTTTTTTATTAGTATTTATTCCCATTTTGGCTTGTGACGTGAACAGATCCATTCAGTGACATTACACAGCACTGCTTCTGAAAGCAAAAGTCTGCTCTTTTCTATCCTACATCAGTAAGAGCAAAAAACCCTCTTTCTTCTGACCCAAAGATCATGGAAAAGAATACATGTGTCTAAAGATGAGACTTGCAGACAGGCGTCATAACTTGAACTGGACAACCAAGCTGGAAAAAGCACAGAAGCTTTCAAGTTACACAAGCTCTTCCTTTAACTCTTTGAAGTATTTTAATTCTCTGCATGTGAATAGCCGTTTTCTTAAATACAAATCACAGCAAGTTATCTTCCTTATTAATTGCAGCTTTTTTATAACACTCATCTAATTCTGTATATTTTTCTTTTATTCTCATCTGCATTTACAATGTGATTGTAAACAACATGAACAGGAGTTCATGCTTCCAGGTAAAGACTGTGTTTTTTTAACTAATAGGAAATTCTATCATGTCATACTGTTGCAGATTTTCTCCGTAACAAGCTCTTCCATTACATAGCAGATTACATACCTTCAAGATATTCCTTTTCTTTGTGACACACATTGTCTTCTCTTTAGACAGTAAAGCAAGAGAAAGCAGGATTTTACAAAGCAAAAAACACGAACACAACAACTCACGGCACTCATGATTTAACTCACACTTCAAAGTCTTCTCATTTCCTCTCTTGCCTTTTCTTATAAACACCACAAACAAAACACATTTGTTTGCTTTGATTTTCAAAACTCTACTACTCCCAAGTATGAGGAAATTTCTCTGCAACTCACTGAGGTTACCGGCACATCATGGCCTTTGTCCCTATATTGAAACCATCCAGACTCTGCAGGCTTTCTAGGAAGCACAAAAACAACTTCCAGTTCAGATATTTCTTAAGTCTGCCCAGGGAGTGGGCAACCCTGAGACTGACAGACATCATGGCCATCTCTGACTCAAAGAGCATATTTCATCATAGGTAACCGGGATGTAAGCACTCTGCTCTGTATCCCTGGCCTTGCTTTCAAATGGAAAGAGGGGAGGAACCCTCTCAGACTGCAAATGCATGGAAGTTGTGCTATTTATCTGAAAAAATACATCAACACTCTGTGTGAATTGTGTGGCTGTGCTCAGTCTTTAAGAAACCAGACTTAAGACCTCCCAGTGCTGGTAAACAGGGAGTCAGGCACTGGTTAATCTCCATGTAAGATTGTCACCTTTCTACTACTTTGGAGGAGCAGAGTGTTGCTTCTACATTTGACACCCATGACTTCCTAATCTACAAATTAGGAGATGCTTGCGTTTTTAATCATTCTTAGAGAACCTTTTTCCCAGTCCTTTAGTGGCTTCTGTGGTATGGACAAGACAATGACTAGAGCTTTGGTTCCAAATTAGTTTGCCAAAATACAATCTGTACAGAGAAACCCAGAGATTCCTAAATTCTCAGCATCTGCACAACAGGGTAAACTGGGCCAAAAGTCCTCACATGAACTAGAAACAACATGGTCTGAGATACCATGTTAATCCCATGCACTCAGGACTACAGGCTTGCATTTGATGAGGTTATTTTGTCAACACTAGAAACTGTCCCTTGGCCTTTTCCCTAAACTGATGGTGTCTCACAATTTGAGCCTAAAAGGACCTCTGGGGATGACCACAAAGGCTGCCTCCTTTCTAGGGAGTTATTCACCACGCCTGATGAAGTTTCTCCTGGTGAACAGTTAAGAGCAAGAACCTATTCTTCACTGACTACCTAGCCCAAACAGACCAACCTCCTACGCTAAAAGCAGACTACCTAACTCTCCTCATATGTAGCTGTCTTCTTTCCCTTCTCCTGTTACCCAAGGGCTTCCCTTGCAACACCAAGAGGTACTTTGAATCAAAAAAGTCAACACATGGAAAGGAACCGCTAAGCTTAACTAAAGGCAACTATTAGGCTGTCTAACTTCAGGCAACCTCACATGGAGTTCAGAAGAGGACTGTGGTCTACACACCAGGTAATCAGAGGTTTCTTCTTTGTCCCTGACTATTTCTTCCTTTGAACCTTCAGTGCTGCAGAGGAACCCGAGAACCTCATCAGACTCTCGCACAACCGGTTCCATCAGCAGTTACACACATGATCTTTAGGTTGCCAATACAAGATGAAAAGTCAAATCTTATACGGTAAGCAAGATCCATTTTTCTTACTGGTGCTACCTATGTGAAAATTAAGGCAAAATTTACATGGCAGAGGAAAAAGGTGTTAATGGGGAGAAAGAATATTCACGTTAGTACATATATGGTTTGCTATTCTATTTCTATTCCTCAGGTAATAAAATTTAGTGCAAGTAGTACTTTAGAAAATCAGCAGCACAAGCAATAAGTCAGAAGTTTTTGGCAATAAAAGCATGTTCTGCCCTCTGTTTTGTTTTTTTCCTCCTTAAATTTGGAAGGAAATTCCACATTACAGTACAATTCAGACCATATTAAAGACATTTCTAGGAAAAATCATGTTTCCTACAGCAAATCTCATTTAACAGTCATTTAACAGCAACAAACTTAAAGCCTTGGTTGACAATTTCAATTTCTCCTCTGCATGATTCATATTTATCCCTAGGATAGGCCTCAGCAAGGGATTCTCCCAGCAAAAGACTAATCAAATTATTTCAAGTCAGTCAGGTATTTGCTTTATACCACCCAGCCCCAATGGCAAAATCTCTTGCAATAGCAGATCTCCCAACGTTAAAAGAAAAAAATGTTTATGGGCTAAATACTGGCTTAATCAGAGCCAAGAGGCAAAGCTCAAACAGTCAGAAAGATATAAATGTTATCACTGCCTTATCATGCTACATTGGAAAATGGCTTCTATACATATATATGCACACATTTCACACACTCGACAGAGCACAGAATTATCCCCATGTGCAAGGCAGCACTGCTATATTGCATCCCAGTGGCTAGCACAGAGAGGACAGATTTTTGCAAGATGCTCAAAGATACCAGCACAGTGCCCAGGACTGAGCAACAAACCTGGAAAGGCTTGGTGCTCTCCACCCCTCTTCCTGAGCAGATGGGCTATCCATGTGTATCCAAACATACATTGCCCAGAAGAGCAAAATTCTCCTTTCCACTTTTCTTGACCACCAGCGTGGAAGGAAGACAGGTCTCAAGTCAGTCAGCCCAAAAGTTCACAGAGGGCAGCACAGCAGAGTCATGGGGACACCATGTCCTCAGCCTTGTGAGCTGCCCTTAGGCACGGACACTCACTGCTGGGCCCCTGCAGGGATACTGCCCCAAGAGCTGGCTCATGAAAATAAAACACCGCCCTGGGCCACAGCTGCACATTCAGCTGGTGTGTTACTAAACCCTGCTGCTCAGTAGAGCAACTGGGGCAGTCTGGAAACTGCTACCTCGGAAGAAATATCCTCAGCCATGGCACTGCCCTAGCTCACAGGCTAAGGTAAATTCCTGAAGACCAGAGTGTGAGCTGTGTTTTATGCATCCATCATCTGCTGCTACTTTTACACAATGTGCCTAGATAAAGACACCTAACCTAGTAAATGAATTTTGGTGAAATTATTTCTTACCCCGTCTCAACCTGGATTATAACTTTAAAATTAAGATGCTTGGTGTGCTTTTGCTTTAGCCTGGTTTCCAAAGGACAGGGTGCAGCATCAGCTCGTCTGCTGAGTATCTGTGCTACATACTGCAGCAGCCTGCCCCAGGAGTTGATAGGAAACATGAGGGAAAGATCAGCAATGAAACCAATAACTACAGTGGGTTATTCTCTTCCACACCTCCCACCGACCTTCTAAGCTCCAATAGCTTCCATATCTCCTATCCATTGGAAAGAGCCACTCAGACTTACACCTCCCCATGTGCCCCTTCTCTACACCTGCCAAAAATACTCTTGATCTAATCACCCTTGAAAGCAAAAATAGTTTTGAGTTTGACAGCTTTTATTTCACATGTGAAGAACCTCCTGCACACCTGAAAGCTTGCTGGCCTTTCCCCCATGGTACCCTTGGCTCTAAGAAAAGGCACTGCCTCCTTTAAGGGCACCATGACGCCACCAACATCACCACTTTTTCCTGCGTTCCCAAATCCAATGCAGAGGGCAGTCACACGTTCCTTTTTATATATCCCGTAATACAAGGCCCTTATTTATCAATAAATGCCTTGAGGTGCAGAGCAAAGCGTGAGCTAACAAAAATCTGACAGGATTTTCTGCTGGTGTTTCACATCAACAACAGCAGCAGCCAGGGGAAAGGTAAGGGAAATGGTGATGCAACCAAGAGAGTCCGAAGAGTAGAAGAGTAAAAGGAAGGGGCTGCTATAGGTATTTGAAGAGCTGGGGAATGAAGATGGAGAAGAACACAACAGAAGTAGAGGCCTAACCTTTTATTTTCCTTCTCTCTTTTTTTTTTTTTTGTAAGCTCTAACCCAAGGCATTAAAGAATTACTTAAAAAATTACATACAAAACCAGACAAATGCTGTTTTGCCCCATAAGTAACTAACCATTGGAACCCATGGCTGCAGGAAAGTAACTTGCAGTGATTAAAAAGGGATTAAATGGGTTTTATAAACAACACTATCTGTTGTTAAACATGCTAAAATAAAATTACAAGAGTTAATAACCCATTTGCTTCAGGGCATAAACTAATGCTCATCTAAGGGTAGCAGAGATCTGCCTGCATGTCAGCTCAATATCTGGCGCAAAAACTTCTCTCCATAGGCAAGCAATCTTTGCTTTTAATTCCTGGCATTTAAAAATTGCCTTTCTTGCCTGAAAAAGAGAGCAGGCTATTGTTCAGGCCTTCAACTGACCTTATGTAATTGATTCTGGAGTTTACCAGATATATCATTCCCTTGAGGAGAGCAGGAGAACTGCATGAAAAGAGAGGAAAACAGTTTACTTGCGCCACACTTCAATATTCTACTCTCAGTTTCTTCAAATACAGTTTTTTAGGGCACTAGAACCAAGCACATGAGTTAAAATTCTTGTAAAAAGCTTAAAGATACGAACAAAACACAAAATCTATTTGTACTTCGCCCTGCAACAGGTCACCAGCCAGATCAGTTTATGAGAAAATTAGACCTTTAGGGCAGGCAGCAAGGAAAGATTTTTGGTATGTCAGAAGAACTTACTCTGCATGGTAACAATTAAAGCATTATCAAATATCATACCCTGTTCTCAAAGATGGGATAGGGTTGAAGTACAAACTCCAAGATCATGATTCCAGCCCTCTCCAAACCCAAATCCAGACCCAAGAATCTTACTAACGGATTGGCTTGTCTCCGAAATAATTGCTTCTGGACAAAACACGAGATGGGATACAACACGTCCAGTGTTCCACTGTGGTTATGAATTTTTAGTTTCAAATGACAGCTTTCTCTTCCCCACAGCCAAGATGGCTGGGCCCTGGGGACACTCCTCCCCTGGCTCAGGATTGCTCCTGGAAGAACAGGTCTTACATATGAGCTCTACAGAACTCACTCCACAAGTAACCCTTCCCTCTGCATTGCCAGGCTACCCAATCCAGTTTCATTTGTCTATGACTTTATTGTTACCATTTATTTTTAGGGGGGTGCAAATTACAGCTGGCCAGTTTGGCAGCCCTAAGGGTCAACATTTGAATTGTGTTTTCAAACAAGAACTTCCCATTTCAACTGACTAGCAGACCAGATCAAGTGTGCCCTGTGCCTTGTGAGTCTGCAAAAGTTTAGCACTGACTACCCAACAGAGCAACGTCAGTGCTGAAGCTGCATGTTAAACTGATAACCAAAGCAAGAGATATCAAGTGCTGCTAGGAAGAAAAAAGTAACTCTAAAACTTAAGTAAGATTTACAATGAATGTTTCAGACCACTCTATGTATATATTCCCTCTCCTCCCCTACTGCTGAAACAGCAAAGCAGACATGGCAGATGGCATGATTCATCTGAAAATTACTCCAGCAGCACTCTATTAGGCTCTAAGGAGTAAACTAGGATAAAAATATTCTGAATGCTAACTTAAAACTAGGCAGTTGTCATGGGGAGTCATCAGGTCAGTCTACTTGCTTAGTCCACAGAATTTTTCTTTCAATCAGCAAAAAGCATAATATATGAAGATGATATAATTTATTTGTTCTACCTGCCAGGAATTAATACAGAAGAAAGAAGGGAAGCAACTGAGGGACAAAAGGGTTTATTTTACTACACGTAACTAAAAAAGTACCAGCCGAAGTCAGGCCAAGCACATTAATGACAGCACGAGCCATTTCTCCCATGATTGAATAGATTCGGTTTTTAAGAGACATCTTAACTGGAAGAACAATTTCCTACAGGTCCAGCAGCTCAATGTAAATGCTCAGCTGAAGACATGGACAGGAACTCTCTCCCCTGTCCCAGGGCATAAGCAATTACGTCCAAGACATCTGCAAGACGCTGCTTGGTAACACCCACCAAGGGAGCCACCCCGAGCTCCAGTTGTAGCCCCCCAGCTCACTCACAGGCCCATGGAGGACATGAGCAGCCAGCAGACAGCCCTGAGGGAGTGAGTGAACACAGCGAGGGGCATCACACCCCTGCTCGGCTGCAGTCTCACTCCAGGCTCCCAAGCTAGCACTGCCCACCAGCCTGTGTGACACACAGGGTAACTCACCAGGGAAGGGAGAAAACAAATTCCAGCATCACATTCAGTGTCAAGGCAACCTTACCTGCCCAAAAAACGCAGTTAGGGCACTGTGCCATCAGCCCCCCTCCTTCACATGGAAGACAAGAGTCAGCAGTGTTGCACATAGTCTTCCAGAGAAATTAAAATTGGGATCCCAGCTGCAAGGAATGCTGAGCACTTGCTCATAGACCTGTTGGGCTAGCACACAATGCCTCCAACTGAAACTCCATCACTCGTTTGATAAAAAGAAACAAAACACACACTTAGATGGTTCAGCTTATGCTGACAGTACAAAAACTCACTACAGTGCAGGCCACTGCCCCAGGACTGACTACTGTAACATTAATTGCCTTCACTCTGGGCCCCAAGCTAAAATCTCCTTCCCAAATAAACAGCCCACAAGAACTAACTTATTTTTTTTGCTCCATCAACAGTAATACTCAGTCAGCACAAGCTGAATATTTGGTGTTCTTTGATATGCAAGTTAACCAACCAGGGGATTGAAGCCAGTAACGTAGTTGCCCTCATCTTTGGGGAGAAGGTGATGAAATTGTGCTTAATGTCATCTCTTCAAAAAGGCGTTTTCTACATATGTATACGCTACCACGTCAGCCTCATTGCATAACTGGATTGTGCAATCATGGCAAATTCATTTACATCTTCATTTCTGTTCCCGAGCTCCAGGAGTGGGAAGGAGGGATCACTGTCAAAGGACAGGGTGGACTTTGCAGAACTGGTCTCTTCAGGGAGAGGAGGGTGGTCTGGAGGGGCTGGAGGCAGTGTGAGGGCACCAGGACTGTCACTACTGCCACCACTGCTCACCCAGAGCAGATGCTGGGAGCAGTCTTAGAAACCTCAAAGCAAAGAATGACTTCATAGCATCAGTGAATGACTAGCGTTGGCTTGGACAGCAAGCAAAGATTATGGTTTCTCCTTTTAACACTTATTACTATGTTATTGCCACAGAACTGTAAAGAAGAAATAGGCAAGAGTGCAGTATCAGGTTTTCATAGACTGAACAAACTGGATTATTCAAGAGTGACTCAAGTTTCCTAACAAGCATGGAAAAGTCTGCATTAAGATAGCATCTCTATTTTCCCAAAATCAATCGCAACAGGCTGCATTTTAAAATCCTGCTTTAAACTCCCATCCTCTTTTTTATTTCAAGAAGGCATTTACTAGATTTACTACATTTGTAGATAAGGACACAACACACCAATAGTACCAGCGACCAGACCGTAGACCAGCATTAATACTCCAGTGACTAGAATATACACTCACAATGTTAAGAGAGATGCTCAGCTCTTGCAGCAAAGGCAAACCCACAACCATAAAGATCTGACACCATAGTTTTACTCAGAGGCTGTATGCTCATCAGGAAAAAAAAGGGAAACAAGATAAAAAAAAAAAATCACCCATCTTGAGCTGAAATAGAAAGCTCCAGGTTCAGCCCTCTCCATCCCTCTCCAAGGTTTCCGAGCATTTAAAGCACAGAGGTGCCTTCCAGCTCTGCCTTAATACCATCCCAAGGACAGCAGGACAATGACACCATAACAACTACAAAAAAAAGTGAAACTGTTCCGAGTTAATCCTGCAGTCACAATCTGCATTTTCACACCCAAAAACACCCCAAAATACACCTTCTTTTTGTATTGCTTCCTTCAGCATAGATTTCTAGATATTAATCAAGATCTAGATACACTCAGCCAGATAAAACCATGTACTGCATTTTTATTTATGTTTGAATTATATAGCACAATTTGATCAGATCACACATGAGGCTGTATCCTCACCCTGAATTTCAAACGGCTGCTGGTTTGAGCTGCAGAGCTCAGTTCCAAGAGCAGGGCTGAAGCAGGACAAGCGTAGCAGTGGTGACAGGCAAACAGCAACTGCAAATACCTGAGCCAGATCTGGCTCTCGCAATTTAAGCTTCCTTCACACCACCATAAAGCTCATAAAAAAAAAATAAAACAGTAGTATTACTGAAGCTAATCAATAAACATTAATCTTGGAACAACAACTTCCATCATGAACCTTTCATTTTAGCACAAGCATTGCTTTCCTCTCCTGAACCTCTAGAGACACTGAAAGATCTCACTGAGGAAAAAAGGCAGCAGCACAGTATCCTCCCGAGAGGCCAAGGGATGTGCTTTAAGTAGTGAGTAACCTCCTTGGTGAATCACTGCAAATTTCTCCCTGTAACTGCTAAGAGGAAATGAGATTGCTTTCCCTGACCTCCTCTTCACACCTGAGTAGCAAACAGGGAAGTAGCCACAAACGCGCCCAAGAGACAGTGGTGTTTCAGCAAGACCCCACCAGAGGCTCCAAAACCTCAAGGGATGGGCACAGCAGCACCTCGCCAGTGCCAGGGAAGAAGCCAGGCTCCAGTCTTCCCCAGAAAGCCTTCTGCTCACATCTCACCACCTCTTCACACCTTCCATCATCTGCATCTGAGAGGACTGCTGTTAAGGGTCTCTGGGAGCATCCCCAGAGACTCTGATGCTGGATGCTCACAGGGCTGTCCTTCAGGGGAGGGAGGCATGACAGCAAGAAGAGGGGCACTAACCAAACAGTTACAAACTACACCTGCTAATTATGCATCTCCAGAAGGGAGACATCAGCAGGAATGATCCCTCTTCCCTCAGCGTGCCACCAGGATGTCTTCAGAGCCCAGCTTTCTGGGAGAAGGGTTTGTGGGGGTTGCAAGTAATGACATTTAATTTGAAGGTTCACATTTGAAGAGAATATTTTTGGAAAGAGAAATCAACACGTTAACAGTGAGCAGGAGCACAGAGCAACATAATCCTTTCACATCCTGACAGGGGAGAACTGCGGAGGCCTGCTATGAAGCATCTCTGAATAACAGCATCTTCATTTTCTGAATATCTAATTAGGAGTTTCTATATATTGCAAAGCATCACTATAAGATATAATTTAGTTGGCAAACACAAAAGATCTCTCAGTCTTTATGCTTTTAGCAATCAAAATTTAAATCTGGATATATATCCAAGACATGCATGGCACAGGTAATTTTTTTCTTTTAATTCTAACAATTGCATTCAAATTAGCAGATTAACTCAAATCAGTTTTAAGCAAATGCAAACTGGAAGCAAATCAGCCTTCACCACCACCACAACAGCATATTTTTGGATGGTTAGTATCCTTACTCCTGTTAGTAGCTTCAAATACATTGAACATCTATCAAAGGGCAACAGACAAAATGAAACAAGTTTAGTCTAAATCTAAGAAGGCTACAGATGCCAGAACTTAGCATCGACTTGGACTTGAAACTCCCATATGCCAAAAAAACATTTGCAATTGTGTTAATTCTCACTGTGGGAACTGAAAGGCAGCTTCATACAACACAACGGGCAACAAATCCATTCCTTTAATTTCAGTCGCCCAATTTTAATTAATTTCCATCCAGGCAAACATTAAGTGTTTCTGCTGATCTTGCAGGCTGTAAGTTCATTTGCACAATAAATGCGGTCTAACAAGTCACCACATTTAAGCAAGTTGCTTCAGTCTTATCTAACTGCACAGTTTGAAAAGTCAGTGACGGGTTAAGTGAAACTCCACCCACGTCACAGTTTCTGGAGTTAAGCACAAGAAAACTGAAGAAGTTGCAGTCTTCTCATTGCAGGAGGGGTTGCCAGCAGGATTTTGACAGTTGGAGTCCATATCCTGAACTATGTGTATAGCCTTTACTCAGGAAGGGGAAAAAACACTTTCATTTTCTCCTACAAAATGAATGATCATATTCCAATGCTCCAGAGCTCCCCTTGCAAAAACAAACCAAAGACCCTCTGCTGCCTGGTCACGGTAGCTGCTGAAAAGAACGGTGAGGGAAAAAAGTAGGAAAACAAGTAAAACGAATTATATTGTACACATTTAAATAGGTCAGCATATAAACAAAACAGCCACAAGGCGTGTCTGTGCGAGGAGACACAGATCACTGCAGCATTAAAGCAGAGACCATCAGCAAGAACAGGGATTCCCCAGAGGTGGACCTGCCAGCAGAAAGGACAGTGGGGCAGCCAGGGACACAGCCTGTATGTAGCAGCAGCTGCCCCTCCACACATGGAGACTGAAGACCAGCTCCAGGTGAGCAGCAGTGGTGGGGGGTAAGTGTTGCTTACTTGCTACCCTCCTCCTGTGCAACATCAACAGCAGAGCAAGAGAACAGTGCCCTGGCTGCTCAGCTACTGAGCTACAAATCAGCATCACCAGAAAGCGGCTGCCCCTGCATCTCTTGTCTTTATGAACTTGCAACATTCCCCGAAACTAGTTTCCATGGAGAGCACAAAGGCTGCTTACACGTAGAACTCCTTCATGTACTCACACCACTCATTTCATTTAAAAAAAAAAAAAAAAGTTTTAATTTCCTGATTTCTGGGCACAATGAAAACTTCATTCTAGTACCAACTGGAGGTGTCTCTAACTGTTTTTAGCAGGAAACACCAAAATGCAAGAAACACAAACCAGCCCATTCCATCGTTTCACATCCTGGCACAAGAGAAGCATGGAGGCCCAGCACAAAGTGGCCTCTAAATGATAGATATTTAAAAACTAAAATTAAATTAAAAAGCTAATTAAATAAATGCTTTTACATATTATAAAGCACAGCCAGGAGACAATGTAGTCAGCAAATGCTACGCGTTAAGGGCACCTCTGCTTGCAAGCCCTCTTTCGGCAATGAGCTCAATTTAAACCTGAATATTTACTGCTTTAGAGACCATGTCCCACACATACCCGGTATGTTCTCTCAAGCACACATGTGCCAGGCCCCAGAACTTGCACCCCTTAGACCTATGCCACAAAAACAGCCTGAACAAAATGAAGAAAGAACCCCACATGCTCATACCAACATGAGCCTGGTCTGCACGCACCAGCAAAACACTTGGAGAAACATGGGCTACTTAGAAATGCAATCACAGCCATCCCTGGCATGCTGGCTTGAAGTGGCAATGGGACTGAATGCAATTCCAGCTGCACGGATTCCTAGCATTCCCAAAAATTAAGTTTCTGAGACCAGAACAAGGGAAGACTTGTACCTTTAAGTTTAATCAACTCTAGAATAAGACGTATTTTCAAACGGAACTATAACATCATTGATACTGTGCAGTGATGCAAGATGCCTTTAACAACAGTAAGCTGTGTGAGCAAAATGAGGGCTGCCCTCCCCTCCTCCAGCACATTTCCAGTCTCTGTCTGATGCAGCAGCTGTCAGAGTCCCAGGGGTTTTCAGTGACTACATTTTTAAACCCAGCCAGCCACTTCTGGTCCCATATACCACAAAGCAGAGCATTGCTAAACCTTTCCCATTTACTGCAGAAGTGCTTCAAACCTAAATACATTTGCGCCTTTAAGTGATCTGGTAAAGATCAGTACCCACTATTGAAATCTAGCATGAGCATCAGGCCTAATGAAGTTCTGAGCAGATAATCATCAATCCAGTAAAAGATGATCAATTTATTCTTTTTATTCCTCCACCACCTCCATTAGGAATGGAGACCTACCAGGAAACATCATGATACAGCTGCTGCACTGCTAACTTAAGACATCTGTATATCACAAACTACAGTACAGGAATGAAGCACCTTTTCTTGATGAACACATGAATAACATTAATAAGTATATTTAGAAATAATACTTAAATTTATCTCGGAGGACCAGTGCTATTCACATTTAATTCATGAAGAAGCTCTCTGTGGAACAGCAAATGCTGTTCTTCAAAATGTGACTCTTTCCAGTGCACTTCATTTCTAAAGTACAGCCTGTTATGATGAAGGGTGTTTCCCCCATATTTAGAACCCATTTCAGAAACCAGATTTACAGATAAAATGCTACAAAATTCATTAAAATATTAGTATGCACTACCATATCCTTAACTATGACTAGCTGCAGATAGCATTAGGAAATTTATAGTTCCTTCTACATAGGAGTTGACATTAAAGTAAAAATATCCATGTTTTACATCTTTCTGAAAGAGAAAACCAATAAACTATATACCAGGTTTCTTCACTGTATCACATGTCAATATTCATTACTCAAGGTTACAAAATAACTTCCACTAGAAATCCCTGTTCTACATACGAACTTTCTCCTGAAACAGAAGGGGCTGAAGGTTGAATCTCTGTAGCCACAGCCTTACATACTTCACAAATCTGTGGCTGCAAAATGTATCAGCATTTTTGTTCCAAAAGCCAAGTGCTCAATTTATGAAATATTCACCAGTTGTGTAAACACAGGAGCATATATTTAGGTAGCATTATGCTTTGGAAACAGAAAAAAAAAAAAACCAGACATCTCAAGAGTACATCATTTCTGAAGTCTTACAAAAAAACCTTAAACACAAAAAAACAATGCCTGTTTTACTGTTGATCATCATATTGAAAAAAAAAACAACAAAACCCTCACATGCCTCACCTAAACATCTTTATCCCTTTGTACCACACTGCTTCCCCTTTCTATCCCAGGCATCAAAAGCCCCAGTTCCCTAAACCTCCAACTTTCACTGGTCACAACTTGTAAAACTAAGTAATACAAAAATTATGATACTAAGGAAGCAGCTGAGCATGTCATAAGGAATAAGGCGGCAAAGAGAGCAGTTACCTCAGTTTTGTATGAAGATCTTTAAAGTCAGGCACATCAGGAAAATTCAGTTCATTATGTCAGTATACAAAGCCACTCAGGCGTTGTGTTTTGGTGTTTAATCTTACCTGTAATTATATAAGTAACTGAACAGACAGAACAAATAGCAAATGGGCAAACAAAACAAACAGTATTTCCAAAGCATCTCTCAAGGCCCTGATGGGAAGCTCAAAACCCTGATGAACACTGGGGCACATTACACCAAACAAAAGAAGCCACTGGCACTGGGCACATCACGAGCATTCCAGCTGCTGAGAAGTGGCTTGGTCCCTCCGAGGCACAACCTGCCTGCGAAATGGGGCCAGGGAATCCCCCACACTTCCCCCAAAACAGGCAGTGTTGGATTTGAGCTCAGAATCAGCTTTTTCCTTTAAGCAAGGGCAAGGTTAAAAAGGCAAATATAAAAGAAGAAATGAATTAAGTTTAAAGGAACAAACAGGTAAGGGCTGGGATTCTGATACAGCTTTGCCATGAGTTACTTGGGCTTAGGCGAGGAAAGCACCTTACACCTGTAAAGATTAAGCTGAACTTTCATACCTGAAACTAAGCAAAATGCAAGCCTGTGACTCAGAGACAAACAACAAAGGCTGCTACAAAGGACTTTTAGTGGCAGTGATCAGGTATGCAAGCTAGTAAATAGTAAAACTCACAACAGGGTGGGCAGAAGCTGGAACTGATTTGGCCCCAGCTGAGACCAGGCATCCCAGCAAAGCAGATGCAACTACAACTTCCAGCTGTTGAGGCTATTACTAGTGCCACACATAAGAAGATATGACTGTAACAGCATTTAACTTGGCAGAATCCATTAACAGAAAACCCAACATACATACTTATATATGCTTATGTGTGTGTATGTATAATATAATGCATGATGCTAGGGGTCCACAGATCACCTAGGGAAGCATCTAAAGGGACTGAGATAAATGTACCACCACTGAGGGAACACACAGCAACTCTTCAAGACAATCTTCAGTTGTAATACTTCCATGGAGAAGAAAAAACGTGTAATAAAAACCTCACAAAGACATACTCATTTCACTTAAATAAATTGTATGCATTTCCATGATTTAGGTTGTTCACTAGATCAGATAGATCTAGTGATATAGAATCAAAAGCTTTAAACAACTTCTGTGAAGATTATTCTTGTCCTCTCAAAGTCCTTCAAACACTTCATACTATGTGGCTTTCAAATCAAATACACAGCAACCCAGAATTTATTTTGCATGGAGAGCACATCACTACTAAACAGAGTCATGACCACAGTGTTCCTATTTTAAGGCCACCCAAAAGCACCAGTTCCATGCCTCTTTTGTCCTCAGGATTTCAGGCTTACATCCATTCATTCTTCTGCAGCTAGATATCACCTATTCTCATTCCTTCAGCAACGGCAACAAATAAATCCAGGTTATCAAGTTTTCTTCGGACTAGAAGTCAAGGAGGTGTAGATACACATGACCTTAACACCCGCCACTGTGAAGAATAAACAACACATCCACCTCCAGATGAATGACACCAAAACTCTGCATTTTCTACTCAAGAAAAATTACACATTTTTATTCTAACCCATTTTCAAAAGCAGGCTAAAAGGATGAGACCATTCAAGAAAGGTTAACTGTGATAGCTCCATTACAATCCATCTCAACTATCTTGCCATAAAGCAAAGACATCATGAAACATGCACATCACAGATGTTTCAAATTTTATATAGATAATGATTAGCCAGAAAGCTATCAGATTCACCTACAGCTGTGGTGAAGTTCTTGGGGGACTACGCTGTCTAAAGCCCTATGTCTCCCACTAGCATATGTAAGGGAAAAAGTTGCTTTCACTTGATGACTACCAGGAGAAAAGTGTCATTCTTCCATGCAACTTTCACAATAATTTCTTTGTTATCTCAGAAACAGATCTTGTTCTTGCTTTAGCTTTGTCTGAGCAACACCAGCCACTATTGGCACTCATTCACAACCAACAATAGTGCAGACCTGGCAGAGCACACCTCAGTGTCTCATTCAAGGTAGCCGCTGCTCAGAGGTCATGCAGTCTTTGCTTCCCTAGGGCTCAATGGGGGTTTTGTTCATAGAGTTTCTGCTAAGAAAGACTGGAATAAACTACTTCGTATAACTGAGAACAATTGTACCTACTTTAATGAGATACTACTGATAATTTTATGTTACTACCTTTGGTAGTAACTACTATGCTACTACCCTTATTTTAAAAGCTATTTTTATTCAAATGTTATTATTTGGAAGAACGTAGATGCTATTTTGAGCTCCTAACAGATAATGTTGACATTGTTGAATATTATTCAGTGGAAAATTAAAAAGCAGCTCAGCATCAGATATTAAATCAGGACAGTGCATAACTCACAAGCATTAGAGCAGTTAGCCCTCAACATCTGGGTGAGAAACACAGTCTTGCCATTATACAGAAAGTACACATTCTTCTTCATTTCTTGTGTATTTCTTAGATTTTGCATATAATTCGAAAGGTGCCTTGTTGCACTTACAAATATGCCAACTCCAACAGAGTGAAGCGTCTCAGAGATTCATTTAAGGGAAAAAGAAGACTAAAACCACCCTGTTTCTCAGACTGCAAAACATCCGTGCACAATGCACTCCCGGCCCCAAGTCAGTGCCAGGCTCTAACGCGAACCCGCGCTCCCTCTGTCAGCAGAAAGTCGAACGCGGATCTGCGCGCATCGCCGGAGCCACGCTCCTCCTCTGCCGGGCCCTCGCCTGACTCCGGCTTCGCTCCCAGCCCTGTGCCCGCACCTACAGCGGGTCCCCCCAGCCACCAGAGCACGAGCAAATCAACAGTTCCCAGACTCAAGAATACAAATAATCCCTATTCAAGCCGAGCTGGATGGATAAATGGTAATGAACCAGGTGCACGGGCTGCGTGTTTCAACCAGACCAGCTATAGCATTGACACCCAGTGGCCACAAGTAACTGAACTTGAAAAAACGTGTTTGAGAAACCTTGCACTTACCTCGATGAAGTGGGAGAAGCTCCAAGTGTGTAACTTTCTGAGCAGCCTGGCACTGACACAACCAAAGGAAGGTTTTAGGGCAACATGTGTCCAAGGTAAAACACAGGGACTATTTAATTCGGAGAGGCGAGTACACGCGTATTTATCGGCCACCAGTGACTGGCAGGGTACGTCCTGCACCCTACCAGAGGGTAGCCCAGCCAAAAAACATGCCAGTAGCGGCTCTCCCTGTCACAGCAGAGGCATGTGGGCACAGGAAGAGCTCAATCTGTCAGAGGGAGTCATGGAAAAGTTGCTAAAGCACCACAGGAAAAGCAGCAATAAAATAGGAAGTGCCTTGTAAATTACACAGCTAGTGGAGTTTGCTCACTTGAATTTGGGATTTCTTTACTTTGATTTTATTTTGGTTTTTAGCTCTCTTCTACTCATTCTGAAAAGGCACTTGATGCATCTGGCTTTTTTCAAGGAGACTAAAATAACAACAGGAAAAAAAAAAAAACCACCCTTTTCAAGTGACAAGTTACCTCATTTAAAAGTTGCCAGCTATCAATCATTTCACTCTTGTTAAGGGTTTCCATGAAAGATGTCTTTAGACAATTAGCCTTTACATTTTTTAGTCAAACACATTAACAGAAACTAACAAATTACCCTAAAAGAGCTTAAAAGCCTCCAGTTAAAAATTAGTTTAGGATTAACTCCACTTCCTTAGCAGAATGCTGTTTACCTCTAAAAAATTAAATTTACAAAAAACTGATGTGACAGTTAAAAACAGATGTGCAATTAAAAATACACAAATACAGGGTTTGAGTTAACACTGTTTTGTAAAAGGCATGTAATACAGATCCTCAGAAGCAAAGCAAAGAGTTTGGCTGGCCCTAACTGAAACTGTCACGAACACACCAGAATGCTCCGATGCTATGTGCGCAGCTCACACATTTATTGCCATCATTTAATCTCTGAGGAGATTTAATCTCTGAGGAGTCTCTGTCTTCATACAGAGGGCTGAAGCTCATTCTGACAATGCTCCCACACAACCGTGCTGCAGAACTACGCGTCTGCCTCCGCTGTGAGCAGGGGCACAGGTGAGCGATGGCCCTCTGCACAGGCCTCCGAGGAGCAGGGTTTGTTCGCAGCAGCATCTAGGCTTTGCCACGCACAGGGATGTGGAGCTGGAGGGTACCACGGGCCTCGCAATGCCACCACCACGGTGGGCAAAGGCCAGTGTGGCCTCACAGACCCACGCGAAGCAACACCATGTGCCCAGGACAGTGGCCAGCCAGCAGCTCCCTCAGGACCTGGGGGTGAAGCAGCGTTCAGAAGCCGGCCTTACAGCCTGACTCTGAGCAGACGCAGCCTCTCGGACCCAGCCTGTACAGGTCTGAGCACAAATCCCTACAGCCAACAGGTTACTACTGCTGCCCGCCTGCTACGGCTACAGATAGTGGGACAGAGTTTCCTCCTGCAGCACTATTTAACAGGAGAAAGACGCTCCCGCAACCAAGGTTTAACAAAGCCATCAAGACAAATACAGCAGCTTACTCATTAAACACGCGGTATTTTTCCAACCCTTGTCCTGCCTCCGGTCTTTCCCCATCCCTGTTTGCTTCTGCCCCCTCTCCGTCACCTGAGGGCAAACCCCGCTGCTGGCGAGGCCGCCCCTCACCCCCCATCGGGGCCAGCCAGCCGCAGGGGGAGGCGATGGTGCCCCTACGGAGCCCAGGGCCACCCCTCGACACGGGTGTTGAACCCCGGCCCCGGCGGCCGCCCTGGGGGACCAGGAGGCGGCGGTGTTCTCGACGGGTTTGCCCGGGGATGGCGCCGTGACACGGCGTGAACTTTTGCTTTCGGCGGGGCAGGGCGGGGGGGGGGGAGGCGGATAGGCGGAGAACGGAGAGCGGGGGGGCTGCAGCCCCAGCCCCTCCTGTGCCCCACCGGGGGGAGGGCAAAACCTCTTTTTTTTATCCTCTTCGGCTTTGCCGCTGAGGACGGGTGAAGTCGTATTTTAAGGAAAGAAAGCAGCAGCACGGAGCTGGAGCGCTGCAAAGTGTGCGGCGGGTAGCGCGCTCGGCAGTTCGCAGCCCCGCGGCTCCCTCTGCCCGGGTGGCACCGTGTGCAGCGCAGAGCACGGCGCCCGCACCGCCGCGGCGGATTCTCCCGGGAGCCCCACTCGGGTGCGGTGTCCCCTGCCACCCGCTCCTCACCTTCCAGCCGGCAGAGCTGTTGCTGTCGCCCTTATCCTTGAAGTAAGGGACGCTCTTGACCATCCACTCGTAGATCTGGGAGAGGGTGAGCCGCTTCTCGGGGGAGCTCTCGATGGCCTTGGTGATGAGGTCCGCGTAGGACAGGTTGCCCCAGGCGTTGCGGCGCGACGAGCTGCTCTTGCGGGGCTGCCCGGACACGGGGCCCGGCGACAGACCGGCTACGGGTGGTGGCACCGGCGGCACCGGCGGCGGTCCCGGCGGGTGAAGTCGGCAGCCGGCCTCGGGCGCTGGGAAGTCGCCGCAGCGGCAGGCGGCCGCCTCCGGGGGGGCGGCGGCGGGGGGCAGCGGTGCGAAGTCCTCGCTCTCCTCCAGCAAGCTGAGGTTGCTGATGAAGTCGGCGCCGAGCGCTCCTGAGGCGGCGGCACTAGCCGCGGCCCCGGCCGCCCCATCGGGCTGCCCGCCGCACGACGGCGCTGGGCTGGAGGTGGCCGAGCTGGGCGGGTTGAACTCCGGCCGCGGCAGGGGCCAGGTGCAGGAGCGTGGCCGCGGGAGCGGCTCGAAATCGGGGTCGATGTCCACCAGCTGCGGTGCCTCGGCCATGGTGGGGCCGGGGCGGGAGCGCGACGGCAGTGGGGCGGCAGGGCTCAGAGCCGCCGCCCCATGCAAGCTCCGGGCGCGGCCCCGACAGCGCGGTCGCCAACTCCCCTCGCGGCTCTGGCCCCGCCGCCCTGCCCTTGTCCGGCTCCCGGTTCCCTGCCCTCCTTGGCGGTAGCAGCAACAGCAGCAACGACCCGACCGCCCGGCGCACACCGACTAGAGCGACCGCCCTGAGCGGGCCCGCCTCCAGCCTTCCTCCTCCTCCTCCTCCCGGCGGGGTGGGACGGCCCGCGCCCCGCCAATGGCAGCGCCGCGCGCCCGCCCGCCTCCCGCCGCGGGGCCGGTTTGGCAGGAGGGTGCCGATGCCCCCGTGCTGTTTCTGGGTGGTTTTTGTTTTCCGGCGGCGGAGGGGTTGAGAAGCTGCGGCCGGTCGGCGGAGTCCCCTCACACGCACACATATCCCCGGTCTCGGCGCCGCGGAGGGGCGGTGCGGGGCTCCCCTGTCCCTCCGGAGAGCGAGTGCCCTGCGACCGCCGGGAGCCAGGGAAGTAACTGCTCGCACGGCCAGCTGCAGTGGGGGCCACTGAAAATGCCCCCGAGAGTGTTTCTACTTTGTTTGCTGTCGGTGGGGTCCTACCGCCCGCACCGACGGCCCCGCTGCCCGCCGAGACCGGGGATCGGAGGAATCTGGGGGCATCCCGCGGTTGCAACGGGGCTGCTGAGGGGGTGCACGGCGGACGTGGTCGAGTCCCGGCGGCTCCCCGCTAATCCCCCAGCAGCCCGGCTGCCTGCCCCTAGGACCGTGAACCGTGGGCTGCGGCAGCTGCCCTCCCTGCCTGCCTCCCCCCTTCCTTGCCTGTCAGGACGGCTCCTCGCCAGAGAGTGTGTGCGCCTCCCGGAGTGATAAACCTCCTCTTCGGCTGAGCGTGTTTTCATACCGGGAGCTGGTGGTTTGTTCCGTGGGCAGGCACGGGAGCTCGGGATAATTTCATTGTAAGTCAACTATTAAACATGCTTTATATATTTTCCCGGCAAAGCCCAAGGCCACACTATTTGGCCTTCGAGAGAATACTGTATACTGATGGGACTTTCAGACTTATTGGGAATACAAGTAAGGGTTGTATTCCTTCTTTCCAAAGGGGCAGAAGTTACAGGACAGGCACCTCTGCCTCCCGACCCCATAAACGTGCAAAGAGATAGATGTTTGAGGCAACACAGAAGTGTTACTCCGTTTAAAGTTAAAAGGAAGACATTTGCTTACGCTAGGGAAACGATCCCAGGGATGAAGCACGACTCAACACCATGTTCAAACTGGCAAACCATCGTTTTCAGAAAATCTGGTTTGTTTCCATAGAGGGAGTGCTTTTGGGAAAACATACCTCAGACACGGCTTAATATGTCACAGAATTCACAACCAGCCATGGCATTTGATGTTGCCTGTCGAAGAACCACTGGAGTGAGGTAACTGTCACCGGTGAGCCAGCAAACCTGTTACTCTCCCCTCCTCTCTGCATCAAGGCAGGGAGCGTTACTGGAATTTAAATGTGGTCATTGTTCCCATAAAAATATTTTCTGAAAATGAGTAACAATAATGAAGGAGAGAGAGCATGAGGCTGGATTTAGGCCCACAGCATGTAATTTAGTGACAGATCATACATCTACATGCACACGCCGTCTATTATGAAAACACCTTTTAAGACATGTGATGACACCTAACTGCATAGTCAGTGCAACATATGCAGAAGTGCGGTGTAACTGATCAAATTGTAAAGCACTGTTTCTGTCATGTTTATTTTCTCAAATACCAAAGGTGATTATACCTTATTATAGATTGGCTGCTTGTCAAATTTCAGAGTCGTTTTGCCTGTAAGTCATTTCTATGTTTTCCAAACCCTTTAAAGGACTCAACCCACAAATGTGCATTGTTTAGTCCACAGATTTTAGAAACCCCCTTTTCCAGTTTAAAAAAGAAAAAAATAAAGAGAAAGAAAAGCAGCCCCAGTTCAACCTAATAACTTGCATGCCACGTTTCAGCTTGGAACAGCTTTATCTGGCAGCATTACACAACTCAGCTACAGTAGTTGCCCTGCACTGAGGGAGAGCACCCTGCCTTGGAGAAGCAGAGATTATATAATGGTGAGGAGCAGCCAGGGACGCGCAGCTAATGGACGTGTTTAAATGGGAGCCAAAACAAAAGAACTGCCTGAGAACACTGAAACGTTTTCTTTTTCTTTCCTTGGTGTCTGAAAAAAAACCCAAACCCAGCCTAAGAGCCAGGCTGGCACCTGTCCTGTGAAAGGAAATGGATTTATTACCTGGGCTTTCTCATGAGGGTTTTTTTAAGTCTTGCACTCCTTGCTTTTTACTTTGTCAAAAGTAGAAATGTTATTCCCTGACCTCTACTGGTATATGCAGATGTTGAAAAAAAAAAGCCAGCTTTCCTTTGTCATATGCCAGTGGTGGAAACTGGAAAGAAAGCTACTGCTAAGGGATTTCAGCACTGGTGTGTTCCTAGTTCAGTCTGGCTTGTTCTGCAGGGTAAGGGCTGTATTGCCCTTTCTTCACCCTACATGGCATTGCCGTTGCTCACTGTGCCTTCTCAGGGGGCTCTGCTACATTTGTGCCCCACATCACTGGTATGCTTGCAGCTCAAAACATAGCAGTGGATACAGAAAGCAGTTTTCAGTGAGGGGTGAGGGACATGGGGTAGAAAGTAATAAAACTAGAGCCTTCAAAATGCTGCACTTTCTTGGCAAGTGGGGCCCCATGGCTCACAATGCAACAGCCACTGCAGCGGGGGTTTTGACTATTGCATGCTATCAGCTGGGCCAAGGTCTGCTGAGGGTTGGAGGAAGGATGAAAGTTGATGAGACAATGCAGTGCACTTGCCTGTGATGAGTAACCCAGACAGTCTGCTCTTACTTCAGCTTCACTGCCTGGGTGAGTGAGCCCTTTTGTAAGGCCCCTGTCCACCCATACATGATCCTCTTCTTTCCTCATAGGATTTCTTCTCCCCATCAAGTATTTGGGGATTGAATCCCTTCATGTCAACCAATTTTAGAGTAAAAGCAACGAAGTGACACATATGCCAGGAGGGTCACATGAGCTGTGTGCTCTAGCCCCTCTCTCCCAGTACACCCCAACACCACTGACCACCCTTAGAACATGCTGCTGTGAACAAATCCACCCATTTGGCTGCTGAAGGGAGGCTTCCTCCTACTAAAACATCTCAGCATAGCAGTGGCTCAGTACAAGAAATTTTACTGCATCTACAAATGACAGCGTTAAGTTTATCTCATCTCCCACAATGCTGAAATGCTGATGGATGCACCACAATTCATTTTCTACTCCCACGGCCCTCCTCCTACACTCCACCTTTTCATTTTGCTACTCCTACTCCTGCTCCCGTTTTCCACTCCTCTACAATACAATATCTCCTATCATCCTTAGCATTGACTTGTATCTTTTTTTTTCTTTTTTTTTTTTTCCAAATTAAAGACTTGAAGATTGCCTTTTATCATCACTGGAATAAAGCAGAGCCTTCTATTCATATTCTGTGTTTGAGGCAGCCAAAATAAAGGATCTGTACTGTCTTTTTACTACTGTCTGTATAATGCGTTTTTTGAGGTTTTGATCAAATTCAGCTAGAGATTACATGAAGTTGAAAGCACTCATACTCTATGTACAGCTTTTTCTTACATGTGTGTGCATGTTGAGGGAGTATAAACATTTTAACAGAACAAAAAGCAATCATAAAATGCCAGTTTGCACCTGGTATCATAAGAGCTGGGAGAATAAGAGCTTATTTTCTGAGGAAGGGTGGGGGAGTTCAGCACCTCCAATTTCTTCTCACATCTCTCAGAAGAGACTGACTATGGTTTCTAGTCCATGTTTCCGAGGAGCTTGGGTACCAGAAGGGTGGTGTGGCACCTCAGTCATCACCTCCCTTCCCAGGGTGACTGAGGGCCTCCCCACACAGCAGGGTTTGGGCATGTCCTGGGTAGGCAGAGAATTCACAATGCCCCTCTAAGGGAGTTCAGAGTGTCTGAAGAGCTCCCAACTGGTCTGAGGCTTCCTACACAGCCACTGGAGAAAGGCAGTCTCTGTACTGCTGTGAGCTACCTCTTAGGAGGGGGCATCACTCCCCACCAACCCCACAAACCCCAGAGGGAGTCTATGGACCTGGTAATCCCTCACCACAGTTTGGTAGTGATAATGCCTCTGCTCCTTTTTCATCCTGTCCTTCACCTCCTGCCTTGCACAGCAGTACCCAAAGGCAGGTTGGGGTCCAGCTGGCCCAGGGAGAGGTGGGTGTCACACTTAGGGTCATTCAGTGGTCAATGGAGAGAAACACATGCCCCCCCCAGATGGTGGAGCTGACCAGTCAAGGGGATGCCAGGATCTTGCTGTGAGTAGTTCACATTCATTTCCAGCCAGCTACCTTCAGGTCTGCAGATTCCACCTACCTCATTTTATAGTACATGGAAAATGTGCAATATCTGACTCCCTTGCCATCATACCCCCAAGATTTCGGGGCTCCAAAAGTGCCCAGTGGCTCAGTGCAAGCCAAAAGGGCAGAATGAATCTAATCTCAAGGGACCACTTACTCAAGCAAAACAAGCAGCGCTCAGCCTGCCTGACACAAACTTTTACGTTATTTCTTGTTATCCACTGTACACTAGCACCTATCTACCACAGAAGAGCTGCAGCCCTCCTGAGCTGAACAGCAAGAAAAAGGCTGTGCCACACAGCATCAGGTTAACAGGCTAACTGAGCACTGCGGAGAGACAGCGAAAGAAAGGCAAAACAATTAGTTCTACTTTTCAGGGGGCAAATTGGGCCACCATGAACCCACATAATGTGCAGAGGACCTCACGGAAGACACACAGGCAGAGACAGACTCTGAAGGTCTGCCAAGACCCAGACCTTAGGTTTCAAGAACTTAATGTCACCAAAGAGCTGATAGGGTGCTTGCTGGTGAGGGGTTGAAGCTGCCTTGCCTCAGGTCCATCTCCTGCTACACAAAGGGGAAAATCCCAAATGCTCCCCATAGAGGCAGCAGGGCCCTTCTAGATTTACATCTGTATGACTGAAATGAGGGCCACACGCTGGCTGTGCTGGCTGCCTGCCCCACTGGACATGTTTCAGAGTCGGGAACTGCCAGATCCTCACACAGTGTGGTGCAGTTCCAGCATCCAGAAAGCCTCCAGGCAGCTTATCCCTTCTCAGAGGGAAGGGGGAACTATGGCTGATGGTGGGAGAGCTGCCAAACACCATCTCCTTCATCTCCTTACCACCCGCAGCAGGGAGCTGGGCTGCTGTGACCGGGGCTCTCGCAGCAGCTGCTGCATCCTCCTCCTCCTCTTCCTGCTCCTCCTTCTCTTCCTCCTCTTCTTCACCACCAGCAATTGACAGTGAGTCCTCAAACTGGACAGCAACAACCTGCAGCTAAAAACCTCCTCCTTCCCCAATTTCTCTGTAGTATCTTCAGTGGCAGACAGTGGCCAGAGCTATCTGTGGGCACTGCTGCCAGGAGGGGCAAAAGGGAGCCATCAAGAGGAGTGAAGGTGGGAAATGCTTCCCAGACTGGGAAAAGGAGAGAAATCTCAGTACAAACCTACTGGCTGCTGAGGTTGGACCACCCTGGCTTTAAAGAAATGCTGCAATAAATATTTAGTTACATCAATTAAAAAATAATTTAGCATTAATAAAATGTTTTTTCATTAAAAATAGCTAGTAAAAATATTTACTATGTATTTTTGGACAATTTCCTTTGATGTTGTTCATACCTCATTTGTTCTCAGCATCTGCAAAAATGTAAACAAGATTTGAGGGCAGGGTTTCATGGAAACCATTTCTAAGTTGTGCTGTTTAAAAGAATCAGAATTTTAAGTTTCTTTGTTCAAGAGCTCATGTCAGAAGCACTCCTATGCTATGCTTTTCCAGTCAAAGAAAAGAAATAATAAGAGGACTTTACTGGTTAATGTGTCTCAAATTCCTACTAAATGTAGCTCTTAATAGCATTTGGACAGAACTATATTCACTGAATGAGCTCAAATGAGGCATAAGTTACCAGGAACCAGTGTGGTGCCACATTTCATGAACAGAAGAAGAAGGTAAACTGAAGAAAGTATTTGACAGAAGCTTACCTCTCAACTCTCCCAATCTAGGCTCAACACCTCCTATTTAAATAGATACCCTCTTGCATCCTGTATACACCTCCGTAAGTGAAAGACTGAAGAACAACAGAGGCAATAAACAATCCTTACCAGGATGGATACAATAAATACCAAAGGTAGTGTCAGTGCAGCGATATCTGGTTTTAATGTGTCATGTACAATCACTAGCTGTGATGTAAAAACAGAAGGCAAGAGTTTATCAGGTTTCAGGTTCAGCTGAATCACCCGGCCCACCCCTATGCAAAGGCCAATGTGCCTGGAAGTAAACACAGTTCAAGCGGTGTGTACGTTTTCCAGGGTGTTGGGTTTCTGTTTTGTCGTAAATATGGTCTCTTACAATATTCTCCCACATCCTACTGTCAATGTTTCAACATTTTCAGGTGCGTTTTTCATTTCTTGTTTTCCTTGATGTATAGCTGGAGGAAAAACTGACTAGCTTCGCATGATAGCTTTTGTATATTAAATAATTTTATTGTGTTTGAGCAACAAACTAAAAGCAGGACGCTTGACAGTTACAATATAATTCAGTGGCTTCTCTTCAGCCTGTAGGAAGGAAAATTCACGGCTTGGTACAATGCAGTGCTTGACAACTATTTCATCTTCCTTTCCTTTGTTTCACTGGAAAACTGATAGCTACCTGTCATCAACAAGAAAAATAATTTATAGCCAGAACCAACAGAGGGGCTGTGGTATAATAAAAACTTACTTTTTAAAACAAATATTTTTCTCCATTGTTGAATTCATGCTTCAAAAGCATATTTCTATACGCGTACAACTGTATTTTCATACAAATGAATGTATTATGTATACGCTGCACAAATGCATATGCATGATATTGTTATATATATTTTACACTAAATTTATATAGATGCAGACATGCTGAGACAACAATAGTAAGACAGTATTTTGGCATATATGCATATATTCCTGTGCTGCTGGTGACTAACACAGTGCAGGAGGCAGTGTTTGGGGAGGATGCTCAATAGGTAAGGTCTGTAGTGTATAAATGGTTTAAATGTCCACAGCAGGACGATGACACCAGGTAGCCACATCCTCTTTCTTCTGTGAAATGCAGTAACTCTGTGCTGCCTTTTTTACCTCTCTGTAAAATAGGTATAAAAATATCTGCCCATTGCAGCTCTGTTGGTTAAGAGTTTAAGTGCTCTGAGATCTGGTGCTGCCAATGCAAACCTTGCTTATGCCTGGTCTGCAAGAAGAATATACTGATGAAACTGAAACCAGCAAGGTCCCAGTGGCAGGTTGTACCTAAAGGCAAAGGCACACCATGTACTGCCCTGAAAACAGATAAGAAGAGCAACCAGCAGTTTCAATTTTACATTTGCATCTGCCAAGCCCAGAATAGTGAACCTCAACCAGGATGAGACGAGCTCATGACGTGTGACCAGCAATAGGAAGGCACGTGGCAGGCAACAGCTTGGTGGCTTCTCTTTTTATTCAAGAAGGAGATGGGGATCTCTGATGAGATTTAGGAGGGGGCTGAAGGTGGAGAAAAGCATTGGATGCAAAGGGATAAGTAGCAGGGCTGTTCAGACCCATCCACCCACACCTTACAGAAATGCTGCTTAGATGCAAAGAAATCAGCAGTGGCTCCCTGAAAGCCTCCCACTTTCACTCTTTGCTCCACTTGTGGCTACCAACCCTGCTGCCTGGTGAAGCAGCTTGCAACAAAAAACCCAAAACCCCTAAAAACACCAAGCAAATAAAACTAAAGTAGAGTCTCAGGCAGCAACTGGACTCTCTTGTACCCCCTTTTTGCTGAGGTGGGGATCAGTTCATTGAGGCACAGACTCACAGGGACTCCTCATTCACTCTGATGAGAGACAGAGCTGCTGGAGAATAGAAAATGCAATGAAGGGGTCAGAGGGGAAGGGCTGAGTGGAGATAGAAAGAAAGGGTGGGTGAAATAAGGAAACCAGAAAAAGAAGTCACAACAAGGGGGAAAAAAGTGAGAAAGGAGAAGAAAAAATAGAAAGGAGGAAAATGAGCACAAAACAATGAAATAAATTAGACTTGGGCAATGTATGAAGAAGGAGAACATGTATCAAACCACCCACAAGAATACTTACATGGCACTGAAGGACTCTTATTCCAGAGCTGTGGCTCTAACGGACAACTGGCAACCTCCGCAAGTATCCAGGGCAGGTATGCATGGATGTCTTCTAGAGGGCTCACCCTGGCCACATTCACACCCCCACCTTGCAGAGATTCAATGGAAGAATGGATCCAGAGCTCTTGCCTCTGGTGCAGTCAGAAGTAATTTTGCATTTCCAGTTTACACTGCAGTGAAGTTCAGCCGGTTGAGTGTGTACTGCAAAGTTGGTCCCGCACCTTCCTTTCTGTTATGCATCATCTAGTCAGCATTTACTTTCCCTTTAATCCTGGGGAATGGCTGACATTGCCCTGCAACACCCACAGGTCTCGAGTAAGCACCCCCGGGCTGCGTTTCCATGTGGTGTTCCCAAGAGTGCTGCAAAAAGTCACGAGATTTGGAGTTGGCAAAGGAGCCCTCACCCAGCAGTGCTCTGTCCAGAACAGCCGGGCACAACACTCTGACTGACAGGCTCGGGGATGCCAGGGACTGACAGCTCTTGATGAAGTGGTGTATCAAGCAGCCAGCTGCCCTCTCCTTGACCCACCTGAATAAATGCCAAGGCACCCTCAGCATTTCTTGCCAGCGTTCTGCCCAGGAAGACCCAGCAGTGATGGCCTCTGAGTGTCTGGATAAAAAACTAAGAAGGACTCAGGAGTCAAAATAAAATGGACAAGGGGCAAAAATTAATTTTGAAGAATTTTTAACATACATGAGTTTGTTAAAAACTTGAGGCTTGTACAGTTTCATCGCAAAACTGTATTTTTATATTACAGAAAATTTGGTGCCAAAAAGCAGGACTGCTTATATCTCTTCCAGACCAACCAGATATGTTTTCCTTCCAGTTGATATCTTCTTATAATTATTCTTTACTGAACCTTTCCTTACAGCTTTTTCCTCGTTTCTACTTGAACACCTATCTTACCCTATATAAAATCTCTGTGGTGTGGGTGAAAAGTCACTTTGCAAACAAGCAAGAATACTTTTCCCACAAGACTCAAAAAGCATTACCCTCTCTGCACATCAAGCTTCCTGCAAAATAAGAATTCCGTAAGGAAAAAGAAGAAACACAATGATAAATGCTGAAAGTGTTGTCAAGGCTTTAACACAGCCAGCCAGAGCTGCCTTCTCTGTTGTTCCTGAGCAAGCCTTTCCAGCCACCCATGATGTCAGGAGGCGCCATTCAGACAAATAACAGCAGCCCACATCTCTGTGGATTCTCTTCAGCTTCCATAAATAGGCACTTTCTTTGCTGCTCCTTCATACGAATCTAATGAGTAGGGGTTTTCTTTTAATACTGGAACTAAATCAGGAGTGCGAATACAGGCACCAGTCTGACCCTGGCTAGATCCTTCCTCCCAGCTCTCTGTCAGCAGAGAGGCACTCATCGTGTGAAGCAGATACACAGCTTCCTCCAGGGCAACACCCACAATCCAGCACATGTAACCTATCCAAAGTCAGCTTCCCAAACCAGGCAGGCTCCATGCCTCAGCATGCCAGAAAGCACAGAGGTGAGGAAAGGACTTACCCTCTCCAGAGCCCCAAGGCCATGGAGAAGGAAGCTACAGAGGCATTAGCCCAAGGCTGGGAGATGAACTGGTTTGTCACCAGCAGTCTCCAGGTCACCCTTAGACTGACTGCTGGACAATAACTGTGTTTGACGCTCCTTGTCTTATGGTGTTAGCCCCTGCATCATTCAGACCCTCCAGGGTACCACCGTGAACCGGTTCTGAACATCTGGCAACTTGGACAGAGGAGAAAGAGTGAAGAAGGTGGCATTCAGTCATCTTACAGAGGTCTCTTTGAAGGGTGGGAAGGATAAGAAAAGGAGAAGACAACAAAGAGTGAGGACAACGGCAAAGAAGCCCCAAAAGATGTCAGCATGTTCCTAAAAAGCTATCAAAATGTGGTAGCTGAGAGGGGAAATTGTAAATCTCACCGTTGAGTACACTGAATTTCTCAGCAGATGACTGGTTATCAATGGTTGTAGTTTACAGACAGTAATGTCCAAATATTTGTGACTCACCAGGACAGTTCCTGGTTTTATTTCCTTTTCTGACAGTTTTCAGGAATATGCCTTTGTCTTCCTGCAGTCTTGCAGCATTACAGATTTTCATTATAACCTTTCCCCTTATTTCTTGTTTCTCTAGGGATAGGACAGTATTCTGTGGCCCAACACAGCACAGAAGAAAGTCCCTGCAGACCACTTCCATTCCCTCTTCAGTTTTCAGCTTGACCCAGCTGCAGGTGAGAAAGGACACTCAGTGGTTGCTGGTGCTGTGAAATCATCAGAGTAGCTCAATGGCCTGATGGGTGGCTTGCAAATCATCAGCTGTGGGTCACTGGCACATAGATTGCATAACTCTTCATCCCAAACACTGCTGTTACAGCATGGGTAGCAACTGGCTCCGTGAGAAACCCCAACATTTTCTTATGGTGGTCAGAAAAAACATCTATTTGAGCACCTCTGTGGAGTCATGGAAATGGGTCTAAAAAACACCTACATCAATGGATGATTTCTTTGATATTTTAATCAAATTCATGTGCCAATGTCAGAGAAAATCAGCACGTTTCTTCCCCAGTGGCGCTACTCTCTAGCTGACAGATTGCTGCATGTGCAGCAATGTCTGAGCAGCCAACAAGATCTGCAGCTGAGCCAGGAAGTGGGTAAGAGCCATGAAGGTAAACACAAGGTCAAGAAAATGGCTAGAGCAAGTGCAAAGGTAAATGCTAAGCAGAGCACTGACAGGCACCCAGAAGGGGTTTTTCACAAGCATGCTGGCATGCTGTGCTGCACAGCTTGCTCTGCTCTCATAGGTTTCAAGCAAAAGCAGCCTGTGACAAATATTTTGAGAGTGCTTCGCGGGAATCGAAGCTGCGAGATGTTGAATCTGCCCTGGCAGAGCCAAGCACAAAAAGTGGCGAATGAACTTTTTCCGACACAGATTGCACCACGGAGTAAGTTTCCTGATCTGCAGAGACTTTTTACACTTCTTGTCATAGGCAACCCTGCCATGAAAAAGTAGTTTCTGGAAACCTCTTCTGCAAAACCTTGGTGGCATATCTTGGTTGAATCAACTTGGGGGGGGGAAGGCCAAGAATTTCCCAAGTCATATGAAAGACCGATGAAAGCTGTTGAACACTCATGTTGGGCATCATCTTGCAGCAGATGAGGAGAGCAGCCTGGCAGCTGCTGCACTCAGCACGGTAGCAGCACCGTGTTTTTCCCTTATGGATGATTCACAAGGACTTGGTGAGGAAAGAAGGCAATTCGTGATGGAGATTTCTTCTAATGCAGCGAGTTTAGTTAGAAACCAAAAGAGCAACCCAGGCCGTTGGAAATAATTCAGAAGTATGATTTTTCCTCTTGAGAAGATAACAGCTTTTGTTAGCCATATCACTGTGGGCACAGCAAGAACGTGGGAGAAAAGCCCTATTTCTCAATATAGTGCATGTGGCTTGCACAAATCCTTTGCTCAGCTTCGTTGGGGGAAAATGGAGTTAATTAACTTGTTATGGCAGTAAAACGGGCCTCTGCTGCCTTCTAACAGGATCTCCAGGCAAAGGGGAAAGTACCTGCAACCTTCCAAGTCGTAAGGGGGAAGTGCAGCTTTCAAGCCTTTTTTGTGCTGACCAAAGCTTCTGGGGAGACAGGCATTTAAGGGCCTGTGTGAGGCTTCATTTACCAGTTCAATGTGTGGGTAGGATTCACCTGTCATGACTCAGGCATCCAAAACTTAATGTTTAGCTCTTTGAAGGACCTTCAGCTCCATTTGTAGCAGAGGAAGAAAAATAAGACAGAGAAAATCCACTTATCCAAATCCTGGCCTGAAAGCCAGGCGAGCTGAGCAGTTCCCTGGTTTGATGTGATGGGAACAAGGATGACCTGGACGCCTGTTACCTTCTCACCCCTACGTCTTGGTGCAAAGCTCACCCTTCCTGCAGGCTTTTAGAGACATGTACAGCTGCTTCAATAGCCCATGCTCATTCTCTAAGGGTAACCCCAACCCTCACAAAATCAGACATCAGCATGTCAATGAACAACAGTTGGTACACTTTGGCTCTGGCTCAGACTTTACAGTCACAGCCCTGACAGGATGCTGACCAAGAAAGGCCTCCCTCAAAGCAGTATTAAAAAAGCATAGTCTACCTTCACAGCTGTCAATCAACTGCCGTTTTTTCAGGCCCATCAAATTCTTGATCCAATCTACATCAAATATCAACTGATACTTCTGAGGCAATTTCTGTGTTTGAAGACAATGTGTTGCCTAGCACCATCACTTCAATTCTGGATGGAAAAGCTTCACATATTGCTAAGTTTTGAGATAACTTACAGGTGCCCAACGGCAGTGAAGACTGAGAATGTGTATTTTCTTTCTACGAAGATGAATCTCATCATTCCAGACGAGAAATAGAAGGCAGCAGCCATGCTATATACAACATTATTTTTTACCCACAAAGATCTTCATTTGTAACTGCAAGCCGTCTTCTTTTCTGTAAAATAAGTTCAAAGCTAAATATAAAATTTTGTTTTATAGTACTGTGTAATTAGTATTAATAGGATTAATAAAAGACTGTTATTTAAAAGCATCTTTGTACTCTGTTTTTATAAAAGCTACATAAATTAGTAATCTATGAGTGTTGTTCAACCTCTGCTACTGAATTTACTTCAAAATGCCATGCCAGTGTTGTAGACTTAATGACAACTTAAAAATTAATATGTTGACCTGAAAATGGTCTGGTGTCAGTGGAAAGAGAGAAGATCGACAAGGACTTTAAAGTCTGACCCCTCTGCATGGATTATAGTCAGAATTACAAATGGCCTTTAGAAGATCAGAATATTCTTGTTTGGACAAGCTGTAGATGGAGTCAGCTGGTGCTGGCACTACAGGGTAAGGTAGATTTCCTCCTCTCACATTGTTCCTTTCACCTGTTAACCTCTTATTATATCAAAGACTCATCTTCGTTAGCTACTGTGCCGCAGGGCTCATCTTATCTGCCAGCAGAGAATGCTGATTTCATATCAGAAGTGGAGACAGGGCAAAGAGCGTTGTGGAGGCAGGGTGACCAGTGGAGCGGGAATCTCACATCAGCAACCAGGGATTCCAGGGCACCAAAGCATCCTGGGAATGCACTGGCCACTGCAAGAGGATTCTTTTTTAATCTTCTTCTGAAGGTAGGAAGAACTACTTTAAAGCAATGTGTGCAGAGAGGTGACACAAACTGAGGGTCCAGGGTGACACTGTCAAGAAGCACCAAGTATGTACTCACAGAAAACAATGTGCAAAACTGTCTAAAGCATGGAAAAAAACACACGCCAGCAGCATCTGGCTCTCCAACAATCGTTTCACTTAACAGAAGCGAAACCTTTTTGCAAGAGTCTTCAGACAAGGGCTTCTAGTACCCATTGAGAAGCTGAGCATGCCCAACCCACACAGCTAAAAAGGGAAAGATTGAAGAGGGGCAGGAGAGACTTTTCAGAAGACAGCTACTTCAGTGCCAGAAACAGCCTGATTATGAATGGGACTTTTCACTGTTAGAAGTGAGACAGATTCACAAAGCTATGCTGCACCAAGAGGCAGCAGGAAAGGTTTTGAAGAGCAAACCTACTTTTGCTGAACACAGCATCTTGTGGTCAGCTCAGAATTAGAGAAACATTTCAGCAGTGAGTATTTCTGAACCAGGTAGATAAAAAAGCAGAACACAGCCTCAAACATGCAAACCATAAAACTGCTCACACAACTGGAGGAGCAATGATAGGGTCAGATGCCAGGTTTCTCCAGAAGCTATACCATGGAACAAAGGCTCATGAAGGTAAGAACAAACATGAAGGCTCTCAGGCAGTTGTCCAGGTAACCTGGGATGAATGCCAGGGATGAATACCCTCTGCAAGTGCATCCATTTAACTCAGTAAACAGCTGAGGGTGAAATTAGGGAATTTTTACAAAGACTATGAAAAAAATTAAGCAGAAAATGTTCTGTGATATACCATGAGCTTAAACTCTAGCCCATACAGAACTGTGCACATGTTTGTAGGGATGAGCTATAGGCTCACAGAAGCATTAAGTGCTTGTGAAGGCACTTCCCTTTCAGGTGAGTATTAAATCAAAGCAGACCTCCTGGGAAGACAGCCCTTTGACTTTTACAAAAGAAGATGATCAGCCTCCAAGACCAGCTGGCCCACTTGTCCTTCTCAAACACCCTGGCTTGAAACAGCCCCAGTTCACTTCAGCCTCTTAGCCAAGCAACCTGACACTGTGGGATAGACAGGCTCTTTTTCTCCTCTCACTAGTTTCTTCCTTTTCAAATGCCTGTTTACCTATTTTCCACAGAAGACGCCATTATCAGTGCAGCTCATCGCCTTCACCAATACCAGCACCAGCCACTAGGAGAGACTTCAGGTACCATTTGGCCAGAGCCAGAGAAGTGATCCTGCAGTGCCTGGGACCAGTGGCCATGTGTAGGAGTGGGGTGAACCCACTCACAGTGCTGACCTGCAGTAGAGCAATCCTCCCACACTGAGTGAAGCTAAAGCCAACCTTCATTGAAACACACCTACCTCATTCTTGTCACTGAGAAGCAGTTGCGTCAAGAAGCACTGCTTTGCAACTACACCCTTTGGGGAGATAGGATGCACTGGATCTGGGTCACCTCTCCCAGCCTTTGAAGGACATCTGTGCGGGTATATGGGAGCATCTTAAAGCAGGTTGACATCTCTTCCCAGCAGTGCCTCTGCCAGTGGCTGTGAAACCACGCTGAGCTGATGGTGCTCTTGGTGCCGCAGATGCAGTGTGGACATGGTTTATTGTGGTGCAGCTGCTGGGCACTCAGCAGCCAAGCAGCCCAGAGGGCAGGTCCTGTGGTACACAGGTTTCCTTATACTGGGCGTCATCACCATTACCTCTGCCACACGGAGGAGAGCTGCACAAAGCTATCTGTCTGCAAGGGTGTTTATAGGCTGAGGTAATCTCCCCTCTGAACAGAAAAGAATCATATAAAGTGGGTGTATATGGGGAAGGATCCCAGAACATGATAAACTGGTACTCACCACTCAGCAATTACACTGCTGCTCTCCCAGGCGTGTGCACCAATGGTTGTAGGCACATCTTCTGCCTCCTGGCTGGAGCATACAATGGATCTTTTTGTCTGTCCCCCAAGGGGCATGGATAGGTGGGTAATCTGGGATTTCTTTTTTCATTTTGGCTGGTTTGGATGAGGATAAGACACAGGGACATTGTAAAAGGTTTTTGTCATGCAGGCCAAGTTCCTGCCAGCACAGTAGGCATGGAGGAACGCTCATCCTGTTCTGTCTTTGAAGGGCTTACATTCATGCACTTCCCACTGACTACTTCAGCCTTCCTGGGCTCCCAAGGAGATGGATTAAGGATTATACTTTATGGGGCCTCTCTCAGATGCTATCAGCCATGAACATACCCAGGGGCATCCACCACCCTCCAATCCCAGCCAGCGCTGGTGATGGTGGGCTGCTGGCGCACCCACAGATCTTGTTGCCCCACTCTGTAGCCGAAGGAGAGGAGGCTCCATCCTCTGCCTGGCAAGCATCCTCTGGGTTGTGATTCCTCATTTTCTCCCAGCAAAGAGAACAAGCAGCATCTGGAAATGATGCATTTCAGTGCCATGGTTTTATGGCCCTTAGTATAACGCAAACATTGAGTTGGAGGAATAAGTAAATCATCATGAACCAGAAAGAAGAATAATCCTTTGTGAGCACTTCCACAGGAGTCTATTGAAACACCAAACAAACATAATCCAAGAGACTTCTTAAGCTTCAAAATATTTCTGTAAAGTATGCCAAAAAAAGATAAATATGTGCTGGAGCTTTCTGTTCACATTTGGGGTGGGGAATTGTAGTTTCTTGGCCATTTATAGCAAGCATAACACCAGCAGTTAGGCACAGGACGTTAAGAAGAATACCACATTTTACATGTGAAGAGATAAGTTAGCTAGTCTGAAAATATTTTACCTGAGTTAGAGTGTGACTGGTCTATAGGGGTTAACATCCTTTTAGGGTGTATAATGCTACAGCATTCCTTCTTTCTCTTAGATGAATGTTCCCAGTCCTCCCGTGGAAATTTTACCCAGAATGGAAAAACTATTCATGGGGACATTGTCTCAAGGGAAAACCTTCCACCATGCTGGGTGAGCAGGGAGATGAAAGGCGCAACATCTGGCTGAGACTGAGAACTGCAGTGCCATTTGCATGCAATTTCTCATTCATTAATGCAACTTCAGGAGAGATTTCAGAGCTTTAATCACACCGATTGATTGTGATTAGTAATGATTTGTTGCAGTGTATTTCCTTATAATCCAGTTTAAGTATAAATCTGCCTTGGCAGTTTCTGGATAATTCAGCTAGCCTGTACAAATTCTTCCTATGGGAGAAAAAAAAAAAGGATGTTGAAACACAGATTTTCATCATAAAATGCCTTTTAAATAAATCAAAACAATTGTTTTCGCTCCGTTTTTCACACTGAAATGGGAAATGTTTCTTGCCCAGCTGCTACAAAACTCTGGACCCATTTTGTAGAAAGCCTATTGTGACAGTAAAATTGCTACATAAGCTTTAAAGGAATGAGTGTCAACCAGCTTGTCATACCACAACATTCATAACACCTTCAGGGAGCAGAACAAACGGTTAAAAAGAAAGTTAGCTGACTCATTTCAGGAGTAGCTGGTGTTAGTCGTAGCAGCTTGGAAGTTAACAGATAAAAGTGTTATCACAGCCAGCAGCAATATAGCCCTAACGACAACAGACAGAGTTACGTATAAAATAAGTCCAATTATCTGTCTTAAACATGGGTGCAATTTGGATTTGGTATTAATATTCCAGTGGTATCCTGGAGACTGACTGACTGCTGGATTAAGCTTTAGAGGAAAAGTCTTGCATTTCTGCATCTTCTGCTGGAGAATAATTTTATTTAAAGACATACAGATACTTCAAAGTGGTGCTCCTTTCAGGTAACTAGGCCAAATTTGGTATTCAGTCACACTGATATAACTTGAGTTTACAGTAACTCCATCGACTTCACAGCATAATTAAGCACCGCATCAACATACCCAGCAATGCTGTGGACTCTCCATTGCTGGAAATTGTTCAGTCCCAAATGTTTGGCTTGTTTGCTTGTTTTTTCCCTAGAAGAAATACATAAATAAATAAAAATGCTGTAGTTGAAATTAATAACCCACACATCTTGTGCTGACCATGATATCAGATTAGAGGGTTATGTTGCCTTTGACTTCATGATCCATGAATGATGGGTCTTATTCACATGGGGGATTTCAGGAGCTTGAGGGTGGCATGGGATGGTGGGGACAGCAAGAGCTGTCCCCACCAAGAGCATTTCAGACCATTTTATGGGGAGTGAAGCACATTTCGCCTGGAGACAAACCCTTGTCAGGGACCTTTGAACTGACTTAGACCTGGACGTCCTGGACTCAAATCTTTATCTCCATTCAAGCAAAAAGCCAAAGTATGCAACCTGATATTCACAGTTCATTAAGAAAAAAACCCAGCATTCGAGTGCCTTCTTGTAAGTTTTTAGGCAGTTACTCACCTGTGTCACCTGGATTATCAGATACCATGAGTTATTTGTTGATTTGTTACGCTTGGCTCCTGCGCAGTAAAATCATGTGTCACTATTTGTGGGTGTGAGCAAGTCTAGCAAATAGCTCAGAAAAAGGTAATGTCTTTCCATACCCCAGTTAAAACCAGGGACTGCTGCTGCAAAGGCTGGGGGGAGCCACAGGATCTATTCAAATTAGTAGCTGCTCTATCTGGCCTAATTATGAGAATCAAGAGTGAGGTGTGTTGTGACAATTTTTATTGTAGTTACTTGACAGCAGCTGCAGTCATTTATCCCTGGGCAGGGTCACACTGCCAGGGCAGAGGCACTGCTCATCCCACACAACACTTTTACACCAGACCACAGCAAAGTAGGGAGCTAAATGCCCAAGGTAAGTGCTTGTGGAAGGCCCAAAATCCCTCAGCTTCTCTTTTTTAATTATAGGGAGAGTAAAAAATAAGCATGGAAACTTATGGGATTCTAATTTCTTGCCATGTTTCAGATTTTATGCCTAATTCTGCCTCCTCTTGCAGCAGTAACAACTTCTCCCATCTCGGGTCCACAACGCCTGCAACCTCAGGCCACGCACAAGTCAGATGCATGTGGTGCTCTCTCAGTGCCCATGATCATTTCCACACACCACAAACCACAGCCATAACGCTAGAGCTGCTTCCAGACCTGCTGCCACAAGCAACCTTCTGTAGGACCAGCGTGTCCCATCTGGTACCCAGACCCATCCCATCTGGGTGGAAGCGCTGTTTTTCCTTCTCCAAGAGGCTCTCACCCTGCTCCAAGCATCACACAGAAACAGGCAGAGGCTGTGCTCCCTCTGACAGCTTCCCCCTCTCCCAGCTCTCAGGCTTCTCCCACGGCCCCAGTGCCCACCATCCCAGCACATATACCTGGTATTCGTCACCAAAAGATTATCTGAATTCATATTCATTTTGTTTGAGATGCATTGACCCAGACTCACCTCTGTATCTCCGTGCCACTCTGCCCTTCCTCATCTTTCTAACCACCAGACCCAGCTCTGTTCAGATGAGGTGTATGGGAAATCCCAGCGCCCACCCACATGACAATGGCAAAATTATGACAAGGAAAAACAAAACCATGGGAGTTTAGTTCTTTTTTGCCAGCTTAGTGCCATTTCTTTCCCGACTAATGGCCTCAGGGACCTTCTCTGGCTGGGAAGAACTGGGACAAGTAAAAATAATTAAATGTTATAAATAACATCCAGCAACACCCTTGACACAGCCACAGCTGGGACAGATGTTTCCCTGGGTCGTCTTCCCTGGTTGCCCTGTACTGTTACTGTACCACGCACTAAACATTTTCTCCACAGCTACAAGGCAGCAGAAAGTAAATACAGCTTCTATTTCCCATCCCAGCCAGGAGAGGAGAGGAGCAGGATTTTCCTTCCCCATTTCCATGTGGTGGGAGGAAGGAGAAGATCTGGTTAGCAGGTCTCAGCCCTTTTCTCAGGGAAAGCAAGAGGGGAAGCAGTGCTCACTGCTCAGCTCTGGCTGATAGCTGGAGGTGATGCTGGTGATCTCACCCCAGGAGACTGGGGAGAAGAGCAGGGACACTCCTTATAGTCCTCTGAGCAGCCAATAGCTCCAGCTTTGGCCCCCCTGGCCATGCCTGAGCCTGCTTCTGTTACGCACAGTGCTTTGGCAACCAAAGGAGATGCAGGGATGGCTCAGGGAGGGATGCAGGATCCCCCCTGCGCTGCAGTATGATTGAAATACTTCAGCAGTGATGGTGAGATGGGTGGAAGCTGTCTGCTTCCTACATTGGCATCTGATTAAACACCCATTTGGGGGATGTGCCGCGGAAGAAAATACAAAGACCAAATTATTGCCAACAGCCATGGAGAATTGGGCACAAGCCTCTCACAGCCCCTTCCCCAAATAACACCACTGCTGAGACAGAAACCCAGGTTTCTTTTAAAATTATGTGAAATATAGGGCTCAAGGAACAGCAGGAGCTACAACCATGAACCGGTGTGTATGCAGCCAAGTACACTGCTGCTCAGGGACCAGGGGGCTGCAGGCTGTGTATCAGCCAACCCAAGCCCACCTTGCTTGCTGCCCAGTGCTGAACTGAAATGTGTCTCTTCAAGAGTACAAGGCCTGCCCCCCTCCCCTCTTTACCATCTTTTCCATGCAGAAATGAGCCACAGTGCAACCCAGAGCAGGGTGAGGCTTCAGAAAGGTGGCCATTCCCAGCCCCTTAGATCACAGCAGCAAAATGTTGGGGTTGGGTGTTTAAGCTACAGTTTTGGTCAGTCCTATTATCATCACACTGCAGAAAAACTGCCTTGGGTGGCAGTTAGGCTCAAACAAAACCTATGTTTTATATGGTACACACATACCCTGGGAGTCAACGCAGATTGGAAGAAGGCTCACCTCCTCCAACAAGTCTCCTTGGCAGATGCACAGCCACAGCGTTCTCCAGCAAGGACCAGCAGGTCCGGCAGGCAGCCCTAGCCTGACATGCGAACCACAGGTTTCACACTTGCAAATACCCCTTGGATTGGGATCTTTCTCTATGGAGGTGGAGGACAGAAGCTACACAGCTTGCCAGTCACTTTTAAACATCTGCAGAAGGACCTCACAAAGGAGCAGAAGATGTTTCAGGTCTAGAGTGGGAAGTGGACAATTAACAGCAGGTGGGATACTTGGCCTCTGCAGAGCACCTCCCTGCTGTGTCCCAGCAGGACCCACAGCAGCTGTAGGGTGCTGTGAGTGGCTCCAGGCAGCCTCAGAACCTCTCCACCACTGGTTAGTAAATCACATAGCTTGGAATGACAGAGGAACCAATCTGACTGCAGCCCTGAGTTCAGGCAACCAACCTTTTGCATGCCTGGCAGCTGCTTCTGACTTTGGAGCAACGGGAAACTCAAATTTACACCCTTGTGATACCAGCACAATCCGGGTCTGGATATTACCACTCAGCATGGCTGCCAATCTGATATAGCACTGCCACTCTGAGGCCTCTGTACCTTGTGACTAACCTAAAATAACCCTTTTCAAAAAGCTGCAATATTAAGTTGCTTTCAGGAGAGAGGGGGGAAAAAGTAACTTCCAATAATTTCATTAGAGCAATGTTTCCCAGGGTTTTAAAGTCAGTGATGCCAGGGCCTTTTTGAGCAAAACACAGCCACTGATCACACTGAGAGCAACACTGCCAAAACATTCATTTTTAGCTTAAAATTGGGCTAAGCTTGAAGTATTCCTTATATTTTATCTTTCTCCTTTTCCTTTTATTTTCCCCCTTTTTGTCTTACAGCTTGTGGGCTTATAAATCCAGCTTTATAAAATCCAATTTTATAAAACAATTTTGCATTTTCTGCTATTTTATGGCCATCATATCTATATATATATATATGTATAGATATAAAATGGAATAAAGCTGGGTCTAAGGGACTGGGAGATTTTAAGGAGCAACTCTTGGTATGTGCCTCCAGTTCCAGCTCCAGCTTGGAAAGCACTAAGCAGAAATCACCTCACCAGGGAGGCTTGCAGTGAGTTCACAGTAAAATCTTCTTACAGCCAAAACGGTAGTTTGCTTGAGCAATCCCATTGATTTCAGGGGATAATCACTAACCTGAGGAATCAGCTCACAGCTTTGCCCTTAAATCTAGGTGGCTGTTTTGTTTGCACCTTTTCCCTTACCCAGCACAGCTGCAGTGTGCTGAGCATCAGGATTCATTCTATTTAAAAATCAGCTCTGGGATTATCCCTTATCTTTGAAAACTGCCTGGCTTTGCAGGGCATCCCCTGTCCTGGGCAGCCCAGGAGCACATCTCAAGCCTGTGCTAGGGGCAAGCATGCTGGCAGAGTCCAGCCTTGAACAGGCAAAATCTGTTTGCTGGCAAAAAAATACCTCTTTAAAGTGGAACCCAGTGACTGTCATGGTGTGGAGGGCAGGAAAACACAAGTTACTTCTCAGGAACCCCTTGATCCCAGAAAGTCATCTTGGCTGTCCCATGAGTGAGCTGGTACATAATGCAGCAAGGGGAGAGGGAGTTTGCATCTCCATCTCCAGCTGGTCTGCACAATGCAAATCCTCTCACTCAGATTTAGGTGGGCAAATGCTTGCCCATAAGAAAAACGAGGCACTGTTTTTCTGTGCAAGGCAGGCCTGTGGACAGGGCTGAGCATCACATGGGTCTTGATATCCTTCCCTCCCTTCCCACTTCCCCAGTGAAATCTGAAACATGGCTATTTCTGCCACTGCTGACAAATACCATCACCTTATGCCCCCCCTCCGCGGGTGACAGGGTACAGTGGTGGGGACCACAGATGTATCATTGCTCGGCTTCTGCACATAAATCATTGCACAGCACAGTGGTGGGAGCAGGGCCACCCACACCAGGCCAGCACGCAGTGCATGGAGGTAACCACAGCCCCAGCTGCAAAGAGAGGCAGGGGCTGCATTGCCCTTGACTTCCATTGGGAAAATGGGGATAAGTGCCAGGGGCTGCAAGGGAGCAGAGAGGGAGGCTGGCTGGGAAACCTCCCTATGGCTGTTCGCCATGCTGCCTCTTTTCCCCACTATGGCCAGAGCAGCTGGGAGCTGCAGCCCAGGGGAACTTCAGCTAGCCCAGAAAATCCCAGGGCAGCATAGTCCCAGGAGAGGCTGGACAGCACAGGGGCATGGAGAAGCCCAGCCTGTTTTGGGGAATAAAATGGCAAGACCGACATCATCAGATCAACAAGATAACAGCAATATCACACCAAGACTCCCTGATTCCCATCCATAAGCTGATCTGTTGACTGGAATCAAGAAGTGATCATCAGGACCCACCCGCTCACCCTTTAATAGCCCCATATGGCCAGTGCTAAAGTCTAATGAAGAGTGGAGAATAACAGTAGACTATCGTGGCCTAAAAGAAGCCTCACCATATAATAAACTCTCAGAAAGTGAGAAGCAATATGGCTGGGGAAACTCTCTCCCAAACAGGGCCAGACCTGGCTTGGGTCAGTGCCTCCACCACCAGCACTTCAGAGAATCTTCTTCCATGGAAAAACACCTCTGTTGCTGACATCCATCTGAATCCATCTCAAAAGGCATTAAGAATTTTCTCTGATGGGCAGGGACTGCTATGCAAAAGAACTAAAAGGTGAAGAGGAACTCCCCTGTGTTGGACACTGTGTCCTGTTTTCTTTGCAGGGTCACAGCTCATTGCTCAACACTGTAAGACCACATTTTGTCTGTAAAGAAACAAAGCAAGCTTTGGATCTGCCAGCAGTTAAGCTTCTCCAATTAATTGACCCAATCACCCTCAGCTCCTTCCTGCAACCCATGCTGGTCCTTTAGTTCTACTCCAGGCTTCCAGTTTTCCTCTGAGTAAGATATAGAGCACTATTGCACAAGTGAGATTATCGCATATTACACATATGCAACTTGTCCCCAAGGGATTAAGGACACCTTGATATGAGCAAAGGGTTGCCCTTTTTTGTCAGCAGCTCTGCTCCCATTTTGGGGTGTCACTCACGCCCCTCCCTGGATGCCAGCACTCACCACATTGCTCGTCCATGGGCGACACATTACAGAGCACAATCAGACCTGTTGTGCAAGCTCTAAACAGTTTTTGCTTTAGTCTGCTGGGGTGGGGGGAACAGCACAAGGATTTTATATCTAATCCCATAAATCTACACTGACATCTTGTGGAGATCATGAGACCAGAGTACAGCAGCCACTCAGCAGGGTGGGATTTACACCTTCCTTGTGTCCCCCTGGACAACATCTCAGTGGCAGATGAACTTTCGATACACCTGCAGGTATGAACACAGTGAAAACCAGGCCCAGCAATCTCAGAAGTCATCACTCTCTGTCCATGAATATCGTTTTGCTAAGCGACGGTCACAAACCCAACTAAAATGAGACTATTTGCTTTTAAATCCTCACTGAAAATAAGCCGATCGCCCCTCTTACACAAACGCTATGATGCTTCAGGGTTCTCAAGCACAAGCTTCCGATGAGGAGTTATTTTCATGCTGGAATTTTGTTATCTCTGTAGGCGCTGAAAGAAAATGGACCTGAGTAGCACTCCAGGACTCCTTTAATGCTCCTCTTCATTTAAAAATACATGGTTTAAGCAAAAACCACCTGCAGGTAGGAACACACACAGCATTTTCCTCCCTATGCATTCCATTCCTTTAAGTTCCTCTGCCAGGTCAGAAGGCTTAAATTAAGCCATGGCCATCCTTCTTCTGGTTGGTAAGGCTGCAATTCCAGCACAGATAATCTTGTAACCAATCCATACAGTCATTCCTCCAGCTCTTCCTTACACCATTCACAGTTGCTTCATAGAGTCATAGATTGGTTTGAGTTGGAAAGGACCTTAAAGATTGTACAGTTCTAACACCCCTGCCACAAGTAGGGACATCTTCCACTAGACCAGGTTGCTCATAGGCCCATCCAACCTGAGCTTGAACACTGCCAGGGATGGGGCAGCCACAGCTTCTCTGGGGAACCTGTGCCAGGGCCTCACCACTCTCAAAGTTTCTTCCTAATTTCTAATCTAGATCTCCCCTCTGTCAGCTTAAAGCCATTCCCCCTTGTCCTGTCACTACATGCCCTTGCAAAAAGTCCCTCTCCAGCTTTCTTGTAGGCCCTTTTAGGTACTGGAAGCTGCTCTAAGGTCTCCCTGGAGCCTTCTCTCCTCCAGGCTGAACAAGCCCAACTCTCCCCACCTGTGTCCATAGGAAGGGTGCTCCAGCCATCTCATCATCTTCATGACCCTCCTCTGGACTCACTCAGGCAGGTCCATCTCCCTCTTGTGTTGGGGTCCCCAGAGCTGGACACAGTACTGCAGGTGTAGCCTCTGTAGGAGTAGAGGGGCAAAATCACCTCACTTGACCTGCTGGTCACGCTCCTTTTGATGCAGCCCAGGATACAGCTGGTTTTCTGGGTTGCAAGCGCACACTGCTGGGTCATGCTGAGCTTCTCATCAACTAGCACCTCCATTACACCTTTACAAGTTATATGGGCCCCTTTCAGTCCCCCCTTTATTCCCTCGCTCTGCCAACACAGAGTCGCTGCCCTCTGCCAGGCCTTCCACCTGCACTAGTGCCTCCATCTCCTCTGAGATGGCCGAAGAACCACTGCCGTAGCACCAGATGGGTGAAAAAGTGAGGAAAAGGAGCTTGGACTTATTCACAGGGTAGCAGCTCAGCTGGGGAAGCCACGCCCATCATTCACATTGCTACCAGCAGCTACCACCATAGCCAACAGTGTGTCTCTGTGCCTTTGCATGCAACTTTGCAGTAGTAGGTCAGCCATCTCTGATCAGTAAGATGTTCTGCTACGGATCCATTGTAGTCACCCCAGATAAAAAAATGTCACCTAAAAGTTGCACATAGACAGGGTTCACTGCAATTAGGGCTCCAGGTCAGTTTGCTCCATCTTCTTGATCTTCTCAGGGCAGTGTCAACTGATTCAGCTCTGCCCCCTCAAGCCAGACAACTTTCCAATGTGGGTGTCACAGAGGTATAGCATTAGCAGCACATTAACAAGACCTCAGCTTCATGCACAGAGAAGAAAATGTAAGACCACAGAACACAACAAATGCTATTTTGCCTTGAACAGATCCTAATGCTGAGTCTGTTAAGTTATGTGTAATACCACCTAACCAGTTACAAGAGGGAAAACCAACCATCATAAGAAAAGCCTGAATGACTCCAGTGTGGGAATCACTAGTTGCAGCACTGGCTGCACTCTGAACAGTGGCAGACAGCTTTTATCCTCTAGGCTGCAACAGGAAAGGGGTGATTTTTATGCTTCTAAGTGACTCATCTGTAAGCAACACCTTAAATGCCTGCAAGCCTGCTACCAAGAAGCATATACCACAAAAACCCCCCACACATAAAAGCCCTGCCACTTGAGCTCTCTTAATGTGCCTTGAGCAGTCCCAGTAAGCATCCATACATATGTGCAGCTAGGTTTGATTATTCAAATCCTGTTGCCAAGTATTAACTCTCAAATCTATATTTAAGCATCTAAGTAGGAATTACTACAGCTTTTCAAAGATCCTAAGTACTAAGAGCTCTTGTTAAGAGCTTGTCGAAGTACTGACCTCCTAATGAATCTGTTTAAACAATAACATTGACTTCACTCCCAGTGCTGTGAAATTCAGCACTTCCATACACAGCTAACACTTCTGAAACTCTTCCATTAAGGGCTGAGCTTCTGAGCATCCCATCTTTCATATCAGAACATGTTAAATGCAAATACACAGAGAAGCCATTTCTAAAAGCCTGTGGTGAAAAGTCACTGTACCTTGTTTTAGAAAAGTCTTGAAATACAGAACACCAGCTGTGCAGCACAGTTTGGTAGCAATGCGGGAAGAACAGTATTTTTTGAAATCGGACACATCTGAGCCTTGAACCAAAAATTAAAAATTATCCTATTAATAAATGGGGATATTTTGATGTAACTCTCACTCTCCTTTCCAAAGCCAGTAAGTCTCTGAGAATTTCTGCAGGACTTGAACCTTGCCGTTCTTACAGCTAAGAAGTCAAGAAGCTGCTTTTCCTTCTCACTGCCCAAGTCTTGCCCTTTGCCAGACAAGCAAACTCACGTCCTGCAGGTGAGCAGAACGCAGCAGTAATATTTCAACTCACAAAAAGAGGCCAACTCTTTGGTTTTCATCTGCTTTCTTGCAATTCTGCTTTTAAAATCAGTTTGCCTATGAAGCCAGTGTTTTACCTTCATTCCGTAACTTCCTCCTTCCTGCTTGAGTTGCAAGGAAATACGAGAAAAAGACAGGAGCTTATTTATAGGGCCAAGAGCTGCTAAAGTGTTTGGAGTGAATGCAAGAGAACAAGAACACAATATGCAAGTCTGGAAATGCTCTGAAAAGGTAAGAAGCAAGAAAGTAATCCAGGATTCTCAATGACTGAGTGAGCAATTCTGGATGAAAATTTAGCTACAGACCAAGATAAAATATACTGCAATTGCTTAATAGACACAAAGGGCCACACATTTAATTAGAATAAAGGATCAGCTAGAAAATATGAAGTTACTTCACCAGCATCAGAGAATTAGACAGAAAACAGCAGTGGTATCATGTGACACCAATCAGAAGGGGACAACTCTCCTTGCCAGCACCATCAAGTCCTCTTTCTAGCCCTGCAGAGGAAGGAGATAAAGCCTCAGCTCCAAACACTGTAGTAATCATGAAACTGCTTGTTCTAATGAAACAGAACTTTATGGATTATTTGACAACCAGACCCATTTTTAAACAAATACTGATGGAAAGCTCGTCATGGATGTATGGATGGTAGGAGAGACTTCCCATATTGTTTTATGTAATTCAGCAGTATTATGCTGTGTACACATCTTTTGGATGTAATAGCCTTTTCATTAAGCAGACAACCTAACAAATATTCAATTCAAATGACTTACTCATTACCAAAAATTTTTAAATGAACCAATAAAGACAATTAGTGAAAGGAGGATAGAAAGGATTAATGCCATCCAAATAAGTGTATTTCATGAATTAGCAAAACAAACTGTTACGATCTCAGTAACAGCTTTTCAAAATTAGAGCCACATCAGGAGTTAAAAAGGAAAGCATTGCAAGTTTTCCAGAATGGGAAAAGTGATCAAACCTGTTAAGATACGCACCAAGTGTGAAGGGTGTAGGAAGTGGAGTCAGACCCAGTATTTTGTACAGTCAGAAGATGAGTTTTGTGTTTAAATTACAGCAATTTTGGTAAACTAAACTTTAAATGCACATTCTACAAAAGCCATACTTTCCAGTTCCTTCATTTGTAGTCAAAAAATATCGACACATATGTGGGTATGCACACATGAAAGTACGACCTTTCAGTTTATTCTTTAAAAATACAGTTTTCAGGTCACATGATTACTCTGTATTTCCATTATAAGAAATTGTCAATTTTGATGTAACGATTCTTTAGTTCAAGGTTAAACACTTTCCCAAGTCTCAAATGTCTTTAAGATATTCCTTCTTTTCTTCAAAATACTTGTGAAACCACTCAATATGTTCAATCTTCTGTTTAACACTGAGGTATGGGTTTTTTGAAAGCCCACAGATGACTAGTTCCATGAAGTGGCGAATAGGTCCTTGACTGGGAAAGTCTTTGAGGTGTTTCTCCAGAAAGATATGTTCATGAAATTCAGCATCATCTTCCATCCCTAACAGAAGAGACAAAAAAATGACAAAGTTATCATAACAGCAAATTTAACAAAGTTAAAAAGAATTACAGTTAGCAAATAATCTGAAATCACATAAAACATGCCAGCATTATCACAGTCCTGTCTAGCATATTACTCCCATTTTGTGCTCTCATTTATAACAGTATCTACCTCAACTCTCTGGCTAGTAGCCTTGCTGAAAGCTGATGCCAGGGCAGAAGCAGGGGGAATAATTAACAAAATAAATCAATTTTCTTGCTAAAACCCAGTTTGTTCAATATGGGAAGAGTCTGAGTCATCATGGGTACCACCTTTTACACCAGCGGCATCTTCTTCGTAAGTGCTTTATGGAAATACTGATTGCCTAAATTCTGCAGAAGGTTAAAGAATACAAGCTAGTCTTGAACAAATGAGGCAACCTCATGAAGTATCTAATACAGAACAGCAAACACACTACCATATTCATTCCAAGTCATGGTTTTAACATCCTATTGTTATCAAAAGGGGCTCAGAAAGTTGTTTTCCTAACACTTTCTGAATCTGTGAGTGTACACTGATGTAAAAATGTCATGTAGCTCACCAGCTGCTACTTTTAAGTTGCAACCAGAGCAAAGGATGATGCCTTCAAAAGCATCCACAGGAACAAGAGATTATTGTAGATCTCTAAACAAACACAGCTCAGATACTATTGTAAATTTTTGTTCTCTGTCCTGTGGATTTCCCTTGCTGTTGTTCACACTATGATGCCAAAGACATGACAAAGACCCAATTTGTGTTCTACAAATTCCTATGTAAATCAGCTGCTTTCACAGTTCCCAATTCTGAGACAAAAAAAAAAACAAAGAAAACTGGGATTTGCAATTGATTTTTCTTCAGTTAGAGGTATGTGAAAATTTTTATTTGACCCTAAATTTGTAAATGACATTTGCAGCTTAAAGTAAAAGTATGTTATTAGACATACAATTTTCAGATTACAAGACTGGCAAATCTACACTGCAGACATACGTGTATATGTTTTTTATAACTAGCCAGGATATATTATTTGACGACATTACATAAGGACTATTAAAACTGAGGTAATTAAGCCACGCAGGTCCTAGGTTTCCTCCTCCATTAGAGCTTCGACAGTTTCAGAAGAAATGATGCACATCTCTGGGATGGAGAAGTCTCTCAGCTTGTCTTCATTAAGTCTGCATTACTTCACCAGCTTTGTTGCCCTTCTCTGGACCTCCAGCAACTCAATATCTGTCTTGTAATGACGGGTCCAGAACTTGTCCAGAATCTTGACAGCACTCACGGTGCAGCCTCACCAGTGCTGAACACATGGGGAAATGATCCTTTCATAATGCCACCCACACTGACTTTCCCCACTGGAATCTCACCATACCTGGATGCTGCTGGTTGCTTTCACAAGCTAACATATTTTCCAGATTTTCATACTTTTGCTGGTCACAAAAATCCAAGAGAAGTAAACCAATGAACTCACTACTGCAACAACCTACATAATGCTGACAGTAAAATTTGGCCATCTAGAAGGTCTTCTTTTCGGGATACAGAGTATCAGGAGAGATTATGTCTCGTTAATAATTTCACCAATTTTTATCTCAAACCCAAAAGAAATTAAACCATTTATATGTAGGTCAGAAGGAAATACTACATTGTATATTTTCATCTCCCATCTGTCAAACACACGATATATTCAAACACATGGTATATGGTTTGGGGATGAAGGGCTAAGTCCAAACATTTCAGTTAGACCACATATTTCACGTATTTCAGTCCACAAAAAGAAGTAAAGTGTGCATCACAAAAAAATATACAACTGCTCAAAACATCAGAGGCTGAAGCCTCTGGTGGGAACTGATGAGATATGCTCACACGATTCCCCCCACCCCCAGCAAGCCATAACTTCCACTGCATGGGAAGAACCATCTGTTCCTCAACTTCTCTTGCACTATCCTCAGAAACCTAATTTGAAAGAACATGCATGGCAGGAGTCTAAAGTAAAAGGTTTTCTTCGTCAACCTCAAAGCAAGAAGTCACCCATTCTCAATATCCTGTTTCCAATCCCCCACATACTACGACACAGAAAGTCTGGGGAATTTCTCTAGCTAAAACACTAACCCTTCCAAGACATGATCAACCTTGCCTTAAAGACGGAATCTCAAATTCATGTGTCCATCCTTGTAGGGAGTGTCGCTGACATGCTATAAGGATAAAAGCTCCATCCCTGACCAAGTTGGTCAGAGTCTTGGGCAACACGGTCTAGTGTGAGTTGTCCCTGCCCGTGGCAGGGGAGCTGGAACTAGATGATCTTAAAGTACTTGCCAGCCCTAATCATTCTATGATTCATTCTACGATTCTATGGCAAGTCATAGAAGCAGAAGAGGCAAGCAGAATGGAGGAGGAGTGAGAACAATTTTATGCAAGCTATACCAATGGTTTGCTGATTTGGTAAAGATTGATCAGGGAGATGGAGCGAAAAAAGGCAGTTTTCTGCATTTAACTGTATCAGGTAAGGAAAAGGTCATGCAGGCAGGAACAAACAACAGGGCAGTGGCGTGGTGGGGGAAGACTGCCACTGGCCACTGCAGCAAGCCAGTATGTCTAGCCACATCTTCAGATGCTCACACCAAGGCCAGAGAGGTTCTAAAAATCTTGACCTTGCCCTGATATCTCAAAGCACAGCACAGTACCTCAGTAAAGCATTCCAACAAGACCAGAGATGCTCTGAAGCCAAGTAAAACAGTTATAAGCAGTCTTCTTTCATTTAGAACTTTAAAGGCTTTCATAATGCTAGAAGCTGAGTATACATGTGTCCTGGGTTCAGCAGTAGCAGTCATTTTTTCTCCTTCTTAGTAGCTGGTGCAGTGCTGTGTTTTTGACTTTAGGCCTGGGAATGGTGCTGATAGCACCGATGGTTTTAGTTACTGCTCAAATGTTTGGTCTGGCCAAGGACTTTCTGAGCCTCATGCTCTGCTAGGGAGGAGGGAAGCTGGGAGGAAGCAGAGACAGGACACCTGACCCAAACTAACCAAAGAGGTATTCCATACCACAGCATGTCATGCCCAGGATGTAACTGAGAGTTACCCGGAAGGGCTAGTTGGCTGTGGGGTTGGATGAGGTATTGGTGGGTGCTTGGTCGGGTGGGGTGGGGCGAGTTATTGGTCGGCTGGTGCTGAGGTGTTGTATTCTCTTCCCTTGTTATTTCCTTTATCATTATTATCATTGGTGGTAGCAGTAGTGATTTGTGTTATACCTTAGTTACTAAACTGTTCTTACCTCAACCCATGGGAGTTGTATTCAGTTCTCCTCTCTGTCCCTCTGGGAGCAGGGGGAGGGCAAGAAGGGGGGTAGTGAGTGAATGAGCTGCCTGACTGGTTTTAAACCATGACAACATGCTTCTTCAACAGAAGACTTATATATGTTTGTGGCATAAAAGAAAATCCGCACATTTGTTGATAGAGAACAAGCTGAGATCATGTCTTCCTATTGAGGGAGATGACTGGTACAAACTGCGAAATTAACAGCAGGAAGGGGCATCTTTCTTTTGCAGAGCCACTAAAATTATAGTACATTGATATAATTGGAGTGAGGTTCTCAAGCTTTTGACACACCTGATCTGATTAACAGCCTATGGCTGGCATTCTGATAAGCTGTAATTTACTGTCCTGGTATTTCAGCCTGAGAGGTGATAGATTTTAGAACATTCCACGGGAATTTTCCACATGACCAGTCTTTGTAGACAGATCAATAAAGACTCTTGTTTAAATATATGTAAAGACTCTTTGTCCATTCGGCACCCCATCCCAGACAGCACGGTTCCGGCCGCATTGCTGCAAGAGAAAAACCACTGGCCGCCAAAGATACTTTGTCAACTTACGGCCCCAGACAGCAGGGTTCCAGCCACATTACAACAACAGAAAAACCATTAGCCACAATGGTTTTCAGCTTGCAAATCATGACTAGAGTATACTCAGATTGCCACATGATGGAACTGATCAATTCTGGGAGCAGTGATTAAATTCTATGAAGAAACTGCCAAAATAGGATGAGAAGAAACATTAAGAAACAATGCACCACATTATGCAATTTGCAACTCAGTACAGGACAGATTTTCAAAGACTCGCAGCTTCAGATACTAACCTGTTTTGCTTTCAGTGACTGAATCATTCTAAAGTAGTTCTGTGTGACGTCTTTAAAGTCTTTAAAAAAATGCCAAAAAAACAACACAGCCAAGCCCTCCCTGAAGTTATGAAGTCCCTTTTCCTAAGTGTGCACTTGCTCTGTGTAGTTGTTCTTCCCTCCCTTAGCATTCATTCTCTCTCTGCTGGCTTAACTTCACACAGAGTTTTCTTTTTTTTTTTTTTTACTGGTACTAAAAATAAATACTGTGCACAAAGATGTCTGGTTAAGATAGATGCCCAGAGTGAATTAATACTGTGGCTACTTATGAAACAGACAGAACAAAGGGAGCAAGCAACTGTTTAACACTCAGCCAACGCAGACATGGAACTGGCAGATAGCTGATTAGGATCCGGCTAGCCACTTGGTCTGAGAGCCACACCAAAGAACAGAATCAGCATTATAAAATACAGACAGCAGTTTTAAGAGTCTCCATTCAGGTTTTTCAAAGAAGTTGCATAGTAAAAGGTATTATGTAATAGACTCGAATGGCCTTTTGGTTTTGAAAGCACCAGGACTGATGGAGGGAGGGAACTTCTCCCCTTTTTGGCAGCAGCCAGTGCACAGATCAGCCAAACCACCTGGAGGACATCACCTGCAGAGCGCCAGAATGAGTTCATCTGAAGCAGCTCTGATTTAGGACAGTTGGAAAGTTGTATTTGTTTACTCTCAAATGCATGACTCATAGCTGAAATGCTATGTTTGAACAGTCAGAGGTCATAACATGCTCTAATTCTTCAAAAAAAAAAAAAAGATAACTATAGACGGACAATAGAAGTTAACAGTGTACATACCAGCTTCATTGTCAACTGGGTACTCCCACAGTAGTCCGTCTTTCGTCCACTGAATCATCTCCTCAAAACCGTTCCGGGGAGGCTGTGCAGTTACTGCTGCAACCTCCTTCGCAAACTCCAGATCCCAGATAGTTGGTGAAGATACTAAAAAAGAAATTTTATAAAGATCTGTCAACAAGCTAAAGACTTCTCACTAGCTAAAACTAAGTCCTTTAACATTAACCTTCACAGAGATTAGTTCTTTCGGCTGTGAACATTTTTCTACCTTAGATGCCAGAATCACCTTTTTCAAATAAGAATTCTCTGTTGATACGAAAGTATATTAAAGTCTCAGTTACCTGATGAAAATGTACTCTGAACTCCTAGGTGACAACTTCTTTTTAGACCTTTCACACAGAACAGGAATTTAGGTTTTCCATAATCTTCCTTTTTGTGTTTCACAACTTCTATATATGACAAACTCTGAACTTGACTGCTGCACTCTGCTAAAGGAATCTTGCTTACTACAGGAGTTTTCAGGTATTTCATTACTATACTCTCCTTCAGGGAGACAACTCAATCTACTGATGACAATTCTTTCCCCAACACTTGTGAGTGTCCCAGTTTTTGTCTCTTGGGCTTGAGAAATCCTGAATTCCTATCCTCTTCTCCCAGAGTCAGACAATCCCTTTAGGGATACATCTCTCCTGATAATTTTTTTTTTAATCAAAGTATAGTCATATGGCAGCAGAGTTACTCTTCAGGAGTTCCTGTCCCTCCGCCCAGGAGAACTGGTCATGAGCCCAGACTGAACCGCATCACTGAAGCGAAGGGAACAAGCTGTCACCAGAGGACAGGGAGGAACCACTGGCAGTGCCTTGGGCTGCTGTCTCATCAGCTGGCCTAAGTCGTGCTCCCCTTTGTTTTCTTGTCTCCCCCTGTTATCAATTCACACTAAGCTCCTTAGAACAGAGTTCTTGATGTGAATTCAAATATTACAGTCCATTTGACGTGGATCAATGCCAATGAGCTATTATTTTACTACTCGTAAGTGCAAGTATTTGAAACTAAGATACAATTTCATCTTTGGCTTAGTGGCTTACAACTCAAATGAGTTAACACCCACCCCCCCCCCTTTATGAAAAAAAAACAAAATGAACGGGCAAACAATATTTTTACATACTGAAAAGTGGTCTCGTTTCTAAATCAGAATACTTCTGCAAATTATTTCTTTCTTAGCAGGAAAATTGCCAGACATATATTCCCTAGCTGCCTACTTTGATTTGAGGGCTGGAGGCAAGAATAAAATACAGATAAGAGACAACATGAGAAACCATATCAGAATGAAATTATTGCCCACATCTTAAAAGAATACCTTCTAATAATGCTGTACTAATAAATCTTTTATTAGAAGAAAGCAGAAAATATTTTTTCAAGCTTGCAGTAAAGGTGATAAACACTGTATTTTCACCTCTGTGAAACCAAAAATACTGACATTTTACGTTAACAGTTACTGATACGTTAACAGTTATCATTTTTTGTCAGGATGACAATTGACTTTCCAGTGAACATTCAGGTTTTCAAAATAAATATTCAACATGTAACACAGAACTTGCTTTTCTGTTATGTATAAACAATACCTTAACTCATTATTCCCACTACTATGAGCCAAAACAGAAACAAATGTATAAAGGTATCAAGTATCACACTGGTATTTCTTGAGATTAATGCCAAAAAAAAATGTTGTCATTAGGCTCTCTTACACAATGTGTGCACATTCCAGTTTTGTGTTAAAAAAAAAGCATATCTCAACTTTTTATCTAGGGTGACTACCATGTGCCAGTGAGTCTGCATTGTGCTATGCAAAAAAGAAAGGTTCAATTCTCCAAGCAGATTTGATTCAATTAAAACGCCAGTTACTTGAACAACATATTTATCAAGATAGGTAAAAACAAACACTGCATCACTTATTATGTAAAATGAAACAATTTTAAGGAAATGGACAGTCTTAAAAAACAGCAAACTGAATTCCATTCTAATATGCAGCTTTCATAGTCCACCACAGAAGTGGCTGCATTCAGAAAGCTCACAGCTGCCTGAAAATATGCAAATAGCACTATATGACATTTTAGTAAAGTAATTAAGAAACCGAATTAACTTCTCCCCGCAGTTTCAAGTGTGAAAAAAGGAGGAAACTACTCAGCTAGAATCTGGCAAAAGCCAACAGTCCTACTCTTGAAACGGAAATAAATATGTATCATTTTCTAAGATATCAGAGAGGAGTACTACTTCTTCTGCAGCTGCCGGCTTTATATATAGTTCTAAGTCACTAGACTGGAATACAGGTTTGGGTGGAGGTTTTTTTCCCCTAAATGGCCTTGGAATAGCTTAGGGAAACAAGTGTATTGACGAGTGCTAATAATGCACATTTTCATTGTTCAGAAAGAAAAGTGAGAGCAGGAATTCTTTAGATGACTTGATATATCCACACCCTCTTAGCCAAAACCCCAACTATAGTAAAGCTAAATCTACATGTGTGAAAGCTATCCCCCTCACTTGGCATTATGGATGCTCCTTCAGAGCTGCGGTATTCAGTGAAGATGAAGGTGGGGCATACCTGTTTTGCTGTTAGTTTTTTAATCTTACATGAGTTTCGGCATATGTATTTGGTGCACAAGGAATCAGTAGTGGTCCATGGCATATTGTCTGGATGGAGATCAGCAACAAATGGTGTCCCTCGGGGCCCTGTACTGGAACCAGTACTGTTTAATATCTTCACCAATGACACAGACAGTGGGATTGAGTGCATCATCAGTAACTTTGCAGATGACACCAAGCTGAGTGGTGCATTTGACATGGCTGAGGGAAGGGATGCCATCCAGAGGGACCTGGACAAGCTCAAGAAGTGGGCCCATGTGAACCTCATGAGGTTCAACAAGGCCAAGTGAAAGGTCCCTCACACCTGGGTCAGGGCAACCCCTGGTATCAATACAGACTGGGGGATAAAGGGATTGCTAGCAGCCCTGCAGAGAAGGACCTGGGGGTCCTGGTGGTGAAAAACTGGACGTGAACTGGCAATATGCATTCACAGCCCAGAAAGCCAACTGGCTCAACAAAAAGAAGTGTGGCCAGCAGGTTGAGGGAGGTGATTTTGCCCCTCTGCTCTGGTGAGACCCCACCTGGAGTGCTGCATTTAACTCTGTAGTCCTCAGCACACGAAAGACATGGACCTGTTGAAGCAGACCCAGACGAGGGCCACAAAAATGGCCATAGGGCTGGAGGACCTGTCCTACAAGGAAAAGACTGAGAGCTGGGGTTGTTCAGCCTGGAGAAAAAAAGGCTCTAGAGAGACATTAAGGCCTTTCAATACTTAAAAAGGATCTGTAAGATAGATGAGGACAAATTTCTTAGTAGGGCCTGTTTTGACAGGTCAAGGGGTAATGGTTTTAAACTAAAGGAGGGTAGATTGAGACTAGATATAAGGATGTATTTTTTTTACAATGAGGGTGGCAAAACACCAGAACATGTTGCCCAGAGAGGTGGCAGATCCCTGGAAATATTTAAGGGTGGATGGGGCTCTGAACAACCTGATCTAGTTGAAGATGCAGTAACAGAATATCCTGGTTAGTACAGAAAACATTTATCTATTACACTGCATGGAAGTTTTGTTTAGCAAAACTCAGTGTTACATTATTCATTTTTTTTATAGTCTGAAAGCAGGAAGTTCACAGGTCGTAAGTCTTTTTTGTAACAGTGAATCTCTTGATATTTTAAAAATTCAGAACTTGGCTTCACTGGGTTTTTCATTACTGAATTTCCACTAACCTGTTTTCAGTGTGCTTTGTGTTTCTGTAGAAGCCTTAGTGAATATATTAAGCCTCTTTCCTACTTTGAGACTTCTATAAACAAAAAAGAAAAACGATATTTAGTATTTCACAACACTTCACAACACTGCCAGATAACAAATTCAAAAGCACAAAATATTCTCATGAACTAGCAGATCTCTGGAGAGAATAAAAAAAAAAAAAAAAAAAAGAGATAGTGACTTTCACTAAATCCTCAGGCTTTTAACCAGAGAAAGTGTTTATGACTTTGTTATTCATCTGTAACAGAGCTTCCCAAAACATTTCTATGTAAAAGAATGAGCAGAAATCAAAACACTGTATCTGCAGTCATTTTTTTACTGAAGTACTGAGGAATCTGAACAAATCTAAACAGTATCAAACACAGAACTCAAGCAATTTTACAAAGTTGCAACTAAAAAGTGAATCTGGTGATTTGGGTTTTTTCCCTGTAAAAAATATTGCACAATTCAGGAAGAGAACAGGCAACAGCTAAATCAAACAGTTCCCACATTATGGCATAAATAGCCTTTTTGGAAGATTACACAGCCACCTTCTCTGCCACATGGCAAACTCTCAAAGTATATCTGTATGGTACACTTTAAACAGCAACACACTGATGCTCTCTCTTCTGAATATAAAAATACTAAACTCTGATGACCTATTTTTAATCAAATTTATTTTTAGCATAAGCCTATGCTAGAAATGTTTTTACAAACCCAAGAGTTCAACAAGTAATCAGGGTTTTTTTTTTATATACATAGTAACAAAGAAAAACCAATGCCTTTACTATAGAACACTCCGAACTTTAGAACAAATGATTCTTCTAATCACAGAATCTTCCAGGTTTCTACTGAATAGTTCCTACTTCATCCTATTACATATTCACAGTTACTCTGGCAATACTTGCCCTTCCTGACCTTAAAATTTCACATCTCTGGATTTACCGTAGATTTCTGCAAACCTGTGTTTGTTATATCCTGATGTAACTACCCCACATCTATTTCAGCACAGAACAATCTAATTACAGGGACATAAAAGAATGCTGATTTAGGATTATATTTTCCTATCTGTGTGTAACTCCCAAAATCACTGGCCAAAGATACAAGCAGGACTTGGAAGAATATTTATTTAAAAGTGACTAATTCAAATTATATATTATCCAGTATCTGAAGGGGGGCTACAAGGATGCTGGCGAGGCACTCTTCATTAGGGACTGTAGTGACAGGACAAGGGGTAACAGGGGAAGTTCAGATTGGATATAAGGAAGAAGTTTTTTCCTGTAAGGGTGGTGAGGCACTGGAATGGGTTGCCCAAGGGAGTTGTGAATGCTCCACCCCTGGCAGGGTTCAAGGCCAGGCTGGACAGAGCCCTGGGTGACATGGTTCAGTGGGAGGTGTTCCTGCCCATGGCAGGGGGGTTGGAACTAGAGGACCTTAAGGTCCTTTCCAACCCTAACTATTCTATGATTCCATGATTATAAAGCAACATCACTCATTTCATTGAAATCTACTGACTCCATTTAAACTTAGATATTCTTCCTAACCCATTCTTTTCGTATTATCAACAGGTAAGTATACCCACTAGATTTTCAGGGATGCAGAAGGAAACTCATGACTGGAAACAATTTGCTCATTATAAAACTATTTTAAGGTACTGTTCTTGAAGTTATATACCCAGTACAGTTTCATCACACAAAGAGAACAAGACAACTTCTCAGATATCATAAATTTAATAAATGTTCTCAAACATAAGCGAAATTGACTTTACTTTGCAGTATGTCAAAAAGTGTGGCAAAGATATAAAATAATACACACTGTACAAGCATTTAACAGCTCAGGTTTTCATGTTTATACTTTTAGACCATTTTATTTCTATCTTTTCAAACTTTCAAAAACTTTCAATCCAACACTTTGTATTTCTCATAATCAGTCAAGAATCATAGTGTAGTAACAAAATTACTGTCATGTGACTTATCAGCTCTATTATCCCAGATTAAAAACATCTATAGAGATATTCAGCAGCTGATAATGAAATCAGTTCCCTTGCTCCTGAAATCAATAGCTTATAACTGAACGAAAACTTCAGGACCAAAGTATCTAAAAGAGGGCTTGGACAAGAATCTTGTTCCACTTCTTCCCTTCAATTTCCATTACAAGAAGCCCCTCTTGCACTTTCTACAAGCTTTGCATCAGACAAGAAAACACTGCTTGCTGGCCTTATAGCACTGAAGAGGCCCAAGGGATGCTTCCCTAACAGAACTTATCAGTTTGGTAGTTCCAGAACATGGAAGTTACCCAGACACATTTCAGCAAGCAGGTTAAATTCTTCTAATGAGTGGCTGTAAGACATTTCTTCGAGGTTTTTGCATGATCTACATGGCTCAATGCATACATTCCAATTTGTTCTTTACAGGAAGTCACAATTCACTACCTATTATACACTGAAATAGATGTCTCACAAAAATACCTTCCAGAGTCAGAAGACTGAGGTGAAAATCTTCCCGGCTTCATTCTTTGACCATCTTCATCAAAGTCCAAGGAAATGCGACTAGATATCCTCACACCTCTCTGAGCTGGGGACTGCCTTTTAACTGCCATTCCTGAAATAACGTCGCTGAAATTAAAAACATGAATGTAAAAACTCAACATATCAACAAAGCAAGGAAGTTTGTCACATGTATTATCAGAAACTCTATTAATTGGCTTCATAAGCCTCTATAAGACAGAATTTTACATTCCTCACAAAATACGCCCATTTTTACGTCACTAAACATTCAAGTCTTACTTTTTAAACAACCTCAGTTGTTACATTCTATACACATTAAATGAAAAGTACTATTTTAGCCTACTAGATCTACAGTGAAAGCTTTCTTTGAAATCATTTTGTTTCCAACTAACAGAAAAAATTCATATATCTGCCAGTATTTCCAGAGTGTACGATATATGTTTTGCTTAAGTAATTGAGGATACAAGGAATATGCTGAAATAGGGAGGTAAAAATCCACCAGTTTTTTTTTTTTACACAAACCAACACTGCCCAGGGACAGAGCTGTGCTGCTGCAGACCAAAAGGAAGCTTGCCTTCACACATCAACTGACATGGGTCAATCATGCCACTCTACTTAGTAGGTCACCTTTCCTGATCCACTGCAATCTGTTGCATTGCGTAATCATATTACAGCATTAACAGACCACATCTTCCTTTGTAATTCTGTACTCAAAATCATACATGAAGAGCAAATGCTCTGATCTCAGCCAGTGTTCTATGCAGCTCATTCTGAAAACAAAGGGCAAAACACACCACCTTTCTGCCTCCACCACCTAATCACCTTAACCGGTACGTCTGTTGGTTAGTAAAGACCAAGCTGGTAATTCTTCCTCACAGCTTACCCTCTCTGCCAACTGCTTCCAGAAACATGTGGTCATGCAAAATTGCAGTGCTCAAGATAGAGGACAGAAATATGGTCTCAAAAAAAGGAAAAACAAGCCAAATCAAAAATACTGAATATCCATTTTATGAAAATCTGAATGAAATCCAAACTATGTTTTGGCAGTTTAAGTCAAAAGAGATTTCACTGACAAGAAATACTTCTGGAAAACTGTAAAAGCTAATTGCCACAGCAACACAGTAGGATTTCTCCTTGCTCTTAGATGTGGTTTCCAATGGCAGAACAAGAACAGCATAGCTCTTCAAGCACCTACTCTGAAAGAAAGGCATCTGAAAACAAGTTTAAAATATTTTCATTTTAATCTTGAAGACAAAACAATTACAGATCTGTTGAGTACCTCACACTAGAAATTACTCTATTAAGTGCCTACTGGCATTAGTGAGCTGGTGTCAGGCCAGAGGCTTGACACACTTCTGAGGGTCAAGGGGAGATAATTACTAAGGTCAGCCACATGCAGCCCAGCCCAACTGCTTGACTCAGCTGTGACTTGAAAGGCTGGAGCGTTCCCATGCTTCAGGGGGATCAGGCTTGCTCATAGCTCTCCTCACAGCTGATCTTGATTTATTTGCGGTTTTGCAGAGTAGCTCTGGTCAGGCTATGCTACCAAGCTATCAGAACATGCAGTCAATGGTATCATATTTCTCCCTGGAAAGCTCTAATGTCACCCCATTATGAGTATATGAACATGTCTGGCAGCAACAATCATTACTCCATCATTTCAACTGCCCCGTATTAACTAAAACTATGAAGGCGTTTTTAATGCCTTTTGTAATGAAAACATCAGATTACAAAGTCATACTCCAACCCCAGTGTACCTTCAGTTGTTAGATATTACATGATATTACCTCATGTTCCACCGTAACATTAAAATTCTAAGTTCACAGATACTTCTGCCCTCCACACATGCAAAGGGGTAGAGCTTTTGTAACAACCACACATTCTCTCTCCTTCCTGATTACCAACCAATAATTACAATACTAAAAATGGAGACGCAATAAGCTTTGGACATACTTTAGCCTAAGCTCTGAATTACTTTTTTTCTTCACCCAAAACAGGAGCTGAAATTTCAACTTGTAGTGCTGCAGATTTTATTTTGGTATAGTGGTGTTGTAATTTCCACTGAGTGAAACTTCATCCCACACTTAGGAAAATAAATTCCTGTATTGTTAATATTTTCCCCTCCTAGCGAACACGCTGTCCTCATGCTGTCTTCAAAACAAGGCATGAGACAACTGCATACAACAGTGACCTCTGGAGGTCATGCCACAATCCCGTGAAGAAAAAAATAGTACAAACTAAAAGATCTGAACAATATATGATTTATCATGAATCATAAATCAAAATAGCAGTATCACAATCTTTCACAGCTAAGCATTATACAGCTCTACTGCTTGCGAAGGTGTCTCACTTATAAATAGTTTTAAGTAATGGAGGAATACATACTGGGTTTTGAAGTGTGTCAGTATATTGAATGCAAAACTTTTACTGGAAAAAAATGAAGTTAAATTACCCGTGTTCTCTTGCCAAATAAAATTCAACACAAAACAATCGTATATGAATAAAATTGCTTTCTAATGCATTAAAAGCATTTTAGTGCCTTGTGAGACAGGTATTCTGGAGCATAAAGTCATGCCCATAAAGTCTGAGAGCTGCTGTGCTTTTTAAAACCAACATTTTTAAACACTAAGCAGGAAGCTGAAAGTACCACATTTATCTCAGAAAGGTTACTATTAACCAAGTTTTCAATCATGACAGTCACCAGGAGTCACTGGTGTTTCTTGAAAACTCATTTACTGGTAAGAATTTCAAACTGTTACCTAACTATTAAGGAAGAAAATGAAACTTCTGATCATACAGTGGGGGAAAAACAGGAGAGAAAAGAAAAAAGAATCTGCGTTCCCAGGGGTAAAAAAGCTCACGCACAAAGCTGTCTCACGGAGTAGAACTTGCCAACTAAAAGCACAGCAAGCCACCCATGGCATTCCTAGCCAAACAAAAAGGCTGGTTTTGGTTGAGTAAAATGCATTTTTCTAACCATTTTTCTAACCATAGTGACTCATCCACAAGCATGTTATAAAATGTTGTAACAGCACATCTTAAACCACCAATCAACTATATAGAGACACTATACAGCTGCAGGGACTTCAGTTTTTAAATTTCTGTAGAATTTAAACACTCTTTCAAGAGAAAAAAGTCTTTTTGCTTAGATTATAACTTCCTTAGGGACCTTCCTTCTTTCACAGCAACAACGGCTGGGTAAATGCTTCAGGGTGGCAAGGACAGTGAGTCCTTGATGCCAGTAGGCAGATGAACCACTTTTAGAGAAGAATATACTTCAACAAACAGATGCAGACGCATATGAGGTTAGCCACTGCACACAGCAGCTCAGTCAGTATCAGTACAGTCTTCCAACGACTTATCAGGTAATGAAGTAGGTTCTAGTAATGTTTAAGTTGGCCACCAACAGCCAGCGCAGCTATTAAGACTTTTTTGTACTCTGTTCTTCTGAAAACCTCAGTGACAGAGATAGTACAACCTCACTAGTAACTAACACTTAACAAACATATGCTTTGTATAAAATAGTCCCTTATTTATACTTTCTACATTAGGAAGGGTCTCTTAAGTTTTCTGCAATGTTGCACACACAAACAAAAAAAGTACAAACATGTAAATTTTACATAGAGCAGCCAGATCTCTTACCTCTTAAACTACTAATTCTGGCTCCAAAAACAGATGGAGAGAGAAGGTTCTGTCAAGGAGATCTTCTATATTCAGGCTTAAAGGACATTATGAAAACAGTGCACACACAGCATGCATCCTTTAGAAATGCTCGCATGTACTACCTAAACCCATACTTCCTCCTCATATAGCACAGAGTTCCTAAGTTTGGAGACACTTTCATTCTGCTCTCCACTACCACCATTAGCACTTACTAGGGAATCATGAACACAGGCTAAAAGGTAAAAGCACAGTTTCTTCCTTTTCCATTCACAGACTCTGAAGAACATGCATTTTGTTCAACAAAGTTATACACTGAGCACCATATATTCCAGTCTCTTTGCAATCGTCTAACACAAGCTGTCTGCAATCATCTGTCACACTCTGTTTTCACTCACTTAAAAGGCAAACATCAGCCACAATCAATAGCTTGTTAGCTGTTCCGTGTGCAGTACCTTGATAAATATAGAAAGATCTTTTAGTCATCCCTAGAGCAACCTATAAATAATAATAATAATAATAATACATGGTCAAACTTAACTCCTGCTTTTGGACAAATTCACAGAATAAATTAAAACTAGACAAGCAGCTTGCAGTTCAGACTGCAAATCACCATAAATAAAGGTTTCACATTCCTATGTTGCTAAAGATCCAGTATTCTCTTTAGTTCAGCATTTCACCTGGATTTAATGATTTATTTTCTGTGTGGTTATCTGAATCCCAGCTGGGAAAAAAAGAGATAAAACGAAAATCCCCTCTTTAGCCATCATCCAGAAGAGCAGTATGCCCAACTGTTTCTGTTTCTAAACAAATGCGTCTAATCGGTTTGAAAGCCACACTGGAAATGAGTTAAGCCAAGAGATGAGTTTCTTGGGTTGACTGGAAAGTTTTGAAAGGAAGGGTGGGGCTATAAACAGAGCTGCTCTAGTTCTGCTCTGCAGAGCTGTCATGAAAATTCACTAGTCCAGACAGAATGTCTGAAACATCTACAAATCCATCCATTGTATGAGAATTTCAGAAGCTTGGAATAAAAAAAAAAAAAAAAAATGTTATTTTGCTAGCCTGTCCAAGAAAGGATAATTCTGGGCAGGAAAACAATTCCATTTCTGCAAAACCATTTTAGAATAATGATGACAAAATTTAGGAAGTCTGGTATAACCAGACCAATGATCATTAATTCCAAGGATAGCCTCTGCAAATGTATCTTTTAGCACCATCTTTCCAAGACAGAACCCAGTCACCTTCAAGATGATAGTGCAAAATCAGAATGTCAAACATTATTAAGAATAAAATTCAATATACAGACCGTAAGTTAACAATTCCCCCCTTTTTCTGTTTATCTGTGGTTTCTTCATGTCGTTTTAGTTGTGCAAGTAGTTCTGATTCTGTCTGCTTCTTATTGAGTGGTAGGGAAGATGCAACTGCAGAAGCGGCCTCGACCAGTTCTGGATTTAAAGGCCTGCCTCTGTAAGAGACACAACAGATAAGGAAAGACAAAAAAAAAATTTGAAAGCCTTAATATATTTAAATTGACATTTCTGTACTTTCATGTCTTAAAAACTCAGAAGTTACACTTGCACATTATCCCAAAGGGGAGTGGCCAGGGGGTCATCCAGGTTTGCCCTATATTGTCCTAATCATCAACTGCCAAAGGACACCAACAAACTCTTGTGCTCACAGCTGGGAAAACAGCAGCCCTACACCACTGCATAGCTCCTTGGACGTGAAGCCTGGAGACCACAGATGCTATTGCTACCTTTCAAGAGCCTCACACAAGCAAAAGGTTGCTTTTGGTAGAAGTGCACATCATCTTTTGTCCAGATTCTCCCATGATTTAATGCAATCTACATCTGTATATCACGCTCCCTTACAAGATTATTGGCCATGCTTGGAAATGGCATTTGATGCTTTATTTTGGTTTAGATAATGAAAAAAAAAAATGGGGAAAAAAATAAAAGAAGAAGATAAAACAGGCTGAGAGAAGTCTGTTATACTTTACCGCTGGATCCCTTCTCTAGTTCTCTGAAGCACAGCACCTTCGGTGTCTGGGCTTTCCAGCTTATTTATGGCTTGCTTTTTCATCTCTTGTGCTTTTAACTGTTGGAGTTTTCTCCTGTAGCTCACTTCTACCTTCATGTTACCAATAATGTCTAACAGTTTCTTCTTTGGTGTTTCTGCTGCATCCTCCTTGCTCTTTGATGCCTCTTCAGTAGTGCTGTCTTTGGAAGGGGTAGATTTATCTTTCTCAGTAGAAAACACGCTGCTTGTGCTGAAGAGTTTCTGTATTTTGCTAGATGATACACAAAATTTAATAAATTAAAGTCAGAGGTTACAAATAAGGCCTGAGGCTGAATTTTTTAAGTCTACAAAACCCCCATCAGTTACAACTGCTTAGGCCTGAGTGCAAACTGAGTATGTTAAGTACATGTCAAACATGTATCTTTTAACTTCTGAGAAGGGCTAGAGCACTATTTAAAATTCTTACCATTTATGGTTTCTTCATCACAAAAAAATCAAGTAAACTTTATTTCCTCCACAAATAAACTGTGTTTAATCTATGAATTTATAACTTTTTAAGTATTGCTGCATCAGGTAGCAGACTAAGAGTTTGAATCTACTGGTACCTGATATTTAGATTCATGAGCACTACAGAACACTGACTGAAACTCTTAAAATGAGACAACAAAGAGATCACTGTCAGTCACCTGGAAAAAGACTTTACACAGATTTAGCGTCACACAGATTTAGCGTCACATCATTTCATACTTGTGGTATTAGTATGGATCATATCCCTCTACCCTATGCTCTGCAATACAAGAGCCAGGCATTTGTGCAGACATATGGGGAAATCGATCCTGCTGCAAGATAACCCAGTAACTAACAAAAAAGCAGTTTCAGTTATTTTTCCCTCTGGAACAGCTATTTTACCTGGTTTACCAAATCACTGTAAAGAAGCTAAAACTGACATGGTGCAGGTGAGGATGTGAAGCCAGGGACAGCAGGGAGCTGCTTGGGATGCTGCTGCAACACAGACACAACTGCATTCCCTGGAAAAAACTACCATAATATTCAAATAACTGTTTTCTTTAACATTCTAAAATTAAATGTTTAATTTTTTAAATTTGCAACGACTTCATTTGTTGTTTAAAGATCACTATCAAGTTACTAAATTAAAAAAAAAAATACAATTATTTGATTCAAAATAAAGGACTTCAATAGATCTGAAGGAATTTTTACATACCTCTCCCCCTCACACAATAAATAATAATTATTATTTTATTCTAAAATAGAAATGCTTATAATCTGTTAAAAATAACAATCTGCTGTTCTCAGCAGGCACCATGTTATTACTTCAGTCGCTCTGCACTTCATAAATTGTCAGCATTAAATCCTAAATTTTGATGTTGAGAACCAACAGCTTCAGAACCACATTCCTGTTGATAGGAGTCCTGCTGTTTCGCAGTGAGCTACTCTCCACAGATCTTTTTCAAACACATGTTTTTTATTAATTCAGGATTCATCCTCCTTAAAGCTAATTATACATTCAGAGATCTTTGTTATAGCAAGACTGTAAGCCTTAAACATTTAAAGCCAGTAGTACACTGCAGCTTCTATTACTGTATTCCACCTACCATTGGCTGTGTCTTATGCTCAGAAGCCTCACTTAAGAAAGCAAACACAACTACAAAAGAAACCAAGCTTTTTCATACATGAGGTTATCACAGTATTCACAGCTTGTTCAAAAATATCGAGGAGCTTTGAAATTAAAAAAAAGTATAACAAAAGCAGTTTAAATCTTTTTAAAAAATAAAATCAAACTTCCAAATACTACTTTTGGCCAGTGCTTTGGGGATGTACCTCTGCCAACTGGTAGTACCGCTCTGCTGCTACACACTGTGTAAAATTATGCTCAGGTCACAAATAATCACAGACTGGTTTGGGTTGGAAGGGACCTTAAAGATCACTTAGTTCCAAACCCCCTGCCATGGGCAAGAACACCTTCCACTAGACCAGGTTGCTCAAAGCTCCATCCAACCCACCCTTGAACACTTTCAGGGATGGGGTAGCCACAACTTCTGCCAACCACCGTAACAGTAAAGAGTTTCCTAACATCTAAGCTACTTTCAGGGTAGAAACTCAATCCAAACTACTCCCTTCTTCCCATGACTTCTGCCCACCGATGTCGGTAGCACACTGCCCCAGCAGGACACCCGTACTTGGGCCTGCCCTGCTTCCTGCCCGAGCGGGTTTAACCCCCGCGGCACCCGGGAACAGCGCAGCTGAAGGCGGCGCCGAGAACACTGTGCGGGCCCCCCTTACCTCACCCGCCCGGTCCAGGCACAAAGTCACGGCACTAAGCCGCTAAAACACGAGGCCTGCCTTCAACGCGGAGGCCAACGGAGACAACCTGCCCTCGGGGCATAGGCCGCGGCGGCCCCGGCCCCAGCTGCGGCGAACCGGACCGGCTTTCCCCGGGTAGCCGAGCACATCCATCCCTCCAGAGGCAGCGGCAAGGGGCGGAGCGCGGCCCTGCCGCGGACATGGACATGGACATGGCCCCGGCCCGGCAAAAACCCCCACGCCGCCGAGGAAGGGTTGTGGGGAGGCGACGGTACCTGCAAGAGCTCCGTTGCTGCCGCGCTACCCCCACCACCTCCCGACCGGCCAGGAGCCGCACCGCGAGCCCGCAGGAACCCCTGGCCGCACCGCCCCAGCCACGGACACGGCTCCACATCGTGCCCGCAGCGCGGCCACCGCGGCGGTCCGCCCCCACGCGTGGTCCTCCCGGCGCCGCCGGCTGGGAAAGGGAGCTGAGCTGAGCGTTCCGCGCACCAGCGTTCCGCCCGGCTCGGCGCTGCCGGTCCTCTGCCAAAACCATCCCGGTCGCTCGGCGCTAGGAGCCGCAGTCGCTTAGGGCAAGTCTCCGTTGGGAAGCATGTAATGGAGGCACCCAAGAGCTTCGGGGAAGCTGCAAGAGCAGATACGTGCAAGGCTTTCTTTTGGGGCTACAAAGCACCTACCTTTAATGATTATTTTGAGGAAACAAAAGAGAAAGATTCGTGTCTATTAAGTTCAGGTGTCTCATCGGATGGTTCCTGTTATTTCCATCATTGAATACCCATTAAATTGGATCCACATTAGGGACACCAGTCCTGCCCCAGCGGGGGAGTGGCCCACACATGCCGGTTTTGTAAGACTTAAGTATGTAGATTTAAGTTCACAAAAGAGTTCTTTTTTAGATTTGTCAGCAGTACAGATGAGGACAAATGAAACAGCAGCATCCAGAACTGTGCTGCCATCGTATCTCAAGACCAAACTTACCTCTCCAAAGGACAGTTGATTTTTTATGTTAGAGCATAAGCTGCTTTGAGAAATTCAAAAGTTGATTCCTTTACAGCCAGCTAATTCAAATGTCTCTCACCTATCTCTGTAGCTTGTGGTACTGAAAACATTAAATGTAAAACACCAGGTTTCAGCCTGTACAGTGCTTTTGATGCATGGCTGGTTCCATAGTGGTGTTTTGGCACCCAGCTCCTGTTCACTGCCTCACTTCTTGCCATTTTCAGAAGGAGGTTGGGTGCCCAAGGGACCTGACCTCCTTCTGGCTCTGAAGGTCAGAAGACCTTCTCTGCATCCAGCACAGCTGCCGTGCTTTTCCCCTTGTGCTTTCTTTCCAGCTGTGTGGCAGATGTCAGCCCGTAGCTCAGAGGTATGTGTAGGAAGCACAAGCCAGCAAGGGAAAGGGAAAAGAAGACAACCTTCTTTTGTTCTGGACAAAATCTGTCCACATCTAAAGAATAACTGGGCTTATAAATACCAAAGAGATGAAATCTGGTGGTTTTCCAGCCTCCGCTCCAGGATATGCCCATGATGGTTGTGGGGTGTCCAGCCCAGGGACAGAAACATACAGTGGATCTGCCTTGAGGCCAGTAGCTGTTGCTGAGGAAAATGGCTTCCTGCTGTGAGCACAAATACTAATGAGAACCCTGATCTAGCTGAAAAAGATCAGAGGAACTTCAGATATACCAGAAATGCAAAGAAAATATTGGGTCTGGTTCAAGTCAGTCTAAAACCAAATTGCAAACAAAAATCCAGTGAACTGGGAACTGCTGCTGTTGGCCAGCTTCCTCAAACTCTGTCTGACTTGTGGCAGTACTCACTTGCCTGTGTGCTTTTTGTCCTTCAAGGTTGGGGGATTTTGTTGATTTATTTTGTTCGGTTTTGGTTGGTTGTTTTTTTTTTGGGGGGGGGGGGGGGGAGGTTGGTGGTGGTGGTTTTTTTCCTATTGCATGCAACAGCAATTTCAAAGTGACTTTTTTTACCTTTGATACACAAATGTCCCATACTTCCCAGACAAAGATCTTTTAATCTAGGTAACTTCACTAACAAATTACTCTTACTCCTAAAAATACACTCTTTCATCACACTTTCATCCATGCAACTGCTAGTTATCAATGATATTAAGCAATCTAAGGAAAATTATTTATTGTTCAATCAAAGTATAGAAAACAGAACATGGAAGAAGAATTCTCATAGTGCAAAGAAGCATCTTTCCTCCAAAGCCCTATCTCCGTTGTGGCTTACTGTGCTGTAAATCAGACCCATCCTAAGCCAGAACCCTCGAGTACCAGAAAGCACTTCCATATTCCTGCTGAGCACTTACAAACCAAGATCTCTGCACGCATGTCCCATTTCTGCCCTGCCTAAATCTTTTGAGGGGAATTTTGAAATTAAGCTACATGTTGGCCACTACTAGCACCTCCACGCAGAAAGTATGGTTTGGCTTAGTAGACTAAGGGTGCAGGGCGCAGAAACAGCCATGTGGTGGCAATGTGCTCATTGTAGCGCTGCACTTCACAGTCATAAAATATCTCGGGCAACATTTCAAGTACTCTCACCATCTCGGTGTTTTGTACAGGGTCCAAACAAGACCAAGACTGGTGGTCTGCCCGAGGAATGGCATTATGGAGAAACATCCTCAAATACTCCAGGCCTGATGTTTCAGCAGCAAACGGCAAGAGCAGGCAGCATGCAGTTTAATAGCATATTATTTGCAAGCTTCAGTGCATGAGAGTGCTTTTCACTAACTGTGTCTTCCAACAGTCAGGCTAAGAAGGAAGTCAGTACACAGGTCAATTCTTTGACACTAAACAGTGATCTCTAAGTATTTCAGGTCATTTGAGATGCACAGCTAACTCCAACCACTAACTGATTACCACATCTCAGCAATCATTTCTACATTGAAGTCATAAAATCATTTACAATTTGATGTATTGTTTCTAAACCCATTTATAACCTAGCTTGCTCTTCCTTAACAATTGCCATATTTTGAATAATAGCCATAAACCATTAAAAGAATATTTCAAGAAAGTAGCCATGTAGAAAAAACATATCTGAACCCTACAATTAATTAAAAGTGATGAGGGGAAATGTACATTTAGCTTTCTGGTATTTATAACACTTTTTTCTTGGCTTGGGATTTGAAAGTAGGAGCTTGCAGTTTTATTTGATGGAAAACACCATGGATGTAAACACAAATACATAGCTCTGAGGTCTCAATCCATGCAAACACACATGCAGCTCAGCAGGGCTTGAAGGCATACAGCACTGCCCAGAAACACTGCCTGGTCCAGCAGAGTATCTCAAGTATTACTGATCACTGAGGCACATTAGAAACACAGTTCATTTAGCTTTCCATGGGATGCACACTGTCCTGCTGCTCTCAACTGGGCACTGCTTCTACATGCCTTATAGCAAGCACTTCACTTAATTGCTAATCAAAAGAAAAGGGGTAAGGGAGAAGGAGGTAGAGTTCTGTGTAGTTTCAGCTGAGGAAAGTGGTATTAGCCCTCATCACAGTGGTTTAAGCCACTACTGCCCACTTCATATTGCCAAGAACCTAGGAGCACAAAACTGGTGTCTCAGTTTAGGAAGTCACTTGGAGATCAGCAGCAAATTGCTTACAAATGTATATGTCCAATTTAACGAGCTACAGGCCACTGTCATTTATGCACCTATATAGCTAAAGGTTTTAGCAGATGGCAGAGCAGGAACACCTTTTTTATTTGTATCTCCACAATTATTTGACTTTTCAATCCCACTAAAGAGGCAGAAAAAAAAAATCCCTTTACTTTTGTCAGTATCCAAGATGTCAGGTATATAACTGTAGACTGTAGGAGATTGCAAATGCTGTATATTTAAATAGTTGCAAACTTGTATAGCTTAGTCCTCTAATACATGTGTTAAACTTAATGGGAATTTTGTATTTTGGGGAAAAGGGAATCACAGCATCACAGAGTGGTTTGGGTTAGAAAGGACCTTAAAGATCAACTAGTTCCGCATCCAGCCTGGCCTTGAACACTGCCAGGGATGTGCTCAGCAGCAACAGGGTTTCTAGGGGGGGGAAGTGCTACCGGATTCGAGCAGCAGCAGCCGCCCGAGTGTTGGCCTCACAGCCAGGAGCACAGCCACCACCGGGCCCCGGTAGGAGCCTCAGAGCCGCCCTGTCTAGGCCTTGGGGACGGGGGCGCGGTGCTGCGGCCTGTGCACCCCAAACCCGGGTCACTGGCCCCTGGGCGTCTCCCCGCCCGCCCGGAGCCGCCTCCCGGGGCCGGGGGCAGCGCAGGCAGACACCCGCCCAGCGCCTCCCCGGCCCGCGCTTTCCCCGGGCCCGCGGGGGAGCCGCGCCGCGCCGCCTCCCTCGGCCGCCTATATAGAGGCGGCTGCGGGGCGGCTCGGGCCGGCGGTGTGCTGTATGGTGAGTGGGGGGGAAGCGGGAGGCTGCGGCTGTGTGCTTCCCGTTGGGGGGAGGAGCGGACCGGGAAGGAGCGGAGCGGTCTGTGAGAGCCGGGCAGTCCCGCGGCCTGTGGGCTTGCAGGCAAGCCTGGGTTGCGCCGCGGCCTTAGGGCTCAGCGGTATTGAAGCTGCCCCGGAAAGCTGCGGGCAGCCTCCCTGGAGAGACATGAGGCCGGGGGTGCGGGGCTCGGCCGCCTCCTTCCGCGGCGGGCCTCTGCCATCGCCCCTCCAAGCGCAGGCCGGGGCTTTCCTGCGGTGAAAGCGCAGTGTTCTGGGAGCAGGGATCGCCGCCTGTGCAGCCAGGCCTCCCGCTCCGGATGAAACCTGCCCCGCAGCTTTGCCCGTGGTCTGGCCAGTGAAGAGTCCCCTGCACCGGCCCCGCTGCGTGGTTAGTGCGCTGTTGCAGTGCCGCTGGGGCATGGCCTGCTGTGACCTGGGGAGTAGAGTTGTAGCCTGCCTTTGTGGGCTCTTGCAAGGAGCTGTGATACCTTATGGGATTGTCACCTGGTGTTTGATGGCGTGTGTCAGCCGAGAGTAACCTTTGGGGCTGCGGGTGGAGGACTCGGTGGTACCTGTTCCATTTACTAATGCTGTGTTTCCAGGTTTGAGGTCTGGACTCACTTTGGAAGTAGAGCAGTTTTTGCCTTGCTGTATCTACAAGCAGTTTTTTATCTGCTAGTGTGGCTAGAAATAGTTAAAAAAAAAAGGATAGGTATGTACATATATAATACTGGTTTAGTTTTGACTAAGTTGTAAACCTTCTGAAAGCAGAGATGTGATATTATGGATCAGGAAACTAAACTTTCTTGGCTTTTAAGCCCCACATGTTTGTACAGGCATCTCTGGTTTTCCTTTTGCTGCCAAGCTTTCAGTGTGGGTCACTTGGCATGTGCTCCCTTTGGGGACTGGCACAAGTCAGTAAGCACTCGGCATGATGCAGGCAGTGTACATTTTACTGAATGCAGGCAATTGTTGCTTACTAGGAGTTCCCCTCATTCATAGGCTGCCCCACCTAATCTGTTCTTTTCTGCCTTTAAATGAGAAGCAAAACTGGAGTGGTGCGTGAGCACTAATGAGGATAATGAAATGTAACTTGGTCTTGGAGCATAACATGTGGTCTTGAAATAACATGTAGCATACTTTGCTGTCAGTAGTGAAACAGCTCACATCTATAATGATAATTTGGGAATAGTATGTGCATTAGTATAATTTATTACAAGAATAGTGATTGATTTTTTTTAATGCATTATGTTAAGGTTAATGCAACATGTACTGGACATGTGAAGTTACTGCAAACATCTGTGCTTGTCATGTAAAAGTTCTACAAAGGATGAGGTTCATACAGTCTGATTTTTAGTTTTTCTTAATCTTTTAATTTAGCCTATGGGAATTTGTATTTCCTGTTCATATTACCCCAGAATACCTTTTGGCAGGCAACAGGCTTCAGAAGCAGCATTACAGTAGGTAGAAGAATGAAAAAAATCCCGTGAATTGATGTACTGTGCTTGAAGCCAGGCTTAAAAGTCAGTGGGGGGCTGATTCATGTGTGTATTTGTGTGTTTGTTAAGACTCATGCAACATTTTTGACAGCACCACTTGCCAAGTGTCTTGCTCAGAAACAGGGTTCTGGAACAGTGAGAGATCATTGACTCAGTGATCTTACTCCAGATAAGCAAGCTTGTTTTAGCTGCTCACCCAGTGAAAGCACCTTGCTGCAAACTTGAGAACTGAATTAATTTGAATGATTTATTTGAAAGTGTTGCCTTTGTATTTCTGCTTTCCAGCTGCCTTCCTGAAAGTTGAGGTGTAATTCTTATTTATAATGTGCTATTGTGTGAGAGACTTGCACTGGGAACGTGACAGCCAGAAACAATTCTAGGTGTTCATATTCATTCGCTTTCTACTCATATTTTCTGAGAGCCACATAGAAATACCTGATGTGTCTTAATTTATAGTTTTCTTGGCTGCTGTTCACGATGATGAGAGCAATTCTGTTTTGCTCTATAGGTGGGGAGCTGAGATGGGGTGGGGTAATATTCTTGCCAGCTAGCCTTATACACCTGATGGAGACTATGTTTCTATGAGAAAGCACAGACCCAACTAGGTTGGAAAAGACCTTCAAGATCATCAGGTCCAACCTTTACCCCAGCACTGCGAAGTCCACCACGAAACCGTATCACTGAGGCCCTCATCTTCACGGTTTTGAACACTTCCAGGGACGGTGATTCCACCTGGGCAGCCTGTTCCAATGCCTGACCACCCTCTCGGTGAAGAAATTTTACCTAATATCCAGTCTTAAGTATCCCGTGGTGCAGCTTGAGGCCGTTGCCTCTTGTCCTGTCACTCTTTTACTTGGAAAAGGAGATCAGCCACGTCCTCTCTCCATTCTCCTTTCAGGCAGTTGTAGAGATGGAAAGGTAATGCTCAACACTCTTTCCTGGAGGTACTCTGCTTTCATTTGAGAGATCCAGGGAGACTAGAAGCTGGAAAGCCCAAGTAATTTGAAGCTGGGCAGTGATACTCCAGAGGACTTGTATAATGTGGCAAGACTAGTCAGTCAAATTACAAATATGCCAAGTCGCAGTCTTGGGGACAAGCATTTTCTGCCTCTAAATGGCATTGAAGAAGGTAAATTGAAGAGTGGAAGTGAAAGCATTCATGTGATGCTTCTACCTGTCAGTTATTGTGACAAATCATGTATGCTACATCTTTCTTTTCCCTCAGGAGACAAGTACCTCCACATCTGCCAGGAAAGGGGAGACTTCACTCTGAAGTAACTGATAAACAAGTTTGAAGCATGAAGATCAACTCTGCTATTCAGGCTGCTATTGACCTCACAGCAGGAGCTGCAGGTAATGCTGGAGAGAACTTAATTGCACAGAATTTCTTAGGGACAGTTTCAGTGCCTCTGACAACTGTAAAAGCAGTTTCCTGATGCTATAAAAAGCCTCACTTTCCGTGTTTTAAGGACATTGAGATGAAGCAGTTGAACTCAGCCAGTGTTGTAACTGCATCACTATTGCTGCTCCCTAGTGAAACCCCTGCCACACAGTGGAGGTGTAACCCTTATTTCAGACTAGAGTTTTCCAGAGGAAGGTTTAAGTTTCAGTGTTGGTTCTTACACTTACAGGAGTTTAAAAATCAGTCACAAGTAGAATTTTGGAATGAACTCAACTGTGTGAGTGATTGAGGTGCTGCTTTTGTCACAGGAACACTCTGTAACCAAACTGGGCAAGAAGAGGCTATCTGAAGAGTTACTGGCTCAGACAACATCCCGGTGTGAATCTTTAAAAGCTGGGAAGCTCAGTAATAGGACTGATGATGATGAACTCACTTAACGAACTTCCCCTTCAGTCTGGTCTGTGATATAAAGTTTTGTTGGACCACTTGTGACAGTCACAAATGTGGAAGCAGTTTCATTGTCTCATTAACATGACCATGTTGGTAATGTCTGTGGCTGACAGATTAATTATTTACCTCTACCAGAGAAAAGGGGTCTCTCACTCAAGCTGGCAGTGTTTTATCAGGAAAGGAGGAAGGGAAGATTTGTCTAATGATACTGTTCTGTGCCCACATTCAGGCTAACAGGGCATGCGCTTGAGGTTTGCCTGGGTTTTGGCAGTAGAGAATCTTCGAACTAATTATGCTGATTTCTTCTCTGGTATAGTTCTTTCTTCAGACAGGATGGAGGAATTCAGACCTTTTTCAGCATGACTTCAGTAATCCTAAATCATTGTTCTTGTTCTTTTTCTTTGCTACTTTACTCTGCAGTAAAGATGCAGCTTTACTGTTCCTCTAATATTTATTTCCCATATTATTTCCACATACTTGCTTTGTATTGCTTATGTTCATTGGTAGTGCTCATTTCTGTGTTAGGCGTGTGTCTGCACCCTTTAGAGAGTGTATTTAACTAGTTAAACAGGTAGTTCCTCCAGCAAATGCGTGACCTGGTTTTACCTTTCTCTCTGAATGCAGTCTCCACTAGCTGATAAGTAATGACATACAGGGGCAAGTACATTCTGAACAAGAATAAATAAATCATTTAGCTGCCTGTGGGTCAAAGTCCTTTGCCTAGGATCTGAGCAACCTCTGATCACTTCTTTGATTAAGTAGGACTCTTTCTCCACTGTTCCCATCTTACTATGAGAGCTGCATTTTTCTAAATGTTCAGGCAGGGTTGACTAATTTTTTTTCTGGTTTATTTGGTTTTGTTGTTTAGATTTTTTTAGATTCCTTATTCCTGGCTAGAAGAATTATTCTTCCCTTTAATAGTTCAGACATTAACTGGGACTCTTGGTCTTTACCTTGAGGTAGAAGTTCATGGCTGGTGTTTACTTGTGCCACCTCCAATAAGGAGAGTCCTTTCTCTTTTTGGAACAGCTATTCAGAGTCAACTCCCAATTTTTAAGCTTTGCATTCCCAAGACCATGCCTGGATTTCTTGGGCTTCTTCCAACAGTTGCTGTTCTATACATGTGAATGTTTTACATCTGCCTTCACATAGGAACCTAGTATTTGTCCTGTAGATTAACATCTAGGTGACTTCTGTGCACATAACATTGGCTAAGCCCTTCCAGCTCTGCTTTTCATCTGAGGCTTCCATGAATGTTACTGGTCTGAGCCAGCTGCTACTCTCCTTGGTTATCTGTTCCAGAGCAAGAAGCTGTTTGTGCTTCTTTGCATGATTTGCACTCAAGCTTTTAATGATCCATCTGATTGAGAATGAGGTTTAATGGCAGTTAGATCTTGAGCAACAACTATGTGACACAAATGTGTTTGCAAAGAGTAAAAGTAATTGAAAATACTCCTGGTTAAACAAATGCTTAGTCTTCCTCTCCCCACTTAGAAGAAAAATAACTAATTTTAATTGGATTCATACATTTGTTCCTATTTTAGTTTCTTTACAGTATCTGCATTTGCAGATAATTATTTCAATTTCATAGATGAAAAGGCATCTCGTTAACTTGCCCTCTTTAAGGTATAAGCATGTCAACTGTGCTTTCATTAAAGATCAGCTTCTAGTTTAGGATGGTTCTTTTATCCTTTTTTGGTTATTTTGGTCTAGGATGGTTCTTTTACTAGAAAAGCAAAACTATAAAGTCTATATAAGGTACACCTATTCTATGCTTTCTGCTAGGTGTTGGCTTCTAACAGGTTGCTGTCAGCATACACTGGTATTTTTTACTGAAAAAGTGTAATGTTAGCTCTTTCTGCAGATTACTGAATTGAGTTGGATCTGTGGAAGAACAGATTTGCACTGTTGACAAAGTGGTGGTTGATGAAACTGATGGAAATATTTTGAGTTTTCAGGGTATTGACCTTGCTCTTGAGTTTGGAAAAGATTACACAATAAGAAACTTTGCCCTTTTCCAGCTTATACTGGACACTATATTCCAGAATGTAGGAATAAACGTACATAAAAATCATCTGGAGTTTTGAAGTAAAGGGCTTGAGCCTTTGGTTATCAATTCACAGTGTTTCATCAGTTTTTGACACTCTCAGCAGTATTCTCTTGTCCTGGAGGAATCTTTGCCTCACTTGATAACAAATCTTCCATTTTTTTTTTTTTATTATCAAGAGAACATGAAATCAGATGGTTTTTGATTTTGTGATTCACTGCAGAAATGAGAAAAGGAAAATGCTGCTTTAACTCGTTAACACAAGTGACTTGATTGCAGAACAATACCTCTAATTCGGAACCATTTATGTAAGTGATCAGATTCATTTAGTTGCCTGCTTTGAGGAAAGTAAAGAAATGTTTAATGAGAATCAAGCTGTTACTGCTCTTATGCCTGATTTTTCTTCTTTGGGTAACTAAACCCACCACTGACAATCGCTGCCATTGTGTTAAAATCAGTGCACTTGTCTTTTCCTTTGGAGAATTAACTCATCTTTTTCTGTGTAATTTTGCTAATAATGGTGTTTGTGTGTAGATGTTTGAGTTGTGGTAACCTTCAGCCACCCTCGTAACTTCCACTGCTTGCTTAGGTGGGACAGCATGCGTGGTGACTGGCCAGCCCTTTGACACTGCAAAGGTGAAGATGCAGACATTCCCGGACATGTACAAAGGATTTGTGGACTGTTTCGTGACAACCTATAAGCAAGTGGGGTTTCGAGGCTTCTACCAGGGAACCACACCAGCACTTCTAGCCAACATCGCGGAGAACTCCGTTCTGTTCATGTGCTATGGATTTTGCCAACAGATTGTGAGAAGAATTGTTGGAGTAGACAGGAAAACAGAGCTCAGGTTAGTAATAGAAATCTGCTTCACATTTTAAAATAAATAAATAAAAAATCATGCAACTATTGTACTGTCAGGGTGCAGCTGATGTCCTAGACCTGCCTCTGCCAGTATGCACTGTAGTAAGCTTTGTGCTAGGATACAGTGCTTAACTGCAACAGAGCCATCTACTTGTCACTGCAGCTGCCTAGTTTAGATAACCACAAGTTAACTGGAATACTTAAGACCGAGAATGTCCTTACCAAAGGGACTGAGCATTGCAACACCTGAAAGTTGCTATTCCCTTGATCTCTAGCTGTTCTGATTTTGCAGGGGAAGTAGTGGCCCTTCTCTTAGGGGGGTGTACTAAGGGGAAAGAGCACTTTTCTAATATTGTCTTTATTCAAGTTTCAAAAGCTTGAATGGAATGGTGTCAAGACCAAATGTTTAGTTTTACGGTGTGACTGGCAATAAGTGGTTATCTGAAGAATGACAAGGGATTGTTTAATACTCTGAGTCCTCTGACAGGCTGTGTTCTTAGTTCAGAGGATTTATTTATCATGGTATGATCCCATCAGTAACTGGACAACAGCACTTGTCCAGTCTCCTCTAGAATTCTTGAAAGTTCCTTGCATCTGCAGTATGCTTTGGCAGAGTTCTGCAGGTGATAGCCATTAGTTCTGTAACCGTTGATCCATAGCCACTGTCTGCATGCTACCTGGGATCTTGCAGACCTCTATCCATTGCTCTGTGCCCCTCTTCCCATCTGAGTATTTTCCTGGATGGAAGGATCCCAGCCCTCCTAGCCAGTGAGCACTGAATCTGTTCACAGAATCACCGAATCATTAGGGTTGGAAGGGACCTCTGGAGATCATCTAGTCCAACCCCACTGCCAAGACAGTGCCACTTAGAGCATGTTACTCAGGAACGTGTCCAAGAGCATTTTGAATGTCTCCAGTGAGGGAGACTCCACAGCCTGCCTGGGCAGCTCTGCCACTCTCAATGTAAAGAATTTCTTCCTCATGTTGAAGTGAAATTTCTTGTATTTTAGTTTATGGCCATTGCTCCTTGTACTGTCACAGGGCACCACTGGAAAGAGTCTGGTGCCATCCTCCTGGCACCCGCCTTTGAGATATTTATATGCATTAATGAGATCCCCTCTCAGTCTCCTCTAGGCTAAACAGGCCCAGCTCCTGCAATCTCTTCTCGTAAGAGAGATGTTCCTGTAGCTGTCTTTGTCTTTCTCTGGAACTCTTGTAATTGTACTGTGTCTGGGCTTCTAGCTGGTAAGACCAGAGCTGTGCGGGGTATTCAGGGTGTGATCACGTCATGGATGTATGCACTGGCATAACAATTGTCATCTTTCTAGCTAGGATGGCTTTTCTCCAGGTGCACTACTCTAGAGCCGTCAGTGGTCCAGCAGTCTGTGTGCCTTACTGTTGCCCATTTCTCAAGGTATATCGTCTGTGCAGCACTGAGAGTATCTGCACCTCCTCCATCCTTGTGCTGTTCCACAATGTATAAAAGACTTCTCATACTGTCCTAACTCCATTCAGAGAGTGATGCAAGGTTAACCACACTTAGCTTTTTATTAATAGCTGTGTTCTGCCTCTGTCACATGTATCCAAGTAGAGGTAGCTGAGGAGGCCTTAATTCTCCATTTAAGATCTCTGCCATGATATGTGTAGCTATCTAGGTACAAGACAAATATTTTAAAGTGGCATTAAGTGAGGTGTTCTTCTGTCACATATTAAGATATGCTGTATCTTAAGACTGAGGCCAACTATGAGGGAGTATGAAGTGATGAGGAAACAAATTATATTAATTGCTTTCTACTTGCATTCTTTTTCACTGTTTTCTGGTAGTTGAGATCTCAGCTGAGACAGAACTGTTTCCACTTTCTTAGATCAGCTTACAGACCCCTTATCTTATTCTACCCACTAAAATGAGGAAGCAGGCCTACCAACAGCATGCTTTGCTTCTTAACTATGTTTTGCGATCCTTTTGGGAGGTAGACCACAGGTTTGCAGGGGTCCTAGGATCATCTCTTGATGTGACTGAGACAGCATGTTTATGGTGCATGTAGGAGAGGTAGCGCAGGAAGCTTTCAAACAGTGTGCATATGGGTACTACTCCGTGTCTTTGGAGTAGGATGCAGAATGGGAAGTTAATTTGAGTACGTAGTAATAGCAAGTACTTCTGACATCTGACCCTTCTTTCCTTGGTCAGGTAGTGGTACTTTCCAGATCCAGGATGGCTGTTTAATGCATCATTGATTGAAGAGCAAATAGTGTGACAGCATGGCTGTGCTAGGACAAAACACTTAAAGGGTTTAAGCTTACTTGAAAGATTTCTCCCTTTGTGCTGTTCCCTTGATCTCTTCACCTGTAGGGACATCTTACAGGTGCATGTGTGAGAGAATTGTATTGACATGGCCTGCAGTGGCGCCCTGAGTTACATGTAGCCTGTCCAGGACATTCATACTCATTGTGGGAGAGTTGGAAAGTCTTTGTAGTGTGCTGTAAGGGTGGGAAGAAACCCTGATGAGGTGGCTAACCTTGAGACACGAAGTTAATAACTATAATTGCCTTCATTGCCTCTGCTGTTTAAAAACGTCATACTGTCTTCGCCTGAATAAGCAAATCTATCAAGTCACAAACTGAGGTGAACCTGACCATTTTTCTTACCCATATATAAGAAATTCCTTGTCACTTTCCCATTATTTTATAATGTTTGAGATGTCTCAAATCCAGTTATAATAGTTTGGTTTTGCTCACTTTTCAGTTGTAGCTTTAAGCAACTTGGAAATAAGCTTCCCTGGCCTCCCTGTGTTTAGGGATACCCTGGTCAGTGTGTGAAGCCTTGCAAGCAGTTACAAGGACAGTTACAAAACAACACGTTTTCAAGTTAGGGGAATAAATGCCACTAACGCATGAATCAGAGAAAACAAATGGAGAGAAAAATGCTAAGTTCCTTTTATCTTTAACATCTATTAGTCCAACCATTTAATTCCATGCTAAAGCCTAAACTGAGATAACCAGAGAAGTGCTAAAATCCATTTGTCTTTAAATGCCCATTTAGTCTGACCAAACTGATCTCATTCTGCGCCAAAATCTGAACTGGAATAACTGTTATCCTTGTTCACCTCAGTCTGACTTTCTCAGTACATGACTGGTCATCTTCAGCATGTAATTTTCTTTGGAGGAAAAAGAAGTCCACCAAGATTAATGCCTTTTATAGAAGCAGCAGCAGTGTAAGGGCAGAATTCTGGCTCCTGTGATGTGTGATCAAAACTCTCCCATCCAGAACAAATACTGAATTAGGCATTGTGAGTTGAAAGGTAACTCAAAGAGGATTCAAGGCTTATCATTTCTGCAGTGAGGTTCATGGTATTAAAGACCAAAGCCTAAACAGTGGATCTAGTTGAATTTGTATGTAGAACTAAACATTAACAGGCAAAAGTAGAGAAGATCTGAATTATGGATAAATCTATTCTTTTATGTACATGTGACAGAATTCCTTTCATCTGATAGCATCTGATTTTTTTCTCTCCTGAAGGACAAAGGATCCTGTGCACTCTTTAGTGCATAGTTAGAAGGTACCTATTCCATATTTTCTTATCCTTATTTTTCAGAGTGTAACCTTACTGCCTTGCTCTAGCTCATAACTTAATTACTGCAGGGCTCAGCCACATACTGTATTTTTAACTCTGCATTCCTCTTGTCTTGAACTTTAGTGGGTTGCATTTCAGATCTCTGTTTTGCCAAGCTCATACTGCAAGAGGGCTATGCAATGAATGTTGTCATTTCTTATTTACTGCATATTATTCAGATGCTGCTCTGCAGGCAGTTACTGATTCCTCCCACTTTGACAGTTCTAGTCACTGCTGTATCTGAATATGTCACAAGCTTTGCTTCATGTCACAGCTTTAGTTCTGTGATGCTTCTGTAAGACAAAAAGCTGTAGCTTTAATCTCCAATACTACAGATGTATGAAACTGCTGGACACAGGGAAAACATCTCCTTTGTATGGAAAGAATTTCTGTGTCCCAGTGAGGTCAGGCTCAGCTGACTCCCCAGGAAAGAAGAGAGAAGCTCCACTTGTTCTGTGCTATTGTGCAGGTCTTGTCTAGCACACCAGTGTTTGTAGGAGCCTGTTTAGAGCTATGTCATACTCATAAAGCAGTACGAGTCTGAGTCTTTGAGTCGTGGCAGTTTAGCGGCCCAGACTTGACGATTTCACCACAAAGTAAGCCCTAGTTTTGGAATACTGTGAGTCAGTGTAGATTACAGTGCTGTCTTGTTCAGTGGTGTGGTTTGTTTGTGCTGCCTCTGATTCACGTAGTTTTGTCCATGACAGCACATCCATAGAATATTATAGTGGTCCCTTATGTCTTGCTTACAGATTTCTAGCATCTTCCACTGAAAACCTGTATTAATACTGGCAAGGTGACTTTAAAAACACTGATCTTTATATGAGGTGATTATTGTTCTTTTTGAGTACCAAGAAGTTGTCCAATAAAACAAGTCTATGGAAATATTTATAAAAATCTAAGAAGGCAAAGATTTGATAGCGCTTATTGTGCAGCAGTCACTGAAGTGTAGCAAAAAGGGTAAAGGTTGGAGCTTATCTTCAAGTGTCTTTGAGCTGTGTATGAAGATGAAATGAGCTAGGTTTTTATCTGACTAGTTCAGATAACTGATGTCTTCCTGGAGATTCTTTCCCTCAAGACTGTCAGTTTGTCTTGATATTTAGAGTACAGGTTCAGGGAGCTGATCACAGGTGCAGTGGTTCCACTGCACTCGGGGTCAGTGCCCAAATAACTTCAGCAGTTTCTCTCTCACAGTGATCTGCAGAATGCTGGTGCAGGCTCCTTTGCCTCTGCCTTTGCCACCCTTGTCCTCTGTCCTACAGAGCTGGTGAAGTGCCGGCTGCAGGCCATGCATGAAATGCAGTTGTCAGGAAAGATAATCCAGGGACACAAGTAAGTATACTGTTTACAAGTAAGTATTCAGTATCTCTGAAACCCTTTTATGTGTATCTTTTATTTTTGTGTATCGGTTCAGGGTCACATTTGTAAGTCTGTTAACCAGACAAGAGCTGTGCCTGGGAGGGTTGCAGCCTGGGGATTTTTCATGTATTGGTAAAGCTGGATGCCAGTGAGGGGCTCCCAGCAGGATCTTGTTCTAAGTCTTACCTGAATTCTGGTGTCTGTGCAATGGATCTAACCCTTAACTGTTACTGCAGTTGCCAGTTGTTCTGTAACCTTCTCATTATCTGCCTATTAAACATCACTAACTGGATCAACCTCTCTATCAGTACAGTTTGGTCAGTAGTGAAGGGTGTTATTCAAAAGGATGGTCCCCTTGGATTTTACCGTGGCCTGTCGAGCACTTTGCTGCGGGAAGTCCCAGGCTATTTCTTCTTCTTTGGAGGGTATGAACTGAGCCGGACTTTCTTTGCCTCTGGGAGATCAAAAGATGAATTAGGTATGGTGCCTCTTTTTCCATGTGGATTTTAGCATGCTGTTGTGGGGGACATAAAGGAGAGGGGGGGCATATCTTCCCTGAAAATACACTAATGAGGCACAGCAGCTATAAAGTAAAATGAAGGAAACTAGGCATCCAAAATATGGAGTTCTGCGTTTTGTGTGTATATATAGTAATGAATTCTTGAAGTGACCACTTTGCAACAGAGCAGTATTTTAAATGAAGAATAAATACACTGAGCTAACATTAACACTATGAAAATACCTAAATGTCTGACCCTGATGTAACACAACTCTGAACTATTTCATTTCAGTGGCTGTTTAGAGAGAATCTGAAGTCTTTAGCTATATCAGGTGTGTTCAACTGTATGCTGAAATGTGTGCTGACCATGAGATGTAATGACAATGCTAGTGAGAGAACACTGAAAATTAGACATGAACAAATGAGAGGCCAGAATAAAGATGGTTTGTCTCCTGCTGAAAGACTGAACAGTCATACTTTGTCTTGATGTTAAAATTTCAGTCAAGATTTCAGCTGCACACATTCTCTTGTTGTAAACAAATACCTGGTCTGAAACACAAAATGAGGGTTGCATTATGAAAAATGACTGGCCACAAAGTAACTTCACTGTACCAATAAATCTCTGTATAGGTGATTAGTGACCTTGTGTGAAACAGTTTAGAGTAACATCAGTTAGCCTTCAAAAGTGATTACAAGTGTGAAAGGAAAGGAGTTAATTTAGTTAATAGTCAGAAGAGAATTCCAAGTTATGCTTATTTAGCATGGCCAGTAATCTAAGAAGCACTCCTTATAACCTTTGAGCTTTCTAGTTAGATTTGCAACTTACCAGTGGCTTAAGATTAACTTCAAGGCTTGTAGGGGAGCAGAAACTTTTGTCATAAGCCGGTTCCTTTGATAAGCAGGTTCCTTTGATAAGCAGGTTTTCTTCTGTTTCTATAGATGAAATAAATAATGTGATATTTATGTTGGTGAATATTTCTGTGGTGTTTATAAAACGTATTTCTTAACTTTAGGTCCCATTCCTCTGCTACTAAGTGGAGGTTTTGGAGGCAGCTGTCTGTGGATTGCTGTGTATCCTGTGGACTGTGTCAAATCTAGAATTCAGGTTCTTTCAATGGCTGGAAAACAGACAGGCTTTATGGGAACATTTGTAACTGTTGTGAGAACTGAAGGTGAGTATGCAGCATATCAACTGCATCTCTAGGGCTGCACATTGAAATCTCTACCCTCCCCAAACACAAAAAAAATTGCTTAAGAAATGTCCACTGATAATGTGTTGGAGACACTTCTAACTAACAGAAATACTGATGCCTTATGTAGTCTGGACAGCTTGGAATCTAGAAATTGAGACCATGCCTCTTGGTTCAGGAAACAATTCACTTAAAGCTAACAAAAGCTCAGTAGGCATTAAAAGCAGATAAAGGAATGAGCTCTATTCCCCATGACCAAACCTGTCCATGAAAATTGAAGGGACTGGTTCAAATTCAGAATAAAATTTTTTTCACCTCTAGAAGTTAATACATGGCTGACTGAGGGCTGTTTGATAAATCAGGCCTATCTAGCCTGGCAACTTGGGGCATCTACCTCAGTGCCCAATCTCTGGAAAAGACCCGTGCCATGCGCTTCCGAAGACAGTGTAAGAATGTATGTGGCAGCAGATATGAATGCTAGCCCTGTTGCTAGGGAAGATACTCACCAGAGCAGGAGTCTGACCTGGGGCACAGCTCCAATATAATCCTGCTGTTCTTTCTGTTCCCTTTTGCCTGCTGTGGTGTAGCTGCTGCGACCCATATCCTCAGATGACCAGGGTGGCCTTCTGAAGACCCTGTCATACCTAAGATGAGCTTCAAACATAAGCACTTAAATGGCTAAACTCATGTTACAACTCTAGATGCTCTGGGCATATCAATATCCAGTAACGCTGCAGTTAGCAGCTACACGAGTGAGTTCAGCACTCTGTGCCCCTAAAGGCAGAAGCATTACTTCAGTATCCTTTGAAGGTACAAGCAGTGGTTAATGCAGATAGGCAGGTAAATAAATTGCTAACTGGCTCTGATTTCATTTCCAGGTGTACTTGCCTTGTATTCTGGACTGAAGCCAACTATGATCCGTGCATTTGTGGCCAATGGGGCACTGTTCCTTGCCTATGAGTACAGCCGAAAACTTATGATGAAACAAGTAGATTCTTACTGATACCTTCTAGCAGGTGGAAAATGAAAAGCTGTTTAAGGATCACTTAAGTAAAGGATCAAAAACCTGTAGATCACATCATGGTCTGAGCAGGAACTCAGCTGCAGTTTAAAATTTGTAATCTTTTAAATTCAGGTGATTTTATAGAGATAGGTACATTCTGATTGAATTGGCCCAGCAGAACTATCTCCATCTTGCAGATTCTGCACTTAGGTACATTACATGTCATAATGTATTTTCCTGACCTGTAATGGTGCTGAAAAAAAAGACTTACGTTGACCTCCTGTTGGGTTTACTGTAACATGCAGTGGTGGGCTGTGACTTATTCAAGCAAAAGCACTGCTTCTAAGGCTGTGCTGTGGTGGTGAATTCTCCCATTGTTGCTATCAAGTGTCTGACTCTAAAGCACAGCAGTCATATCTAATGTTGGTGAATATGGCTTACTTATGCAGATCCCTCAGCTTGACTCCTGCCCTTCTTCCCTGTGACTTTCCAAGGTCACAGCAGTTGGTGTCTGCCTGTGTACTCTGTCCAAGTAAATGGGCTTACAGAAGTAGGAAGTGTTCACGCCCTGCCTTGTACTTATCTGACTTAAGAGTCAGAGACCTGCCTGCATTTGAGATAAAGACATGTAGTTACTGGATTTAAGGAGTTCATGCAGCATCTCATTATTTTTCAAGTCCTTTCAAGTGCTGGAGTATGCTGAGCACCTCTGAATTGAGCACTTAAACTAAGGGAGACTGCTGGAAACAGCTGCTGGCTCTGAGCACAGAATTGTAACTGTGCAAGCTCGTGTCTGAGTCACCTTGACATGCATGAGTCCATGTGCTTGGAAGATGGGATGCCAAAGAGGAGCAGGAAGCCAGAACTGAGTTTTTAAAAGCAACTGATGCTATGGTCTCTGTGGTGTAGCACACAGTTGCTTGGGCTGGAGTCCTGCCATTTGCTGTTATCTATTCAACAGAGTGGAAAAAGCTCATATGACTGGATAGCTTATATCACCTTCAGGCCTGGGGGCATGCCTGCTTGGTCATGCTACTTGGTGAAATACATAGTTAGTGTTACCCAAAATGATGTTACACCTATTTCTAGATGCCACTTTAATTTTTTTAAAGAGGATGCTCTTTATACAAGCATGCTGTGCCTTGTAAGAAGCAGCTACTGCAAAGGCAGAGCAGGTCTCAACAATACAATTCAGGATTGAGGAGTTGTACAGAGGGATGGTCGTAGGGTTTAAGTGTCAGTCTATGCCTGTGGAGAACACAGAGCCATTTGACCCATCATGATCATCCTTGGTATGCACAGGGTACCAGCTTGTCACAGCAACTGGAGTTTGTCAGTGACTGGCAACAGCTGCAGCTCTAACAGCTCAGTTCTGCATGTTACAGTTCTCCTTTCAGATTCTAGAAATGGGAAAAAGCTTTAGGTACAGATGAAAGCATCTCAGTACCAACTGCCTCTTGCAGTAGAGCCAGGGTTCACTTAACACTGCACTGTTACAGCCTTCTTGATGAAAGGCATGTGCTGCAGTTCCAGAAACTCTTGCCTCTCCAGCCTTCCTGTGCAGCAGGAACTGTTCATCTCCCTTTCATACACCCATGAGAAGAGGCAGTTTTAAAGCAGGACATGGCTGAAGAATCTTCAGTGACTACTGCACCAATTTACCTTGCTTGACTGGTGCACATGGGGAATGATACTGTGCATCATCAGTACTTTATACCAAATGTTCAGATAATTCAGGTAGGAAGATGAGGCTTTAACAGAGTTGCTAGACTGTCCCTTTCCAAAGTTGTACTATTTCTCTTGGGTAGAGATTTACATGCGCTTCTGCCAGTTACAAAAAGGCAAGGACTGACTCCAGATCAGTGGAATACCTCAATCTATTTCTTAGATTTGTCTTTGCTTTCATTTTTTAAAGCTCATGGTTGCAGTTTTTAATACAAAAGTTGAAGCTTCAAAAGAAGCAGGGTATTTAGAACTGAACATACAAGAAGAAGCCCGTGGCTGAAATAAACAGGCAGTTTGAGTTTCTTGTTTGAAGGTGATGTAAGCAGTAATTTTTCTGGTCACAGCTACTTCAGCTGTAACATGTATCAGTTGTTCAGCTAAGAACTTCATGATGTTGGTACAGGATTTCATGGTAATAAAGTCTGATTTGATTAACTGAGTGCCTGACAGTTGTTTGTGCAACAATGCTTAACAAGCTTGTCTTGCTGAGGTGCAAAGAGAGGTTGAAGTCAGTATCACTACTCTTCCAGAATCAAAGTGCTTTTGCAATCAGTGGATGGAAAAAGCCCTTAAAACCACACCTCTAACAAGGTGCTGTGAAACAACTGCAGATTTTTCTTAACCTACTATGGAAAATAAAGCCTCTAGTTCACCTTTTGGCCTAGTGCTTTGTTAATACCAGTCAGTTGTAATATTAAGGTTCAACTCAACTTCCAAGTTCTTAGATTGCAGATTGGCATGATACACACTGTAAGGTTAAGTCTCCTGCCAGCATTACCATCTTCTGAGCAGTGGTTCTTGGTTCTCAGGAAAAATGTTACACAGTTTGTTACTCATTCCTGTTTAAACAGGAATCAACAGCAACCTGACTTGCTGTTTCAGCCTTCACTGCTGCTATACAGATTAGTTTACTCCATAGGCAGGAAGACAGCTGTCCTTAACTGCCGTACAAGCTCTCAGAAAGGGCATCCTAGGACAGCAATATCAAATTGCCTGAGCTAAGCCAAAAAACTCAATCATCAGCCAGTTCTGGCTGCAGTAAAATGACATACTCTTTCAGCTCCTAGTACATTCAGTGCAGGCAGACCTTGGCTGCCTTCTTGCACCATCACCCTCCACTGATACAGCTGTGGTCACTCCTGTGTAAGCAGGAATCTCTTCCTTTTCTCATACCAGAGATGGGGGTTACATTAACTTTGCCAGCTTACCCCTTGGCCTTGAGGAGCAGTTCCTTAGGTTTATGTGCAACACCTGCAGTCTCTTAAGCAACACTAGTCTGAGGAACAGCACTGCACAATTTGAACCTTTGCAGCAAAGGCTAAGCTGCAGCAGCAGACTCCAGAGCCAGCAAATCAGTTCTGACCCTCTGCTCATACCTATCACAGCTGTCAGAGCAGACATGGAATCTCGTATCCAATCTCATGTTCCCAATACAAGAAGAGCAGTGACATAGTGAAGCAAGTCAAGCAGAGGACAAGGATGGATAGTGAAGACCGAGTTTGCCAACCCATAACAAAGCTGAGGAGAGCTCTTGCTGCCACCTACAGTCACCTCCTTCATGGGAGGGGATGGAGCCAGGTACTTCTGGAGATACACAAGAGCAGGACAAGATGCAGCAGCTACAGTCTGCAACATGCAAAATCCCAGTCTGGAAGGAAAAGCAGTGATTAATTCTTCTGCAAGAACCCTATCTAGGGAGATATACATAACTGGTTTGTGAGCCACCTCTAGCTGGACCTGTTTTGCAAAGGAGCTTGGGCTACATGTCACACAGGCTCACTCTATCCTGCACCTAGAACTGCAGACAGTTGGTGGAATACTGTTGGTCATTCAAGCCTCCACACTTGAAGTGCTGAAAGCAGCGGCTTCCAACACTGTGGGACCTTCCAACAGCTGATTCAGGGAAATCTTACTTCATTAACTAGGTATTAGCTATGGAAAGCTATGTCCCTCCCCCCATAACTCTTGGATCCTAACAATAAGACAACTACAGAAGCAACAGCTCAACACATGTTTCTCAAGGAAGACATGATGAGTCTCTACAGAAGAGCACATTGTTGTGCTCACAAACTGATGAGATCCAGGGTTTGGGCATATGGCCATCTCAGCCCTCTGCAAGGAAGAGAAACAGCAGAGGAGCAAACCACCCCCAGTCAGCTCCCAGGCTAAGTGTTTCTCAAAACCCTACAGCACTGGATTTCTGATAAGTGGTTCAGTACCAAGACCTCTACTGGCACAGGTAGACAATGTCTCCCTTCAGATTCCAATATTCTAATGACCTGTGGAAAACCCTGATGCTGAAGGAAGGTGTGTCAGATTTTTCCAGCAGCCTCTTGCAGACTGCTGGTCTCCACCCACCATCAGGTTAATGTTCTTGAAGACAATTGTCTCAGCTTAATAAAGAAGGGATTACCTGTATGTGGAAACACCTAATCACCAAAGCATCCAAAGCTCATTGGCACGACAGTCAGCTGAAACTAAGTAACTCTTCAGAGTATTATTGCTCTGCATAACAGAACTTCATGTAAATTTATTTGACAAGTTGTATCTACACAGAAATACATTAAGTACATCAAAACGTAACTGCTTCATTGTATACTGAAACAGCAAGACATTCTCCAGGAAAAGAGATTAATTTTACATGTTTCCCTTTTTTCAGTCTTTTTTTTTTTTCCCTTATGGTTCAATAAAGTTCACCTCCACAGCAAATGTCTCAGTATAGACTTTCCATGTTTTAGACTTGTGAGGGTTATCCAGCTCATTCCTGGGAAGGTAGAGTCTGAAAGACAAAATTCAGCAGCACATCTTACAGCCTAAACCACAGTTTTCCTTTGTCAGCCAAGAGAACTCCAAGCTCAGCCCTGGAATATTAACTATAGCCCTAGATCTTTAATTCAGACAGACAGAAGCCATGCCCCTCTGCACAGGGCTTTGGATCTGATCTAGCTTGAGAAACAGCTTCACAGCTTTGTGGGTCAGGTTCCTCTGCCCCACAAAGCAAGACTGTTAAGAGTAACATCTGTGCCACATTCAGCTAGAGGCCTCCTGGTGGGATGCATGTGGCAGGAATTTAATAACTGACCTTCCTAATAGCAAGGATTCAATTCAGTACTCAGCAAGCTCATCAGGCATGTTCTCCACTTTTAATAACTAGACATGAATTTGGTAAATATTACTTAATAGCACCTGCACATCAGCTCTGGCTGAGTTGGAGATACCGCGGCACTGCCTTAACAGCCATTTGATTTCTGACCAGGCCTAGTGACCTTAGGTCTACCAGAATTCTCCAGGCAGAAAGGACAATGCTGGCTCAGCAAATTAGGTTTGGAGTTATGAACATACTTATGGCTATCACTCCTCATGCTCTGATGGGATCAATTAAATTAAACTTCCTTCCTTCCTCTTCCTATTACGGAGAACACAGTAATTATCTTTATGTGAAGTTTGCTGTTCCTCTGTCTAAATCTGGCTAGTTTGGTAAACAGAAGAGAAGGATCTCCTGTCTCTGCCTTCTGTTTCATCGCTTCCCTAGAGAGGCAGACAAGACCAACTTGCACTGGCTGGAGCACCCCCAGGAGTTCCAATCTCAACAAGAGCAACCACAGTAATTCCTAATAAAAGCATGAGAAGCAGTCAAAGAGCCTTTCTTTGGAATCCCAAGCATCAGTACCTCTAACTCTGGTCCTAATGTTTGCCTGCCAAGCTGCTGAATGAGTTCCAGCCTCTCAGGCAGCCATGCTACAGAGAATGGCCAAGTTGCCTTTGGTTTGAAAGTCAGCATTACCTTTTCGAATTCAAGTTCATTAATAATGGAATGTTGAGGAAAGTCTAATGGATTAAGTTGATTAAGATATCACATGTTTAAAATACTTGCCACAGTGCAAGCAATTATGTACCAACTGCCTGCTCTCCAGTTCCAGCTGAGAGCTGGAGACCAGTACCCACACAGAAGCTACGACAGGCTGGACAAGCCAAGCTATCTCAGCTATTAGTACTGTACTTATGAACTTTTAGCTATATTCAGACACTAAAAGTTAGGATCTCAAGGCAGTCACTACGATTGCTTACCTGTTATTTTCAATAAAGGAAGTGTTGAACCAGAAGAAGAATGGGCAGTCATCATAGCCTTTTGGGAGATCCTAAGGACAGACTCTGTTAGACAATAGGACTTTTTGGCAGAGCAAGAGTACCCACCCATCCTCAGTAATTTAGTTTACAAAGCTAAAGTGCCAGGGCCAGTACCCCTGAAGAGCCCAACATCACACCCAGGTCACTGTTTTCTCTGAAGGAGGCCTACAAGAAATCCGGAGGGAAACTTTTTACAAGAACATGTAGGGACAGGACAAGGGGAACTGCTTTAAACTGAAAGAGGAGAGACTTAGATTAGATATTAGGAAAGAATTCGTCACCACAGAGGTGGTGAGGCAGTGGCACAGGTTGCTCAGAGAAGCTGTGGCTGCCCCATCCCTGCCAGTGTTCAAGGCCAGGCTGGACAGGGCTTTGGACAATCTGGTCTAGTGGAAGGTGCTCAACTAACATGTCTTGGTTGTACTATATGAACAGCCAGATGTCTCCCCTGCCTGCATAGGATGATGCAGCAACAACTGTTGCACCACTCACTGCAGTGGGGCCAGGGGAGGAGCAGGAGTCACTGGGGAGGAGCACAGATCCTGCCCCACACAGCACAGCCAGCACCCAGCTGCAGTGCAAACCACAGCCTTTCCTCATACTCAAGCAAAGATCTTTACACTGTTATACTTACTGAATGTGATTCAAATCTGACTTTCACATCACCACTTATGACAGGGCTGTCCTCCAAGCCAATGACTACAGAGTCATTTTCAGCATCAAAGAAGAGCTGGATAACAGAATGAAGTGTTAGTTTTATGAAAAATGGCTGCAGAGAGACAAGGGACCAATTCATGGCAGTACCTTGCTACTCATTCATGGCTTACAAACACAATAGCAGTGCTACAGTAAAAGCCAACAATTTAAGCTACTTAGAGCAAGCTATTTGCATTTAAGTGACTTCTAGGGAAATCTTTTGTAGGAAAGTAGTTGTAAGATAGTGATTTAGCAAAGCTTAGCGTTTTCATCCTCTCAGAATTTACAACATCCATTTAATCTGACAGTTTTACATCCAATATTCAACTTTTACAGGAAGACACTTTTGACCTCTAAGTCAGCTTTCATCTTCTGTGACTCAACTGACATGATTTCATAGTGCTCACCTTGCAGTTTCCTTGACTGGCACATATACACTCTAGTACAACTTGCTTCCTCACTATCACCTGCACCTTCATATCAGTTCCATTGCCTTTCCCAACTCCTAGGAAAGAAAGAGTTGCATTATACCAGAGCACATACATTAGCTGGAAACATAAGTGGTCATGAAAACCAAGTGAAATACTATTCAAAAGTGCCTTCTTTCCAGAATACATTGTAATAGACTTGAGAACTCAAATCCTAAAGGTAGCTCAAGATTCAGTGGCTGGAAGCTGTATTTCAAAGCAGATACGAAGCAGGAACAGTCTAATGGAGAGTCTGGTTCCACCGACTGAACAAGAACATCAGTTTGAAGTCCCCAAGACCACGTAGCCCCTTAGAACAATCTTTTATCAAGACTACCAGTACCTGTGTGCAGAAACAGTAGGGATCAAGTTCCACATGTGGAGTTAATCTCCCTTGGAAAGTGATTTCCCTTACAAAACAGAGCAGGTTGTATGTGAGCCACCATTGGACTAGACACCCAACAAGTGACAGAACACATGGGGCAATTTCACTGTTGCTTTTCGTTGTATTTTAACTGTGCCATTGGAATTCTCAAATCCCAGTAAATCTACATTCCTATCATGGTCTTTGCAAGACAGACAGTAGACATCAGCTGCCTATTATAGGAGTAGGATAGAGGAATGCCCAAATTCAAGAGTTCTTACCATGTATAGAGTGGATTTTGAGGTTTTTTATTTTGAGTTGTCTCTCTGGTGGGAGTTTCAAGTTATACTTGTTTTTCAGGATCTCATAATACCCAACATACCTACTCTGTAATGCAAAAACCCAGACAAATTATGCAGTTTCTGTAACCCACACAGATTAATTCTAGGCAAAAGAAGAGTAGAAGATCTACTTAATCCTAAATTCTTAGCTCTAAGTGCAAAGCTGAGAGAAAAGTAGCCATTTGTTCTCCTTCCCCTCCCCAGTTCAAATAATCTTCTAGACAAATCCAGTATCTACATTTTAAGCAATATTTAAACTTCATGTTCCAAGAGGAATTCTGTACTTCTGTTCAGCAAGAAGTGAGGAGCTTTTTTTATTGTAGCTTTTTAAGGGGCAGGATGTTTAAATGTACAAGATGCTTTCATTTTACAGAAACACATTCTGTAGGACAGCTGTATCTCTATTCTATTTTATACCAGCAACTGATGTACCTCTGTCACCAGCTTCATCTCGCACCTCTGAACCCCACAGTACACAGTAAATCAGAATGAGCAAAGCCCTAAACTGTGGTCTGAGGCAATAACTCTAGTATTTCCTTGTAAATGCAGTCTCTATAGTATGCAGTTCTCCACCCAGGCACATCAGTGCCACAGCCCTTCCCCAGGCCAGGCTGCAGGCTTCAGTGCATCCTTGATAACAGCCCAACTGTCTTACAGGATCATGCTCCTGTCAGGATGCTCAGAGAGGTTGTGGAGTCCCCATCTGGGAAGGTAATGTAGACCTGGCTGAACACAGCCCTAAGCAACCTACTCTAGCTCACCCTGCTTGAACAGTGGGGTTGGACTGAAAGCTCCCCTTATCTCACCAATTCTGTTATCTTAAATAACATAATTCAGATTTGTTATTATGCAGAGAAAGGCATAAGGGATGTACTTGGACAAAGTGAGGGAGGGAGGGGACAATGCAGCACAACCCTGCCACTAGATGGTCTTCCAACCTTTAAAGAACAAATACAGAAAGTTCAGGAGTTCGGCATGTAGGAACCCACATCTGAAACAAGGCAGAGGAGGCAGGGTAGCATAAGCAGTTGCAAGAGTAATGTTGGTTTGGCTACTGTTACTGGACCTGCTGAAGCTTACCTGGGATGGAGTTTCAACTCCTTGAAACTTGGTACTTGTGCTTCTATCAGTTCTTCTCTCCCCAAAGTAGTCCAAACTTTCCTACATAGGAAAATAACTTCAAGTGTTAATATATTTATCCCACCACCATTCCCCTTTACTGAAGGGAGGGCAGTAAACTAGAATTCCATTAGTCAATTCCAATAAGGGAGTGCAAGTAAAAATATGCAATAGTTGTTTTGGTACCTTCTGAAGGAGGCTTTTAACTAGAATAAAAAAAGTACTAATTAGGAAGTCAGATAAAGTCTGCCATCCATGAAAGAGTGAAGGAGAACAATATGCTTTCTAAGCAGTTGCTTTAGAACCACACGTATTCAAGTGGTCTGCGGCAGATCAAGCTGATCTTAATTCAGATCTTCACAAAGCAAACTGAGAAAAAACAAGTGATTAAATGGATCCACAGTCAGCCCAGACTACTTTGAGTGACCTGGGCCTTCTGCAGACCATGTCTCCAGATTGGTATACTGGATCTGGGAAGCTAAAACAGCACATGCATCTGTCCTGGCTGGGACTTGCTCTTTCTCCCTTTTCCCAGAAGGGCTTCTTGCTGTAACACTGGCAGTCAAGACAATTCTTGATGCCTCACACTACTTGGAGACCACTTAAAAACAATGTTATCTCTAGTAGAGCATGCTCAGAAGCCACCTACAGTTCAAGAAAGGTATTGCCTGAAATCCTATATCTATTATGCCTCCAAAAAGAATGCTTCAGAGTTGGTATCTGTTCAGTTTTACTTTCTCTATTCTTCCTGATCAACAATAGTCTTCGTCAGAAAGGAACTTACCTAGTAGTAAGATTTGCAAGAACTTTATTTTGAAAAAGAACAAAGAACTCTGTTATAAACAACAAAGCATCAGTTCAGTGTCCTTTTTCCAGTATGGAGCTCTTGCGAAGTATTGATGCATTTCATTTCACCAATTAAGTAGATTCTAAAGAACTCTGAATACTAAAAGAATCAAAAAAACCCCACCATTTTTTACCTTTGCACTCTCAAACTGGTCACTGTCTATGAGCCAGGTACAAACCATTGTTCCAGTCCTCCCTGCGTTAGAAATAAGAGACAGAGTGATCTACAGGAGTTCAAAGGTATTTGAGATTTTGTGAAGATGAAATTATTCCATTCTCTCCATTTCAGAAGTTTTAAGTGACAGCAGAGTAGTCAAGTACCTGTATTTCCAGAATGAATGAGTTAAGACAAGATACTGCAGTTTGTTGACTTGTTTATTAAAAGCAGTGCCCACATTTCTTTGTAATGTTACTAGAGACACTTAGGAAGCTGGCCACTATCTCATACTCCATGCAATGGGGGGAGTGTTAAGTACACCCTGCTAGATGAGGTTATAGCATTGTCAAGTGCCAGTCTTTAAGTCAAGAGCTGCTTCTCTGCCCCAACTTTTCCACCTCCAACCTCACTAAGGCGGCATCAAGACTGCTAGCACAACATTCCTATATTGTCTCAGCTTTGAGTTTAAAAACAAAAAAAGCTCAGAGTTCAAGTCACCCCTCCCTACACTTGTTCTTCAAACTGGCTTTAGCCTGCAGGTAGTTTCAGTATTGAGTTTTGCAAAACCTTTAAGCTACTGTTCAGACTGGGGGAGACTTCATGTTAAGTAACCACTGGTTTAAGCCAAGTACTTGCAGTAATAACAGCAGGTGGCTAAAGATGCAGCAGATGTTTGCAGGGAAGTCTGATTTATTTGCACAGCTATCTATGCACTTCAACAGCTCCTGCACTACCACAGGTAGCAGACAGCACCCACAGGTCAGCTCATATGCAGTAACTTTGACTATCTTGCTCCCATAAGATCACATTGCCCTATCACATAACATTGTGTACCTTGACTTCAGGCCCAGCAGTACCTAAAACACCCAGGGAGAAGTTAAGGAGCATTTAATCTTGAGTGCCACCACCAGCTTGTACAGGACAACCCATTCTGTATACAGTATGTACAGGACATCAGTCCCAGTCAGTGTGGGTTTAAGAAAGGCAGGTCCTACTTGACTAACCTAAATCTCCTTCTATGACAAGGTGACCCACTTACAGCAGATGAGAGAAAGCCTGTGGATGTTGTCTGCCTAGACTTTAGCAAAGGCTTTGACACCATTTCCCACAGGAACTGGCTGGTCATGGCTTGGACAGGTGTATTGTGCTGGGTAAAAAAAAAAACAACAAAAAAACAACAAAACCAGCTGGATGGCCAGGCCCAAAGGGTGTTGGTGAATGGAGTTAAATACAGTTGGCATCTGGTCACAACTGGTGTTTCCCCAGGACTCAGTATAGGGGCCTGTTTAATATCATATTTTATACGATATATAAAAGAAATTTATATATTTTATATCAGTTATATAAATATCTTTATCTTTTACATCAGTTCTGTTTAATATCTTTAGCAATGATCTGGACAAAGGGATCAAGTGCACCCTCACTTAAGTTTGCAGACAACACAAAGTTGGGCAGGAATGCTGATCAGCAAGTTGTGCCTGGAGAGGTTTAGACTGGATATTAGGAAAAATTCCTTCACCAAAAGGGTTGTCAAGCACTGGAAGAGGCTGCCCAGGGAAGTAGTGGAGTCACCATCCCTGAAAGTATTTAAACAATGTGTAGATGTGGCACTTGGGGACATGGTTTAGTGGTGGACTTGGCAGTTGGATGATATTAAAGATCTCTTCTAACCTGAACAATCCCATGATTCCCTCTCTCTCCCCCACAGCAATTAAAAAGCTTGAGGCATATTACAATGCAGGATATTCAGTGTGGGTAACTGGCTACCAGGGAGCCAAAGCAGAAGCTTAACTCTTTTTGATAGTGTCCGTTCCAGCAGCTCCCTATTCCCAGCCTCTCCTGGGGAACTGCTGTCCCAGCAGCCAGGACAGCAGGAAGTTACCAAAGAACATTTTAAGAGATCAGATGCCACCTTCGATTAAAAGCCAATCTGGGTTATCTAGAAATGGGGTTGTGCGATACTAAACATATGGTACTATACTGTTGCTAGTCAGCGTCTGCAGAATTTGTCAAGTTATGCTCTAAACCAATCTCATGTTATAGTTTAAGGCTACATATCAAAGGAAGCCATGGTAAGAGTAAGGTGTAATTTGTAGTACACACCAATTATACATGAGCAGTCCTACCTTTGCCTCCTTTACAATGAATTGCTATGATGTTCTTTTCATCTTGACTCATCCATTCACGGACACTGGCAGTGAATTTCAGCATGTCCCTAGATAAGAGGAAAGTCAGCAGATCAAAGCAAATGCCTACACAGAGCTACCATGATGTATGCATTTCTTGACAAGACTCACTGTAGTGCTGGGACATTGTGGTCATCAATAAAGATCCTTTCTACCCTGTAGTGGAAGTACTTGGGATCATAGCCTTTCTCACCTACAAAGAAAAATCTGAAGTTATGCCAGGAAGGGAAGTAGGATTACAAATAAAGTGGCTTGGGACACACAGCTGCTCACCTGAGGATATGCTAGTGTTTAAAGTGCAGTAGTACAGACAGACAGATCAAAGTGGAAAAAAAGAGGTAAATTAGCTAAAGCCATGCTTGCTTAGCTTCTAGTTTCACACCTCTCACCTAAGCTAAAATTCATCTCCACATCCAGATGGCCATTCCTTTCCATAGGGATTATTATGTTATCTGACAGTGTTCTGATGTACTACCATAGAATAGAATAGTTAGGGTTGGAAAGGACCTTAAGATCATCTAGTTCCAACATCCCTGCCACGTAGTGATAGGACAAGGGGTAATGGGTTCAGATTAAAACCAGGGGAAGTTTAGATTGGATATAAGGAAGAAGTTCTTTCCTGTTAGGGTGATGAGGCACTAAAATGGGTTGCTCAGGGAGGTTGTGAATGCCCCATCTCTGGCAGTGTTCAAGGCCAGGCTGGATGAAGCCTTGGGTGGCGTGGTTTAGTGGGTTAGTGTGAGCTGTCCCTGCCCATGGCAGGGATGTCAACCACAGCAGCCACCAGCTAGAGTGGTAACCCTAATGGCTCATATGTGATCCCTATTTATCCTTCTGCTGGCCGGAGGACAATTTTGCTTTTTCAGGATTTCAAGTGTCAGTACTCCTTCATCATACCCTGCTTCCAGCTCTGCTATGAAGCAGGAACCACAGGATAGTGGTTTCTGAAGTACTTTTCTGGGGTATTTTTAGCCACCTCTAAGTAGAAGAGCATTTAACTATTCCTCCACTTCATTCTTCTAAACCTTTGTTAGGAAATTCTCCAACATCACCCCAACTTTTATCCCAGGTTTAGTTTTCCACTTTCATTTTTCAATAAAATGTTTTAGAACACTAAGGCAATAATTCAGCATAAGCAAGGAAGCCTAAACTGCAAGGCCTTCGGTACCTCTTTTGCAAATTCCAGGACAGCATTAGATACTCAAAGTCAACAGCCACTTTCAGGACAGACGGTAATTAGAGACAGCTATGTCCTTTTGACAGATTATATATTCTGAGAGACCTGTTATTGCCAGCAGCATACTTTGAAGAGATGTTTTTCTGTTTTAGCTGTATTTCAGTGTAGTCAGCAGCTAAGTATACTTACTGCAAAGATTGTAGACTTTATAGTGGTCTGCATGTTTGGTGTCCAAAAATCTTGCAACTTCCTAAAGCAACAAGAGTTCAGAGTAGTTAGGTCTCTACTCTGTATTTGCACTGCTGCCTCAACCACTAACCTGCACAGGTCAGCAACTGCATTCATAAATAGCCTTTGGACAGCAGGCCTTTCCAGCCAAACAACTTGGGTTCTTGCCTGGAATAAAAGTACTACTGCATCTTCTCTGCCCTACATATTTAGGTCTCTACAATATCAGCTGCCATAGCTCTGAAAAGAGCATTATATAGACCTTTTAAACATCTTCATTTAGATGAACAGATATTTCTTATCAATCACACTACTACTAGCCTAGGACAGAACTGACTTGGTTCTCTGAAGCACTCCTAAAGAACAGGAGCTTCAGAACACCAATGTGTCCACACTGTGAGATACATCCCACTAGACTCAGCTGAGAGACTACAACACAGGCAGTACAGCACAGTGGAGACTATCACTTGGTCATTCCAACCAGCCAAACCAGCAGAACTAGGATTGACTTATCTAGTCCACATGCAAATTAGTAGGAACCCAGAAGTGAAAAAATCATTCAGAAATAGTGAACTTGGTAAATGAGAGATTTTTACCTCTATAGGGTTCCTATAGAAAGACTGCTTCCCAGAAGATGGAAACGACATTGCAATAATGCGATCTGAGGAAAAGACAGCAAGCTGAAGTAACAGGGAAAGTCTCCCCATATGTAAGAACGACATGACTGAGAGCAGTATCATTATGAAACTGCTTACTCCTACCCTAATTATAAGAACAACCTACTCATTTCCAAGAGCCTTTGCTCTACATTTAGCATAGCTAGAGCAGGGCAATAATTGCTCCCCAAAGCACCAACTACTATTATGCATCAATCTCCACAGAATCAAAAAAAAAAAAAGTAAGTCAGTTTCTCAGCTCTGGTTCACTAGGCCTCAGGAGAATTTCTATCAATACATACAGCACATATGACCTCTCTCCTGGAAGGTTAATCTTTGAGAACAGGGTCAGAGTCAGGAATCCATATTTCAAAATCCCACAGAAAAGGAATAAGCCTGGTTTGATTTCATACTTAATTTTCATTAGTGCTTTACATGAAATACAGGCAATGTTTTAGATAAACCCAATAACTAGTTTTAGCAGGATGTAACATGCTTCCAAGTTTCATTTGTTTCCACAAACCAGTAACATAAGTGAGATCCAGATCAAAGCCATCTTTCATATAACGCCTTTTGTTTTCAGAGACCTGCCAAAGAAAGAAAAGTTAATCTTCCAGAGAAATGCCAGAGATCAGCAAGTGTTGCCTGTTACCAGGAACTAAACCAACCATCTAGACTCTGAAGTCAAGTCAGTAGCAGAGCCCGATTTTGCTACAGCAAAGTTCACAGCATTAACCAAGAATGTTTCTTATATTAGCTTCACATAGAAGCTCTGTACAGAATTTTTATTCTGAAGTATCAAAGTTCATTCTAGTGTAAAGAATGCTGCAGTTATGAATCCATCATCACTATTTGAGTGTTTGGGGGCTGAGGGAAGGAAGAAGAAAGTTAAGGGCAGCATAACCAAGACTGCCTATTCCTGAGCAAGAGGACATACTTAAAGCTTCAACTACCACTTTAGTTCCCTGATAAAGATAAGAGGCATTTACAGCAGATATGGCTTCAACAGCTAAGCTGTTTTGTCTTCACCTGGAATAAGCAGTGAAGCATTAAAATTCCTATCCTCCTCTATAGGAGGGAAAACAGTCTATGTACCACACAAATTAGAAATTACTAATTGAGACACTTGATGGTGCAATCACTTCAGTATGTTGGCCTTTCAGGTCAAGTTGCTGCTTACTTGAGCAAAGCTAAGAATGATTAGCTATGCTGAAGCTGGAGGCAAAGCTCCAGTACCCTGGCATGCACACTAAACAGATGTGCTGCTTAGGCACTATTATTGAGTTGAAGACCAACAGGCTGTGGGTAGTCTTGCTGCTACTGGTGGCTATGTGGAGAAAGTGCTGGAAACAGTAATAGCAGCCTAGATATAGCAAGAGGCCAACTTACCATTCTCCTGGTCACCACTTCAAGTTGCTTCTTTTGTGAAGCCAGGCGAAATATTCTTATCAAGATGACAATCCTCAGAACTCGGAAGAGAGTGACCATTCTAGATTAGAGTCAGATTCACCACAAAAGAAAATTAACACAATTAAACTTAAATGCAAAGCTTAAAGCTATTTAAAAGCTCCCTCAGAGTTTAAAGCTTTGTTCATATACTTAACCAGGACTTCTCAGGCTCATTTTGGAGAAAGAACACTGTGCTTGAAGAATACCATGTTTAATTGTTGAGTTTTTGGGGGGAGTACATGTTCTGAACAGCTAACTAGGAACTAGGAAACAGAACTAGGAAATCCCTACTTGCTCAGACTTTCATAGGCAACTCTGCAGAGAAACAAATTCCTGTAACACTACCTATGACAACCCCAAATTCTTGTTCCTTGAAGCTTGTTCAGCTACATATTTAAACATAAGTAACCACCTGAAAATAGCTGAAAAGAGAAGCTAGACAAGGTCATGCCTTAAGAAACCTGAGGACAGATCAGTATAAACCCCATGTTTAATCATTCAGCAACTAGAGCTGATGATTTGGTTTGAGAAACCTTGAACTGCCGTTGAACTTTGAAGCAGGCAAAATGCTTATGTGAGTGGTTCTACCAAAGCAACTGAACAGGGCCAGCTGCTTTCACATACCCTTAGGGACTATGGAAAACTAACATTCACTTCTGAAGGAGTTAAGTGAGCACATGCTTTTAAGGAGCACACACACTTATTTCAGATCCTGATGCACTTAGTTAAGAACCCTGGTGAATACCTGCAGTAAGAGACAAACCTCTAGTTAAAGACAGTCTGCTCTCCACTGATGGAGAGATTAAAGTCAGCAAAACAAGGCTGTCCTGGACACCAAGAGGAGAGTTTCATTTTTTTTTCCCCAAAGCTTCTTCCTAGCCCAGGATAACTCTGCTGGTTTCAAACAGAGCTCCCTTGGAGCTAGCAGCCAAGAAGCTGGAAGCCAAGGAGATGAAACAACAGTGGATTGAAGACTGCAAAGCCCCTCTCCCCAGCCTGAACTACATCTGAGAAGTATCTCTTAAAGATTAAAGCAGTTTGCATTCTGCCCTTTAGGAAATTAGACATTAGGCATTAGCTCCTAGACCCCGCTCTCATTCCCCGATGTTCTTATTTACAAGTCAGACTTCAAGGAAATGGGTAACTTACCCCAATGCACACCCAGCTAGACAAGATTAGAAGTAAGAGACCATATTCCTTCATCAGGGCATGTTACCTTTATGGCCTGCCACTGAATTTTTACTTGTCACATATATACTCTTATCCACATAAAAGCTGCTCAAATTCTAATTATTCTGAGATGTATCAGGTGCTCTAAGACTGCTGTTTGCTTCTTGAGGAATAGTTATGAAGAAAGAAAGGGGTAAATCCCAGGTAGGCTACTGGAAATTAGTTGAATTACTGGACACTACTGAAGTGTTAGGTGGGAAGATCTCATGCACAAATGGACTCCTCTCACAGATTATCATCTGATCAAGCTACAGAAGAAAGATGAAAATATTACTTGAATTAATTTACACACATAATCAGCATATTTCCCCTCTCCAAGACACAGCTGAAAAAGCCAATATGTACTACTATGGGGCTTTTGGAAAAGCAAGGTGGAGGAAACAAGAAATAGAAAGAGCTGCCACACTGTCAAGATCCACTAGATGGAGATCCTCCTTCAGCTGTCTGTTGCATTTGCTATTATAACCCAACTCATGTTTCTGACCTTCAGATTCTCTCAGGACTGCTGCATACCTTCCTCCAAGAAGTTGGAATCAGAGCATTTGATGGCCTCTCTATTCACTTTTAGCTACCTCAACTGATATGCTTAGATAATCTCTGCCATTGAGATGGGGACAGTGTACAGTATAACTGTAGACCAAAATTAAATGTCTCTATTATTCAATAGTCTGTACCATGAAATACTATCACTATTCATGATCTAGAATGCACACATCTAGCTTAGAGGTGCCCAAGAAAATTCTTAGAAGACTATGAAGAAAGCTCATGTTTAACAACTGCCATACCACTCTTACCTTGGTATCTGATCTGCTGCAGCAAGACCCGAGAAGGAGTATGTCATGTTGATTAACAGAGTGCCCACCACTATGAATGCATCCAAAATATTCAGTTTGGACCAGAAATAGTTCCTGAAGCTGAAACAAAAGAGTTTTAGAGAGATGTCCATATGGATAACAAATACTGAAATACATCTTCAGGAAGAGAATCACCTACACATAGGTACTGCTAGAGACAAGTTCTCCTGAAGTAGTTCTTGATACTGAGCACCGAAGACTCACTACGAAAATAATCATACACCTAGTCTACATGTATCAGTCATAGCAAAGCTGATAGAATTGAAGTGCTTATTTATACCCCAAACATTTCACAGATTATTACACCAGAATGGGTTGCCCAGGGAAGTTGTGAATGCTCCATCCCTGGCAGTGTTCAAGGCCAGGCTGGACAGAGCCTTAAGTGACACGGTTTAGTGTGAGGTGTCCCTGCCCATGGCAGGTGGGTTGGAACTTAATGATCTTAAGGTCCTTTCCAACCCTAACTATTCTATGATTCTACAATTATTCTATAGAAGAGTAACAGACAACACACACAACCAAGAAGAGATGGGGGCATTGTTTGTGATCCTTTGCTTCCTTACTAGCTTGAGGACTTGCCGCACCAACTCAGCATTTGCTTGTGTCTTACCCTTCAACAAATACTCTCAGGAGAACATCAACGAGGAAGAAGAGTGCTATTGCCAGGGAAACACCTTCAAGTATCTCTCTAACACCCTTCTTCTCACCAATAGCCAGATCCAGAATTACAACTATAATGTCCACAACAATAAGCACAACTCCAAATACTCTGCAAAAAGAAAGATATTAGTGAGCTCAAGAGGTAGGAATGAATTTCTGACATTTGACCAAAAAGCATAAGCCCAGATTTTTGTTTTAACCTGTTCCAGCAAAGCATGTCTTTTATATACAGGATTGAAGCATGCTTATATAAGCAGGATTCCAACTGCATTTAAGTGATCTGCATAGAGTATATAATACATGTGGAACTGTATATTTAACGCAGACTCAGCTGTGTTTTCCTATAATTCCACAGCTACCTAGAAGTGCTGAAGATCTGGAATGCTTTAAGGCACACAGGTGTCAGTGCTGTCTTCCAGCTTACTCACTTTCCTCTCACACTCCTAACTTACTATAGTCATGATAAAGACAGTTACTTTTAAGGGGCTATACTGACTGTAACAGCTTACCTTGTTCCAGCACCTAGATTGCATACAACTGACCAGCTGGTTGTTCAAAGGCTGTCACAGCCTGGAGTAAGTCATTAAAAAGCTTTTATCCAGGTCAACGGCATTTACAGTTCTGACTTCCAGCTCCAGTTGGAGAACATAGCCCCAGCTGTTTAAGGTTTCTTTGCCAGTCAAAGTACTTTTCTCAAGTCATCCTTTCTGGGGGTGATAGGATTCAGTATTTTTCATACAGAGCAGGCTGGAGCCACTGTTGCTCAAGGAATTTTCCAAGTTCTCACACCAGAAATAAGGACTGTTTCAGTCTTGCCCATATGATCACGGGCATGAGCTTTTACCTGAATCCAAATGACATCACAAATGGGGAAATTTTTCTCCTAAGTGCACTGCAAGAGAAGAGAAGTTGCATCAAATCAAGTGACATTTTGCTATTGATGTTAGCCACAAAAGCACTGTTAACATTCTTTTGTTCACATTCTTTTCAGTTTAGAATTTTGTATAGCAGTGCTTTCTTTAAAAGCAATTATCCAGTTTTATTCATGAAGAATATAGGTTAAGACAGTACTTGAAAGCAATGCTTTGACCACTTCATAGAAAAAGTGCTCATCAATACTCATCAGCCCCTAAAAGCCTGATAGTATGCACTTATGCATAACACTACTCAGTGTCATAATTCCAATGACACTAGAAGTCTGGCTTAAAGCTTATAACTGGGCATTAAGAAGTGGGCTTATGTAACAGCTATTGGTCAAGAGGAAGATTAAAGGATAAACAACTTTTAAGGTGTCATGTTATTCAAGATATTAGCTTATCATATCAGACATTTCTTTTTTTTCTAGACCTGGAAAAAACTGCACTTGTTAATAGCTCTGGTACTGCTTTAGTGCTCTTGGAATAGAGGAAGAAAAATACCTCTTCTACCATTAGAAGGAAATACCAATTTGGCTTTCAGATCGAGGTCTTTAGTGCCTTTTAAGAAAATGAGCTGAAGCTAAATTCTTGCAATACTGAGAGTTATCTCCAGCCCTAGTAGGGTTCCACCTCTGTTTTCAGCTACAGATTATCATGTGTTGCTTTTCGCCTTCTGGTTTAAAGCCAGGCTTTTGTGTAATTGTCTTACTAGCTGAAAGTCTCCTTAGGCTACACCAAGAACTAAGGTAGAAGCAACTACCTGCAAATGCCAAGTTCCAACAGTTTGAAAAACAGATTACCAGTCTGTTAAGTAATCCCAAGACTACTTAACTACTGTAAGTATAGTCTTTTCTTAGACACTTATAAGAAAACACGTTGTCCAAGTATACCACTAACAATAGAACCTACCAGAAGTTCTGACATACTGACAAAAAGTACCAGTAGATACTTTTGTTTGCATATTTATCTTATCTTCCCTGTTATATACAGCTACTACATTTCCTCTCCCCAGATACCACTGTTACAGGAAGCCTTTGTCAGCTCAGTAATGCATATTGCACCCCAGTGACCCTGTCCAAGCTACTCTTTTCCTCTAGGGTAACTTGAGCATTGCATTTCACTTTGGGCATATCATTAACACCTCAGTTTAAGACAAGGCTAGGTATCTCTGAAGTGATGAGGAAGCATCTTGCTGGCCTTATCAAATTAAACCACACCATTATTAGGTTCAAGATCTAAAAAGCAAACACCTGCATCCTTAAGAAGAAGGATATATAAGTTGTAGTACACACTTTCCCCACAGAAGTCAAGGATGCAATAACAAGTCTTGTCTTGAAGGCAACCTAGTATACAGGGGCTTCTCCTTGCATTTATGAATGCCTAGTATCTGAGGAAGTGTAATTATTGCAGCGCTAGCAGTTTGTTGTTCTCTTGTCCCAGTCAATCCTGCAATGCAAACAGAACAGGTACACCTAGACTCCAAATTCCACAGCCTAAGGACAGGTACCTTTATTAGGTACACTAAAGACTGAAATACATACACACCACTCCAATTCGGCCTGCCAGCATCTTACATCAGTTGAGATGTAGCACATTCGCTCATGTCCTTAGCTAAAGGTTTTTGTAAAACACATTTGTAAATGTCAGCTCCCAAATTCTACACAGACATGTTGTCACATTGAAGACCTGAGATAACAGGCTTAGTCTTACTGTTCTTGAGCTGCAGAGAAACAAGTCAATATATATCAGTGACTTAACTAAGCATGCTATAGGAGTTAGTAATCTGGTGACAAGAGCTAAACACCACTAGAAAATAACTACTTCAAGAACAGTTAACCACTAGCAAGTTCAGACATTTTAGTCTTTATGGCATGATGCTTATTCACCTCAGATACTCATTCATCTTATTTTCTTGCCAGCATTTGTTCTTCTGTGCTCTCCCAAAAATCATTCTTTTGGGAAAGCTTAAAGTAGTTTGGACTCCCCATTCTACATAATATGATGGGCTTGTAGCTAGTTCTTAGGTTGGGCTTTCATCTCTAGAGGCATAAAGAAGCTTCTGAACTTACTTGTCTTCATTATATACTAAAGCAAATGCCAATATCAAGTGATTCACTGGGCTTATCACTACTTCAGCAAGCCACCTGCCTGCTTACTTTGGCTCAACAATTTCCACTTTAGGGATACACTAGGCATTTAGTATATTATTAGCTTACTTGGAACAGCTATCTGGTCTGTTATCCTCATCATGGCCATCATCAATCTTTACTGTGGGCTCTTCTGCTGTTGGAGAGCTGGCAAAGGAATAACACAAGTCACATATCGATAGGGAAGTCAACTTTATATATTGCTATCCTTCATTGTTCCAGAGAAAAGATTAACTGTCAGCTAATCAGTGAGGAGCAGACTGGGCCAGAGTACAGGTATAGTACCAGTGGAAGAAATACTTCTACATTGGAGCAGCAGAACCTTTTGGCTTGTACTGACCTAGTTCCATTAGCAATCTATCTTGCAGAAGTTTCTTTCGGGGGAGCAAGGGAATATATGTGTTCAGCAATAGGATTAAGGGTTTTGGAGTTCAGCATCCCAAGAGCCTGCTGAGGATTTAACAATCCAGACTCTGGTAGGAAACATATACACACACACATATATACATGCAAAGTTGCTTCTGAGAGTCCAAATTACATTAATGCTATTACAGTACACTACTTGTTCAGAGAACAAATGTTTTCACCAGGAACAGCCATAGCACAGAGATGTTTTTGTGCAGAGCAGGATACCAGACCGGAAACTGGAAGACCAGAGCAGCAGCTGAGCTAGTGCTAGAACAGCACTTTTTGGTGGTAGTGGCTGCTTGCCATAACTTCCTTAAAATCTTCTCTTTAGATTAGGCTTTTGTTCAGCCACCTGAGAAGCTCTGAAGGCCACATGATATCCTCAGAGAAAGCAACATCCAAATCCAGGAGTTTCTAATTAAGCCTCCTCCAGAGAAACATTATGCTGTATAACAGCACAGTCACAGTGTTTGCTGTGGCTCTGTCTCTGACATCATTGCTTCTTGGGCAGCAGCAACTACATACACATGCTCAATATTGATGTTTCCATGCTGTTCTGAGGCAACCTAGCATTAGTTTGAAGCATTGGTGTAACAACTCAGAAGACCCAAGTAATCTTCATCCTCCGCAATGGACCCATGCACCAGCATGCAGTTTCAGCAACCAGTACTGATGATTCACCAGTTGCACTCAATATCAGGCAGAACAGAGAAAAGATTCCACCCCAAGACTTTTGGCATTTAAGCCTTATTTTTCAGCTTCACCATCTGCAGATACTAGTATCTTCATTTTGTTCCTAGAACTGAAGCAAAACTCCACTGATATACGGCCACTCAGCTTTGCTTCCCAGCTATTCTTATGGGACAGTTACTTGGTAGGTTCCACTCAATGAACAGCTCTACAGCTAGTTTGCTGCAAGTCGCTTGCTTATCCTTATAGATATATGAAGTGCACCAAAAGCGACCTTGTTATCCTCTACTGCGATTAAAACAAGAATGAACAACATTAGCCATTTGGGTTAGGAAGCCAATCTTTAACACAAAAGAAAACAGGAACAAAGTCCAAGCATGCCGCTTCCATTGTGCTCTCACACAAGAATTCAGTCCTAGATAATGCTTTCCTCAGTGGGAGTTTGTTTTGCTAAGCACTCTACATCCACTTGTTGTCCAATTTGGAACAAGCTCTCCACCACAAGCTACTATATCCAGTCTTTGACAATCATGTGGAAGAGAAAAAAAGATATACTAGAATAACTTGTGTCTACCCCACACACTTTCCATCAAACCATAAGCTTTTCTGACTGTTCACAGCTAAAGGGAACTTCAGACTTGAGGCTTTCAGGGAGAGCAGAACAAGAGCATCTTGCTCTATAAGAGACTTCAACGGTGTTTCTGGATGCTAGAAGTGAGTGAGCGAGCTTTAATCCCATAAATTTATTAAATCAGGGCTAGGTGCTCTGTACCTTTTAACTGCCTCAAGAAGTCAATCAGAGCAGTGCATTTCAAAGATATGACTCCTCTCAAACAACAGCACTGGGGCGGGAGAACACAAACACTGTAAGCTATATAAGCCTCAAGCACTCCATTATTTTTGTTAAAGTACTAAGAAACTCTAGGTAGGGGACCACATACAGCATACCTCAATCCCAAACCCACACACTGGTACAGTTCATTTCACTCACCTCGATGCTCCTGTCAGCTCTGCCCCTTGTTCATACCTCACAACTGTCATTTTCCCTGTTGCTGCTCTGCTGGTCTTAAGAGACATACATCTAGTTAAAGGGAGATCAGTACAAGAAACAGTAAATACCAGCATTCTACAGCACATAGTCACGTTACCAGCAGACAAACTTTACTTAGTTTTCAACTATTCCCTCCACCCCAGTTGACAAAACAGTCCTTCTCTATAAGGTTACTGAGAATCAGTGCACTAAGCAGTGTGATGAAGGGGTTTTTTACTATACCTAACATACCACAGTGACAACTTTAAAACAGCATCTTTACCTCACTATGAGGCATTTCTCACTGTTTCAAGCTATGAGACACAGAAGAGCCACAGCTAGCACCTCCGAGAAAGATGCAGCCCCAGGCTGCTCCGCCAAGCGCGGACTGGAAGCCCCGGGGAGCGGGACCAAAAGCCCCTGCACACATCACGGTCCGAACGCTTCTCCCCTCCTTGAGACCCGCCTCGCCGGGCGGCAGTCACTTCTCAGGCACAGCCTCATAGCCCCAGGGTGGGAAGCGGCTCTCACTGCGGCGGATGCTGTCCCCCCAGCAGCCTCACCGCGCCCCGGAACGGGGCCGGCACCGGCGAGTCGGCAACACTGCTTCCCTCCCGCCAGAGGCCCCGCAGGCCTAGCCCCGGCCCAGCGGGCACCACACGGAACCTGCGGGCTCCACAGTGGGACAGCCCGCGGTGTCCCAGCCCGTCGAAGCCCGCTCTCCCCTCACCTCAGCGCTGCTCAAAGTGCGCGCGCGCGCGCGCGCGCGCGCGCGCGCGCGCGCGCGCGCGCGCGCGCGCGCGCGCGCGCGCGCGCGCGCGCGCGCGCGCGCGCGCGCGCGCGCGCGCGCGCGCGCGCGCGCGCGCGCGCGCGCGCGCGAACCCTGACACCCGCCCCCGGCGCCCCGCGCACTCAGCGGAAAGTTGCGCTAAACTTCCTGCGGGCAGTCCCCCGACCTTCCCGCCTCCGCCGGGCCGTAGAGCCCCACTCACCCAGACCAGGCCAGGCAGCGGAGCGCGAACACAACCACAGCCCTATCGGGCTGAGGCTAAATGGCCGGGCGGCGCTGCACGGCTGCACCTGGGCCGGGGCCGCGCCCGCCCAGTGCCGTGGCGACGGCTGCAGCCGCTCCCGGCACCGCCCGCCACCTTGACTCCCGCAACCCGCAGCACCTGGTGTTTCCCGGGGCCCACCGGGCCAGCAGCCGGGCCAGGGCCTGCCTGCACTCCCCTCCGGGGTCCCGCCGGTCCCGGCCCCGGCCCGCACAGGCCCGCGGGAGCGAGGAGGCCAGCAGCCATGGCCGCACCGGCCGCGCCTCCGCCGTTCGGGCGCTGTAAACTTTGCTGCCGCGCCTTGATGCTTCTTAATGCATTTTCCGTGGCGTGGCGGCGATCGGGAGAGGGCGATGCAGGTGGGCTGTGGGTCAGTCCAGCCACCACGGCCCGTGACAGCGACTGCTCCATCCAGGGCAGGCACCTAACACTGAGCATTGATGTCTGCAGAACGGGGGCCTGTGGGACAGATTACGGCGTGATAATCTCTGCAGGGGCTTCACGCCTTCCGCATCGCCTGTCAACAGCCAAGTGACAAGCAATCCCTGAGCAGGACGATCACAGAGAAGTGTTGCTGCTGGGGCCACGACTGCGCTGGAAAGGTTTTCTGCTGAACGGTCGGCAGCAGAGGGAGCTCAAAGCGAGTTTTTGGGGGCTGCTGCAGAGGCTGCTGGAGCTTGGACAGGGGTAGATGTGGTTAGCCGGTGGCAGGAACCTTTCCGGCTGCCCGTTGCCCAAAAGAAATAAAATCTTTGAGATGAATGATGAGAATAGGGAGCATTTTGGGGCAGCAGACTAAACAGAAGGGCCATACTGGAGAAGACTGTAGAAACACAGAAGTCTCGTTTCCCCTGCCCTGGGCTCTGAAAGCACCAAGGTGTGAAAGCAATTTGGATATAGAAGCAGACTTTTCACAGAACAACTTACAGCAAGTCACAGGAGGGGCTGGAGGCTTCCAGTTTGGACTGAATGCCAGGGCTGTAAATGAACCAGCTTGCTAGAGGCTGCACTTAGAAAAGCCAGTTCTTCCCATTATTCATCAAACAGATAGATGCTGCATTGCCAGTGATAACACTGTAACTGTGCCTTTCATGTTGCTAATCTTACAGCATTGGTGATGCTGTAGAAGATTTGCCAGGTGGTTACTCAATTTTTTTAAAACCCTAACTTCTGGACTCAGATGACTAAAATAAAAACACAACCTTTTTTTTTTTTCTAAAGTAATAAAACCAAATTTCTAGCTCTCAGGTAGTGGAGAAAAGCATAGGGCAAGGTTCATAAAGCTAAAAATAAAAGGAAAGCATTGAAAATATTCTGTTTTTTTTTTGTTTTGTTTTGTTTTAAATTCAAGACTTATCAGTCATTTTCATTATGTTTTGCTGGTTAACTCATGACACTGACATTTAAAGAGCCATCAAAATCCAGTTCTGATCCCTTGATTATTATTCATCAGTGTGAAGTACCAGAATTGTCATCAAAATGCAGAAGAGATTGAAACGTTCAGTAAGTAGTCCAGTTACATACTGGATAGAGAGTAGGATGAAGTATGCATATCTCAGAGGGGTGATGAACATACTTTACATTCCAAAAATAACAGGGAGGGTAGTAAACAGAATCTCTTCGCTTGACAGGTTTTAAAATTGATAGGCATGGCTGATTTATGTCTGAAACTCTTAAGAGAAATAACCAAGGAAAGTAGTTTTATTTTTATTAACTCTTGGGATAGCAAAAATATACAGATAAGTGGGGAGGGGAAATCAATTTTCTGTCAATATTAAAAGCAGGTAGGTCAGATGACCTGATGCTGGTAGATCGGTCATCTTGGCTTTGCTCACAGCTGAAATGAGAGCAGAGTAGACAGAGTTTCAACTAATAAAGTATTAAAGAGTCTTAGTAATAATGATAATTAATGCCAATCATCATGGGATTAGGAAAAATAATTCCTATCAAACTGATTTATATTTCTAAACCAAGACTACAAGTTTTACTGACAAAAGTATTTTGTTGCTTTTTGTTGCAGACAGTAAGCAACTGTCTGGCTAGAAAATCACTTTGATTAAAGAGGTAGAAGAATATAAACTCAATATGGTTCATTACTGGTGAAAACCCAGCATACTAGTCTTAAAAGGGGAACCATCCATAAGCAATTTCTTTCCAGAGAGAGTTTCTGCAGGGATTGGGTGTTGTCTTATGGTGCTTAATGTTGTGTTGATTTCTGTTGTTTTGTTTAAAATTATGCCCTGGCTAAAATCCCATGGGATGAAGTCTGCAGCTGACACAGCAGTTGGGAAAGTGGTCAGTCAGATGAATAGCTGCGTAGCACAGGGTAAATTGTAACATCTGGTGAGTTCAGATGAGCGAGCAACATGCTTTTCCATACGCCCACTGTCAGTCTCAGAACAAAGGACCTCAGGATGGTGCTTTTCAGCCCTTGGTACCTAAAGGACCGTGCAATAGCTTTTAAAAAATCATCAGTCTACTTACAGTCCCACTAACTGTCACTGCAAGGCACCTGCCACCTGTGTCCCTGTCAAACAGCTTGCAAGCACTTCTGGACTAACTTCTCATGTTGTGAATCACAATCATCCTGACTGCAGGCAGGACAGGCCTGGAGCATCAGCAACTGTGTCATGAAGACAGGTAACTCTGAAAAATCCTGGGGTAGTGGTGGGGAGCAGCCAGACATAGATGACTGTGAGATGTGGCTGTGACAAAAGGAGTAACAAGATCCTTTGATCCACAGACAGGAAAGATGTTGGTTTGGAAATACTGCTTGATCTCTTTACTTCGCTCCTATCTGCTCTCAGGTCTCCAGTCCTGGCAACCACAATTCCAGAAGAAAGAGGGAAGAATCATCATGTGAGTTAAAAGTCTATGAAATGCACTCAAAGCTGCCTGTCTTCTGAAAAAAAAAAAAAAGACAAGGAGTGGCTTAATCACAGTTGCTCAGGGCTGGATCTCAAAAAAAGGTCTTGGTGCCCCAAAAGAGGTGTAAGCAGTCTTAAAACTTTGAAATTTAGATCTAGAAAGATATTTTCTCAGCAGCTGCCTAACATTAGAGACAATTAAATTGATCAAACATCACTCTGTTGGGCTGCAGAGATCCTCCAAGACCTACAGTTCTGCTCCTGTGCATGCCCTGGACTGTCCTGGCCACAAATCTTGCCTGCTAGTCTCCTCCTTAGGCTGGATTGGGATCCTGAATCTAGGCAGAGGAGTACTGGAGTCCCTGGAGGCCCTCAACAAGCCTAGTGAGACCACCTCCATCCACTACACCCTGCCAAACACCACCCACATCTTACAGCACCTCTATGTATGTGTTCTGCATTTAACAACCCTGAATGGAATCACCTCAGGAGAAAAGCTTGGGTTTGCCCTCCCTCTCCATGCCAGCCAAGTGCCCTGTCCACAAGTGCCCCTTCCCTTGGGATGTGCTTGTGCCATGGTGCCCAGCCTTGCCCAGGACAAGCTCCATGTAACCCCTTGCTCCATGACCCTGCTGGCTTTCCCCCTGCAGCCAAAGCAGGTAACCAGGGTTTGGTTTCCCAGCTGGGGCAATCACAGAACCTAGCCTTGAGCAGGGAAAAAGACATTTGGCAGCAGAAGGCTCTTCCCCTTTGCAGAGTAAAGCAGCATGAGATTAAAGAGCTGCAGGATGTGACTTGGCAGATTTAGATTTAAGGCAAAAAACCAATAATAATTAACAATGTGGGTGATTAAGCAGTGGAAGAGCATGCTAAGGTGATGGCTGGTTTTTAAGCACTGAATATTTTGCACCAGAATATCTTTTTCTCAAAGAGATGCTCTCATTCAAATGGGACTGAATTAGGTCAGGGAGTTCTCTGACCTGAGGTAGGTAGAAGATCATGCAGATAATCCACATACTCCCTCTGGCCTTGTGACTAATTCCCTTTGGTACAGCTATTCCTGATGTGAGATCCAGGGGACCTGTGCTTGCCCTCAGGATCTTCCAAACTCATTACGTTTGTTGTGTCAACCCATTAGATACTCACAGGCTGCATGCAGACTCATTAGTTAGACTGAATTATGTCTTTGCTCTTTGAACGTTATCAAAACATTCAGATCTAGTGTGTTTCATGGTCTGCCATTGGTCCTTCTTTGTACACACATTTCTGTGGTTACTCCTTGCTCACAAACCACAGACTTTTAATGCACATGTGCTGGTTTCGGTTATTTGGTAGATTGAAACTGTGGTGGCTGATGTCATCCCAATCTTCTACATTTATCTTACTTTTGATGAAACCCTTTATTATTAGATTAAAAAAAAAAAATTGTTTCAGACCTCATACATTAACTTTGTCTTAAAAAATCTAGCATCCAGGTTCCTACAGAAGATATTTAGTAGCTCAGGTATCAAGAGCCTGTGGACCCCTTATATCTCCAGATCTGCAGTGCCTGCAATGGAGCCCATGTTCATGGAAGGTGGGACATGGTAGAAATAGTATAAAAACAATGGCAAATGCATAAAGCACCTGGATTCAGTGCAAATGAGCTGTTTTGCTTGGAGCTGGCTTCAGCCTACTCTGCATTTTCTCAGATCACAGGTAGGCAGTCAGATTCTTGCTTTGGAAACCTCAGGTCTCTAACTGCTTTGGAGTCTGAAGCAGTCTACCTCATTTAGTCCCTGCTCCTTTTAAGAACAAAACATGAGGAACTGGTCACAGAATCACCGAATCATTAGGGTTGGAAGGGACCTCTGGAGATCATCTTGTCCAGTTCCCCTACCAAGGCAGGGCCACTTAGAGCATGTTACACAGGAACATGGCCAGGTGGGTTTTGAATGTCTCCAGGGAGGGAGACACCACAACCCCTCTGGGCAGCCTGTTCCAGTGCTCTGCCACCTTTAACGTCAGGAGTTTCTTCCTCATATTGAGGTGAAACTTGTTGTGGTTTTGTTTATGGCCATTGCTCCTTGTCATGTCACTGGGCACCACTGGAAAGTGTCTGGTACTCTCTTGGCACCCACCTTTGAGATATTTATATGCATTAATGAGATCACCGCTCAGTCTGCTCTTCTCTAAATTAAACAGGCGCAGATCCCATAATCTCTACTCATAAGAGAGATGCTCCAGACCCTTGAACATCCTTGTGGCCCTCCACTGGACCTCTCCAGTAGCTCCTTGTCTTTCTTGTACTGAGGACCCCAGAACTGAACACAGTATTCCAGACGTGTCTTTGAAGAGTTTTGAGATGCCACCACTGTCATCCAGCTGCAGTTCAGCTGGGCTCTCAGGGAGTGAATGTCCATCATATGTCATGGTCATGGTTTTATCCCAACCTACTCTTTCTGGGGGAGCCCAGTGCCCCGGGACTGAAGGAGTACCAAGAGCTGCCCCAGAGCCACTCTCCTCATTCATATTTATCCATCAGTTTGCATTCTTCCTGTGCTTGCTGTGCATTTAATGTGTGAGTAATAGTTTTTCACGACTGTTATTCAGCACCTATGTACTTTTGCTGGAAGGAGGGTGGAGGAGGGTGGAGAGGTTTTTGGTTAATGAAACTGTTATTATTTGCTGACAAGATCACTGAGTATCTTAAAAGGTAATTTGATCTCCTTCCAAGTAACTGAACAGGAATTTGCACTGCAGAATATGTGGGAAGCATGTGTATTCCAGGGAAAAAAAAAAGGAGCATTTGCAGTTGCATTGCCTAGGGATTTCAGCATCTGTGAGGAAACAACATCAATGATCACACAGTGTCCAACATTCTTTATAATGACTTGATTATTTTAGCTCCAGGCCAGTGGAGCAGTACATGAACACACCCTCCTGCTAAACCCACCTCACGTGAACACAGCTTCATGGCAACCCCTCTCTTGTGCTTCAAATGTTCCTAAAGCTTCATCTAGCCTGGGAAAATAAGTTCATTGTGAAGCAGATGTGCAAGAAACATGTTCCAGCTGACTGGCTTTTTCACATGCAAACACTGGTGAGGCTAACACTGGTGGAGTCATAGAGAGTGTGTAAGAGTGCTGCAGATGTCTATGAGAGGCGTTTGAGGAGTCCCTGAAGGAGGGCTGGAATTTGAGTCCTGTTCTTGCAAAGTTGCAGTCATGCCACATACACACGTGAGTCCCACCAGGACTGCAGCTCACTGCCCTCCTACCTAGGGACCTGCAGAACTCCAAGACATGGGGCCTGGTACTCCACAGCCATACCGCTCTGCAGGCAGCTGCAGGGCTGACCATGCTTCCCACACCGTGACTCCATTACGTGGATGGAGTGGCTGCCACTCACAGAACGAGGCCTCTTGTGGATCTCACCTAGGAGCAGGAGGTGCTCATGGGCTGAGGAGGCTGTTGATCATGTAGGCAAGAGCATGAACTGGTTCACAGCATCGTAAGTGCTGGCTGGCTCCAGCTGGGAAAGAGACACTGCTGTGGAGGAGCCCAGGGGAGGCTGTGCAGCCCCCTGTGCCCAGGTGCACAATACCCCAGCACCCTACTGTTGGCTGCAGCCCCTGGCCAAAGGGGCAGAGCAAAGGGTTGAGTTTCATGAGGAAATGTTTCACGCATATAATTTCACAGCTGCCAAACCAGCCTAAAATGGGTGTAGAGAACAAGTGAGGAGTAAAGCACTGTTTTCATAATCCTTTGGCAGTGAAATGGGTCAGTGTTCTTGCGGGAGAAGAGGAATGCAGTGTTTAAGAAATAGTGTTTAAGAAATAAACGGAATAGCTGTACTTGGTAATAGCTGGACAGTCCTGTTTTCCTGGAGATTAACACAGAGCTTAACTACGGGCTTATATACCTTGTCTTTTGACCCCAGTCTATCCTCTGAACATATCTCTGTAAAGTGGAAAATTTCTGCTGTCTTCTTTAAAATAATCTGTAATTCCTTGGCCATAATGCAAAAGGAGGCACCCATCTGTTTGTTTGGGATTTTTTATTTCTCTCTTTCACAAATGTCCTTGTTTGTGTTAACTAGCAAATCTTATTATCCAGCTCAGAGGAGAGTTACACAACTGCAAACCTCCTGAGACTTCAGTCAAATAGCAAATCTTGCTTAATACGCCCACATTTGCTTCTTGCTTCAGATTAGCAGCTCTTTTGGCATTACAACTGTGCTCTACTTTTACATATAAACCAGAATAAACCACAAAAGGAATGTTAAACACAAAAGCTATGTTCTTTCCACCTTGCAGGACTTCATGAAATGAGCCTGGCTGTATTAAACATGAGATAAAACTCCCACAGGGAGCATTAGTCTTAGTGATTCATACAAACATTTAGTCAGTCTTGGTTGAGCTTCCTAGTCAAATAAGGTGGGTAATACTATGCAACCAGCAGAGCCCCTCTCCTTTGGAGAGCACTGCTGATAGAAACCTCACTGGCAGTTATCCTCACTGGGAAGCAGCAGGATGAATATTGGGTAACAACAGACAACCTGGGCTTTGGGTAACTATCACACAAGGAATTGCAAGTATCTTTTCTGTGCAACTGCCTAGTGCTGTGAGACATTCTTCATCTGCACCCCTGGCATGGGCCATCTGAGGATGAAAATCTCATCAACCTCTAGAGATGCAGCCAGATTTATGATCACTTTCTTTTGCAGTTGACTTTTAAGGGAGATAATCTTAGGAGGAGGTCTGGAGGGAAGGCGAGTTACAGGTATGTGCATTTCATGTGTTGATAAAGGTGTGGATGAAGCTGCTTTCTTTTCCTTCGGTCTGTGCTGTCTGGTTTCCAGGAGCCATCGCTCAAACCCATCCTTCCTCCTGGCATTTTGCCTCCACCCACTTGCCCTGTGTGGAGCCCAATTCTGTGCTGTAGCCACCCGCATGGCTGCGTGGCGGTGTGGATGAAAAGCACCAGCATCACGGGCTGCTGTCACCCTGAACTCCTCTGTGAGCTGAAAAAGTGCCGTGTTCTGGGGCACACACCTGCACGACATCTTTTATAGGTGCCCTCCGTGGAGTGCTGCTTCTCTCGGCTTGCTTTGGGCCCTGCCTGGCCAGCCCGGCAGATGGCTCCACTGTGGCAACAGCTTTGCTGGCTCTGGAAGCAGCCCTAGCCTCAGCCTCCCTGGGAATTCTAATAGAGCCGTAGCTGAAACAAAGCACATAGATGCTTAAAGGAAAGAGCTGGGTAGCCAAGTTTTTGCAGCACTTCCAGATGTGCAGCAGGGGAGTCAGTTTTAGCCTATTTTTCGGATTTTTTTTTTAACTCTTTCTGATTTTTATTGTTTTTCAAAGCACCCTGCGAACAATCTGTGCTGATCACTGTGCTCAGCTGAATGTTCCCAGTGGCAGTAACTCAGTGTTTTTTCTAGCTGAGATTCTCTGACGGAAGCCCCGTCTGTATGCTGGGGCAGGTTGGCAGCAGAGATCTCTTCCACTGAAGTCCAGTGGCTGTCAGCACACTGCACTGGTGCTTCAGCTTTTCCCAGACACACATCTTTCCCCTGGTTTTGTACTGCCTGTAGTTTCAAGCAACCTCTTTAACAAATCCTGCAGCATTTTCTGGGGAATTAAACATGACTGTGAGGGGGGATTAAGTTGTGAGAAGAACCAAAGAAACCTCCTCTGCAGCCTGTCAATGCTTCTTTTCAGGTGATAAGAAATGAGTGTGATGATGCCCTGGTTGCTGCTCCTTCTGCTGGTCAGCTTTGGCTCACCCGCACCCAGGTTTTCGGTGTGTATCTTTTACCTAGTGTCTGTACAACCTCTCAATGGTTTATCATTCACAGTCTGTACACACCCCTTTGAGTTCATTAAATGGGAGTTGAGACATACTGTCTTTGTCCAAAGTAATTTTCTGTATATCTGGTCATATTCTGGGATGCTTTGTGCAGCGACACGGTCATTGTAGAAAAACCCTTTTCCATTGGGTTCAATTCAACAGCCCTTGCTGTGCAAGATTTCTGTATCTCAGAAGACCACCATCGACTGATCTTGATCCACAGAGGCAGTGTGACATGGTAGAGACAACAGGAGACAGATACTGCTCTCTCTTGCCTCCCTGTTCCTACCACTGACTGAAGGGGGGGTGGGGGGTGGGGTGGGGTGTGTTCTTTTATTTCCTCCATAGGAAAAAGATATCTGCCTCCTAGACAACGATAAATTAAGACAAAGGTCAAAACAGCTTCAAGACTTGCTTTTCTTATATGAACTACAACTAAAGGACATCCTGGAGAACACTTACCATAGAACAAGCAGTGGGCTGTTCTCAGGCAACAGGAGCATGCAGCATAAGATGCTTTTACCTACAACCAGTGGAAATTTGATAGTCTACGACCAAGGTATAGCCTACAGTAGTGTGTGTGGAAATTTCAGCTCACCATGGTGTTTGTTTTTCCCTGCAATGCCCCATGTGTCATATTTTATTTCTGCTAAAAGTTTTAACATTTTTAAAGTGTGTTGTGTTTTAAAACTGAGATACATGGGAAGAGAAGGGCAGACTGGCCAACAGTGGTGGCCTTGGTACCAACAGACATCCCCTGGGGCCAGAGTGAGTTGGGCAGCTTCAGGCAGCTACCACCCAGGTACAGCCAGACACCTGCAGCTGGGTTTGGTATCCTGGTGCAGAGCTGGACAGGCACCTCTCAGATGTTTGCTATGAGACCTACTTTAGACATTTAGGGAGAGATGGGTCCTGCTCTTGAAGAGTCCATTTCCTTGAGTTACTTACTGGAGCCCAGAGCATCTGTCTCAACTGCAAGCACTGAAATCAAGATTTTGTCCTTCATGGGCATTATATTGAAAGTGTGAAGCACTGGGGTCCTGAAAGGAACTCTCCCAATACAGCCCTGGTAGAGCTCGTCACAGGCGCTTAGCCTCTTGTTTTAGAAATCTTAGACCTTGATCAATCTGAAGTACATCTGAGGTTACCTTCCAAGTGGAAATCAGCTTCCCTGCAAAGTCTTGCTGACAGAGCCAGTTCTGGTCCTGCATCACTCCTATTCCAAAGCTCCAGCCTGCACTGCAGCCATCTCATGTCTCACTGAAGATTTGGGAATGACTCCCTCAGAGGGCATAGCTGTAAAGGCTCTCAAACCTTGCTGCTCTTTGTCAGGCCCAGGAGTTTGCAACCAGCAATGCTCTTACCTTACTGGACAATTTGCTTTGGCTCTGCAGGGCTTGCAGAGCTGTATACAGGCTGGCCAACTGTCCTTGTCCCAGGCAGCCTTTCAGCAATGTCCGCTCTAGGCTGCGCGTACCCCTTTGCTTCCCCCTGCCCTGTTTAACAAGTTGGTACTGTTCTGCCCAGATTGCTCTGCCGTGTATGATCGGAAGAACACCAAAAACGGCTACTACCGGATCAGGCCCAGGGCAGACCAAGAGCCGTTCCTGGTGTACTGTGACATGTCTGATGGCGGGGGCTGGACCGTCATCCAGCGGCGCAGTAATGGCAAGGAGAGCTTCAACAGGTGGGTGCATCAACAGGGCTCACAGTCACACCTACAGCTTCCACCCCATCCTGCTGCCTGGCAAACCCTGTCTTAGAAGCAGGATGTGCAAGACTATACTCAGTGATGATAACTCTTTGCATTAGGACAATCTAGTGGTATATACAGGTAGTAGGAGGCCATTCTCAAAATGGACCTATAATGCCTTTTCCATGACTTCTCTGTATTTAAGTGTATACGTGTGTATATTGGTTTTATCATTAATGGGGACTGTTGAAGGCTCCAAATGGGCAGGTATCTGCTGTCAGCACACAGACTGATACCTGTTGAACGTATTCTCATATCAGGATTTTTTGTTCAGCATGGTGTAACATGTTTTCTTATTCAGATCATTCAAAAAGATGCCAGACCACTGGTCCAGATTGTCCTCTCTCTATGCAAAATTCTAGGAAGGTGACTTTCACCTGGAAATCTCCACAAGGAGAGATGCTCTGGTAGCACAGTTAAAAAGAAATATCATCATGCAGATTAATTCACTATCATAGCACACACAACTTCAGGGCATGTCTCGTGTCTCTTACAGTCAGTGCAGTCCATTGCAAAGGAATCTCAACTGGCTTTAAGCTGGCTTGCCTAGAGCATGGTAGCTATCTAGCCATGGTAGTTCAGCTCTCAACACAGGTGAAGGGAAAACAATCTGAAGTGAAGCATTGACTAGTATGAAGGTCAGGCAGAGTTAATATCCCCAGTAACATGAGAGAGGGAATAAACATGAGGTTGGTAAAACTGGAAACGATGATACACAGAAGTATACGTGAATATTTAAAATAATACATAAATAACAGAGGAGATTTTAAGAGAATGATGGGGAGAAAGTAACAGCAGGAGATTTCTCTTAGAAAGATGAAGGCAGAGAATGCTGATGAAAAGTATATATCTTTGAAGGACAAGTTACCACATCCAAACAGTGATCATGTGAAAAAAGCAGAGGTAGGAGTGGTCAATGCATCAAAAGTAGATTTAAATGGAACATGACACAAAACAAACCCAGATATTTTGCTTTTAACTCCATCTGGAAGCTTTTGTTTGCAGCTTCTATTCAATTTCTGATTCTTCACCATACCACATCATACATCCAGGAATGCAGCATATTTTAGATTGCAACATTCATTTCCAGCCAGGAGTGCATTTCAATTATGGCTTGCTGAAGAACAATATCACATGCTTTGCTGAAGACCAGTATGACAGCTGCTGGTTTCCCTTTTCATCTAACTGACAACCTCATTCTGCAAGCATGGCATCTGGCAGTATGAAGGTTTGATCCCAATGTATGTGTGCACAGGTTTAGCAGAAGCTAGCTGCAAGTTGTATTTAATTCTAAGGCAGAGTGACAAATCTCAGCTCAGCTTGCAATGAATCAGATACTTGTAGAAAACAGTGTCTAGAGGTACAGCTGAAGTTTTACTTGTTTCCATAGCCAAGTGTCACAAACTGTCTAGTTCCCTCACGTGCTGAAATTGGTATTTGTATCTCACTGCAGGAAATGGGATGATTACAAACTGGGATTTGGGAAATTCCAGGACAGGAATGATGAATACTGGCTGGGCAATGACCACATCTATGACCTGCTCACTAGAGGTGCAAGTATTTTCCCTCCATAGATTTCTTTCCAATCTGCATGAGATAGTTCTAACATGACATCACTTTGTGTTTAGGAGAGAGCTCATTAAAGATTGACCTGATGGACTGGCATGGGGAAAGACGTTATGCAGTCTATGAAAATTTCCAGCTTGCAAATGAGCAGGTACGGAACGGAGAGCAGAGTGATTTGCTTGTTTTGTCTGTGAGGGTGGGGCATCTGCACATGAAGCATCAGACTTCAGTATCAGGGTTGTAATTGCAACTCTGCAAAACTCACCTGCTTTGGTTCCCTGGGATTCCTGGTTGGGCTGACTGACAAACAGCCCTGGGAGCAGGGACATAAGCCTGGGACTTCTTCCTCACACTGCTGAGTGCCCAAGCCAAGATCCAAGACAGGATCATGTGTATGGGCTCTCTTACAGTCTCTCTATCGCAGGGCACAGGGATTCCCACATGCATTTGCCTCCAGCCTCATGGTTAGGAGTCTTCTGTGAGGGAGGAGATGCAGGTTTGAAACCCTGCAAGGAAAGTGAACCTGGTTCTCCTACATCCTAGGAGTTATTCTAACTGAAACTGATCAGTTTGTGAAGGCAACTGCTTGGCATGGTTTCCTGCCAAGTTGCTCTTGATGAGCTAGGAAGAGCCTTCCAGTATGTTTAGTTTTCAAATGGCTGTTGAAAGACAATAAAACCTGAAGCCCTTTGTAGCATCAGCAGTAATCAGCAATCCCTCCTAGAAGTTTAAATCCTGCCTTGAGCTATACTAGGATCACTAAAGCATGGGACCAGAAGTCACCCTTGGCTTCAACAGTCATGCTTTTCACAGTAGATACAATGGCCAGAGCAAATTTGATCTCAGAAATGGGAGGAAGGGCAGAAAGAGCTGATATCAAAGACATATTTCACATATTACTGCAGGACAATTACAGGTTATGGTTTGGCACCTATTCTGGTAACGCTGGCGACGCTCTGTCTGGTGGGAGCAATTTTGAAGATCAGTGGTCAGCCTCTCACAGAGGGATGCAGTTCACCACATCTGACAAGGATCACGATCGATTCCTGGCAGGCAACTGTGCATCTGAGAACAAGGGTGGCTGGTGGTTTAACAGGTAAGGAAAGCAGTCGATTCCTCTTGGATGCAGAAGGTGTGGGCGCAGCCAAGAGGACTTGTCAGCCTTACTCAGCTGGAGGTTGCTATGTGATCTTGCCATCTCACACAACCAAACCTAAGATGTTGACACCTACAGATCCTCAAGGGAAAGCAATCTGCTTCTTCCATTATGAAGGAAAGCAGGTAAGTTGTTTTCACTGTAAGAAACTGGGCTATTGATTTTCAGAAAAAAGGTCAGAATAAATGTTGGAGGAATCCCAGGCACAGCTACAGGTTGGGCAGAGAAGAGATTCAGAGCAGCCCTGCGGAGAGGGACTTGGGGGTGTTGGTCGATGAGAAAATGAACATGAGCCGCCTTCAGTGTGCGCTCACAGCCCAGAAAGCCAACCGTATCCTGGGCTGCATCAAAAGGAGCGTGACCAGCAGGTCAAAGGAGGTGATCCTGCCCCTCTACTCTGCTCTTGTGAGACCTCACCTGGAGTATTGTGTGCAGTTCTGGTGTCCCCAACATAAAAAGGACATGGAACTGTTGGAACAAGTCCAGAAAAGGGCCACGAGGATGATCAGGGGACTGGAGCACCTCCTGAGTGCTCAGACAGGCTGAGAAAGTTGGGGCTGTTCAGCCTGGAGAAGAGAAGGCTGCGTGGAGACCTCATAGCAGCCTTCCAGTATCTGAAGGGGGGCTTCAAGGATGCTGGCGAGGGACTCTTCATTAGGGACTGTAGTGATAGGACAAGGAGTAACAGGTTAAAACTTAAACAGGGGAAGTTTAGATTGGATGTAAGGAAGAAGTTCTTTACTGTAAGGGTGGTGAGGAACTGGAATGGGTTGCCCAGGGAGGTTGTGAATGCTCCATCCCTGGCGGTGTTCAAGGCCAGGTTGGATGAAGCTTTGGGTGGCATGGTTTAGTGTGAGGTTTCCCTGCCCATGGCAGGGGGGTTGGAACTAGATGATCTTAAGGTCCCTTCCAGCCCTAACTATTCTATGATTCTATAAATGCATATGGAGGAATGATCTAGAGGGGAAAACAGCCCTATTAAAATTCCTTAATGTGCTTTGGGTCATAACCCAAAAAAAGGAACTGTGGTCACTGCAAGGTGAAGCATGTACATAGGACATTATTCTGGAGCATGTCTAGGGCATGACCTACCCTTTAAGAATCCTGGTGATGTATTTGCTAGCTGGGCACACCCCACACATTGACAGACAGGGAGTAGGGTTTATCAGTCCTGGGAGCATGGACACACTGCTCAGTTTTTCTCTGCTTTAGGGCAGGATGTGCCTCTTCTTTGACTGCCTCTCATCACATGCAAATTGAAAACAGTGGAGCTACAAAAATGTATATCAATAGTGGGATTTACCTTTATCAAAAGACATCTACATTTTTAGGTGCCAATACATAGCTGCCTACACTTCAGCTAGAGCCTACCAAATGGCTCTCCACCTCTCTGTTTAGGCAGCTGGATCCTGTCCCTAGTTAATACACTTGAAGGAGTCAACATGTTGAATTATCTGAGAAATGTAGGTGTCTACTTTGGGATGACCCACATACTTCTCTGCGTTCCACTAAATGCATTAACCAGATCTCCATAGGCTACTGTAGGAGTTTAGATAACCAGTTCAGTACAGACAGATATATCTAGGTGTCTGAATCTGTCAACAAATCCCACCCTGGTTATTTCTAAATCTATGTTGTGTGAAAATTGTACTTCACTGGAATGGTGCAGTATCTTCCCACACTAAACTTCATCTCCTTTTTTCCCTCTCCTACATCATTACAAGGTGCCATGCTGTGAATCTCAATGGCCGGTACTACAGAACAGGAAGGTACAATGGACCCCATGATGATGGCTTGGTTTGGTCTACGTGGCATGGGGTGTGGTACTCACTAAAATACTCTGCCATGAAAATCAGGGCTCCATTCTTTGTTGACAGCGAGAGTGGAGATGGTGAGAACAGTCAGGGCAGCTGAAACCAGCTGCTTTGGAAAAAAAAGAAGTACAGGCTGAAGGGAATTGTACAAGTTAACAGCCAGCCCTCTGCTCCTGCCAACCACCAAACCTGCACTGTGATAACTGGAGTTGCTGAAGTTAACATTGTGAGTTATTTGAGCACAGCCAAACAATAATTTGAAAGAAAACATATGGATCTAGTCATGAAATAAATGCAGCAATTTTCAGCACTCATTGGAGAGTGTTTTAGAAAAGCTCTCTGGACCTTGAATGATTAAGAATGTCCTTTTAGCTATCTGTACTCTTGAAGGGCCCAGTCCTTCTCATCCTGATTTTAACCATCAGTGCTTCGATTACAAGAACATAAAAAACAAGGTGATGGTGAACCGCACTTCATCTGGTCTACCTACATTAGTGAATCAGGAGAATGTTTCAACAGCTGTATCTATGGTCCCCAAATGCCACACTTCAATTGCAGAACACTCCTGGAGAGTGTGAAGCCAAGGCAGTGACATGCTACAACTGCTAATGTGAATCCAGACTAAGGCTACTTCAAAGTAAATCCCCACAACACAGATAGCGTGGGTGTTGGGTTTGGTTGCCAAGTGCTTCGCGCTGCAGATCCGCTTCTGCAGCACACCGCAATATATTAATGCAAAGACAATGCTGCCAATCAGATTTAAGCCCCAGATTAAAATGAGGCAGATTTTGCTGTATTTAAGATAAGCACAGACACTCTTAGGAGTTTGTAAAACAGAGTCATGATTCATTTGTACATTCTTGTGCAATTTACTACTAACTTTGCGTTAGTGAAGGGGAATGTGAAAGTGGAAAGTGGTTGAACCGTAAGGCCCACTGCTTTCCATGTATCAGTGGAGTGAAATGAAAGAGCAACACAAATTGGATTCTGAAAATTTATTTTCCACACGTTTTTAATAACAACAGTTACAATGAACAGTAATATCAGCTTGATGCAAATCAGTTACCTGTAAAATGAGCCTACTTCTTCTTCTGAATTACAATTTTTTTTTTTAAACTGATTGTTCTTTTCCATTTACTTGCTTTTAGATCCATACATATTGTAATTTGTATTATATATCCATAGAGGGTGAAATAAAACCATCTGAGTAGGTCTTAACACTTCATATCTCATTTTCAACAGTAGGAACTTGAACAGAAATTTGGATTAAAATCTTGAGAAAGCTCATAATATGAGACATGCTTTCTTTTGGTGTTGGTTCTGGTACTTTTACACCTGCTGTCCTGGGCAGCTGAGAGTCTCTGTAAGGTAAGTTTAATTTCCAGGGCTCAAATTGTCCTGGAGACAATGCAGAGACATGTGAAGGTTCAGTATCAAAACTTGGTTTGGTTCCTCTGCTTTATGAAAAGGTAGACTCCATTCTCACTTCTTCTTAGAGATCCCAGTGGTTGCAGACATGAACACTGGAGAGCAATGGGCCAGCACTCCAGGGAGCAGTGATCCTAAAACCTTCTTCCCACATACCCACAAGGAACAAAACTTGCAACTCCCTCTCTGAAATGAGGTTGCCCTTGTGAAGAAAGGGCTGTGAACTATTTGCTTTTTGATCACTGCTTCTGTATTTTATACTATGGTAAAATCTTAGTGCAAGGTTGTTACTGCATGTTAGGAACATGAGGAATCCCTTTGCACATGTTATAGCCATGTGGCCACTGATGCAGTGCTGAGGGCAGCAAGGACAATCTTTGTCTAGGCAGAGACATATGAGTGAAATAAATTAATGCCTTCTGGCAGATGATACTCAAATCCTGTTCTTTGGTAGAGGGGCTATGGAAGCAGGGTATAGACTGCAGACCAGTGATGCACGATTCTGCATGCTGGAAATCAACTACAGCACCAAAGAGACAGTATTAGTGGTTTGACAGTTCATTGAGCAGCCAATAACCCATCCGATAATGGAGCTATCAATAACAGAAATACCAAGCTGAAAATAAAGTCAACAGGGCTGAGACAGATAACTACTAGCCAGTCCAGTTCCCCAGTGAAGGAGCAGTGAGCAGTCTATAGTACAGAGCTTGTTTCCCTCTGTGTCAATACAAAGAGGCAGGCATTACAGTTGAGCTGCCTTCAGCCAGCATCGATATGTTATGGTGCTTTTTTCTCTAAGAGAAAGAAAAAGAGATAAAAGGGGCCCAGACCTGACAAGCTGGGAGAAAAGGGGTCTGCCTTGCTGTCTTAGACGTAAGATGCACCTAAGTACATGCAATGCATTACAGTATCTGTTCTGAATGCAGCCCAACACTAAGACAAGGTTGCAGGAAGCAGCACCTGGCTTGGAACAATGCTTCCCCTCCTCTGCCCTCCTGTGGTGTGGGGAACCCCCTCAGAGACACAGGTCACAGGGCTTTGTGCAGGACCCTGCAACTCCCACAGCAAACCCCAGGAAGTGTTTCAGAACCCCCTTTATCTCAGTAGGAAGGGTAAAATGCCACTAGCTAGTACTTATTTGATCTGAGGGCTACCGCCAGGCTCACATCACTCCCACTGACGGTTAGGGGAATGCTTGCTCAGTGTGGCTGTGCTGTACATTTGATCTCCCTTTTCTCCAAGGTCACCCGTGCTAAGAGGGCTCACCAAATCCATAAACAGATATTGCAGCCCTGCTGACGCTTCAGGGCGAATGTGCTTCACATGGCAGGCTTTACCTTAGTACAGGGGTGGTAAGTAACCTGAGCAGCAATTGCTTCAGAGGTCTGATTTCCAGCTCATTTAAGTCACTTTGAAGACTTGTTACATTTGGTTAGCTCTGGATCACTCTTCAAGTGTGGACATGGTCTCAAATGCTTTAAACAGCATTTCAAGCTGACAGCTTATGGCAATGCAGAGCAGGTACTAACACCACACTGTGCCAAACGGCTGAATGTCGACAATGCAGTGTGCTAGCCCAGCTCCTGGGAAAGAGGGAACTCACAGCATCCTGCAAGTCAGACCCAGTGCTGCAGCAGCAGCTGCAAAACATTACCCATCAGAAAGGCCATTCACACAGCAGGGTTTGACTCCGGCAGCCAAAGCTGCAAGCCTTGCTCCCCCAAGGCTGTCACAGCACGACCATCACTGTGTGCCTTCGAGGCTACCTCGGCATGCTTTGGACACGTCAGTGGGGTGCTGTCGGTAACTGGCTAACACACAGTGATGCTGTTCTTCCTTTAAAACTGTTGTTGGTGTGGAGAAAAACAGAAGCGTGGGGTTGTGAAAGCTATCCTTCTGCTCAGAAAGGCAGTTTTGAGAAAGACAGCAGCCTACTGCCAGAGAACTGAACACATGGTAAGTGTTCCTTCACACTCACAGAGGGGTTAAAGGCCCACATCGGGTTGGGCTCCTTCTAGGAGAGTTAAGACAGTCCTCTGCCCGAACCTACCTTCTCTCATTCCATCCTCCATGGGCAGCATCTCGTCTTTTCTTGGTTTTGCCCAATCGCATTTCCCTGGTCTTTGCAAACTCCCTGAAGAGATGGTTATCCTAACAAATGGCAAGCAAAGTCTCTGAGTCATTCTTGCTGGCCAGAGCTCTGTCTCTGTTGTTAATTGGGGTTTCAACCCAGCTCTGAATACTTGCAGCAGTGTGTAATTGTCAATTTGTGATCTCTGGTTTTAAAGCCCGACAAAATCAAACACCCAAAGTAGCTTTTGTGCTTCACCATAGGATTCTCTGGGAAGCACCAGATGTTGTCAAGCCAGTTTTAGTTTCTGCTCACAAACCAGGTATTCATGAAATAAATTTGCTGTTCACTTGTTTTGCTCATAATTTATTCTGAGCTTGCTGTAGCAGTATTATTGTCAATGTATTTACATTCTGAAAAGTTTAATAAAGGCAAAGATGCTTATGGAAAGGGTGGGTGATTCAGCAGTTCTCTCACTGTCTTTTAGAGGTGCTTAGATGCTGCAAGTAACATTTCTGTGAGGACTCTAAATCTGATTATCCATTTTCTTTGCCCTCCCAGTAGCATGCCTCTTCTACTCATTTCCTGCATATATCTGTACATCACTGATTTTGTAGTATAAATATTGACAGAAGGAAAGTATCAAAACCTTGAAGGGTGAGAAGTGCCCCCTCAGTTTTAAATTCACTCCAAGTATTCAGCATCAATTGTTTGCACTTTCATGCAAGCAGCTAAAATAAACACCACCATATGACTCACTTGAGCAATTTCGATGAATCGGCACTCTTCAATACTGACTACCATAAAAGTTATGGAAACTGCTCACAACTTGATGTCTGTGTTTTCTAAATGGGCAAGGATTCACCAATTAGGACAGATGATTGAGGATACTGGACAATGGATGCTTTAGGGCATTATTATCTACTAGTACATGGTCCACAAGGTGAGAAAGGCCAGATCAGTGGCATCCATCACATATGATGCACAAAACATGACTGCTTTATGCAATAAAAACTATTGGCTATTTCTGTGTCATGCCTCCACTAACACGTGCTTTCCCGGGGTATTTTGTGTGAACTGTACACACATACATACAAAAAAATGATATGGAAGCACTTTCCAGTAATTAGAAAGGAATGTATTCCCACAAGCCAGACTTGGGGCATTATTCCTTCCTGCTCTGCGTGGGAGTAACACAATTCCCACTGCTCCTTCCACCTGCTCCTTCCACCACAAGCCAACAGATCCTGCAGATCCTCTCTCCCTCATGCCCCTCCTGCAGGGCCACAGTGAGTCTCTCAGATCACCAGCTTCTCGATGCTTAAAGTACTTGTTTCATCCTCTTCATTGGAGCCAAAATACCCAGGGAGGTCGATCATCTGCTGCTCTGCCTCCGTTAAGCCAAAAGTAGTATTATCATAAAAGGCAAACTCAGGATCCAAGGGGAAGCTCTGGCACTTGTCCCTTCGGTACTGGGCAGGGCTTACACCTGGGACTCTCTGGGAATTATCCTTGCCAGCTGAGCCTGTTTCCTTCTGCCATGTGCCTCTGGGGTTAGGTGAAGGGCCCCGTTTGCTTCGACTGGGTTCAGGCTTATCAGCTGCCTTCTCCTGACCAGCAGGCTGGTGGTCAGTGACCAAGTCCAGTTTCTTCACCAGGGGCCCTGCCCTGTGGTGGCACTTTGTCCCATGGCCCTGCAGTTCACATCCTGGCACAGCGCTGTGGGGCTGATCCAGCTTTTCACCAGTTGGATTAGTGTTCCTCGATTTTGGCCGTATCCTGTCCTCCAAGCCCTGGTCCCATGTCCTGGTCCTGGAGTTGTAGAGAGGAGTCTGCCGGGGGGTGAGGGTGGACATGCTTCTCTCTCTGAAAGGCCTGGCCTTTTTAGTCTCATGGAAACTGGCTGTTCTTCTGAACTGCGGGTTTCTGTGGCAACCCCTCTCCAGCAAGTCCCCTCTGTTATCCTGGTGCTTGAAATGAGCTCTTCTTACCAAGGTGTGGGTAGGGCTCATTGCAGCATTGGCCTGTGAGAATGGAAAATCCAGCCTAGGGTGAGAGCCTTCCCCCAGGAATTTGGGCTGACTGGCTGGCTGTTCCAGAAACGGAGATTTGATCCTAAATTTGTTTGCTGCTGCCTCCTCTTGGTTTTCTCCGCTCAGCGGAAGCACCGTGGTGGCACCAACAACCGTGTCTGTGAGGGGATTCTGAGAGACATGGTACACCTTGGTGGTCTCAGTCAGGCCCTTCTTCTTCATCTCTTTCAGCTGCTGCTGTGCCAAGCGGTAGCTGAAGATAGGAGGGATAATTTTTTGGGCATTTGGCTGGAAGTTCTCACTTCCAGAGGCATCATCTTCTTGGGCAAACTGGAGGCTTCGCCTGTAGGTCAGAGGAATGTTAACAGGGGCATCCCCTCCTTCAGCGAAGCTGTCCCGCTGCTTGTTGCCTTGACAGATGTTCTCCTCGTCAGAGTTCTTCCGGAAGCCAGGGGAATGGACAGAGTTTCGGCGCACGGCAGTGCTGCACTTCTGAGCTCTGCAGAGCTTCCTCCAGAGGGTGATGAGAACAGTGGCAAAGATGATGAACAAGCACAGGGAGATACCTGTGATGGTCACTATGTTATTTGCTTTCTGGTCCTCTCCTGGCTGGACAGAAGGTGGGGTGGGAGGCTTCACAGCTGTAACAAAGAGCACACATGTCTATCAATCAGAGCTGCACTGTCATCAGCATTTTGCTATTTTAGGATGGATACCTTACAACAAATTAAAAATAACCAGTTAACACAGTACAGGAAGTTGTCTGCCATTAAAATTTGCTCATTAGAGATGAGCTATTACTGATGACTTCAAGATGGCAGGAACAGATCTACTTACTTTAAACCAAGGCTCCAACAGAACTTTTAAATGTCATCATTACTTCTGCCTGTTCTGCCATTTCCATAAGGCACTCCTAAATAGGTGTAAAATGGGTAACACTATTTGCCCTCCCTTGTGAAGTACATTAAGATCCCCTGGTGAAAAGTACCATAAAATAAGCCAACCCAGGCTAGTACTTCAGTATCACTTTAAAATTACTTTTATGAGAGCTTAAGGGGAGTGAGAATTGCAGTGAGTTTGAAGAGCACAGAGGCAGCACCAGCCGGGGCAGCATAACTTTCAAAGCAGTCCTCTGAGCATGCTTCTTCTACCACTGCCTTGTGTCGCAGCTGCAGAGGCTGGAACCTTCCCCTGCCACCCCGAGCTCCTAGTTGAGAAGGCCACTGCTCTGGTGCCCCTGGCATGCTAGTATTGACACTCTTCTGCTGTGGACTGCAGATGGGCTTTCAAACAGGGACGAACACCCTGCAGGCCTTTCCTCACTGAGAGAGTGGTCAGTCTCTGGAAGAGTCTCCCTGGGGAAGCAGTCACAGCACTAAGCCTTTTAAAAGTTTAAGGAGCATCTGGACAAAGCTTTAGTCATATGGTTTAGTTTTAGGTAGTCCAGAAAGGAGCAGGGAGTTGGACTCGATGATGTCTATGGGTTCCTTACAGTTTGAGATTTTAACCTGTATTGTGAACATCACAGATCTTTCCACAGCCCTATTTAAACCTCTCACCTGCGCACTGCACCACATTAGAGATGGCTGAACCAAGGAGAGATTAATAATTCTTTTTTTGGATGAGGTCCCTAGCATTTTAGGGGCAGCCCTGAGAATGGTTGAAAGTGGATGAATTGGTCCACCAGTTAATTCCAGTGTGTGTTAGCACTCCCCAATTGCTTACAGCTCAACATCAGCATTGTAAGGCCATGACAATGCTGTTGGAGGATAAGGCTGCACAGATGTAGTTGACAAGAGCTGGCCATAAAGCTGTGAGTTCACACTGAACCAGTTAACAACCCTGCCCCTGTCTCTAGTTTTATCCAGAACCCAAAGCCTTACATCAGAGTGAAAGAAAGTCTGTTGTAAAACTTGGCAGATGCCTGCACCACTGTGACTGTCCAGGCATAGGAAATGTGCCTGCAGAATAACAAGAAGCTGATACCATGTTCTTCCCGTAATTCAGAAGGACACTCATTCAACAGAAAGCTGGTATTAGGAGGGTGTGCACAATGTACAAATACACTGATGAACACAGGCCAGAAGGTCTCAGGCTGCTATGATAACAGACGTGCAGAGTGCTTGGTTGGGCAAGAGATACATTTCTTTGCCTCAGATCTACCTGACAGCCCCAATCGCTCAGAAATCCTGCTACTGGATCCACTTTGATCTTCATGTCACTCTTGAGAGCCCAGCATCATCTCAAAGAACAAGACCAATGCCTGCTGGATCTTTACTGGGGGATCTCTAAAACTTTCATCCAGCCCAATGTCACTGTGCCAGAGCAGGGAGCACTACTGTTCTGGGGGCCTGAGCAGGGAGTGAGCATGCTGACCTCAGCAAAGAAGGTAGGACCAGCATCTGCTCTGTTCAGTACCACTGCAACAAAGCAATTCATTCATTGCTCATCCTCTTCCCAGTCCTGTTTGCTTACAGTTATTTTTTAAAGACTTTGTTTTAAAGAGTTTCAAGACACTGTGATGTATTGTTTGGAACAGAAAGCTAAGAGTGAGGTTCAAAACAGGACTTAGTCCCTTAGGTTTGCTCTTTCTCCACCTCATGTACCTCTGCCCCTGGACTGTGTGCTGGTTTCATTTACTCAGCTATTTGCTCCATCTGCTGGACTAATAACTTGAAACATAAATTATGCTGAAAAAGAGGCTTGCCTGCTCCAGAAAGGTGCAGACAGTCTGCGGGTGGGAAGGTGACACTCCCAGCTGGAGATCAGGCAGCAGATGAACACTGTAAGATCACAGCACCAAGTCACTTCCTGAGCAGTCTAAGATTCAATGAGATAAAATCTTGTAGGTGATTCTGTAAAGGAAGCTGCTTGATGTGGGAACAGGAGGATTAGAAACCATGTGCAAGAGAGAAGCGAGGCAATTCCTTCAGATGATCCCATGGCAATGGGTGCAGATGCAGGCCTCCTGTGCATCTGTGCTTCCTATATACAAAATATATAGATAACCTTTTTTATTAACCCAGAGACCTAGATGGAATTTGAGGATTTTCCAGACCTTCTGAGTGCTGTCAGATAGTATAACCACCACCAGACTGCCACAGGCATGTGCCCTGGGTATGCATAGGATTGCTGACCTCTTTGAAAACCACCATATGCCTTATATAGTTGTACACATGCATGGAAAGAGTGACACCTCCGAGAAGCACCAGAGAGGCCAGTCATCTCCATGCATGTAAAGCCAAGGTGCATACACAAACCAGGTGTCCAGGACATGCTCCACGTGGATGGACCCCCCTCAGGGAACTCTGTGCACCAGAACTGCTCTCCGGGATCCAGAGGAGTGGGGTGAAGCTAGCCAGAGAGGAGCCAAGCCAAGTAGCGTACTTACAGACATACCCCTCCCGCAGGTAACACAAGCATGGAACAGCACAGTTCAGCATCAGCTTTAGGAAAACACCAACTACCTCACTGTTTCTCTGCTGGCATTACTGCCCACACCAGCATAACAGGGTTTGCCATAGAGAAGACAACCAGGCCTAGATCAGGGCATTAGTTTTAAGCTGGGGCCCTAAACATCTGAGTTGTTCTTCTCTGCTTACACTTGCAGATTTACAAAATAAGCAAACCTACATGGCCAGCATTTTCCAGTCATTAAAAACATCAGACGCTTTAACAACAAGCTGTCAAAATACCCTATGTGCTGCACAAACACTGACAAAATGCAATACCTGGCTTCATGGAATATCATTTTTAATATTTTCCCTTCACCCAACCTGTTGTTCAATACAACCCATTTCTTACAGTGCTCCACAACACATTCCAGGCCTGCCTGTACAATTCTGAGGCCTTCATTCAACACCTTGAAGCTGGTTCAAGCCAACGCCTCCATTTAAAAAGTAGTCCTGCCCTCTTCCTGCTCCAGCTACACATTCTCCCCCTCTGTCATCCTTCCCTTTTTCAGTGGCAGAAGCATGGCAACAGCTTACCCACATTCCCAAACTTGCCAATTTTTGCCTGGTTCCATTCCAGTACTCCACATTACACTTTTGCCAGCACAAGGAAGTGCACGGAAGCAGCCAAAGCAAGAGGTAAGGCATTGATCACTTTGTAATAGTTTAAAATATCTGTTAAATTACAGCCTAAGAGAATAGGAGCCTGCACAGTCCCTGGGCACCTTCCATTCCCCATCCCTGGTTCCCAGGGAGTTGGAAATAGATGATCTTTAAGGTCCCTTCCAACCCAAACCATTCTATGATTCTATGTTTTGCTAGCCCCAAGATCTCTCCTTTAGTCTTTCTTCATTCCCTAGCCACTCTGGAGATTTTAAACCCCTTCCATGGCACCCACAATACCAAAATCTTATGGCTTGGAGACCTGTCACCAGTTGCATGTAGACTCCTGCCCTACTCCATCAACCACAGGAATGTGACACCCCTCCAGAATCATTCCATTTTACAAAGTCCTAATAACAGACCCTTTTCTTTTGCTAGGGCAGATATGCAACCACAGGGAAGAGGACAGCAGAGATGATACTTACACAAACACTCCTCCAGGGAACACAAGGAAGTCTCGCTGGGTGATCCAGCACAGCCTGATTTGGCTGATGAGGAGGTGATGCACTCTCGGAAGCGCTGCCGGACTCCATCCCCGCAGGTGACACTGCAGGGACTCCAGGGCTGCCACAGGCTCCACGTGTCTGCAAATACACAAGCTCAGAGCAATGAGGAATGCACCTGCATCCTTACCTTTAAAGACACAGCCATTTGTCTTCTCTCATTTAAGAGAAACAGCAGTAAATAACCAAAACCACCAAAAGAGCAAGCAGCATCCAGGGACCCACCCCTGTTCCCATCACAGTCTGGGGAAACTCCCACTCCTTGTTTTCCTTTATCCACTCCAGTGCCAGTCAACAACACAGTGGTCAGTCAACTGGCAGGCAAGTTCTTCCTGGAACCACAGCAAATAGAAACTAATCCACAAATCTCTGGAATGGGTTAGTAATTTACATATTCATCCAATTCCCGCCTGACAAATAGTGCTTTTACAGCAGGATAACTTCATCGACTTAAGTGTAGTTACTCCTGATTTATGTGACTGTGAAAGGAGGGTAAGTCTACAAGGCCTAATGGCAGTATCGGTTTCTCTCTATTATCTTCTCAGCACACAAAAGTGTTACTGAATCATTCACCTGACAGCTTCCAGGTCTCTGCTGCTTTATTGCTTATGGTTTGGCAATTAACTCGAGATGAAATTTTCCTGGTTCATTTATTTATTTTAAGTGGAGTCAAGTTCTAATACTACCTCAAACATTATCACCTTTTAATGTGTAATGAAATACCTCTTTTGCTTAGACAACATCCTTATCCAGTGTTCAACACTCAAACTTTACAGCAGCAAGAACCCAGAGATAGAAAGGGACTGCTCCTGCCTGTATCTGACAGCTGTGACACTGAAGCAGGATCACAGCTTTCAATTCCAAACTAATGCACAAGCCCAGGTACAATTTTAAAGGACAAACCCCCTGAGGATCCTCCTATAGTGTAACAGAAAGAAAAACAATAGACCTCTTAATTCCATTTTGTCACTCACAGATAAAGTTGAAAATCAGCTGAACAGACAATAATTTAAAAACCTAGATTAGGTTTGTTAAAGTTTGCTCTTTCAAATAATTTATAGTGTTGCTTCTGTCAACGCTGGTCATGTTCTTTAATTTTATGACAGTTGCTTTGCTGCTACGATGCCCCTGAGCTCCTCATCAGTGACAAAGTTACTATGTCAAAGGACTAGACAGTGTTGGAAATGGCTTTATGATTTCATAGAATCATAGAATAGAATCATAGAATGGTTTGGGTTGGAAAGGACCTTAAGATCATCTAGTTCCAACTCCCCTGCCATGGGCAGGGACACCTCCCACTAAACCATGTTACTCAAGGCTCTGTCCAACCTGGCCTTGAACACCGCCAGGGACAGAGCATACACAACTTCCTTGGGCAACCCATTCCAGTGCCTCACCACCCTTACAGTAAAGAACTTCTTCCTTATATCCAACCTGAACTTCCCCTGTTTAAGTTTGAACCCATTACCCTTGTCCTATCACTACAGTCCTTAATGAAGAGTCCCTCCCCAGCATCCCTGTAGACCCTTGTTACATCAGTTGCTGGACTGTTCATAGTGAGTTATTAAAAGTCTCTAACAAAAATGAATACAGCTGTGTTTTAACAAACATGAAATGTTACCTGCTTTGGGCCCTGTCCTACAGATTTTTGTGAACATGCCAGTCTGAGTTACGTCAATACAAGGAGCTTAACAGAACCAGTGGGGCTGCTCTCCTGTGTGCAGGTACTCACCTGCACTGCAGGATAGCGCCCAGAGGTTTTGAGCTTACTCTTGTGCTGTCAGCCAAGGCTGTAAAGCATGTATAGGCACATACTCACGCACATCTGTGTGCATGCATGTTCCAGTGCATCTGCCTTGCCTAATGCAGAGTAGAGATGGGCACAGTGAGACACCCCGGTGGTGCTGCAGTTTTAAGCCCACACAACGCCAAGTGACTGTCCTGCCTATTTGCCACTGACTTTACCACAGCATTGCGATATCTGTGATCTCAGGCTGTCTTTCACTTTGTGTTCTGTGAGCACCTCTCGGCTTTCACCCTTCTGTCTCTGGAGCTGGAGAGCTGCTACAACAGGGGAGAGGAGCCCAAAGGCAGGCTGAGTTCTCACTCCTCCAGTTTGCAGCCACCCCAGTTCCCAGGAAGTGTGCAATGGAGCACAACTCTGGTTAAGTCTCTCTAACTTGAAAGTCTGTTTAAGACTCTCAAACTTACACAGGGAAGAATCAGGTCAGATATAAGGAAGAAATTCTTCACTGTGAGGGTGGTGAGGCACTGGAACAGGAAGCCATGGGGAAATTGTACATGTCCCATCCCTGCAGGTTTCAAGACCAGGTTGGACGGAGCTTTAAGCAGCAATCTGATCTAGTGTGAGGCGTCCCTGCCCATGGCAGAAGGGTTGGAACTGGATGATCTTAAGGTCCTTTCCAACCCAAATCATTCTATGATTCTATGAAGACTGGATGGTGTGTGGTGTCAGGAGGAAAGGGAGTCAGAGGGTGCCAAGGAGGGGGGAACTGAGAAAGTTTGTTGGAGTAAGAAGTCCCGCAAAGATACAAACTCTGGACAGTTGCAAAATCACATCAGCTAGTGAGCAGAGATATTAGTGAGGGCAGCAAGACAAAATTACCATCATCATTAGTCAGTCAGTGGCTCACGGATCCCTCCTGAAAAAGACTTCATGGTATCACAGTATTGGGGATCTCATGACACTCTTCTTCATACCAGTATCATGAAAGATTTCTGCAGTGTCCCTAATCACTGGTAGAGGAAGGAAGGCTAGGTGGAGAAGCACCTACCTCCTCATAGACTACTTTATGTGAGCAGCTTGGTGAGTCCCTGTCATAATTTCTCTCTCCATATTCCCTGCTCATTTAAACTTCTGTTAATTAGTCAGATATAAAGCCAGACCCAGAAAGGTTCTAGTTGCCTCCAGTGCTAATACAGGCGATAGTGGAGGGCGCTTGGCAGCCTCCACATTGATGCCTGTGGGCTTCAATGTACAAGAACATTCAGGATGAGTAATTTTACAATCTTGACGTTAAACCTATGATGTGCCCATTGCTCCAGGGCACTTTTCACTGACTCTGCCTTCAGCAAAGGACAAAAGAGCTCCTTAGCATAAATACTTGGCATCCATAGCTTTGAGGCTAAGAGTACGGGCCTTAACCAGCAGAGAGCAGGAAATGCTCCAGCTCCCATGAAACCCAGAGACTTAAACTCCTGTGACTTGCTCTGCAACCTCCTGCAATTACCAGAATGTAAAAGAAAATTAAGCATACTTTATTCTCCCCCAAGGAAATGAAATGATTAATTTCCATTTAAGACAAACAGATCCAAAGTGCCAGGGGGAAACCAGAAGGTGTGCACTGCAAACCAGCTCTAAGAAGTGTGATTTTTTTCACACAGAATTGAGAAATCAATTATCGACATGAAGACCTCAAACTGATGAGTTAGTTTGACATAGCTGATAGTTGGCAGATCTACCAACATGAAAGATAAATGCAATTAACTGTGTTAATTGCTGCTCCATATAACTATCTCCCCACAAATTTTCGTGTTCGTAAGACTTTGAGCATGCAGTGCTATCCAACAGTGCAGTCAGCGAGGAATGCTCAGCATCATCCTTCCAGTCTGACACGCAGGATAGTCCTAAACCTTCAACAAGACCTCTAATATGGGACAAACCCACTGATGATTTACAGGCTCATGTGAACAGCTACACTAGCCTGGGGCATTGCAGAGTATTTGTGGAAGCTGAGATCAGCTTTTAGGTCCTGAGCACAGGTGTACACACATTGTACTGCTGTTAGGATGAGACCTGGGAAAACACCCTTCTCACCCATTCCGTGTTTCTTTGTTTCCATGGAAATGAAGCCTGGGTGCACTGAAATGGTGGCATGCTCCAACAGGTTACTAATTTGAACGATGAAAGGATGAGGAACCCTTTAAAGGAAGAAAATCTCGACTCTGCCTGTGCATATTGCCATCTTCTCCCCACAAACAGGTGTCTTTAAGAATTGTGGAGGCACAGCCTAAACTTTTTTTCAGAAACCAAGAGCTATCCCAGGTCCGTAACACCCAATTTATTCTTAAAATGCTGGGGATGTGGAGAAGAAGTATTCAGTGACACAGGACACTGGTACAAACCAGCCCTGGCACATGCATGTCCCCTCCATCTGTCTGTTCCAAAATAAATGCAAGCCAGGTGCAGATTCAAGCAATACAGCTAATTGTTTCCCAGATTTTCCTACGGATAGGCAGGTCTGATTCATAGAGTCTTATTCAGGGAGCAAGTATTTTATAGAAGTTGCGTGTCCTTGCCTGACCTCTAGATACTCCACTTACTCCTCTCCTCCCTTACTGACTACTTTTCCCTTCAGAAGGTCTTCCCCTACCTTTCTCTTTCCTCCTGCAGGCAACAACTGTACTTCTTATGCCCTGCTGAGCTACCAGTAGGGATTTTTTTTGACAGTCAGCAAAAGTTGGATGAACAAAATTCATCTCTGCTGTTGGCAACTGTGAAAGACTTCACACCAAAGTTGAAAACGGTCTCTGGAGTATAACAAAGAACTGTAAAATTAAGTTAATTAACACCAGAAATATGAAGAAAATATGCCTGTTTCTATGCGGTAGCATTACTGATTGATTTTATAAGTCTCATTCCATATGTTTCAACGGGGATACAGGCTAGGACATGGAACATCCTTCTAAGGAGTGCAGAAGTTTCACTGCTGGGGACACTTAAAATCCACATAAGCAAAGCACAGGATAAAGCATTGAAAAGAATGAGCCTGCAATGCATCTGTTGCTGAGTAAGATGAGCTTCCTACCTCAGACATTCAAATAAGACAGTCAAACACAGAGAAAAAGTTAGCTGCATGACCCTCCCTAAGTCACCTGTGTCAAACAGCTAACACTCCACTGACACAAATGAAGTGACTTGCATCTCGCTGTTATTTTTTTCACAGGTTCTCCAGTTGGGAGTCTACAAAAAGCTGCACAAGTGCTGGCTCACAGCCCACCTTTAATAGATCTATTCATAGTCTTACATAGCACAAGCATTTTTGCAACACTCATTCTGAAGCTGCTGCCCTGGCCCACTCGGGGCCATGGGAACATTCTTCCTGTACCAGACGCAAGTCAGATTCCTGTTCCATAGGCTGTACTAAACCTGGCTGCGATAAGGAGTAAGGAGCAGGCTTGCCAAAGGGTCAGGAATATAACTGATGCCCGATCTATGGATAATGGGTGCGGCAAAATCATATTTTTTCTCATCCTCTGTGGTTTGGATGAAGATAATGATTAGGTACTTTGACCTTTTATAAGACGATGTCTCTGCTTCATAATAACAGAGCAAATGCTAAATGAAGTAAGAACTGGCTGAGTGACAGATTTGATATGCAATTGTCAACAGAAAACCATCATCGAGTATAAATGCACCTGGATAGGTTCCAAAGGGATTAATATAAGGCTCAGTGCTGTACAATGCCTGCCTAGTTGACATGAAAACAAAGATAAAACCATTACTGAGAATGTGTCACTCCTGTGATGGCATAAGTAGATAGTGCAGTTGTATGGAGCAACGTATGGTACTTGCATGTTACGGTAACCCAAGCAAAATAGACATTAATCAGCGAATTACAAAACATAGGAAGAAGGAATACAAATTGTACCTGCAGGATGGGAGACTACATACTAAAAGGTCATACGCGAAAACAGCTCAACAGGAGTTTACAGGGTAAAAGTTGTAGCAAAATCAGCTAATGCAATTGATGGAATGAAAGCAGAGGTGTGGGTAAGGATAGTGGTTCTGCTCAAAGCAGCATCAGTGAGGAGGACTTCTGAACACAGCACCCAAAGCTGGTATCCCTGTTGTCAAATAAAAAGAAGTGCTTAAAATAATGGAAATGGAGCCAAAAGTCAGAAAAGTCATCAAATCCCAAACAAAATGCCTTCCAATTAAAGACTCAATCTTTTTCAGTTTATTAAAAAGAACATGGAGATAATCTGGAAGGACTGAGATGATCTGGATGTGCAAACACCTTTGCAGGGGGAAGAGAGTGCATAGGAAACAGCTGTCTCATCTAGCAGAGAGCAGCAGAGTAAGAGCTAGTCACTAGAGACTGAAGCTAAATGAACTTTAGTTATGAAACACAGAGTTTCCCTTTTTTTAGAAAAATAAAGCAAAATCAGAGCACAGTATTGAGAGAATTTACCAGAGAGGTCTCTGTTTTGTCGTGTCTTCGACAAAAGACTGAGTAACTCTCTGGAGGGTAAGTGGCAGTCAAATGCAAAGCCTAGCTGCAGCGCTCAGTGCCAGGGCAACTGGATGAAAAGTGATGGCCCATGTTGCCTAGGAGCCCAGACTAGAGGATTTATCACCAATCCTTCTCTTAAACCGAGTGAGTTCAAGAAGTCCAAAGCAGAAAGTAAGTGACTTGAGGAGCAGTGTTTGTTGTGTAGCAGCCACAAATGTTATGCAGCTATCGGGGCCTGGGTCTGTGCACACCATCTCTCAGTGCCCTGCTGCAGGGTGAGGGCTCAGGAGGGGGCTTCTCAAACCAGCCAGGAGGCAGATGGCCATCACAGGCAGCACAGGTTCACTCTGCCTGTTGTGGTTTTAGGCAGATGCACCCCTCCCAGAACACCATGCTTCTTGCAAACACTGCTTACGGGCTTTGAAGTCCCACAGATACAGGCACAGTCAGATGCGCTGCACCTAATTAATTTCAGGTTGACATTTTATTTATGGCTATGCAACATGGTTTCGCTTTCATCGGCTTTATAGATGTGACACTTTTAACTCGGCAGATGTTGACTTAACTCTGTTCTTCACAGGCGTAGCCCGATTCTTTCGACTGCAGTTGTAAGGATAGTGCTATTGGGGAACCCAAGAAAACAAAGCAGATTGCAGGGAGTCATCACTTAAGGTGGATCTCATCAATTAAAACAGTTAAATACTGGGCACAGAAACGTATCTATGTCATATCCTAGGCATTTACCTGCAGGGGTAATTATCCAGATCACATCAGTGTAACACACCACCCAAGCACAGAGAAAGAATTAGATTCTCTTTTCCTTTTTCCTTGAGAATTATCTCCACTAAGAAAATATGCTTTCAGTTTTAGATAGACTTTCTTACGCCAAAGGAAGAGAGAGAGTGCCAACAGATAATGCAGATAGGAAGTTAAGATGATGAGAAGAACTACATACAGTTTGGCATGTGGTGAAAAGAGAGGTCATTTTTAGCACAAAGCATTCATTAAACAGCTAGCAGTTTAAGAATTTATGTAAGAGCATATGATACTAAGAACCTAATTAAGATAGGCTGTGTCTGGACTGTGTGCTATGGAGCATGTCCTACACTCCCAGTCTCCTGCTGATCCCACTCAGATACCTGCCCATGAAATGCAATGACGGTTTTTTTTCTGCACTTCCTTTTCAGGGAGACGAGGGTGGGGAGGTGTATAAAATGGTGTACATCTCAAACCTTTCAACCCAAACTCTTTGAAGTGTGAAGATGGGAAAGACTAATACATTACCTATGGATACAAGCCTACTCTACATGAGAACATTTACTCTTCTGTCCCAGGGTGTAGGCAACACAACCTAACTCAATCCAATCCCCTCGTGCACACACAGCCCCTCCATCACCATTGTTGCCATCCACAAATGAAGGATGAGAAGGACATTTGGCTCACCTGCTTCCTCTGCCATGCAACTGCGATTTATAGATTCTGCCAAAGCATGGACTGCCACCTCTTAAGCTACAGCTGTATAAGATGCATAGATGGAAATAGAATGTATAGATGGCTCCTTAAACAGGGCTGAGGAATGGGCTCAAGCTCTGTCTTGTGATTATATGATCACATTAACACTCCTGGACATGGTTCTAGCTTTTGTCAAGCAACCCTCTCCCAGACCATGCGTGGTCACGGCCCAAAGGACTATATGAACCACAGACTGGTCCTAGTTGGCAGTTTGTATGAGTCTAATCTTTCCTGGGAGGAAAAGTTTAGCTATACAAATGTGACCCATGATCTGCCTAGTGGCCTGATGGGTCAGAAAATGCACCCTGGTCTGCAGAGACGTGCTGAAAGGCTACTTGAAAAGCCTGCAAGCTGTCCAAGTGACACAACAGTGTCTTTCACCATGACCAAATACTGATTCATCTCACCAAAAGTTGCGTACCTAACTCCTACAGCAAATGGGCTAGAGAAAAAGACACAGGTAAGTATTCAGCCCATTTCTCTTCTATACCCATGAATCACCCTGTCCCTCTTGACTAAAAAGCTAGAGAACTACTCAGTGCTGGACCCTTGGCTTTTAGACATTCTGATGTAGTTAAGACTAATCCTACCTTTAGTGTCTCCAGTGGGTGTGATCCACTGAGAGGGTCAAGTTTCAGTTTTGCCTTGACTAGAGAGATACATCATTCAGAATGCCCCAAATGGTTTGGGTTGGTACTTAAGTGTTAACTTAGTGCAGTTTTAAGCTACTTCAGTAACACTGGGTACCAAATGTCCTTGTGTATGCCTCTACCTAACAGTCTACTCTATCTCATTCCCACTGCATATGACATTTACACCATTTGTCTGGTGTAAGAGACCCAAAAAGTAGCTATCCAACAGGTGACACCACAATTAAACCTATTTATCATCACCCATGGTGGCTGGGAAGAGTGCTGATTTTGGCTAAAAGAGGACAAACATCAGTACAAACCCATATTCCTTTGGATCATCATGCATTCCTTAACTCTTGTTGGGAAAAGGCTTCGGTTTGAGACATTAAAGAGGTCAAAGCAGTATTTGTTCTTCCCCACATCAAATAAAGTGCAGTTAAATTCTGTCCTGTTGTCTCCTGGGTGAAGAGTGTTTTCATAGAGCCAGGCTGTTCTTTGAGCAGGATGCTTGAGAGCCTCTTTATAGACGACAATTTTTCCGCTGATAGAAGTGCATGGTGGAGACACTATGAAGACCTGAACCAAAGTTTTGCATGTTGCTTCTGGTGCCACAACCAGTTTGTACCCAAATTTGTGGAGGAGATCTATAGGTCCTATGGAGGCAATGATGGAATGTGTTTCTAATGATTTCAGTAACACAGTGATGTATATTTCTTGACTAACAGGTGGGCAATCAAACTCTACCCACTGGGACCTAGAGAGCGGGATTTCTTTGCTAGTTCTAATACCCAGAGTCTCATCAGAGCTTACTCTTCCGAATTCATAAAGGGTGCTGGTGAATATCACATCCAGTGAGACCACTGTCTCGTTCATGGCACACAGCTGCTCGTTTGTAAAAAGCCCAACCTGAAGGGAGCTCCCAAGCACCTCTGAGCTCTTCTTCAAATCAATGTGAAATACAGGCCATTCCACATGGAGGGTGGACACCCTGCTTCTGCTCCACTGGGCAACACTGCTGTTATCACTGGGAGAGACCATTCTGAACAAGAAGTCCCCCGCACTCTTGAAATGGAAACACTCAAATTCTACCTTCCCCTGGGACTGATTTGCTGGAAGCTGTTTTCTTGCAATTATCTTGTTGGTGCTGGCATCCAGCAATAGGATGGACAGATGCTCTGCTGTCACATTACCACCACTAGAGGACTGATATTCCACAGACACTGTGTCACTGCTGAAGGCTACATGACCTGGATGCTCCAACAGGAGATACTGCACTTCGCCGAGAACTGAAAGGAGAGCCAAAGAGACAACTGATTGTTTATATACTTTATGGAAGAAAACAAAGATTTATAAAGTGGATATTTTAAAAGTGGTTCTCAAGCACTTTAAAATGAATCAATTCACACACAAACAACGCCCACAAAAGAAGGCCCTAGCTACAGCAGTTAAACCTCACCACCTCTCCTTTGTCCAGGGACGTGGTTTGCTGCAGCTCAGAGTCCACTGCAGTAACATGCTCAGGAAGGTTAAAAACAAGGTTAAAAAAACCACAAACCTCTGAACAACCCAGAAGTCACAGAAAATTTCACTTACCGGGATAGTTTCTCAGACTTCTCAACTTTTCACTTACCAATTCTTAAAGTCCACAGTGGCCAGCTGTTGTTCCACTTTCTTTAGGTATAACTTAGCAAAAAAAGGATGGCAGTGTCTTAAAACAGAAACATGAAAAATGTCCCCCAAATTAAATAAAGAAGACTGCATGATGCTTTTTGAAGCCTCCCTCTTCCTCTGTCTCATGAATCTTTCATTTTGCTCATTTGCATCGCAGCCACTTGAGTGAGAGAGCTGAAAATAACAGGGATCGTGACTGCAGCACTTTTCTTGTCTCAGATATGGTGCAACATGTCCAAATTACATCATTTTATTATAAATGGCACAGTTTTTTCTACATGCACTTCTTGCATGACCATGTTTGTGCAAGTTGCCAAATTATACCGAGATGTGCCATAACTAGTGGGGAGAGATGATATCAAAAGCAATGGACTGGGAAGATCACACTTCCCTTCTCAGCTCAGCTAGCTTTCCTGTGTTGCTTGAAACTTAAAAGAGATTTCAGATGCAGAAAGCTTATCTGAAAAATGGGAGCTGCACATATCCATTCCATATACAGAATATGCTGTGTAACTTCTTTATTTAATTAATTGTCTGGGAAAAGGCTTCTGAATCTTGGATGGAACATCCTATGGAAGTGTAAAACCTCAGTTAAAGCAATCCTTTCTTAAGTAGTATCAACTAACAATGCTTTGACTTGTTAAATCTGTTACACATGTCTTAAGATTACCTCAAAGCCCGCTTTGCTGGAAAAACGCTGCAACTGCCAAGGCAAGCACTCAGCAGTCAGGAGTAGCAGGACTCATCTCACATAATATTAGACGCCTACCACTCTAAGCTTCAATATGAGTTAGTCACCTTGGATTCACTTTCTTGTCAGCAGGGAAAATTTTTCAGGAAGAAATTGATCTGACCAGCTACAGACATTTACACCTGAGTGAGGTACAGTGTGCACTAAAAGAGCCCATTACTCTCCACCAGCTATAACACGTCCTTAAAATAACCAACTCCAGCCACATGCATGAAGTCCAAATGAAGGTGGCATGCACAGCCTTACACATATAAATCATGCATATGGTCTTACGTATATGCACTGTAATTCCGTCTTTAATTTGCATTTCCCCAAGATGATGCTGCTTTTGGCACATGGAGGGTTCTCCTTACCAGAGGGCTCTTTTGTTTTCATTCTTCCATGGGTGGTCCCCTGTATCATTGACTGCTCACCATCTAAACCCCATCCCGATAACGCAGAATTATTCATTTCCCTCACAGACTCTTTTATTGTGCACTTATCATAGTATATTCATGCATTAGAAACATAAACGAGTTTATCCTTCCAATGTCCTGGAAAGATAAGAGGATGTCACTATTCTTGTTTTGTGTGTTAGGAACCAAGGCATAGGCACAAAGGTGAAAACTGCCAAGTGTCAACTAACTGTGAATGCCCTGAGAAAGCTAGGACCTGATTTCTAATACAGTGGTCCTTCAGAAGCATCCAAAGCAGGATCCCACTTGGTCCCAGTTGTGGTGAGCACATGGCACCCCAGCAAACCTGATCTCAACTCAGACACTCAGAAAGAAGGAAACAGACCCTAAATGCCTGTGGAAAATGGCACTCTATGAATAGCCCAGCAACACATCTGCCTTGCTCTTCACGTTTTGGTTCTGTCATCTGTGCCTGTCCATATTTTCCAGTCCTGCTCCTACCATTACCTACTGTCACTATCTCTTGGGTACTACCCTAACTCCATTATCATTACCACAATTCTCCAGACTCCTGCCTTTGTCTCCTTGTCTTATAGCTCTTCTAACTTCTGCTGTTCCGTAATTCCAGCAAATTTTCTTGCTCACTGCTAGCATGACAGCAGAGATCACAGGATAAGCAACTCTAGTGCCCAATATTACAAATATGGGGGAACTCTGCTGCCCTGGCCTGCAGCAGACAGTATTGCATGGGGCTGACAAGAGGAGGCAGCAGGAGTTGGGGCATGCTCAGTCCTTCAGATAACTTCATCACTAACTCATCTGCAAGGACTTACATCTGGACCAAGTCTGGGCAAATCTTCATAAGGACAGCAGAAAGGCCACTGTGAGCACTGTAACAAGCATGAAGTTCTCACAGCTGTGTTTCCCAGTGAAATGGTTGCAAGTTGCTGGGGCTTTGTTTCTTTGAACATGGTCAAAATTATCTATTTTTCTACAAAGGAATCACCCGGATTCAACTTAGCCAAAATATTACAGGGAGAAAAAGAAAACAGACCATGGCAAAAAAACCCTAATGAAAAATTTCAAATTCAAGCTTTAAGTTTACAGCAAAAATATTCAAGGGATAGTAATGAAAAGTATCAGTGTTTGTACCTATTTCTCCACTGCCCTTGCTCTCTTTTACAACTGTCTTAACTCTCTTACATTGTTTTGTTATATGGAATACCTCAGGTTTGAAGTAACACTACCGTGTATGTGTGCAGGAGGACTGAAGAGAGGCCAGCTCCCATCAACCCTCATGAAGATCACTTGGGAAGTGAGGAAAGTGAGGATGCTGTTGCAGCACTACAGAGCTCTGGCTGGTGCACCCCAGTTCACAACATCTTTTCCCCCATCTTTGGTTAATAACACAAGAACTTGGCACTCCTGGACAGCCCATATAGCAGTTTTTCATGATGCTCCAAAACGCACTAGTCAGAAGTAGCCAGCTTTCACCACAAGCTCCTTCAGCCCTCCAGCCCACTCTGAGTGCATGACTGTGCCACATGCCAAAACTCGGTCCCAGTTGTTTGGACAGACAGTCAGGGGTAGCTTTCAATGCATTTGTATATTTTTGGTTGTCATTACAATGGTCTGCTGTTGAATGGAGCCTGGCTGTGGTGCCAAAAACCTTCCAGAGGAGTCTTTGCAAGAGCTCACGCTTAGAAAGATCAAAAGGAAAATCTCTGTTCTCACTGAAGAGCAAGAAGAATTACTAGAGCATGCTACTATGATATTTATTTATTTTTAATTGTGTTTAAGCCAACTTGGGTTGTGCTGTTGGCTTGTCAGCCACTAATAGGACAGAGCTAAGAACAAACACATCAGAAAAACTGATCAGAAATGAGGATTCTGTTTTGTTGTGTGTTAGGGTTTTTTTTAGCATTACAGTAATTTTCCAGTGCATACTGGATCATTTAAAAAATAGTCTTGGTCTGAAACAGAAAAGTGTATGAGTGAAATAGTTATCTAAAAACTGCATGCATGCGATACTCAAAGACGTGTATATGCAGAACTGTTTGGAAATAATTTTCTGAACTATGCACTACTCTTTAACTGGAAATAAGGCAAAAGATGATGCACCTAAAATTTGCAGCAGAGATTTAGCTCTTTAACTGCACCTTGTAATCACTTACTGTGCCACGCTCTATAAAGTTCAGGAATAATAGCTTTTTCCTCTGAGTCAAATAGTCGTGAATGCTTACAGGGCTGGCTCACCAGTGGACATTACAGTCATTCACCTCACTTCTTGGGTTATGTGAATTTAATACTTAACCTCACTGTGTTCCCCACTCGGTGCAGTGTTCCCAGCCTGGCTAGTTAACTTTGTCTTATTAAAAGAAGAAAAGGTACTGAAAGCCAAACAAATGCTTCCACCTTTACTGGAACGTAGCTCACCTAAAATATGGCAGTTCTAGCTTCTTTAACTTTCTAGTGATCCCTTGTTCCAGAGAGTAAAGGCAGCAAGCACAGAGGCATGAGCAGCATAATTAGTATTGAGTCATTCCCTATAATCAGATTTTTCTCACTTCGACAAGGAGAACTGCACACATTTTTGGTCTATTTCTCTCCTATGTAAGATCTCTTCAGCCTTTTGGTGTGTGAACTACCTGCTACCATAGTTCATTCCATAAATGCGGACTAAACAATCCTTTTTCCTTTATTTTTTAATGCTATAGACATTTCAGCAGTGCATGGGTTAATCCTTTGGCATGGTTTGACAATGTACCGTGGCTGTCAGAACAATGCCTTCTTTTAAATTAGGAATGTGATTTTCAAAAATATATCTATTATTTAGGAACTGAGTCCCATTTTCAAATTTTCTCATTCACTGTGCAATAAGGAATTAATTCCTTTTGCAAATCTACTTCCTACTTAGAGCATTCTTGAAAAAGACAAGACACCATGAATATGATGTCCCTCAGCTCGCAGATATCGTAGTTACCTAACTTGAACTTAAGATGTCTGATCTCCCTCCTTGGCAGCTGATGGTGAGAAGGAGGTGATTTTTCATTCCATACATCTCAGACTGCAGATGGGTAAGAGCTGCATTCAAGATATGCTGACTTATGTATGGACTACTCAAATGAAACTGATTGCCTCTTGACTAGCTGCCTAATTTTACATTACTAAAATTGAATGAGTACAAATACCATCCCTTTACTTCTTATACAGTCAGAGGGAAGAAACCTCTGTTGTTCCCAAAAGTTCTTTAAATGGCAGCTTAGTTCCATCAGATGGGGACTCACTCAGTCATGGGAGGTTGCCTGCACTGTATATGCTTACATCTCAGCAGACCATCACAGGTTCATTTTACAGTTAATGGAGAGAAATGGGTAGGTGTGTGGCACAGTTCCACCCAAACTGGTATGGATACCTACAAGGTCTGTCTTCCACAATGTTCATTAAAGATTACAAAATATGAGTCTTACAAGAGAGCAGAGTTCCAGTTCCTGCTTCTAACATAGCCAGTTCCTCAACGGCGCCCACAGAAATCTGTTCATTTATCTTGTTTATTTCTCTGAGCAAATTCAGAGCAGGAAAAGTTCCTGCCACTCTGATCTAAAGGGCCAGTTTACACAGTTCATATAATCTAGACTATATTCTGTGCATATCAGCAGTGGCTTCTGTGAAATCTGATTTCAGCCAATACCTGGAAACACTACCATCCAAACACACTTTGTGAATACTCATCTCACAGTTTTCCCTTGGTAGCTGTAATACTCACCATAGTCACAGAGCACTACTAACAATAGATTTGAAAAATCTTTCAACATCTGTTTCATTCTGACCAGTGAGATCCCAGGTCCTTTTACTCCTCATGTCCTTCTTCAGCTCCAAAGTGCAGGCACTTTTTCCAACACCACCTGCAAGTTTACAAATTACAGCTGTATTGACTTTGCTTTGTACAATACAAGAAAGAAGACATCCCACCAATAAGCAAAAAACCCAGGCTATTAAACAACACTTATCTTCCATTTACTTAACAGTTACTAATAACTGTATCAATGAATTTGAATAAGCACAACTATAATCCACTGTACAATAATTTTTCGCTCCAGAAATGTCGGCTCCTGGGCCAGAATAACAAAGACAGATCACAATTTACCTTTGCACTGCAGTAACTGCTGCTGTGCATGTCTTATTTTAAGATCAAGACTCCTGATAGCAAAATAACAAGTATTTTATACAAAATGCAACTCTGACTTCAGCACATACAGATATTGAAGATTTATTGCTGGTACAGAATTCCTGTCAACTGCTTTCAAGCATGTGAGAGACTTAGGAAACTACCATATTGGTCCTCAAACTGCCCTATTATTCAGTAATATATTTAGTTATCTATAATCACCTTCTATGTCATTCAGACTGATTGGATGGAGAAGGTGTTAACTACCACTTTTTGTTCCTTCATTTTTTAAGTTTTTATTCTCTGTAGTCTTAGTAAAGCCAAAAAAAAAAATAGAGTTCTTTTTGGCAAATTTCATGATTTTATGTCCATGTGCTTTAAACTAGTTTTTATGGGTCTCATAACAATCATATAAAACAGGTTGGAAGCACAATGGTAGCAGCAAAACCAATAGTTTGCTTCAGAAACAGAAATAGGGGAGAATCTAAAAGAGAAGATCTACCTCAGGGGAACCATTCTCAAAATACAAGAATTGCTCTTTTGTATTGCACAGGAACAGCAGCAAGTCAGTCCTACTTTGCTCATCGTCACGCAAACATGCAAGAAAGTTCTTGTTCCGCTAAGTTTACAACCCAATTCTATGAGAAAAACCTGCCACTGGAGCAGGCAGGAGTTAGAAGCGAACAAAACTGCACAGCATAAAGGCAAAGTGTAGGAATCAGGTATGGCAAAGCTGTCTTTAGGAATCACAAATGAAATATTTCAACAATAACTTTGCTAGACTTGTAGAACTAAAAGACAGCAGACATGTTATTTGAAAGCTTTTTAAACTGTTCTCTGTTCCAAGTGGCTGGAGAGAATAATTTCTAAGAAAAGACTAACAGCATGGCTTTGCTCAGTAGAAGCCCATTACAATAGTAGCTGTATGTATCCGAAGGGAATAATCATCATCTGGTCCAGGAACTTGACAAGGCTCCAAAAAGCATTAGATAGGGACAGTGATACCGCCACCACCCAGAATTTCACTTGATATGCCACAAATTACAGGAAGACAAATCTTATGCCTCAAGACAGGGCGGGCTGCTAGCAGAGGGCGGTGGCAAACCAGCCTGCCTCCCAGGGTACCGGCAGCAGGCACATTGCTCCTGTCCTGTGTCACTACTAATCACTCATCAGTTAGTCAAAGCAAAGAATCAAAGTGGTCGAAGAAAATAAAAGCAGATTCATTTAAAAAAGACAATAATTGTGATAGATGCCTTGCCCTCTAGCAAAACTGCTCAAGGAAAACGGCACAAGTTATGCAGCATTGCTGTACACTGCCCTGAAATAAAGAGGAGAAAAATGCTTTGTGGGCCACAACCATGACTGTGCTGGATGATTTAATGGGTCCTTTCCATTTCAACCTTCCCAGATGTGTATTTTTCAAATGATTTTTATAAATACTTCTTTCAGAGCACCACACACTGACAGGTGAAATTCAAATAATCCTAATCTCAGTCTAATGAGTGACACATTGCAGAGAGGAAACGAAGCTATGGATAGAAGAATAAATCCTCGGGAAGAAAGAAAAAAGCCTGTGTAGGAGAGTACTCTTGAGATAGTTGCCTTACATCTTAATTTGCACATCAGCCCAACCAAGGGAAAAGCAGCATGGTTCACATGACAGGGAGCTGGTGGGAGGCACAGGAGACCTGACTCCTGTTCCGATTCCTGCCGTCGCCATACATACCATGTCAGCAGACTGCAGCATTAATCTGCTCCCCTCTTTCCCACCCCATCTCTCCTGCTCTGTATTTACAATACAGGCTTTTCAGGACAGAGACTCCTTCTAACCAAGCCTGCAGACAGAGCCCAGCGCCAGGGCCCTTGGGTGTTTTGGTAATGTCGATCATTTGTCAGACCAAAATCTCCTTCCCTCTGTGTTATCTTGGCTTCCTTGGGAAAAGGACTTCGGCGAGCACTGCAGGCAACACCCAGGCTAGAACTGGAGTATTTGAACCAGTACCAAAACTAACTTCCAATTAGTGAGATCAGGTACCTCTGGAAGCCTAGCCCGGGGCCACTTCACCCTCCACAAGCCTCCACTACCCCTGCATTGCAGAGGGAGCCCTCCCACCTCACATACAGCTACTTCAGTAGCTGCAACGCAGCCCAGTCTTTGAACAAAGCTCTGATCAAAGTGCCTCCACAAAGCCTCCCTGAGCTTTTGCACCTTTGCTAGCTCAATTCTAATAGCAGTTTTGAACACAAGAATTGCTGCCCCGTTTCTGGAGTAATATTTCTACACACACCCCTTCACCTCTCCTTCCCTGCAGCTTTGTTCCTCTTCCCTCCTTCAATTTCCCCTGTTTTCACATTGCCTCAGTTTTGGACAGGCCTTACACTGACTTCTAAGCTTGGTTCAGACTTCTCCCCTCTCCTCTTAGTCCTCCCTAAGCCAACTTCTTTCTAATTTCTTCTCATTCTTAGGTCTTCAGAACTCTCCACATCTTTGCCTCCTGCCCTCTGCTCTATTATTCTTCTACTTTCCATACATAAAATTTTGCTTTTCAAGGCAGACAGTACAGCTTAAATGGCTTCTGCTCTATTCAAATCTTCTGCCTCAAGTTCATTAACTTAGCGAGATGAAAAATGATTGACCAGAGAAGGCTATCAGACTTTGAATAATTGGCTTTTTTAATTTATTGCTCTCGTGGACAAGCACGAACTGAGGCTTTATTGTGTGAGACGCAGCAGAAGCACAGCAACATAAAAAGATGCTTTCTTCTTCCAAGAGACGGTGTAATGGGCTGATTGGAAGTGGAAAGCTTCCTCTCCAAAGGGAATTAGAAATGACAGATGAGGAGGGGATAAGCCATAAAACGCCTTGGAAATGAAGACCAAGAGGCTTGTGTGTAAAGCAAATGACACAGGAAAACTTCCAAGTCCCTGCTCTGCAACAGATTTTCCTGTGCAGTCTTGGTCACACCACTTAGTTTTCCTGTGTTGCAGCTCTCTTCTGGAAACAGTACCTCACTACCTTGTATGAACAAATCCATCATGAACTGCGAGGCTTTACAGGCACCACAGTGTCAGGAACTGTGCAAGAACCAAACACGACAATTTCATTTACAGTATTTTTTGCAACTGAAGTAACAGAATAGGTTATAGATACTACCAGAGTCACATATATTAATCTATTTAAATAACGTCATTATTTCTTTATGTCAGTAAAATCAAAGTATTTTGGTTTTACAAACAAAACAAACCACCCACCGAAGCAACAACAAAGCACAAGCCAACTGGATTTATGACTCCCAGTACTTTTTGCAGCAGCACCCAAGGCCACAGAGCAGACATGGCATTTCACAAACCAGCCACCCTTCTGAGTGCTGTCACCTGCTGATTTAGCACAGCTAACCAGCTACCAGCTTTATTAGCTGCAATAGTATAGCATTGAGCAGCTACTCCCCCTTCATAAGGGAGATGAGAGGCAAATGACACCTACAGTTAAGAAAGGGCCATCAGGAATGAATCAGCTGCTCCATGACAAGCAGCGAGTTTAATGAGAACACAAACTCACAGCACTCAAAACCTCAGTGCTCTGGAGCCTCATTCACAGGCAAATGCCACTGATGGATCCCATATTTTGCCCAAGCCACTGGTATCCTCAGTCCCCTCTTTGCAAATCCCTGGCAAGAGCCAAGCCTTCTCTTGCCCTAGCTCCATTCTCCTTCAGGAATCAGGAAAAGGCCTGTCCTTGCTCAACTCTCCTCCAAGCACAGCCTTGCTCCCTCCTTGACTCCCAGACCCCTCAGCTCCAGGGGACCAGCCACAGCACAGAACTCCCCAACATGGCTTGTGGCACATGTAATGGCAAGGCAGAAGAAGGGCTCAGGGAAGGAGTAAGTGCAGGGGTCAGGTTGAGGACTGATCCTTTGGGATCCAGCCTGCCTCCTGCCCAAGCAGCTGCACCTGCCCCAGTAACCAGCTCTGGTCTGGAGTGATACTGTCAAAAAATTAGTCATTTATTGTCATTTAAAGCAAGCAAAATGCTGCTGGAATGTAAAGGGAAAAAAAAAAAATCCCAGCTGAAAACCAGTTTCCTTAATAGCTGTCCATTAGTAAACATTTTACAGTCACATTTAAAACCTGAATTTGCAAAATTCTGGCTATGCATGAGGCTGACAGTAAAATAGGCTAGAGATGGAAAAGCCTGAAAATCCCTAAACTCTTCCTACATTTCACTTGAGGGATGCCAAGCAGCACAAACAGCAAAAAGAAATGTGCATCTGCAATGTTTCCGCAAATTTAAGATAATTTATCTGTGTGGCAGGAAAGAGATTAATTATTTTCAACCAGCGTTCGCTTATTGCAATGGGATTAAGCAGCTACTGAAGTGTTACCACCTGCTGGGAATTTCAGAGCTTCCCATATAATCCTCCCCATTTCACATGGAAGGGAGCACCTCAGGTGTGCATCACATTTTATCAGAATCTAATCACTGCTGACCACTCAGAGTGGTCAGGGCCAAAAAGACACCACTTCCAGAAGATACTGAGTTTAGCAAAAAAAGTCTGTATGTGATGCCTGCCACAGCAGGGGGCTTAGAGCTGACATCCTCAAAGGCATCCTTCATTCTTATTTACACATCAGACAATTTTACATTGTTATCAGATAATGGCTTTATTAAAATTATGCATCTAAATTCACTAGGCTGAAACTGACAGCACCAGATCCTCTGTGTGCAAGAGGAAACCCAATAATTTCCCAGTAAAGCCTATTTTCATCAGCATTTGGGGTCAGGTCTCACAAAATTCTGGGATTTCTCAGCTCCTTTTGATATCAATTCAGCAATTCAAGAGCTAGCTGGCCAGCAACATCTGTCCTTGAAACCTAAGGACTACAGCAGACTGCATATAAGGGCGAGATTTACTTTGGAAAATGTACAATGAAAATAAGTTTATTAAGCATAGGAAATTTGGGAAGGTGTCCAAGCAATAATAAATAATGAATGCAAAGAATTAAATATATTAGATCATTCCCTTATGGCATAAGGGTTGGAATGCAGTCATCCATTCTTTCCTTTCCCTTTAGATGTTTTGTTTAAATACGTATGTTGCTCACTGTTTCTGGAATTCCCCTGTTGGTGGGGTTATCTTAAAGACCACAGAATGGGGAATATACACTGTACAGCCGAAATAATTAGAAATACGTTTGAGAAGCAGGTCTGAAATATCACAAAGTATCAGGACTGAAAAGAGAACCGGGAAGCTGTCTCCTACGCTTTACACTGATTTTGTCGTATACCCACATGGTTTCATCTCGTCTAGCGACTCGTCTAAAGTCGAAATCACTAAACGTACTGGAAACACTCTAAAATTAATGCTACTTACCACAGACTCGGAGCGACAAACCCACTACAACTACTCTAGGCGCCAGTGCTACCTGCACTTTGGAGTGCCACAGCACCCGGGCTGCTAAGCGGGACGGTCCCTGCCTCTCGGGTACCGCCTCGGGGGAGGACAGATCCACAGCCGGGACCTGACCTCACACGGTCTGTAAGCACCCCGGTACCAAGCCTCACGGCCACCCCGCCGCGGTCCCGCCGGCACCCCTCACAGCGACCCAAGGGCCGGCCCCTGCCTGCGCCGGCTGCGCTCCGTGCCGCCGCACTCCCCACAGCCCACCCGAGCCCCGCGGCTCCAGCCCCTCGTCACCCGCGGCCGGACGGCGCCTCACCCAGGCCTGGGATCCCCGCCCCGCCGCCGGGGGAAGCTGCGGCCGGGCCGCGGGCACTCGCTTCCCCTCCGCCCGCTCCGCGCTCACCTCCACGCCGCTGCCCTGCGCGGGCGGAGCGGCCGCCGCACCGGCGCCGCCGGCGAGACGGGGCTGAACGGGATCCTTCCCGCGGAGGAAACGCCGCCGGGACTGCCCCTAGACAAGCAAGTGCTGCTCCCTCACTCATTCACCTCCGGCGGCGGGGGGAGGGTTAAATGGCGGCGCAGCGCGGCCCCGCGCGGCTGTCAGGGCGGCTGTCAGTGGGCGCGGGGCGGCGGCGGGTGCCGTGCGAGGGGAGCCCGCGCCCCTGGCGGCGAGGCCCGGTGAGGCGCGGCGCTGCCCAGCCCTGCCCTGCCCTGCCCTGCCCTGCCCTGCCCGGACTAGCCTTGCCCCGCCGGGGCCGCCCTCCCCCGGCCGCCGCCGGGGTGTTGTGGTCCCTGTGGGACAGGGGCCTCCAGGGGAATGCGGCAGCCCGGTGAGGGAGGGAGGCGCTGAGGTCACCCGCAGAACCGCCGGCTCCCGGCCAGCCCCGGTGAAGGCTCCGCGGTACCCCGGGCTCCAGCAGTGCTTTATGTGGCACGGTGCGGTTTATGTGGTCCCGGGGTGAGAAGTCATGGACTCCCCCAGCACAAGAGGGACGTGGAACTGCTCGAGTGAGTCAGAGAGGGGCCACAAAGATGAGCAGGGGGCTGGAGAACCTCTCCTGTGAAGCCAGGCTGAGAGAGCTGGGCTTGTTCAGCCCGGAGAAGAAAAGGCTCTGGGGATATCTTAAAGCAGCTTCCTGTGCTAAAGGGGCCAACGAGAAATAAGGAGAGGGACTTCTTACAAGGGTGTGGAATGATGGAACAAGGGGGAATGGCTTTAAACTGAAAGAGGGGAGACTTAGGTTAGACATTAGGAAGATGTTCTTTACACTGAGGGTGGTGAGGCGCTGGCACAGGTTGTCCAGAGAAGCTGTGGCTGCCCCGTCCCTGGCAGCGTTCAAGGCCAGGTTGGACAGAGCAACCTGGTCTAGTGGAAGGTGTCCCTGCCCATGGCAGGGGGGTTGAAAGTGGATGATCTTTAAGGTCCCTTCCAATCCAAACTATGCTTTGATTCTATGATACAATTCTGTGAAGAAGCTGGAGATCCATGGTGTGAATTGAGGGAGCACCAGGGAGGCAGGCCAGACCTTCAAACCTGCCGAAGCTGCTGTTTCTCCAGAGGTGCGTGGTGATCTCCACCTTTTACACCTCTCCACAAGCTTCCTTTATGGTCAGTAGAGAGTTCTCACCACAAAATCCTGCTGCGTGCATTTTGCCATCAATCCACGCATGAGCTTGCACACTGATGTTGAGCCAGGTGTTGGTGTTGGTTGTTGTCTTATGAACAGAGCAGCAGGCAAACAGGAGGCCACTTTCCTGAGCCAACCTGCAGCAGTGAAGATGGGGGATCATACAATCATCAACAGCAAAGAGCATCACCAGCTCCTTAAGGTGCCCATCTGCAGCCCCAGAGGTCACATACGCATGGGTATTTGTCATGTCCAGTGTGTGTGGATAACATTCAGGGACTGTTGTGACAGGATAAAACTATTCTCTTGCAGAAAGACTTCTTGGAAAAAAGAAAAAAAACCAAACCCTTTCCATCTGTTTTTATGCAACAGACTCACCCATTTATCTCAAACTGTGGTTAAATTTATTTCCCTGACATAGAGTCTGGGATTTAAATACAGACCGATGGATACCCACACACCCACAAAGCTACAAAAGGATTTCAAGGGGCATTGAAGTCAGCCAGTACTATGCGTAATGCATCTTCCTGCTTTCCCTAATCCATCTAGAGCAAGCGTGGGCATGAGGTGGAGGCCCAAGAGGAAGTAATTGTTGACTTCTAGTGTTCAAATTAAAACTAAACCGAAACATTGTTCCTGATTAACTTGTATCATACAGATGACCAAGAAAATACAACTTCCACACAAGTATTCCTGCGCCACATGAATGCTGAGCCTGAGCAGTCAATTAGGGTTGTTGTCTGCCCTAGCCCCCTGTTGTCCCCAGCCTTCCCGCTGTCACTCGGCTCTGATCAACCTGTGCTAAAACCCTTTTCCATATGCTAGCCTGGGTCTGCTGTGGCTAAAGCCTCGCAGGCATTCTGCCATCTGGAGCACCATCAAAAACTTTCCGGAAAGAAAGATAAACACTTGCTGAAGAACTCAGACTCTATTCTGGACAGCAAAAAGTGGAGTATTGATGTGTCACAAAGATATTCCAGGCTGTTTTAGAACATTTTCATTTGAACAACCAGATTCCTAATATTATCACAGAATCACAGAAAGGTTTGGGTGGGAAGGGACCTCAAAGATCAACCCCCCCTGCAGTGGGCAGGGACACCTTCCTCTAGACCAGGTTGCTCCAAGCCCTGCCCAACTTGGCCTTGAACACTTCCAGAGATGAGGCAGCCACAGCTTCTCTGGGCAACCTGTTCCAGTGCCCCACCACCCTCACAGGGAAGAATTTCTTCCTTATATCTGATCTAAATCTCCCCTCTTTCAGTTTAAAGCCATTCTCCCTTATCCAGTTACCACCCTTGCAGAAAGCACCTCTCCAGATTTCTTGTAGGCCCCCTTTAGGTACTGGAAGTCTGTTTTGTTTTAATGGAGGCATGCACAGTTTTTTTAACTCATCTTTTTGTGTCTGTAAGATGTTTGCTTGGCTTTTTGGAAGTGAAGGGATACACACGTTTGTGTGTGTCCAGTCTAGTAAGTGAAGGTCACTGCATTTTGCCATCAGCCACTTGGCAGCTACATGATCTCACGGAGATGTAGCTGAGCCCTTCCTTTGAATGCCAAGGAGCTTCCCATGCCTGCTCCTGGTCTGTGTGACTTGTCTCACAGCAAGGATTCAGCTCCAGGCAGTGCCACCATGGAGGTACACAGACATATAGGTGCTAAGTCATGTCAGGAGCTTGTTTCACAAGGATCATGTGAGGTGCCAGCTGACACAGTGGATGTGCCATGGTACTGGGTTTGGTTTTGGGTGAAACAGGTAATAAGTCATGTGTTGTGATAAAATAATATTGTAAGGAGATTGCAGATGATGGGAAATTCTGAGCAGCGGAAGTGTGTGGCAAATGGCTCCCTGCTCCAAAACGTCTGCTGAAGTCTCAGGCCTGAAAGTCCAGTCTCACTTGCTGCCTGCATTTGACATCTGAAAAATCCTATTTTGGTGAGTGCACTGCCAGGCTTTTTTCCCTCTATGAGCACAACTTCTTAAAGATTTAATCGCTAAGGAAAAAAAAAAAATGTCATTCCTCCACCAATGCAGTGGGGAAAGTAAAGAAATCCACACAGCAGGAGAGAGTCTGGAACATGTGGCAAGATATTTTACTCATATCACAGTATTTTGCACTTACTATACTGCCTTTGATCCAGTGGCCTTAGAGTGTTTATGAGTTATGAGGGATCTTTGGTCTTTTTTTCCCTGCTCCTGATGAAAAAGGTTTTGTCTTAATTTTTCCACCAGTGTAAACTGATTTGCTGAGATTATGCTGAAATTGTAAAGCCAGAAACAAAACGGAGACTGCAGCTCAGGTCACTGCACACACCCCTGTGCTGCCTTAGACCCATCTCGCCTTTGTGTCAACACTTCCAACAGGGGACAGAGTCCAAAAAATACTGATTAAAAAACACAAGTCACCCCTATGATTACATGACAGGAATTGAAAAGACCCCAGATAACAGGAGGATGAGCACGGGATAAATACACAAAGCTACGTTATTAAACCCTTTGAAGCACACTGGATTATGTTTGCACATAACACACCTGCTGTGATGCTAAGGACTAGGATCTGTCTTTGTTAACGTGCCATCCAAATTTCATCAGGAACATATTTTTCATTAAAATACCTCAGAGGAGCTGGTCTGTGAGGCATCTGGCTAGTGGCAGATGAAATGCTGGTTTCTTGGCCATTGAAGTTGGTCTCCCTGGAGAGTGAGAAACTAATAACCGAAGGGACAGGAGAAAGTGGGAGCAGACAAATACTCATTTAGCCCACAACCACAACACTTAGAGCAAAATGAATTTGGACACCAAAGGATACAAAGGGTGACCTTTAATTGCTGATCTGTAGCACCAGCCGCCAGTGTGATGAACAAGCGAGAGCATGCAGACGGATCCCACCTGAGTGCAGACCCCGTTAACCACTGCACTGAGGTGGCTGCATGGCTGAAGCGATAACGGCAGCCGTGACAGGAAGGTCAGGCAGGGAAAAGCATCCCAGCCCCTGAAAATGGGAATACCTGTTTCCCAGCTGCTGGCAGCTGCGCAGAAAGCACTTGTACATGTAGTGATGGGCAGTGTCTGAGGGTGTGGGCAGCTGCGCCCTGCTTAACCAGCCTAGAGCAGCCATGTTAAATCATAGAATCACAGAATGGTTTGGGTTGGAAAGACCTTAAAGCTCATCCAGTTCCAACCTCCCTGCCATGGGCAGGGACATCTTCCACTAGACCAGGTTGCTCCAAGCTCCATCCGACCTGGCCTTCAATGCTGCCAAGGATGGGGCAGCCAAGCTTCTCTGGGCAGCCTGTGCCAGTGCTTCTCCACCCTCTCAGTAAAGAACTTCTTCCTAATATCTAATCTAAATTCACACTCTTTCAATCCAAAGGCATTTCCCCTTGTCCTATCCCTACATGCCCTTGTAAAAAGTCTGTCTCTAGATTTCTTGTAGGTCCCCTTTAGGTACTGGAAAGCTGCTTTAAGGTCCCCCGCAAAGATCTCTCTGAAGCTTTGTCCCAACTCCAGCGATGAGCTGAAACTGATCTGCCTGATTTTACCCGAAGCAAATTAAGGGTATTTATCTGATGAGCACCACCAGACTGGCTGTGTTGGTGGTTTTCAGTGAGCATAAGGTGATGCGCTGGTTTGTGGCTCTCTCCTCCCTGCTAGCACAGTTGAATTGAGAAGAAAATGTCTTTTTTTTCCCCATTGGCATAAACCCAAGATTGTATAGTTGCACATATTGTCTGCAGACCACCAGGTGTGAAAGCAGAACGGGTGGCTACTGAATTCCCTCTATGCTCTGCATAGGGGGGAGAGATGTGATACTGTGTGTGATTTATATCTGTGCAGTATATGTTAAAAGTCTCCTCTTGCTGATATTAAAATGACCTCAAGCTTCCTAACAGGAGCAGTAATAATATCCTTACTCAGAAAGAAAACTGTGCAGGCCAGAGAAATCTCTATTTGCCCTCGTCAGCACTGCAGAGAAGAATTAATTGTGAAACCCCCAAAGTAGTGCTGGCTGGGATACAAGCTAGCCATCTGCGATAAAAAAGGTGAGGGTCAAAACAGTCATATAAATATTCGGTGCTTTAAGGGGAAGCTTCTGAAAGCTGGAAACAAGGAGAAACTAAAATGTGTCCTTTTAGAAATGATACCTCTGCATTGTTCAAGAGCATTCCTTATGCTATCAAAAAAGGAAAAAAGGTTGCACTGGCTGAAAAACCTACAGTCTTGACTGGAGAACTGACAAGAATACTGATAATTTAACTACAAAAGACATTTAAATTAATAAACATAAGTGGAAAAAAGGTAAAATTGTCAGGAATTGGTAGAAATAAAACTGGTGAAGAACTTAAGATCTGCAGCCACTGATGTTGAGTGATAAAGGTTTTTCTGATTTTGATATATATTTGGAACAAGAGTGGCAGCTATTCTTCCATTCTACTGCTATGTGACAGATTTGACTTGTCAATTGGAATGCAAAAGAAACACAGATGTTCAATAATATCTCTGTTCTGCTTTGGGGTGCAAAGCAGATGATAGAGCCATATTATGAACACATTTCTGTTCCAGTGCAAGCCTGAGGATGGAAAATAAGAGCAGCTCCGTTTAAACAACTTAGAATCAGCATCTCTGGATAAACTCACATCCATCAATTTGTAATAACTGTTTTTCCAGTCAGTCAGTCTGGAGATGTTGTGGAGGTTTCTGACCAGTGGATGAATGCTTGTCTGTGGGAAGGGTTATTCGTTTGTAAAGTGAGAGCAGCCTGGGCTGATGAGACCTGTCAGCCTTCCCTGATTCCAGACACAGGGATGGACAAGCTGATAATAAAAAGGGAGAGCACCATCACCACTTGACACGGGTTGGTCCCCTGGTGGGTGGAAGGTTGGTGGGAAATGTGTTTTAGATAAAGTCACAAGTTTGGTGAGTAAAGGTAGCAATGCTAATGTAATAATACTTTATATTTGCACAGAACATTTGGTTTGCTAACCCCTGACATTTCCACCAGGGACACTTCTGCAAATTTAGCCCAGCATGCATTAAAAGGATTAAATGTTGACTAATTGGTCTCAAAATGTCCTTTTAATGTGTCATCTTCATGCAGGACACATCTACTTAAAGATTTAAGCATGGATTAGGTGTCAGCAATTTAAAACTTTTATCGAAGACCTAAAAGAAGATGTAACATCCTCACTGCTCAAGATTTCAGATAACATGAATTGGAAGAATGGTAAGTCCTGAAGACACATCACAGAACACTCTCTGAGTAAGCTGGGCTTTAGCAAACAATACGTATTTTAATATAGCTCCCACAAAATTACATACCTAGGAACAAAGACTGCAGGACATGCTTTACAGGATGTGCAGCTCCCTCCTGGATACTCATTACTTTACAAAGATCTGGAGATCATACTGAGCTGTTAGGTAGTTGGAGCTCCCGCTGTCACATCAGTTAGTTCATGCTGCTACGCACAGATTTTGAGCTGAGAAAGATGTCACCTTACTTTTACAAGTTTTGCCAATATCCCACCTGAAAGTATGACCAAGCACAAGAAGTATGACCAAGTTGCTATGAGGAAACACGAAACTTGTAGAAAAATTGGGGAGAGAGTAGCTACCCTTGGTATCTTGTCAAAATAAAGAGATGATCAAGTAAAATTTATTTGTAACTATGAGAAGTAGTCATACAAACTATAGCATGAAGAACAATGCCTGAGGAAGCAAATCTGCAGGAAAGCATCCGTAAGCTGCTGGGGAAGCTTAATCTGAAGTCCTGAGCTCCTCCATCAACCCTGTTGGCTAATAACTTCACTATGGCTCAGGCTTGCAGTATTTATGCCATGTTTAAGACAAGACTAGCTTTGGACACCCACTGGGAAGCCAGGCTGCAGTGCACTTAGCCTAGTGCAGGTTTACAGGAGACCACCCTCAAACCCCACTTTCCCTCTTTGTTAAGATGCCCACAGGAATGAGAGTTCAGCAGAAATAGGACAAGAGAAGAGGGCCTCAAATTGCACCAGGGAAGATTCAGATTGGAAAGATTTCTTCACCAAAAGTGTTGTTGAACACTGGAACTGGCTGCCCGGGGAAGTGGTGGAATCACCATCCCTGGGTGTACTTAAAAGATATGTAGATGTGGCACTCAGGGACATGGTTTAGTGGTGGGCATGGCAGTGCTGGGTTTGACCAGATCTTACAGGTCTTTTCCAACCTAACCAATTCTATGATCTAAGTTGTATTTGTGTCTAAGCTGTGTGGCTGGGGAGTGGACTGAGCACAAACATAGGTTCAAGCACATGTTTGATAGCGTGGCATGGAGTCTGTATGTGAAGACTGCGAGTATAAAGCCAGGGGACACAAATTAGCTCTGCAACCAATACTTTTACAATAGCTTTTTTTGGTCCAGTGCTGGTGTTCGGAATTTAAGGTTATGAGAGAACAATGGGTAACTCTGTGAAGAGCAGAAAATAGAACAGTGTGGTGGGCAGAACTCCAAATGATTTATCTGTTCAAGAAACAGTTACATTTAAGGACACCTGGAATGAAGGGAAGTCACCCATAATAGGGGACTTCTTAAATATAAGGTCCAGCAACTAGAAGCTGAAGCTAACCAAACTCTGATGACATACACTGAAAACATTTTTACAACAGGTAATAGTCATTGGAATAATTTGCCCAGAGCTGCAGTGGGATTTCCCTACAGTTGCAGTCTCTTGTTGATCCGACAAAAGGGGTTCTACTTCAAACACAAATGAAGTAAGGGAAGTCCTACAGCTTCTGTTACCCAAAAGGTCAAGCAAGATGGTCAGTAGTCTAATCTGGCCTTGTAAGCTATAAATAGATCATAGTCCTAATGGAAAAGAAAATTACCCTTATCTCAGGCTTTCCCAAAACACTGTGGAAACAACAATAGGAATGCAGAAAGATCAAAAATAGTCCCTTTGCAACAGTTGTGCCTAGTTCAGTATTTCTACTAATGAGGCCAAAACATTTTGTGATCTGGTTCCATAATATCTTTTAAGCGCTTCCTTTGTGCTGTCAGAGCTGGGCCATACCCACTGCAGCCACTTTCAGAGCTGTTAACTAGTCAGTGTTAGATAATTACAACAAAGGTTGGGTTTGAGGTTGGTGGGAGTCCTCCCATTCTCATTTAATGGGTGGATCAAACCACAGTATCTTTGCAGTTTAAGGACACACCTCAAATTCTCCATCCGATGTGAAGTGAAACTCTGGGGAATTACACCACACACACACACACACAACTGCTGAGTCTGGCTGGAAGAACAGACGTTTCTCATGCACCGTGTCAAATACTGTTATATTTAGGCAACATTTGAAAAGAATTCTACCTACATGAAGTGAATCATTAAATAGCCACCGTACAAATGCTGTACCAGCAACAGACACAAATTTATGCTGTGCCTTTATTGTTCTTTGCAAAAAGAAGGTACTTCACACAGCATGTATCCTCCTGCAAATTGTTTGGTTAGAAGAAAATAACAACTCCTGGCTTTGAGTTTCTGGGAGTGTTCTGCATGTATGAAGCAAAGAACACAGGAGCACCATTTTATTTGACTTTTGATTTTAAAAAATACAGTGCAACAGCATTTAGATTATATCAGTTCCTCCCTTTACTTACTCCCTGAGCTAATTTTAATGATTTTGGGGCTTTGAGCAAACTGGTCTACTGAAAGGTGACTGCCCATGGCAGGGGGTTGGAACTAGATGATCTTTTAAGGTTTCTTCCAACCCAAACCATTCTGTGATTGTATGATAATTCATCATCAGCCAAGTGAAACCCTCCAAGTACATAAAATACTTCGAATTGAACAAAACAATGCAGAACGTCTAAATAATCTGAGCCTCATGGTCAGAGCAGGACTGGATTCAGAGAGATGCTATGACTATTCCAGCCTAGAACTTGCTGTTCATCATTGCTGATCATGGCAGAGCAGGGTTTAGTCTGCCCTTTCATCAGTGGGAATTTGAAATCATGGCATTTCAGTGGGAAAGCAGGAGACCTATGATCCTAGCTCATCTTTGTTCTGCAGCAGGGGTATGAAACAGGGTGGTTTCTGTCAGATCTACTTCTCACTACTCTGTGCTGACTAGCAGGCTAGGGGGTGTTCTGGTTTCTTCTCTCACTCCTGAAGTTTTTTCTGTTTTGGTGTTTGGTTTGTGTCCTGGGTTCAGCAGTAGCAGTCATTTTCCCCCTTCTTGGTAGCTGGTGTAGTGCCGTGTTTTGACTGCCAAAGAATATCTCTGTCAAAACACTGCACTACACCAGCTACCAAGAAGGGGGAAAATGACTGCTACTGCTGAACCCAGGACAGTTTGTTTTGTTTTGTTTTTTTTTTAGTATTTGAATAATACTTTAATTCTCAACCACAAAGCAAAATGACTCTCATGCCTGCTGGGCAGGTTGACACTTGGGCCTCTGCTCCAAAAAGCATTGGAGTATTTCCTTAAAATAAAGACCAGTGTTGCCAACAGACATGCACAGAGTATCGTCTCAGCATAAGTACTTGCAGTTCATTCTTGGGAGAATAGAAAATAGTTGAAGTCTTCCCAGCAGAAGATGACCTGGAACTAGAGTGCCTTGTATTTCATGCGGATGCCTGAAGCATGAGAATTAGAATGAAACAGGAGCAGCTAAAATAGGAGAAGCAATGAATGTAATTGACAGGTTTGTGAATCTAGCTCAAAAAAAAAAAAACACAAACCAAACCCCAAGCCACTGGATAGGGGTTCCTCTGAAAGAAAGCAGTGATTGCCAATCAAATCCTCAAATGATTTTGAATCAGCCATTCCTGCCTTTTCAGTGGGTATTTTGAAAGAACTTCCCAGTTGCAAATGAGCCTCCTGGGCTTAAGGAAGCAGGAGCTTCAACTGTCAGCAACAGGCTCCCACTGTCTCCCACTGCTGTTCTCATGAATTTGGTGACAACACTTCACTGATCTTACAAGCAGCACAGTCAGGACCCTTGGACAAACTGTCAAAGTCTGGTTAAAAGAACTGAGCATAGAAGAGTTTATATATATGCAGCCAGTAACAATTAGTAAAGATACACTTCTGAAGACTTCCAACTACACACACAGACATACATATCTTGCAGAGGAAATAAAAAAGTTTGAACTTCAGAAATATGGGTCAGATTAGATCCATGTTTCCACAGGCTGAATACCATTTTCCTGAAAACACATGCAAAGGAGAAATGGAAAAGATGTATAGATCCTTGTCCATGGCAGCGGGGGTGGAACTAGATGACCTTAAGCTCCTTTCCAACCCAAAATATTCTATATGATTCCTGGGCAGTGCTCTTTTCCTATCAGAGGTGTAAGAAGGCTTATGTTTTCACATGAAAAATGTAATCATCATCTAAAATTGCTCCATAAAAAAAAACCAAACAAGTACTTTTTGAACAGACCTTTGTTACAAACCTCTCTTCAAAGGACTGTGTAAGCGGGCAGCCCTGGCAAAAGGAGATAATTTTCAGATATAGTAACACAAATACCCTAGGAATAATCAAAACATGAAAGGTTCATATAGACACCTTCTGTATTTAACTAGAATGATCTGTGAGTGGCAACTTTTCTATTTTCCTCTCTCCTTTAATTTTGCTTTGAGACAGTCAACAGATTTTTTTGTGGGTAGTACCAACGGAAACAGGCCTTGGCAATGACAGCTTCAGTGTGAAGTACCACACACCCATAAACATGTCATTCCGTTTGTTTGCCAAACAACGGGCTTTCAGTATGGTATCACAGATAGGCTTGCTGTTGTCTTCCAGCTGGGAAAACATGCGTCAAACACCTTTCCAGTGTTAGCACAGGAGACATGCTTGGCTCACTCAGACTGGTTCCCTTGTGAAACTTGTGCTTGTGTAGACATCAGTGGTTTTGTGATTCTGGCTGGGATGGGTCGCAGGCTGCTCAGCAACAGAACCAGGGCATTCTAATTACATTTAACGCTGCCTTTTAATTTGAAATCAAAACCATCTTGTACCCTTTTAGGTACAAAATGAGGCAGCAAAAACATGACATGCTTTAAAAACCTGCCCCATACAACCACAAGATTTTGATGTGTAAAGATTTTAAAGCTCCCCAAAATATTTAGGATGAAAAAAACAACAAAGCAGTCTATTTAAGAAAAATCTTTTCATTTTTATTACTTTCTAGTAGTCATTTTCTCACACGTATATATTTAAATTCTAAACCAGCTATACAATTTACCTCTCAGATTTCTTCCCTGTAGAAAAAAAAAGTCAAAGACAAAACTTGGGAAAGAAAAGCTGGAGAAAGTATCATCATTCTAAATAGGCTGTATTGTTATTGCTTAATTAAGATAATGAAATGCTCAGGGTTGGAGGACAGAGGCTGGGAGCTTTCACTTGGCATCTCCTTTCTGGTTTGTTCTTTCTACAGAAGACATGCCCCCTTGTGGGGAGAGGTTCAGGCCCATAAACCACTGGTCTCCCTCTACAAGTTCGGGTATCAGGCAAAAGAAACAGTTGTCACAAACCAGCTTTTTTCTTCTGAATTTCTCACTTTTCAGTCCCTTCATAGATGTGTGATGCCTGGGGTACCTCACATAGGTCTCTTCTGTGGGTTGTGGAGAGGATGAAGAAAAGCATCAAGCCATAAGGCTCCTGAGGAGATGATACTAGGTGGCGAACACAGTAAGAACAGTGTGGAACTGGTTCCTTCAATTTTGCCAAATACCTTAGTTTTAGCACCTCCATAAAACAGAGGAAAACTGCCCTAAAGGAAAACTGCATAAACATTTGCTTGTGACAAGGGTAGGAGGACACAATTCCCTGGATCTAAATGAGCATCCTATAACCCAAAGTCATCATCACTGAAGGGATCTCTGCACTGAACTCCTCATTGACAGGCTCTTAACCCTTGTCTAAGCTATGGTAATACTGAAGTAGTTCTGAAAGGATGTGCAGGCTCTTAAAAGCCTTTCTCCTCCTTTTTTTGTAGTATCAATTTAGCCATTGTGACCACAGTGTAGTTATTTATGTGCTGTCTTGCCCATAGCCTGCATTAATTTTGTTATTTATTAAAGCTGGTCACTTCAAAATGCCAAAAATGTAAGTGACGTGGATAGTGAACATCCACTTACCGTTATTACCATGACAACAGATCTTCAAGTAATGTAACAACTCCACTGGAGTTATGAAAACTGAGACTATCAAATTGCATTCAGTGTGAACACAGGGTGAGGAATACCAAACAATATGATACCTCATGACTATTAAACACAGGGTGATAGTCTTCTTCCTCCCTTCAATATTGAAAGTATATTAATTTTCATATATAAGTAAGCCGTCTCTCCAAAACAGATAAAGGCTGATGAAACAAACAAATGATCTTTCAATACAAGCAGAAAATAAAACCCAACACATTAAAGAATGGAGTCTAGTAGAGCGACAGGAGGCTACTTTGCTCCACTATGTGAAGAGAAGACAGAGAAAGGGCACCGAAGTGCACCATAATGAGCCAGGAAGGAAGATGGCAAGGGAAGAGAAGGGAGGAAGTCTGTGCTAACAATGCTTCTATCTGAGCTATTAGCATAAGACATTACAAAACAAACACTGCATTTTCTAGATTCACATAACATAGGTTAATCTGTCCAGCAGCAGGTTCCTTCTGTCACAAAGTACAAGAAGCCCAAGGTCCTCTTTTAGAAAACTGTTCATCACTTCAGGGAGAAGGGGTTATGCTACACTAGGTTTGTTCCTTATACCTCGGTACACATCAAAGTCACTTTTCTTATCACTATGGATATATCTAATTTGTTGCTCTAGACATAAACAAACTAGGGTATGCAGTAACCTGTCTTTTGGGTGCTAACCCCCATGGCAGACTACAAGGATATTCTTTTCACTTGTGTGAAATCTTAATCTGACTTCCCTTAACGAGAAACTACAGAACACATCAAACAAAACTTGAAACTTGAGACAATTCACATGCTTCTGACTGATTCCTATTTCCTTTCAGCTCCACGTAAGAGGATTCAGCACATGAAATACCTGAGAACTGCAAAGCATTGCAATGTTCATCACTGTTGCAGTTGAATAACAAAATAACAAATGTAAGGTCAGTTGTTGGAAGGGTTCTGCTCTCTGTTCACTTGCTAAACCGTTACACAACGAATTGTACACAAACTGCATTAGCTTTGTGTCAGAAATAAATTGGGGTAGAATCTCAAGCCTTCCACTGAATCATCTCTGCAAAGATGGCCCATCTTTTCAGCAAGAAGCAGCCTAGAGAAAGCAAAAGAAGACGGCTGTGTTACTGGCAGACACATAGTAGTGAAGGTACTAAACACAGCAAATATTACCGACCTTTCTTTGGCTAAGAGAACAGACATCCCCACCAGCTTAGCAAATTCATCAGCTGTGAGAGAACCCTTTTCAGATACCTGTTACAAAACAAATACACAGATAAACAAACTGGCCTTAAAAGAACAGTCAAGTTCTCTCAGCTCCTGAATCAGGTCTAGCCTTCGGCAGTGATAAACTGGTAAGCAAATCCCTTGTGGAGACAAGCGGTTTGTTTGCATTTTTAAAAAGTACAAATAATTATGAGTATTTCCCCTTACAAATACCTCTTCTTGTGTCCTGGTAAAATTGCCAAGTATAAAGAAAGAAAGTAGAAAAGAGTTAAATCTGTAAAAAAAATATATCACAAAAAAAATATAATTTTTTAAGATACCTTGGGATGAAATGAATGGAAAAACCCGAATAGCTCAGACAGTAGTGTACTGTCACAGCCAGTATTTACACAGCCCAACTATACTAAGTGATTCTGCAAACAGTAAAGCCTAAATGAGAAATAAAAGACCTATCCAGGGCAGATCACAGATTCAGAAATTTAAGTCATCCCAGATGGAAGTGCAGAATTTTGAGTTTCATGTGACTTAAAATATTCCTACTGCCTATAGAAAAATGACCAAACCTCAGTACTCCACCCGATATTACAGCATACTACAGGGCACAGTAAGAGTCCACCATCACATTCAGTTGACACAAAAGATAACTGTTTTTTCAGTCCAGGGACTCAAAACTTTGGCACCATTGTTTCAGCCAGGATAGTTAATGCATGCTAAAATCACAGAATGGTTTGGGTTGGAAGAGACCTTAAAGATCATCCAGTTCCAACGCCCCCTACCATGGGCAGTTGACACCTTCCACTAGACAAGGTTGCTCAAAGCCCTGTCCAACCTGGCCTTGAACACTACCAGGGATGGGGCAGCCACAGCTTCTCTGGGTAGCCTGTGCCAGGGCCTCACCACCCTCACAGTAAAGAACTTCTTAATATCTCATTTAATTCAACCTTTTTTTTTCAGTTTAAAGCCACAAAGATTGCATAGGCAGTATTAAAATATTAGGTGTGAAGTCTAGTCTTACTGCTACTGCATTGAATTTCACAGATAAACGTGTTTTCTTACCCTACAAATCAATAATTCTTCCATTTCTCCACTGATCCAGATGAAGTTGTCATTTCCTGCTTCCCATCTGACTTGGTGGGGAGGAGTCTATTCTGCATCATTCTCAGCAATAGTCTTTTTACAGAAACTCAGATTAAATTAGTCCTAACTTGAGACATTATGAAGCTATGTGATCACATCTGGGTAATGGAAGTCAGCTACACAATTTAATATGCATATGGGTATTATTATTATACTTACCTTTCCTTCCTAAACCACTACTCTTGCCAAGGGTGACTTTGGGTTCCTCTGACCCCCTGTCTTCACCAGCTGCTCAAAACCTCTCTCCTGTCTGAAAGCCTGTGACTTCATTTCTTTTCAGAAGTTTCATGTTACTGTACATGATACATTAAGCACCGGGTGCTTCTGGCCACAAGTCTGATCTTCTCTTATAGGCTAGCCCTCCTCACTCAAATCCTCTCCCTTACATTTTTCTATGGAGTCAGAGTTTCATATTATGAAAATAAAAGAAAAATGGCACTTGGGTAATAAATCCACCATCTGTTGCTTTTTGCTGTTGACCTCATTTGTTATCAAGAAAAGGTTTTTCCTTTCCTTTCAAAGAGATAAGCACTCTTACTGAAGGCACCAAATTAATTAAAACAAAAAATAATCAGAAAAAAGCAACTAAAATGGTTTAAGTGTTTTACTGTCAATATAAGAAAATAAACTGAAAGGACTAACATACATTGAAAGATTTCAGTTTTGATAATTTAGGATGGAATCTTTTAGACAGCTGCATACATTTCTCTCATCTAAAAATCTTTTTGATGAGAGAAAGCTATATGGTAACAATTATACAAAACACACTGAAGAGTCTACCCCACGTATCATGTGAAAAAGTGTCTGTGATAGCTCTGTTTTATCTCGACTGCCCAAGTCAGTCGGTTTTGACTTTGATATTTAAATTTGGATACATTGAATCAGCCTTTATTCAACTTTATGAAAAACAAAAAAAAAAAAATACATCCCACTGTAAAAGACACAGGAAAATGCATCAAATAATGGACTCTATGGATGGACTAATGGACAATACATCCATAGACAATATGTCCATTAGTCCACAGATAATGGACTAATGGACAAATGCAGGACTTTAAAGAGTTCAGAGGTAGCAAGATCACAAAGGTTTACCTCACCAAGCAATTTATACTATTTTTTCCTTAAGCTTAATTATATACGTGCTACTCTCCGAGTGCTCTTCACAGCACCAAAATCAGTACAGGATGTTACACATACATTGTGCTCTTTTATGAAATAAACCCAAGCTAAACAAGAATTAAGAGCTACTTTCACTGCCTACAAGCACACTGTGTACAGTCTGAAGTCCACTTCTGTTAAATTAAGTGCTTAATACATGCCATGGATTCATCCTACAGCACAAAAGATTTAGAGGAAGGCTGAAGGTTAAGGAAGCTTGAAAAGAGATGGAAAAATGCTTTATCCCTTGAGGAGAAAGCAATGACTTCAGATTATTGCCTGCACAGCACTTTGAAGATGAAAAGTGCTATTTTAGTATTACTGTTAGATTTTAAAGTGGAATATTTTGTATTTCAAAACCTCAAAAGGAAATCCTGTACCTTAAGTTTTTATACCTAATGTGTTTAAATTTCCTCAGCACGGTCAGAACACTGAAGGAAATGAAAGACACTTACTGTCTCTAAAGCAGAAGCTACCATTTCCTCTTCATTATGAGACTGGAGTTCAATCACCATCACACCACTGTCAAATATCCGAAGCCTAAAATCCAAAGACAGAGTCAAAGTAACTAAAATCCCTGCTCACATCACCTATGGTCACATTTCTAATGCACCCACATCTATAACCACATTACAAAAGGAAAACAAACACAAATAAAACCCTCTGTAAAATTAACTTAACATTAAAAGTATCTTTAAAAAATCTACAGAGACTGAAAAGAGCAGGGCTTAGTAAACACTTGTCCCAGTCTGAAAAAACTATATTGGAAGTGAAAAAAAATATTGCCTACCTAGCAAAGTAAACCATGGTTAAAAATTTGTATTTTAATGTAGAGAGGATGTTGGAGCATATAGCAGCATTCTTTCAGCAAAGCATAACTTTACTTAAAAAGACAAAAAACAATCTACTGCAGGTAAACTAACTCATCAAAACACCACAGTCTGCCTTGAAGAGTGCCATGTTTTATAAATACATCTGTAAAGCTTTACCTTAGTGGTAGTTTCAGTGACTCAAGCATCTTACAAGCATTTACTAAATCTTCTGGTGACAGCAACTATTAAAATAGTAAAACATACTTATTCACAGCTTGCATTTCAAGTATACACCATAACACCAAAACAAACACTTTTAGTAACAACAGCTATAAAACAGACCAGGCTACACAATACTGTTCTAGCTTTCTTTCTTTGTATTGTGCAGTCTATTTTCTTGGCTTCTATGCTCTTTTCTGTTTCCTGACTATGTGTCCTGTAATAATCCTTCTTGCCCTGTTCACAGAAAAAATTGATCTATTTTGTAAAAACTCCAAACATTCACCATTTTTTAGTTTTCTCCATCCTTCCAGTTTTCTTTCACAATGAAGATGGATTTTCCCTTTTATATGGTATTACAAAAAATAGCATACGTTATAACAATTTGCAGAGGACACATAAAAATTACATGGAAGTGGAGAAGGGAAAATGGTAAAAAACCCCTAAGTTTAATAAAGGGCTGATCACTTCATGCTGTTAGACAGGTAGTGCAAGCAATTGGTAGGGAATATTTTGACCCTTTTCCTTTAATTACCTTATTACTGAAGTGTACTTTATGAAATATTTAATAAACCCAATTTCTCACCTCTAATCCTCGTGCACGATTTACCAGACAGTACACTTCTGTAAGTGACATGATCCCTCCTCGCTCCTGTGTTAAGCACAAGACTGGTAAGAGAAATAGCATTAATCTCATAAACACAGTCTCTCAACTTGCATTTGACTGAACAGGTAAAACAGAGAAGCTCATTGATAGGCCTTAGTGAAAAAAAACCTACCCAGGCAATACTATTTATTTCTGCTGTGTGAGGTAAGTTTTTTATGATGCATCTTCCTGTAATCATTTTAAAACGCAAACCACTGATACTGTAACCCAAATAATGTGAATTACTTTGGTTTTAAAGCAAAGAATAAATCTCAGGAATAAGGAATTTCAATATATGAAATCAATCAATCAATTTACTGTTTTTTTACTTTTCAGACACACTCAGTTTTCTGTTCTCATCATAGTAGGTAGCACACAGCTTTCGCAAGAATACTGTAACATCTATGCTTTTTAGCAGACATATAGCCCTGTAAATTGCAACATGAAATCTAACTTTTTGGTGAGACTCCTGAATTCTCTAATAGCTTCGGATCAATTAAAACATGAGATATTACTAAGGGGGGGCAATCTATGTAATAACTCTGTGCTACATTTGCAAAATGTGTAATTTTGAAGGAGTTTAAAGACTGACTACTTCTATTTTCCAAGTCAGTGTTGTTTCACTCTTTCCTTATAAAAGTAATATTCTGCAGCAATGGATGAAATCAGGGCTGTTCAAACAGAAGAAGGACTGCTAGTATGATTTTCTGAATATCACTGATATTTTGCAAATTAGAACTTGAGTTGCCATTACTCCAAAGAAAAATTTTTACTTACATTTAAGCTTTCTTATTCTGAAAGAGGATATATATTCCTTTCATAAACACTGAATATGAGGCTGTGCTGCTAAATCTGGGGCTTTAAAAAGAGGCACAGTAGTACAGTCAAAACACATTTCTATCAAAATTTAGCAACACATGGAAAATGCTGGTGCAATATTAGGTACTTTACCTCCAATGGTGTCTGCAGTATTCCAGCCAGTTGCTTTGCCAGTTGCATGTGGTACTGTGTACCAGATCCATATGTTTCCCTAGTAACTGGATTAGCTATACCCATACTCAGTAGATAGGACTTGAACCTGATAGTCTAAACAAACAAGTTTAAAAGTACATCACCTAGTGAATGATTCTGGTTTTTAAAAGTCTTTGATTTTATTACTATCATACAGTTTTAATGAATAAATACATTCATTTTACTACCAATAAAGCCAATTACTAGCAAAGAGAAGGGAAGACTTAATACGATTTCTTCTTGACCAGCAGAGCTCAAAAATACAAAAATTTACGCAAAGGCAATAAAATCATTATTTTTAAAAGGGGTCAAAAGACAAGCTAACACTAAACAAGTAAATCCCTTTTACTTTATGTAGAATTAAATCACAAAAAAAAATAATCATGAAGTGTTCTTTATTAACATTACATGTATTAAATGGATAGCTTTTTGCTTTGCATAGGAACACTTCTGTTGACTTTAAAATCAAACAATTTACCTCATCCTCAGTGATATCACCTTGTTTTTCTTTAATCTTATTAGCTATTGACTTGGATAATTCCACCATCTCCTTAGCCTATTAAGAAAGACATATGGATAAGTCAACTTTCAGCTCGACAGTGAAAAGCATGCTTAAAACTGAGAAAACAAGCATAAATCTACTTGGGTAAGTAACATATGCCATACCTTCTCCATTAGTTTGTTGAGATCCTCAAAAGCCTGAAATGAAAAGCAAACAATGCAAATCAGTATAATTACAACATTCAGCTTTATGGATACAGCAAGCTGCCCTTGTCCACTTATCCAAGCTATTCGTAAATACTATATATAATTGCTTGATATGTCTGTGTATATCAGGTTTTAACATCAAAATTACACAATCCATGAACAACAAAGAATGCAGAGAAGAAGCAAACAATCACACACTTTCCTAGTATGTGAACACTAGTTCAATATGAAGTCCATATGATAGGAAGGAACAACAATAACTGAGGCCCAGAAAAGATTAAATTGTCCAAATTTATTATGCTCTCCTAAAGCTGGGGAAGGTTTCTTGATGGTGGTGGTAGGTTTTCTTCCAACAGTTAACCCTCACTCAGGGAGATCTATTGTTTCTGGCCAGCAGCAAGCCAGCTACAGAAGTACTCCTCCTGACAAGACAATTTTCCTCTCATCAGTAGATGTTACTAAATTAGTAAGAAATGGTAATTTCAAATGAGCGAGGAAGAGGGTATATGCTTTAACATGTATGCATGCTTAACTGGAGAGACAACACCTCTGAAAATGTGTGGCAACATCTCTTCATTTAAAAGTGTCATACACTTAGGCAGTGGTTCTACCACGATAAACAAAAACCAGTTCAAAAATGAATTAAATAAGGTTCACGAGACAAACATCAGATTTAAATAAATTAAGATAAAAACTAGATAAAAAATATCCTCTGAAAACTCTAGTTGTCGGATGTAAAATCAAAATGCCTCCCAGAGCAACAGAAAATTACTTATACAAAACAACTTTTTTCTAACCTAAGAAAACTCCTCTTTCAAAAAAAAAAAAAAAATTGCAGTGAACTGGACACCCACCATAGGACCATAGTTACATCAAGTCTATTAAGCTTAGTAAAGCGCTATGGTCTCAAATGCAACAATTCTACAAGTCACAAAAGGCATTTTTAGGCTTAAATAAAACATACTTTAAGAACAAGCTGAAGGTATACTGAAATTCAAAATTTTTAGTAATGAAAACCAACTAGCATTAAGAAATTCATGCTAAGAAAAAAAGAAGAGTTAGCAACTGCATTAAAAAGCAACTCCCTCGTAAACTCAGCAACACAAATTTAGCCTTCTCACCCACTTCTCTCACATACATGACAACACGCCCAGTGAAGGTGGGAGTGATTCCTGAACCTCTTCTGCTAAAGTTTGCCCAACAGCAGCACCCAACTTCTCCAGCCACAAGTAAAGAAGTTAGAGTATGTCAAATGACCAGAGATACATCTTGCCTACAGCTTCCTGCTATTGCTTCTATTGGATTCCTAGCTTACTCTGTCTGATCCCCTACTGGAAAGACACATTTTAGCAGAGTTTGTGCAGGAAGACCCAATTGTTCCCATCTATATTTAGGCGCCTTACTTAGTAGCTTATTGGTCTGAGACTCAACATACGAAGAAGAAAGGGAGATGCTTCCAAGAATGTATAAGGTTGCTTTTCATCTGAACCCCCCCTCCCCATGATGCCACTGTTTCTCCACTAACTGGAGAAGTTTAGGCTCTTAACACTTGGCACCTGAGCTAGGTATCCAGAATTAAGTGTGACAAGCCTAGGTCCAACGTGAGAACAGAAAATATACCACTGTATAACAATAACCTACCACTATTAGAACAAAAGCTCCTCTTTGGAACTTTTTTTCTTACCTCCTAATCTACCAAATTCCATCATTTACTATAGAGTTCCCCATCTCTAATGTAAAACAAAGTCCTTCTGCTGTACTTATATAAGGTATCAACAAAATGTTTTCTAACAAGGCTTTTTCCAGCTTATTTCTAATCTCTATAACCTGCATGAAAACATCACTCATCAAAAGAGCCCTTGATTTAGCTAAATAAACAGCATGCTGTGTCTAACTCCTCCTCTGCCTGACTCACCGAGGGCAGGCCAGGAAACAAAGGGGAATGTGTACACACCTAACAGGAACTTCCTCAGATAAACAAAAGGCTAAAGAACTGGATTCTTATCAGCAGTGAACAGCAGATGCAGGAAGCCTTTTCCTGGAAGCCAGGGCACCATTTTTCAAATTAAGTCATTTACAACATTTAAAGCTGGAGGAAGGCAGGATTTTACAAGTCATGGTTTTCCTCCGTTCATACAACACATATAAATGGATTTCTTTTACTTTCTGACAAAGCTACTAAAGGAAAAAATAACCAGACAATACCTTTTGAACTATATACACATGCACATAACTACAATACCTTTTGAACTACACACAGAACTTCATTCATTACATTCCTCATAAACAGAAAGGAAAACGTTTAATGCTACCAGTATCTGAAAGAACACACAGCCTGCAAAGGTGCTATAATTTTCTTACGTACCAGATCAGTGAATGCCTTTTTCACTGTGGCATACTGAAACCCATAAAGCTTTTCCATGAAAATGAACCTGTTGCATGCAGTTATGTTTCTGCATCAATCTCTACTACCAAGACAGAACCAGCCTATTTTTGAGGATACTGCTCCCTGGTATATATGAAGAAATTAACTGCCTATTGTCCATCAGTACTGGTATCTAAAATTCAACTACTGTGCTGTTTCTGGAGAAAAGGATGGCTCCACCAAGCCCAGGTGTTTCACAAAGATACTTGTAAGATCTTGCTGATGCCTGGACTGTAAAACAGGTTATGGTAACTATAAGACTAAACCCAACATTTAAAACCTGAATATATATAACATTAAAAGCTAACTTCACCACAGTTATGTGCAGACACTTGGATCAGCGTATTTTTCTTAACAGATATTAAATTTTCAATTGAAACCAAAATTAGCTATAAAAACCCCAAACTTGTAATAGCCTCTTTCTGCACGTGCCTTTGTGTCCTGTTTTTCTTGATGAAAAGTTACTGAACTCATATTTCTAATTCTACCAAAATCAATTTTACAAATACACACTTTAGTTTCAAAGAACAGCCTTCTTGAAAGGAACTGCTTAAACGAAGTATCTTTACATATAGTGAAAAACCAGTTAAACAAGGTAAATAACTGTAAATTATACACTCTTGAACAATTCAGACTTCCCAAAAGAAACAATAAATAGTCTCAGTTGCCCCTAAAAGAAAATGTGAATGAATGTAAATGGTTCAGACAGGTGTTTGACCTTGAAAATTCAGTGTATTTACCTCGGAAATGTTTTTGTCAGTCTCTTTTCTCTTTTCCTCCAATTTCCTTTCGATCCCTACAATTCCTACAGCCCTTATTCTTCCTGCCTGCAAAAGAAAATAATGAAAGGAATAAAAATAGGAAATGCTAAGTTTTCTCATCCGCCTCTCTGTGAAAAACCTTACATTATAAGACAGGAAATGTTCCCCCAAAGAGCTAGTATTATGTATACAATATTTCATCTATTTCGTGAAAAAATATTTTTTAAACCAGTGCAAAAAAACACACAGTAAGTGTAAAACATGTATGAATTTGCTGTAGTAGACAGATAATAGATTATTTTATTGAAGCTATTAATATGAAGATGCTTAATAGCCTGATCTCGACTGATCATCACAGCTCATCTCAATTAAAGCCTCCCAGTCCATATGAACATCCATATGAGACCTGTGGAAATACGTATCTAAACATGATTATCTCAAGAAATCTATCCTGAAAAAACATAGCCATAGAAACATGATGCTAAGTACAGTCTAATTTACACTGTTGAGAGATATCAGAATGGAGGTGATGGTGAACCTTTCACTTGACGCCAAATGCATTTTAGAAAGGCTGGTACCTAAGTTACAGTGGTGCCATCCCACAGACCTCTGACTGCAAAGCTTACCACTACTGTTAACCATTTGCTATGGTTTAATAATAAGAACAAGAGGTAAGGCATTCTCATTAAGTGATTCTTGACACAGGCTTCCCCATCAGTCCAAATGCAACAAAATTTATAGGTACTACATTTACAAAGAACATATGTGATTAGTCACTGAACAATCTTTAAATCATTACTTTGTTCATGTAGTACTACATGAAACAACATCTACATGTTTATCACAGTTTATAACCTAGAAGTATAAAGACAGATAAAGAAGGCAATTTAACATGGCAGAGATTCTCCATAACCACTGTCCATTTAGAACACAAAGAATTAAATAGATTCTAGAGAGTTATATAAAAATTACGTGTTGTATATTTGACTTCCAGCCACAAAAAAATAAAACGTAAATCACAACTAAAACCAAAAATCTTTCAGCTTCATTCGATCACTCATGCTGAATAAAAATGTATGCAAATATGTATAATATTGGCACAACTGTGTGTGTATGTGTGTCACTACACTAAAAAAACTGATCTCATTCAAGTCTAAACACACTCAAGAAAGAGATGGTAAAATGTTCTCTATCAGGTGAAAAATGCAAAGGAGGAACTAATTTGTTCCAGTGAAGAAACAGGCAAAGTAAAGCTGAATTTCCACTTGTACCCATGATGTTGGTTAGAGAGACATGCCAGCTGCAGTATAAGGGGACAACAAGAAGTGGAACCAAGAGATTACATACAGATTCTGCTCGGCAGCTCTGCAAATACCTGTGGGTCCCTGTTAACTTGAATGGTCTGACCAGTAGGCATGTTCTCCCATCTCCTTTGTGTCATTTCTTCAGATAATCGTCTATAGAACTGCAAGCATTAAAGAGTGACAACTCAGTTTCATAAACCGTGTGGAGTACTTCTGGATACTTCTAGCATCTTGGTGGTAGACTAAATAAATTTCACTGTCAGACAAAGCATGGTCACACCTACCCATCCACAGTACAACATTCATTATCAGGAAATTCTTAATGTCCAATCTTCAAAAACACATGCATTAGTGGAGGAGCCATGTAGTTACAAGTTAAACTTGCTTAAGTACTTCTATTGTAAAATATTTTCTTCAGATATTCAAAAATGTTCCAAAACATGCTAAAGTTAAAAATGTCAAGGTTTGCTTAAGGGCATGCTTTTAAATGGAAGGGAAGCTGAACAATACGATTACTATTGATTTGTTAGTTCAGCCGTATAAAGAAAACCACACAGATCAATTACACTTATTTGTTTACTGCTAATAACAGAATGTGGCATTAGTTAATAGTAAGTGTATCCCACTGACCAAAATCCAGAAACAAAACCCATTCCCTTCTTATGGTCGTTCAGGGTTCACAGGAAAGCATTCCAAATTTATAAAGAAAAGATCTGGAGTGTAATTGATATGCTGGGGAAGGAACCAGTAAGCATTGTATGTTTGATTTTCAGACATGAACATCAACATGAAAATAAACAAGGTTACAATTAGGCAAAACACCAAAACAATTATAACAAAGCATAAATCTATGCTCATCCTGAACCGAAAACTGCTCACAAAGCAATGAATGAGGCTAATCAAGCACATGCGTTTGTAAGGCATTTATAAGTAATTCCAAGTTGAAAATCTGATATCAAAGTTAAAGTTCTCAGTCTCTTCAAGTGAGGATCATATACTGCAAGATTTATTTACAGAGTGTGATTTCTTCACAATTTTTAGGATAAGCCTTCTTTTAAAAATAGAGCATGTTTTTTTTTCCAGCCTGCTCAAAGCCTTTGAAATTCAGTGTAGATAAAAATAAATTAAAGATTTGTAAGGCATAAAATGAAACAAAGCTCTGAGGCAACAGAAAGTATTCAGCACTAAAATTAGAGTGATGATTAGGAGTAAGTTGCATGATTCCTGTTCAGTAAAGCATTAAGTACAAAGAAACATCTTTTATTCTGTTAAACATTTAACAGATTTTGGAGATGTCATTCTGGAAAATCCTGTGGTCAATTTAAAAGATTTAAAAAAGAAGTGTAACATTACATTAAAAGTACTAACATAAGAAAAAAAGCCTAATAATGCTTCTTAACATTTCTAGAACTCTATGTGTGTGATTTAATCAAAGTATAGAACTCTGAAGCCTCGTAACGTTTGTGTTCAAAAAGGATGTATTGAAAAAGCTCCACCTCAAAGGCAAACATGGAAAGATCATGGAAAATTATCACTAACACAGCAAGAGGAGAAAAGCATGTCCAAAGATCTGATGTGCTGGGCTTGCATGGTACAAAACTTACCTCAATCTGCCCATGTTCTTTGAAAGAAAGTTTTATGTAGGAATATTTGCTGCTTTGGAATGGACCAGGCTCTTTGTTTGAAGAAGCAGGATGAAGATGAACCACTATTTTAGCACTAAGAAAAAGGAAAGAGAAGTGGCAACTTTCTGTAATATCTAAAAAAAATTTTCTATGATCAAAGTTGACTATTTAATCAAAACTTTTATTAACTTTATCTCACATAGGTGCTGAAGTACGTCAATAATGCTTTATGACTGTGCATTAACATTTAAGTATTCTGACTAAATACTATAGATCTTGCATGAAAACAACTTCTGAAACATCTCAAAAATTTAAAAAGTATGCACCACCAACTCCTAAAAAAAGATAAATTTGACAAATTTGTACATTTGAAGTAGCAAATTCTGAAAAACCTTTTAGTTATGATAAAAACTAGTATTTGAGATGGCTTTTGACTTGCAGTAACTACTGCCAAAATACAGTATCTCTGTCACAGGAAAACAAAAGGTCTCAGTATTACATTTAATCTATCCCACTTGGATCCCACTTGCAAACACTGCATGTCAATTTGTCCAAAACCAACATTCAAAGGTAACATGCATGGAAATAACAGTCTAAAACGACACCTACCACCAAAACAAACCTTGCGATAGCATTTTTTTAGGAACATAACAGACTGCTATCACAGCACGACTGTAAATCCACCGTTCCCATTTCATTGTACTGATACTTATTCAAGGGTCTTTATTAGTGAATTACCTGATTTCTTCTGGAAACCCTCAGATATTACCTCACCCATTCTGTAGGCTGCAAGCAGCTGTCAACTACATATATATATCTGCATTATTTTTTTTCTCTTTTTCTTGTGAAACTTAGAATCACAGAATTATTTAGTCTGGAAAAGACTTTTAAGATCACCAAGTCAAACTGTTAACCCAGCACTGCCAAGTCCACCACTAAACCATGTCACATCTACAGGCTGCCCAGGGATGGTGACACAACCACTTCTCTGGGCAGCCTGTTCCAACACTTGAGAACCTTTTTGGTGATGGAAGTTATTCTTCATAGCCAAGTTAAACCTCCTCTGGCACAACTTGAGGCCATTTCCTCTTGTCCTGTTGCTTCTTAACTGTGAGAAGAGACTAACACCCACCTCGCTACAACCTCCTTTCAGAAAGAGAGTGGCAGGCTCCTTTTCTTCAGGCTAAACAACCCCAGTTCCCTCAGCCACTGCTCATTAGATTTGTGCTCCAGACCCTTCACCAGCTTCATTGTCCTTCTCTCAACCCACTCCAGCACCTCAATGCCTTTCTTGCAGTGAGGGGCCCAGAACTGAACACAGTATTCAGGATGCAGCCTCACCAGTGCCAAGACAATCACTTCTCTGGTCCTGCTGGCTACACTATTTCTGGTACAGGCCAGGATGCTCTTGGCATTCTTGGCCACCTGGGCATGCTGCTGGCTTATACACTTCTTTATACACATACCATACTGAGTTAGTTATTCAAGTAAGTGGAAACACTTGAGTTCTTTCTAACTATTGCTAGCATTTCCACATTCAAAATCACTCATATGGTCATGAAAAAACGTGTAATACATGGCAGTTTCTATCCCCAACCAGTTCTGTGGCACAAAAGACTAGAATTAGCTTTCAAATTTAGATCCAGAAAAATCACTGTTGCCATTTATGACTAATCAAATCTAAGCTAGAACACATACTTGCTTAGCGATTACAGGAAAGTTATTTAACAAATCACATCAGACACTCTTTTGTCATGACTCTTACACATTTGACCTCAAGTGAGGCAAGAAGGTCTTTGTAGCTGTCAGTCTGGAAACTTAGATTGCAAATGGAACCTACCATGAATTAATATATAATCTTGGGTACCTCACATAACATGCATGTGCAAACTATCAATCTGAAAAAGACAATGACCTTACCTTTTTCCTATCCCAGCTGCTTGCTCTTCAATAAAGACGACCTGAGACAGAGGTACAGCAATGCAGCACTCCTGGAATAATCAATGCAAATACAAATAAAATTAAAGAAAGTCAACCGTATCCTGGGCTGCATCAAAAGGAATGTGACCAGCAGGTCAAAGGAGATGGTCCTGCCCCTCTACTCTGCTCTCTTGAGACCTCACTTGAAGTATTGTGTGCAGTTCTGGTGTCTTCAACATAAAAAGGACATGGAACTGTTGGAACAAGTCCAGAGGAGGGCCACGAGGATGATCAAGGGATTGAAGCACCTCCCATATGAAGACAGGCTGAGAAAGTTGGGGCTGTTCAGCCTGGGGAAGAGAAGGCTGTGTGGAGACCTCATAGCAGCCTTCCAGTATCTGAAGAGGGCCTATAGGGATGCTGGGGAGGGACTCTTCATTAGGGACTGTAGTGCCAGGGCAAGGGGCAAAGGGTTAAAACTTAAACAGGGGAAGCTTAGATTGGATATAAGGAGGAAGTTCGTTACTGCAAGGGTGGTGAGCACTGGAATGGGTTGCCCAAGGAAGTTGTGAATGCTCTATCCCTGGTGGTGTTCAAGGCCAGGTTGGACGGAGCCTTGGGTGACATAGTTTAGTGTGAGGTGTCCCTGCCCATGGCAGGGGGGTTGGAACTAGATGATCTTAAGGTCCTTTCCAACCCTAACTATTCTATGATTCTAAAGACATATCCTGCCTACTTTTAACACCTCATTCATAGAAGGACTCAGGAATTTAACAAGTCTTTGGTATCTAAGTTCAAAACTTCCACACTAAAATTTTGACACTACTGCAGCTTATCCCTGAATGAACAATACTTATGGGTTCTTAACATTTTTGCATTGATATTTGGGAGCTAAAATAGTATCTAAAAGCACCAGTCTTTTGTGCTTTTGTTGAATATTTAAACAGCTAGACTATCCTCCAAGTGGAAGAGGAATTTCTCCACCTATCCCACACCCACTGACTTAATCCAGTACTTGATGCATCTCAGCACACATTTAGTGGACTGTGCTTTAGACAAAACAAAGCAGACCAAGAAACAAGACTGTACCCATCTGTGGGAGAATAGGCTAAACTTATATGCTTGAGATAGAAATTGCTCAGGGGGGTGATTCAACAAAGCACCTAATTAGGTGCCTGGTCTTGTTTTGGTGAATATCCTTTGGTGAACATCATCTTCTGCAACACAGCTTGGTGACTGACGGTCACCCACGATACAGGAAGCATAAGTTGTGCTCCCTCTTGGAACCTCTCTCTTCCATCTGCCAAGAAGCTGTGCCTAACACCAAGCTATAATGAACACCATTACAGGGCCCTCTCAATCCCTACTACAAAAATTGTTCCTCTGCATGGAATAATTAAATACTCATTAAATTGGAGATTAGCAAAGCAGATATGCAGAGACTTTAACTAATGAGTAAATCCATCATTAGGAAAGAACATGGGTTGCACTTTCTGTTACAAAACCTCTTAATACAAGCTATCTAGATCCTTCTGTGGCTCCAGATTCTACAGCCATTACAGAAAAGAGTTACTGCTTGGCAAAATGCTCACATAGTTCTGGACACTTTAAACACAGGCAAAATGATACTTCTGTTAAAAAAAGGTTTTGAACATGCCAAAAGAGTCCAACCATATGTAGCATGTATACTGTCAAACTGATTGATTCATTTAGTTCACAGCTAGGAAGTTATGAACTTAATGCAAGCATAATGTCTTAGAATCACCCCTTTCTGGTGAGAGAAGCAATACAAAAAGAGAGATGTGTTAAAAATGCTGTTTATTTGGGATTTTTTCCTAATGTCTCATACTCACATTATGCATGATTTTATCACTTAAAATGTTGTACAGATATAGCTATGTAATAAACGTGCAAGATTTACTTTTGTTTTTTTTTTCCCTCTGCAAATCTCTGTATTTTTGATACTGTTCAACTGCAGGTGGTATGTAACAACAGCAGCCATAAAACACAACTGTTTGGCTTTGTACAACGGTTTGCTATGTTAACCCAATGACAAGTGCCTCATTTATTACTCAAGTCTGCTGACACACCAAAAAAAAAAAAAAAAGGAACTCTCTACAGGTTTATTCTGGGTATGCTAGGTAAGGTTTCTAAGGCTGATGTTATATCACAGCTGAAATTAGCCAACAACTCACCATGAAAATAAAAGGGCACTGTGCTACCCATGTTTCAGTCCTAAGAGCGTGAAAAAGAAGCAGCTTGATTTACCACACCAGTGATCTATATTTGTCCCTGACGAGAACTGGGTAATTTCTGCCAACATCCTGGACACATATTTCTGCCCTGTCTGTTAATCAAGCCTGGAACTTGTCAAAATCTTTGCTGAAACTTGAAACTATTTTTTTTATTCTCAAAGGTTCTTCTCTGTTGATTTAGCAAATTCATCTACCTGGGAAGAGTACAAGAAACCATGTGGCCTAGGAGCAGGGTGAGAGGTCAGGAAAAAGAGACAAATGTCATCCTTTTGTGGGGAAGGAGAGAACAGGGATATGGACAGTTGCAAGACTTGCTGAAACCATAATGCTTAATGTTACTCCAAGCAAGCAAAATGTCCAAGCCAGAAGATTAGAAGCAGTGCATGTTGCAGTACATGCCCACCTCTCAAAAAGAGATGCACAGATAAGTAATCTCACGCTGACAGTACCCAAACCAAAAAGTTAGTTTACAGAGAATAGGTCATGGTCTGGACAATCAACCCCCAACTTGTTTAACAACAACCCCACCCCGGGACCAGCTCTCAAAACATATTGAAAAATTAGTACTAAAAATAGTTCTGCTGTTCCTGTAAACAATCTGTAAAGAAAAAATATATCGCTTTGCCAAATTAAGAACATCCTCAGTGACTTTACCTTCAGAAGGCTCTAAGTAGTTCCCTGCTCTGGAGCAAGGATGTGGTATTTGGTAGGGAGAGGCTTCTGGGTGCGAGATGTGCTTCAGCTATCCTTGCTTAAACTAGCCCAGTGGAATATAATTTGCCTTTAAAAAGCTGTCATCTGAACATGCTCTGTCTAAATTTTGGCTTCCAGGGCTAAGTTTCTAAAATACTGTGTCTAAAACAAGCATAATCGAACCTGGTTCAGATTAGGACTTCTCCTTAACTGCAACTGTGAAATGGTGCATGCTGTCACAGTCTACTTAGAGTTTTGCATGTGTTTTGTCTTCAATTTCAGCCTGCAATCTCAGTCTGTGGCTTCAGCAGCAGTATTGCTACACTGCAGTTCTGATTGTCACCTGAGCTCTGAGTCAGCTCTCCATAGCAGTACAGACAGATGTTCTGGCTTCTTGAAGGGATGGTTCAGCGCAGGAACAAGCACTTGGGAAGGTAAAACCCAGAGAAAACAATACTGCCACAAACCACATCCCATTAGCAAGTCATGGCATGGTGGAAGCAGAAGACAGGGAAACTTGGACTTGAAAGCAGTGAGGAAGAAAAGGTCTTGCTGGACAAGGAGTATGGGAGAGGAGTTAATATGATGATCTGCCTGACACATTCAACATCAGTCTTAAATCCAACACGTCTTAGTGTATGAGAGCAGACTCTTCTGTTCTATTTCTGTTCTGCAGAAAAGGAAAATCTGTATGATTCATTCCCATCCCTCCTCATCTCTGCATGATTATTTTATTAAAGCAGAATTGGGTGAAAGATCATTCCTGAACGTAACTTTCTTTCTACTGTGAGGCAAAAAACGGACTACACTTCTAATACAAAACACTCACAAAGGGAAGAAAAACCTCCTCTCCATGTGCAGTCTCTTCAGTGGCAAACTATCTGTTGTTTATTATGGCATTTACAATTGAATAGCATAGAAAGAGACAAAAGTAGGACTTACATGATTCTTCTGGTCCCTCCAAAGTAGCCTGTGTGTGCTAAGCAGTAATACTCCACTATCAAATTTTACCTAAACAGGAAAAATTAAACATATCAACAACAAATTTAACCAGTAAAATGCATAAATACTCATCTTGAAAACATTACACATTACCACAACACAGCGATCAGATGCAACAAGCCAATATTTTGAGAGCACTTTCTTTTTTTTCAGAAAACACAATAAATCAAGTTTAGGAAACAATGGAGAAATTAGTATAAAAGGCCTAGATGGATATACACAAACTTCCTTTTTCAACTACATAAATTTTCCCCCTAGGATATCCTGAAAGATCCTCCCTCCATATGTGCAAGATACACAAACATTCTTAAATATCATGTTTTAAACAGGGCTATTGGCTTTGGAACACTACGTGTTGACAAAGAAAGTGGAAGTTATACAAAAAAGCAGCGCCACCTACACTATACAGACGCTATGCACAGTCTGAAATCTTCCGATCACACGAGTATTGCTTGTTTAGAAGTTCTTTATTTATCAGACAGCAATCACTATGTGAGAAATGTGCGTTAGCAAATTGCTTCCTACGCAAAACCTCAGGCAGCTTTTTATGAGGGTATGCAACTACTGCCATGTGATAAAAATAAGAAATCAAGAGTTTAGTCCAGCATTGAAGCAAAGCAGTAAGTGGGTAGGCTCGGATATTGATAGAATCACAGAATATCAGATTGCAAGAGACCTCGATGATCATCTGGTCCCATCTTCTCAGGTAAAGCTTGGCCTGGACTATATGCCCCAGCACCCTGTCCAACGATGCAAGAGAGCACCCTTCAGGAGCAGAGCTAGAAGGCATTTTACATCTACCGGGATGACACAGGTGTGAATTGTACGACACGTATACATGACATCAAAGAAGTGCTCAGCCCTGACACGGGAAGTGACAGCCCACATAGGGGACACCATGACAGTGTCACCAGCTACACATGCCCAGCAGTGCGCCCGTGTGGCACACGCCGCTCGAGCCCCTTCTCAGCCACAAAGCCTGGATCACCTCCCTAACAGTCCTCTCCCTGGGCCGGACCCCGGAGCAATCAGTACTGTCCTCTCTCAGCGCTGACGGATTCTCCGCCTGCAGCCGGAGCCCCCTCTCACGCCTCGCCTCCTCGCGTCCCGTGTCCCCCCCCCCCCCCGGATACTACCCGCAGCCACGTCCCCCACCGCCGCCCGCCTTGGCCGGCGTCCACGGCCGAGACGTTTTCCCCCCTCCCCCTGCTCGCTGGGCCTAGCAGGGCCGCGGGGCCCCGAGCGGGAGCGCTCCCGTCACCTTCTCCTCCCCGTCGTAGAGGCGCACGCCGCGCTGCTGCACCACCAGCGTCTCCCCCAGCTCCAGCAACCCGCTGGTCCACGAGAACCTGTCCATGTCTCAGCCCCTTCCCTTCCCTCGCTCTCGGCAGAGCAGGCCGCAGCCGCGGCCGCCGCTCCCCGCCCGCAGCCGCCGTCACAGCAGGGCCTATCCTCGGCAGCCCCGCGCCCCCTAGCGGCCGCCTGAGGGCGCGCCGCCATTTTCCCGCCGCGGCAGGAGTACCCGCCCAACGGTCACAGCCGCGCGCGCTCTGCCGGCGTGCCCCCTCCCCTCTCGCCATTGGCCAGTTCAAGCCCCGCGGCCGGCCCAGTCGGGAGGTGCGGCGCGGCGGTAGATTCAAACGGCCCCGCAACGACCAGCTTAATACTGGGCGGTGATGGCGGCGCGTTCGGTGCCCTGGCTGCCGGACAGCCGCAGGTCCGATCCGCTCTACAGAGGTAAGGCTGAGGGTGGGTACCGAGCCCCTCGGGGATGGAGCGCCCTCCGGTCTCTGCCGGGGCTGTCCCTCGTTGCTGCTCCGAGTAGCGCCGGGTGAGGCCGCAGCTGGAACCGATGGGAGAGGGGAGCTGGCCACTTTCTGCGGTGAGAGGGAGGAGGGGGCGAGCGCCTCAGGAAAGGTAGGAAACCGGGCAGGCCTTGGTAGCGGCCGTCGCGATCGTGGTTTCAGAGCTGACCGGTGCGAGCGAGGGTATGAGACCTCAGCCTCTTCTTGCAGAGCTGGGGCCAATGCTCGCCCCCAGGCAGGGCTTCTGGAGCGAGAGCCTTTCTTCACGGTAAAAGGCACGTCTTAATCTAAGAGCATCCTATTGAAACATGCAAATGCTCCGACATACACCTGTACTCCTCTGTTCGTTATTTTCTGACCGGTTTGCCTTCTGCAAGTTCAGTAAGCGGAATTGCTTTGACGGGGCTTTGCTCTTTGGACTCCGCAGGCCTCGAATTTCAGAAGCAGAAGGTGCCTAGGATGCTCTGGGATGCACACTGAGATCGCTGCTCTGCAGCGTCTCTTAGCAGGTACCCCGCTGGTGTGCACCTCTTCAGAAGCAGGCCATGCGTGCACCCTCTAGGGCTTCATGCAGCGTGGGCTTGGACAAAACATGAAAGATAATGAACACATGCAAAGAGATTCAAAAGGCGACTTCTGCCTGCCTGGAAGGGGCAGAAGTGGGGGTTTATATGTGAGTTCATTGGAGACTTCCACGGCTGAGTGAGCCCTGCCTATGTTGGGGGATGGTGCAATGCCATGAGTTCTGAATACCATAAAGTAATTATTGTTCTGAGTCAAAGATAATGCTCCAACTTCTTGCTCTCACATCCTACTGCATATGAAACTGTTGAGATTTGGAGTTTTAACTGTTTAGACTGGTTCTGTAGATGCTTGAGATTCCTTTGGGTGGCAGGGCTGTCTTATCCCAGCTGCTTCCAGCAAGCCAAGGTCACTAACTCCCTACATGAACAAGGAATGTTCTCTGAAAAAGAACAACAGTATAGTCTTATGAAAGATGCAAGTCTCTAGCACGCAGTAAGCCACTGAAAACATGAGAAAGTATCCTGTTCTGGAATCACTCTCTGTATTAAGACAGTGACAGCTGGCTTCAGACCTTTTCAGTATCATTTCCTGCTGTTACTAACACTGCTGTTGGTCCAACATTTGTGCAGATGGAAGAGAAGCGAATGATTTTGCAATGGTCAGATTCAAGTGCATGGTGTTTTTCATGTGTGCTATACTTGCATTACAAGCAAAGTGTGCTTGCTGAACCAACAATGTGTGAAATACTGGTCAGGCATCCAGAAGGTAGAAGAGTGAGCCTGGACTTCTTCCCATCATGATTTCTTTTAGCTTAATGCAGCAAACCAACCATCTTGTATAGCTGTGAAATTACATTCAACCGCCCCTTGAATAGCTTTTCTTAAGAAATGAGAGAATGTGTAAGACATCATAAGATGTGAATATTAAACTTTCTTTATCCACAGTGTCTACATTTCATCATTTCTTGATACATTTCTAATTGCATTTCCTTTTTTGAGAGGCAAAATTTGGTATTACTAATATAACAGAAAATGTAGTAAATCTTTATTTTTCTTTTTTAAACCCACTAGTACAAAGACGGCAAAAGGTTGAAGAATACCTATCTAGGAAAAAGACCTTTTCTGGTGTGCCCATTCAAGAAAAGGAAGCATCCATCAGGTAGTACTTCTACTATAGCTTACATACCTTTAAAAAAGGTCCATGGTTGGTGGGAAAGACACAAATAGTTCTTGCAGAGAACCTCAACCAAAAGGTGAGACCATGTGATGTAACTAGTGACAGCATGGGTTTCCTAAAGTCCTTTTATTGTCAGCAAATACTAAAAGTTTTTAACCAAATGCATAATAGATGCAATTAATGAAGTATATAATCTGTTCCTCCAGAGACTGTTTTCATATGGAGAGCTTTTCCTTCAGATGCTACTTTGCTGTTTGCTTCTATAACAAGTGAGGGGAAACTGCCCCAAGTTGCACCAGGGGAGGTTCAGATTGGATATTATCAAAAATATCTTCAAAAGGGTTGTCAAGCACTGGACCAGGCTGCACAGGGAAGTGATTGAGTCACCATCCCTGGAGGTATTTAAAAGATGTGTATATGTGGCACTTAGGGATATGGTTTACTGGTGGGCTTGGCAGCGCTACGTTAGCGGTTGGACTCGATGATATTAAAGGTCTTTTCCAACCTAAACAATTCTATGATTCTGTAACTTCTGATCAGCTCCTGTAACATGTATTCTCTGTCGTTGGTGACATGGTATGCAGACCGCTTTTTGCAGCGTTTCAAAGTCACTGATTATCCTTATTTTCACTAATGTACCTTCATGTTCAATTTGGCTGGCTTACAGAAGATCATCTGATGGAAAGATACAGTTGCTAAATGGAATGTTAATTTTTGGTCACACAGAATCATAGAATCGTTAGGGTTGGAAAGGACCTTAAGATCATCTAGTTCCAACCCCCCTGCCATGGGCAGGGACACCTCACACTAAATCATGTCACCCAAGGCTCTGTCCAACCTGGCCTTGAACACTGCCAGGGATAGAGCATTCACAACTTCCCTGGGCAACCCATTCCAGTGCCTCACCACCCTTACAGTAAAGAACTTCCTCCTTATATCCAATCTAAGCTTCCCCTGTTTAAGTTTTAACCCTTTGCTCCTTGCCCTGGCACTACAGTCCCTAATGAAGAGTCCCTCCCCAGCATCCCTATAGGCCCTCTTCAGATACTGGAAGGCTGCTATGAGGTCTCCACGCAGCCTTCTCTTCTCCAGGCTGAACAGCCCCAACTTTTTCAGCCTATCTTCATACGGGAGGTGCTCCAGTCCTCGTAGGCCCTCCTCTGGACTTGTTCCAACAGTTCCATGTCCTTCTTATGTTCAGGACACCAGAACTGTACATAGTGCTCCAAGGGAGGAGTATTCGTGTTAACTCAGATTGGTGAATTAAGAAAGTACATAGTTTCCAAACACAGATTAGAGAGGCAGATGTGTTTTTTAAAAAAAAGTATTGCAATGTGGCAAGGGACGTGTAAAAGTAGAATAATAAAACCAACTAATACAAAGAAATGCAAGATTTATGATTCTTAAAAGATTCTTGTGATTCTTCCTTGACAGTATCAATGCAATCAAACTGCTTACTGGTAAATGCCTTTCCTTGGGCCCAGCTCAGCTGTACCCAAAACAAGACCTGGCTATGTGCGAGCAGGTTGGCCTAGAGACACATGGAGCTCTACTCAGAGCTCGCATCTAGCAGGTGCTTACTTGAGGATGGGCTGAGCACTGCTCCCTATGCTTGCATGGATTATTATAGGTGAATAGCATGACTACACTCTGTATGACCACAGAATCTAGGGGCTTTGAACAACCTGGTCTAGTAGAAGGTGTCCCTGCCCACGGCAGGGGGTTTGGAACCAGATGATCTTTAAGGTCCCTTCCAACCCAAACCATTTTATGATTCTAGGTATGTAGTTCAGCACAAATGAACAGAAAGTGTTTTGAACTTCTCTTCCACCAGAGATCCACATTCCAGAGACATGTTTCATATAATGCATCATGAAGCATTTGAGAAAAAATATGGATTTGTAATTTTAAACTGAGGTGTTTTTCTTCTGAGCTGTCAATACATTTTCATAGTTGCTAGGAGACGATACTGGTCTTGGTGGTTTTGCTGCTCACTGAGTAGTCTGGTGCCAGCTCTGGTGCCTGACTGCAGGTTTTGGAACCCGTCAGTGTGGTAGGAACTATGTATCGTTGTTTAGACTTGCCTCAAATGGCCTGGCTTCTGATGATGCAGTAGCTGAGCTTCAACTCTTTTTGCTTTTCCTCCTTCCCCCTCAACAGCAGCATTTAGAAACTTGACCTTCTCTAGCAGATGCACCAGGCCAGACAGGTTGGTGCTCATCCTTAAACATGAGAATGATACCTGCAGTAAATTGTCTGTTCTCTTTTCCTTCCCCTTTGTTAGCCAGCTCTTTTATGGTGTAAGAAAGGATGTTTTTCAGCCTGGGCTCTGATTAGTGATTGCTTAAGCATTTATTTTTTTCTGGAGAAAGAGTGCAAGCTGAATAGAAATGCTTCAGTATGATTTCAGCTTGCAGATTGCCACACTGGACCGTGTGAACTCACTCTGAAGATACATTTATTTGTTACACTGCAGGGTGATTTACGATGTCTTAGTTTTGTTTTGTTTGCTTTTCCTCTAAGCAGTAGCAGAACAAGGAGAGCAACTAGCAATAAACTGCAAGACAAAATACATTTCTCAATATCTCCAAAGACAGAAATGGTAAGTTTTTGACTGATACTCCAATACTGATGGCACTCTGTTTCTGTGGCTATAACATTCCACTTGCTTAAACTGTATTTTGGCTATATGATTTCCAGCGCATATAATTTGCAGGTGCAGAGGTGCAGTTTGTTTAAACTTTAGTCAAGGGCTGCTTATTACATGCTTTTTAGAGAGCTGTCGCATTACTGTATGTAGTGGATTATACTGATACTCAGTTTGTACCTGGCTAAAAAAGGGTTAAGGAGGATACTGTTATTGCTGAAATTTGACTAAATTTTAACAACTTTTCTTGAGGCTCTTGGAGCTTTTTGCATGTATTTTCAGTCTTTGAGGAAGTTGCTTAAAAAATGAGCAAGGTTTTCTGTCAGAGTAGGAATTCTGTTGTACTCTGTTATTTGGGGGTAAGAGGGCAGCCTAACAAAACTGTTGACAATGTGGTGGCTCAGCTGTGAAGCTGGCAAATATAGTGTAATCAGAAGTAGATGCTAATACCTAATCAGAGTTGAAAGGAATACTTTCCCTCTATCATTCAGTGTCACTTTTCCAGAGTTAAGATACACATGGTTGTGCTGCTTAGAAATAACAAAATACAGATTCTTCTCCAGACCTGCTTTCAAGGAAAGGTGAGGGAGGGAGCAAAAAACCCCCAAACAAGCAAGCAAAACAACAAGAAACCAAAACAACAACAAAACCCACAACCCCCTCCCCCCAGAAAAAAACAACGAAAAAAACCAAAACATAAAACCTGTGTTCATGTTAGATTGGTTTGAGTCTGGGTTCTAAAAGATTGGGAGACCTGAAGTCATGTGAGGAAGAAAGCAAAACACCTTAACTTCAAAGGAATTTTAGAGACTTCCCGGAGGGAGACACATCAGTCTGTTTTACTATCTTGTGATTTTTAAGTTGAGTTAAACTACACTGCTTCCTGGAATAACAGCTTTTGTACTTTCAAGATGGTCAAATTTGAGATCCTCAGGACAGTGAGAAGAGCATGCAGCAAGCTCACTGCCCTGGACTTCAGGAGAGCAGACTTTGGCCTCTTCAGGAACCTGCTTAGGTTCCATGGGATATAGCCCTAGAGGGCAGGGGGGCCCAAGACTCTTAGTTGATATTAAAGGATCACTTGCTACAAGCTCAGGAGTGTTGCATCCCAACTAGAAGGAAGTGGAGCAGGAGGGTCAGGAGACCTCCTTGGATGGATAAGGAGCTCCTGAGGAAAATTTGAAGGAAAAAAAGAGGCTTATAATAAGTGGAAGCAAGGACAGGCGGCCTGGGAAGAGTACAGGGATGTTGTCAGGGAAGCTAGGGACCAGGTTAGGAAAGCTAAGGCCCAGTTAGAATTAAACTTGGCTAGGGATATTAAGGATAACAGGAAGGGATGCTACAGGTACATAGCAAATAAAAAACAGACTAGGGACAATGTAGGCCCCCTCAGGAAGCTCTCGGGAGAACTGGCTACACAGGATTTGGGGAAGGCTGAGGTTCTGAATGACTTCTTTGCCTCGGTCTTCACTGGCAGAGGCTCTGAACACACCACCCAAGTCTTGTAAGGCAGATGCAGGGACTGTGGGAATGAAGACCTTGGGCCCACTGTAGGAGAGGAACTGGTTTGAGACCATCTTAAAAACCTGAACATGCACAAGTCCATGGGACCTGATGAAATCCACCCGTGGGTCCTCAAGGAGCTGGCAAATGAAGTTGCTAAGCCACTGTCCATCATATTTGAAAAATCATGGCAGTCAGGTGAAGTTCCCAACGACTGGAAAAAGGGAAATATAACCCCCATTTTCAAGAAGGGGAAAATGGATGACCCGGGGAATTACAGACCAGTCAGTCTCACCTCTGTGCCTGGCAAAATCTTGGAGCAGATTCTCCTGGAAGGCATGCTAAGGCCCATGAAAAACAACAAGGTGCTTGGTGACAGCCAGCATGGCTTCACTAAGGGGAAATCCTGCCTGACCAATTTGGTGGCCTTCTATGATGGGGCTACAGAACTGATGGACAGGGGTAGAGCAGTTGATGTCATCTACCTGGACTTGTGTGAAGCCTTTGACACTGTCCCACACAACATCCTTGTCTCTAAATTGGAGAGACCTCAATTGGATGGATGGACCACTCGGTGGATAAAGAACTGGCTGGATGGCTGCATGCAAAGAGTTGTGGTCAATGGCTCAATGTCTGGCTGGTGACCAGTAACGAGTGGTGTCCCTCAGGGATCGGTGTTGGGACCAGTCTTGTTTAACATCTTCGTCGCTGACATGGACAGTGGGATTGAGTGCGCCCTCAGCAAGTTTGCTGATGACACCAAGCTGTGTGGTTCGGTTGATACCCTGGAGGGAAGGAATGCCATCCAGAGGGACCTTGACACGCTTGTGAGGTGGGCTGATGCCCACCTCATGAAGTTTAACCATGTCAAGTGCAAGGCCCTACACCTGGGTCAGAGCAATCCCAGGCACAGCTACAGGTTGGGCAGAGAAGAGATTCAGAGCAGCCCTGCGGAGAAGGACTTGGGGGTGTTGGTTGATGAAAAAATGAACATGAGCAGGCAGTGTGCACTTGCAGCCCAGAAAGCCAACCGTATCCTGGGCTGCATCAAAAGGAGCGTGACCAGCAGGTCAAAGGAGGTGATCCTGCCCCTTTACTCTGCTCTTGTGAGACCTCACCTGGAGTATTGTGTGCAGTTCTGGTGTCCTCAACATAAAGAGGACATGGAACTGTTGGAACAAGTCCAGAGGAGGGCCACGAGGATGATCAGGGGACTGGAGCACCTCCTAAGTGCTCAGACAGGCTGAGAAAGTTGGGGCTGTTCAGCCTGGAGAAGAGAAGGCTGCATGGAGACCTCATAGCAGCCTTCCAGTATCTGAAGAGGGCCTATAGGGATGCTGGCGAGGGACTCTTCATTAGGGACTGTAGTGATAGGACAAGGGGTAACGGGTTCAAACTTAAACAGGAGAAGTTTAGATTGGATATAAGAAGGAAATTCTTTCCTGTTAGGGTGGTGAGGCACTGGAATGGGTTGCTGAGGGAGGCTGTGAATGCTCCATCCCTGGCAGTGTTCAAGACCAGGTTGTACAGAGCCTTGGGTGACATGGTTTAGTGTGAGGTGTCCCTGCCCATGGAGGGGGTTTGGATCTAGATGATCTTAAGGTCCTTTCCAACCCTAACTATTCTATGATTCTACTTAAGCTTTAGTTATTGGCTTAGTCAAATCTAACTTCTAAGCCTAAATGACAGACCAGGAAATGAGATGCGGTGTGATTTTCTTACAGTTTGAGGGCATCTTCCTTACAGGAGAATGGTATCAGCTTCTGCACTCTTCCATGTGTCATTCATTTATTTATTTTTTTTCCCCCATACTTTTTTGGATCTTTCAGTCTTCCATAAGCTGCTACTTGGATAATGCTGAATTGGTTGCTGTAGAACATCCTTTTTAGAGGAAAAGCGAAGGTTCCACTTCTCATGGCCTCTGGGCTAGGGTTATGATAAGAACATAGAGTTGAGAGTCTCAGGGAGTAGAGTAAGGCTGTATAAAATTCACGAGTCTATTCATAAGTACGGCATCCTACAGCTCATTAGTAAGAAAACTTCTTGCTCTTGTAACATCCTAATGCCCTAACTGAAGGTTTTATTCACCTTATATTTATATATGCACACCTTATAAATAAGTCTACCCACAGTAAGGAGTAGAGTGGTGCTGCCATTAAATGATGGACTATGCAGGCTGAGATACTACTTTTGACTGTATGCAGCCCAAAGCAAATTTCTACTTTGACTCCTTAGAAGGTGATTTTGGCAGTTAAAAGACAGTAGCTATTTAGAGAATTTTGTTTCTATAGGAAGAGTGTAGCCCTCAGATTAGGCCTTCTTACTTTTTTTTTAATGTGAATTCTACAATAATAGTTGACAAATATTCTACTCAGTATATATACACTACTTTTGTAGACACTTAGTGGCAAAGTGGCGTTTACAGTTAATCACTTTAGTCCTGTAAATGAGTGAAAACCTCTTTGGAAACAAATAACATGCAGCATGAATGTACTTGTAACATGTCCATGGATATGCTTTTGATTTCAGGAAAATAAAGAGAACGCTAACGAACTGTCATGGGACCAATCAAGCGAACCCTTAGAAAAAAATGTTATTTTTAACTCTTCCACAGTCACACTGACAAATTCCAAACTGGGGACAGACTATGTTCCTGAAGAACATACTTCCAAGTCTGAAGTTACTGAAATAAAATCGCAGAATATGTCGCTTACCAAGTGCTTCTTGAAAATAAAAAGCATAAAAGAGAAACGATTGCTGGCAGAAAAACAGAGTTCAAGTGTCAGCCTACCAAAGAAACCAGTGCTTGGTACATATCGTGGCAAAGTTATCCAGTCCAAGATAAACTCCTTCCGAAAAGCACCAAAAAGTGAGGTGGGAAAGAGTTCTTTCCCAGACAAGAGGCTGCTTCCCTCTGCTGCCAAACCAGCAGCAAGTTCTTTGTCCATGAGCACCTGTAGTGAAGCTCTGAAGACCAGCAAAGCCACAAATAACCGTAATTCTGTAAAACCGAATGGTGTCCTCCCTCTCCAGAGCAACCCATCTGACAAAGCTGCTATGAACTCCCAGTCTGGTCTGAAGAAAAGGCAACTGACATCTGCTGTAGTGCCAAAGAAAGTAACAGTCCAAAAAATGAATGGTGGAAGGGGACCACCGCCACTGAAGGCTGCTTCTAACAATTCTGACTGCAGATTACTAGGAGTGAAGAACTGTGGAGATTATTGTGAAGATGCAAGACTGAGAGTTCCTGCAAAATTGGTTTCTGTTGTTCCTGCTACAAAGTTGGGGCAGAATTCTAAAACTAATGGCAACAGAACATCTGTTCTGTTGAAAGAGTCAGCAGAAGAGAGAAGGTAACAGTTACTGTCATAGCTTGATTTTTAGGAGGTATCTAGACTTTCTTTCCAAGAATATCTATTTTTATCTATTTCTTGCTGTAAATGCACTGAAAATAAAAGAATTGATGCCCAAGGGCAGCAAAGTAAAACTGTAGACTTAGTATTGAGAAACCAGGATTCAGACTTCTTGCAGCAGCTCTTCAGGCTTACAGCTTGTCCTGCGTGGTTATAAATAGAAAATGTATATAGAGCATGTTTAGGGACTGAGGGAGAGCACTTGGCAATGACATTTTTCAGCTTGGTTGAATGCAACTTGGATGATGGAGTGAAGATTCATTATCTAAAATTAATATAATAGAGCTCCTTGTAGAAAGTCACATTTACTAAAAACTGGTTGTCTAGAGGGATGGAGCTGAAATATATATGAAGACCGAAATAGCTTTTAAACAGTGAAACTGATGTATAAATGTATGTGATGAGGTTGTTCTGGGCTCCCCATGCTTTGTCTCTTTAGAGATGGTTTCGAGTTACTCTGATTTGAAGTGGATTAGGGAGGAGAGGTGGCACAGATGGATAAATCGGAAGCATTTTTTTTATCCTCCCTTGAAGAAAAGGGTCTGTAGCCTAAGTCTTCTGTTGATGCTGGAAAGAGAGAGATTAAAATGTTCTGACCTGACAGATACCTAAAGCAGATAGCAATATGTGTGGTTCTGAAATTTCCATGCAGGTATAAATGGCAGCTGTATTCCTTTTATGATTAAAGGGAGAGGACTCGAGGACTATCTGGAAAGTACATCTTTGTATAACTTAATCCTAGTTAGTGTCAGTCAATGTAAAAAATGATAAAACATCTGTCACTTCAGCTAATAATATTCTTATATGCAGAGCTCGCCTGGATGAATGGAGAACATCTAGAGGAAAATTGATGAGGAGACCTCCAATACATGTGCTTCTGGAACCCCAGTTTAAAAGCAAAGTATCTGGTGATTCTCTAGAGCATGTATTACACAATGAAAAGGTCAACAAGACTCTCTCAGAATGTCTGCAGTTAACTGAACAGGTATTCAGTCCCTTGCCTACCAAGTTCCAGTCATGTAAGGTCTATCGGCATGCTGGACCTCTGAATCAGATACAGAGGACTAACTGTTCCTCAAGTTAAGCAATATCATAGCTTTTTGCTGACACCTAAAGACATTAGATGTTATGTAAGCTTCAGTAACTTGCTGAACTACCCAGTAAGATCAGGCAATATGGTAACATAATAAAGTACAAAAGCTGTAATATGAGAGTACCTATGAAGTAATCTAAACCAAGTTTGCATTTGCAGAAATGTGCCTGGACATCTGAAAAAGACTGGTTTAAGTAGTTTTGAAGATGTCTACGCATTCTACCATCCCTTCTACTTACAATAGTGTACAAATAATTCTCATTTGGAAGAACTGCTGAATCCTTACAAATGAGAATTCTTCTGCCAAAGAAAGAAAAAAATACTTGTTCTCTAGCTCAAAACCAGCTAAAATAGAGCACCTCAAAATGTTCATTGTATTTAAATCTCTGCTCTTGTGTTGACTTTAGGAATGTCAAGGCGATGAAGTACGTGCCATGCTGGAATGTCTAACACAGAGCATTCCTGAGGCTAAAAAGCTTGCAAAGTACTGGATCTGCTGTATGCGTCTTGAACAGATGGGTCCTCTTGAAAAGCTTATTGCTGTCTATGAGGAGGCCATTTTGGCAGGAGCAGTGGTGAGCAGCTTGTCTTGAACTTTGAGATTAATGAATATAAATGCATAAAAGTGTGGTATATAGATAAAATACAGCTACTTCTGATTTTAGTAAATCCTTTCATTTTAGAAGAAGAGCCATGTGACCTAGTTGAACATGAAAAATCAGATTTGGTTTGCTCTGTAACCACTGTAAATACTTACTACTTTCAAGGAGAAAGGTCTAGGATCATCAAAATACCATATGACCTAGAAGAAACTAAGGACTGAGAGTTCTAGTATCACGAGAAACCCAGAACAGAACTTAATTTTACATTGATGGGCTTAATTCTATACTTTATTACCAGCAACACTTCAGGGCATCGAATACAGCCGTAGTGCACTCAATACAGAAAATATAGGGATCACTTTTGTTCCAACTTATGTCTAAACAGCATTAAATAGGGTTTGTAACATGGATATCATATGGTCTATACTGATTTTCCTGTAATACCTGTAATACTTGTTATACCAAATAAGTTGAAATTATGATTAATTTTGGAGTTTTTTTCCTAAAACAATACCACTTTTTTTTCCCAGCCTAAAGATGAACTGCGAAACACACTAATAGAAACTATGAAAAATAACAAAAGCCTTTTTAAGTCTGAGGATGGTAAGTCCAAGTACTCCACTCTAGTTAAATGTTTGGCATGACAGGTAACACAAGCTATCTGTTGAAACTGTTTGTGCTTATAGTGTATTCTATTTCATGGACACTTCTCTCTGATATTTTATATTTACTTGTCTTTGAAAACAATATTGACCAATTCTTTTCAATTGTGGGCATGTTAAAAAGAGTAGCGGAGATGCTTTCATATCCAAACTTCCTCCTTAAATTCTATCAAAGCAATGTTGTCTGCCCATCTTAGCCTGATAATCAAAAAGTAAATATTTTTGTGAGCTAAATATCAGTTGCTGCTTTGACATGTAAACTTCACTAGCAGTTGCATGGTTGTGTTATGTCATAGTGTCAGTTAAAGGTGGCATATGTTCTGATTTTGGAGGCAAAGTAGCTATGTACATTCCTATTGAATATAACATAACCTGACAAGCATTTGATAACAGAAGCTGACTGAAATACTTGTTGAGACCCGCTGTGCTGAGAATGACTCATCAGGATGTACTCAGGTTGCATTATTAGTAACTTACATTGCTGTGGTTCCTACTCAAAGCATACTTATCTTTCATTCTCATGTAGAGCTTTAAGATTGTGTAGATCTCTCAAACATTGATTTTCTTTAGTTGTAACTAACCACAGCTGTACTTCTTCAACATTTCAATTTTAGGGGGAGCTGTGATAGACCTTCATTTAAGTAAGGTAGTGGAAGTCAGCAAGGAACCAAATCCATCTGTAGAGCAGGTTCAGAAGGCCTGCAAGGATATCTGTTCTGATGATGGCCAAAAAGCAGAGAGTGATGACAAGAAAACAGAGATTAGCAGTGAAGTGAACAAAAAAGAAATGGATTTAGACTTGAAACCAAGGGAAGAGATCTTGCCAAAAAAGAATAAAAAGCACAAGACTAAAGAACGTGCGAAAAAGAAAGGAAAATCTGAAGCAGAAGAGAAGCATGAGGATAAGGTGAAAGATATAGTCCAAACAGTTAATACTCCTGAGAAGGAGAATGACACATCTTCTATAATGAGATGCAGTCAACCTACCACTCCGCACTTGGAAAGGTAAGATTACTTCAGGTCACTATGGAAAACTTGCAGTGTCTGGGGTAACAGACACTTTGTCCTTTTGAAACAGGGAGGCACCACATCTATGAACACCTGGTTAAAAGCTTTCAAGAATTTAAGGGTTTGGGGTGTTTTTTTTATGATTGTTTCTTCTTCCTTCAGGGTGAAGTCTTTTTTAAAAATAAATTCCTCCTTATTCAAGCTATTTTGCTATTTGAATGCCTCACTATAGAATAATCCGACCTCTGTGGCAGAGACATAAATTCCAGTATTAGAATCCCCTCCCAGAGGCAACATGGCAGTAGCAGTTCTACACTAAGATAGGTAAAAATAAAGGTGACTCTAGTCCTCCCCTATTCAAACGTAGATGTGGTTAGATGTCATATAACATGGAAATGAACAAGATGTAACTGTCCTGTAATGGTTCTTAATTGTATCTTGAGGTAAAAATCTTGGTAGTAATCTCAGGACAAAACAGACTATATTTAAATTCTCTTTTTGCCACAAAGTTTCTTCTAAGATTGCAGACCTAAAGTTGTGCTCAGCTTGGGCATCTGCTATAGATGGACTTCCATTAGCTGTCTGCTGTTCCTCATAGCAGGAAGAATAGTTCCCCCCTGCTGGAATAGGAGGTAATCTTCCTTTTGAAACTCATTTCAGGAATTTTCCCTGAAAATATTTTTCCCAAGAAGAGTTGTGTATCTGTTTTAACTGTATGACTGGGAAAGAGCCTGTTTCCTTCGGCTATGGAAATGGGGTAAATGGGAATCATGATTTGCTGTTTGCTAGCACCTGCTAGATGCTACAGAGATAGTTTATATGATGGTGTGCCTATGTTCAGTGATAATTTCTTTTTTTCTTTTCCCAAGTGTGAAGATGCACCATGAGGAAAATTACTCCAGTGCTAAAGACCTGAAAATTGTAACCCCTCTGCGATATTCTCAGCGTATTCGAGAGAAGATGTGCAAGCTGTCAGATACAGTTAAAGATCAAGATCCACGTGTCTCTTCATTTGAACAGCTAGGAGAACTGGAATCAAAAGCCACTGCATTTGTCCACAAAGAGAGCAATGTGATTGAAGAGACAAGTGCTGAAGTAGAGTAAAAAGTAGCATTAATGCTACATGGGGGTTAAAGATTGATCCTTTTTAAGAAGATGGGGGGGGGGGGTGGGGGGTGTGTGTGTGTGTTTTTAGCAGCTTTGAGAGGAGCTACCTGAAACTTGCATAGATCACTTAAGATGAAATTATACTGCCAGAGTCACAAAACTTTTGAATTTGCAAGTTTCTGCCTTTTCAAAATCTTGGCAAATCTGGTCTGGTTTAGTACTCATAAACATCAATGTCTTCATGTTAAATATGCTTCATTAAATACTGAATTAAGGAGTAGGCATAACACTTCACATAACAGGTTGTAGTATATTGCTAATACCTACTGTTTCCCTATTGCAATTCCTATAAATTTTTTAGCATTGCACAATCTAACTTTTAGCTTAAAAAACAATAATAACATAGTCATTCCAGTAGGGCAATGTCTACTACAACATTTAGTTTCTAAAACTGAAACCAGCTAGTAAGGTGAACACTAAATTTAAACTGTTGTGTTGTTTTAGCTAAGGTCTGATACACTCATTACTATGTGACTGTTCTAATATTGGTTTTGCATTAGTCTGTAATGTGGTAGACCTATTAAATTAATCAACTGAGTTGTATTTGTTCTTTATTTATGGGCTTTAGGTTGGAAACTAATGGCTATAGAATATAGCTATAGGCCTGAGACTGGAATTCTGAACATTATTTTAGTCTGTTCTTAAGTGAACTGTCAGAGCAGAATTTTTCATATTCTGCAGATGCTGAGTGTTTTCATAACTTCAGTATGCAGCATTTACATGAACTGTAGCTTAAATCCTACCTGAGTATTCAGATTTCAGTGTTAAACAGATCTGTCTTATGGCTAGCTAGAATATTCTATTTGCAGAAGGAACAAGCTCTTTGCATATAACAGGATGCATCTGACAAGAAAACAAAGTTTACTATTGCACTATAAGAATCCTGATCACTGACATGCTAGTCCAAGCATCCACTTGCAGTACTAAAAGGAGTAACACATTAAATGTGTCCAATTCAGGACATGGTCTAAGCAGGGCCTTCTGGTTCTCTGTTGTGGAAGATTAACTGCTGCATTTTCTGGTTCATGTGCTGACCAGGGTTTATGACTTAAACCCAGCTGGTAACTCAATACCACAGCTGCTCAGCCCTTTCCCTCCTTGCTGGGTGCGATGGGGAGGAGAATTGAAAGGACGTAAAACCCATGGGATAAGAGTAGTTTAATAACTAAAGTACAATATAATACTATAAATAATAAGGGAAATAATAGGGGGTGAGAATATGCAACTAAAAGGGGAAAGTATAAAACCAATAAACACAAGTGAAGCACAATACAATTGCTTGCCACCTGCTGATCGATAGCCAGCTGGACCTGAGCAGTGATTGATCCCTTCCAGGTAACTCCCTCCAGTTTATATACTAGGCATGACGTGCTGTTGTACGGAATACCCAAAACATGAAGGCAAGGCAGTAAGACCAAAGGGTAAGTGAGCAACTTGTTTGGTGATAGAAGGAATGACAAAATGAGTAGAAATTGTAAGACCTTAAATACAGCTAGAAAGGATTAGTATTATATGTTCAAGTTTTAATTATTTTAAAATCTAATAACAATCATGTATGGAAAAATACTTGAAGGGTCTATATTATATTCCAACATGAGTACAGTGCAAAGCTGCAGTACATACATTGTAAGTCTTAAGATTTGTGCTGGAATTAAACTTTATAAATTTAAAATAATCAAAACTTTTAGGTGTTGCATATATGTTAAATAGAACAGTGTTTTCTTTCCCAGAATATGGTGAAGCAAGTTATTTTCATAATTTAACTTTTAGAGAGAATATTAGATTCTTTCTTCTGAATAAATTTAGCTACACCAAAAATTTGTATGCATGTGGAATTGAAGAGTATAGAGGGACCCCCTGTTGAGAATGAGCTATGTTGACAGAAGTGTGAAGAAGCTTTCACATAATTTTTACTGCTTGGTCAGTGGTGCTGTCATACCACTGCAATACCAATTTACCACAAATGTTTGCTAAAGGTATTAACTCTTGAACCTGTTCTTTAACATATCAGGCAATGCTGTGGCTGGTGGAAGCTCAAATAAAAAGAAAGTAGGGTAACTATCCAAATATAAGTGCAGTATTTGTGTTTTAGTATTTTAGAATGTTCCGTATTATAGAAAAGTTCATATGGAAAATCATTAGTATGCTAATCAATAGATCAGCCTACTAAATCAGCTGTCACCTGTGTTCAGATTGGTAGGAAGTGCACAAGAAAACCCTGCAGTGTAACATTCTGATGCTTTCCATATTCAGTTTAGTTCCAAAGTGGATTACCTTATAGCTCTGTCAAAAACAAAACCAACTGAAAAACATCTCCTGTTTTCCTATGTTTTGGGATACTGCAAAAAATTAATGCATTTTCTTTGCTTCAGGGACATTGTTTCCACAACAGCCTGTTGAAAACATCTAGTCTGGGCATAATTCTAGCTTTTAGAGTCCTTGTGAGATTTCAGGTGATGAAAATTAAGTCTCAGTGGCCAAGACATCACCTATGGGTACATTATAGCACAGACTGGCTCAGCTATACTGAGTATATTTTTCAAAACATGTTGCCATTCTGAAAATGTTATTGAAACACAGTGACTGAATGCTCAGATTTACCTACAGTAAGTGAAGTTAGGCTTGCCAGTATTTGTAATCTAAATTATTGTTGTTAATAGTTGTGGTCATTAAATTATTTCAGTCTTTTCTGTATCACAAAACTGAGGGTGTAAAATGCATAGACAACTTTTTTACCTAGAACACTTGCATAATAACTAAGCAAATCTAGATATCAAATGTATCTGGAGTTGGTAAGAGAACTGCAGAAATGTTCAGGCTAAAAGCGTTAGTGCTAATAGTGCTGTTCTGATTGCCCCCTTGTATTTCAAAGAGATAGTGCAACACTATGCGAATATGTGAAGTTTTTCTTCCTGACTATGTACTGAAAAACTACATCGCGGCGGGTGGATGTCAGGTGCCCACCAAAGATGCTCTATCATTCCCTTCCTCGGCTGGACAGGGGAGAGAAAATGCAATGAAAGGGTTGTGGGTCAAGGACAGGGAGAGATCATTTACCAGCTACTGTCACCGCCAAGACAGACTCGATTTAGGAAAATCAGTTGTTGCACGTAGGTTGGTAAGTGAGGCTCCGCCGAGCATTCAAGGCAGTCGGGCCTTTCTTTTGGGCCACCCAACTCCTGTTACTGGCCACCCGAAGCAGGGAGATGGTTGCGGTTTGCCTGAGGGAAATAGCGCTCCTCCTGCTCTCCGCCGCTGCGCCGCTTCAAACGCCAGCCTCCGTCGGGGGGGTGAGGGTCCGGGGAGCGCTCCTCCTCCGGGCGCTGGGGCTCCGAACGCGGCCGAGCGCATGCGGGTACCGCGTCTCCCGGAGCCGGGCCTGGCCACAAGGACGAGAGGCCCAGACAAGGCCTGCCCGCCTGGCGCGCCTCGTCGCCATGGTGACGGCACCACAGCCAGGGCGGGGAGAGCGGCAGAGCGTGATTCCTCAGCGCGGCGAGTACGGCGGTACCCCCGGTGGATTCCCCTCCCTCGGCCACCCGCGGTGCCGGTCCCGCAGCCCCAGAGCAGGAGGTTGTACACCACCATCCGCGTGTAGGTCCCGCTGCGAGGGAGGCGGTGGCCGCCTCCACCATCACCTCGGCGGGTGACGTCTGTCGAGCCGCGCCCGGGGCCTGCCTTGGCTCCTTGCTGTACTGCGGGCAGCCGGGCGGGTGAGGGGCAAGGCCGTGGAGCGCAGCGCACCCTGGCTCGGTGTGAGAGGCCCAGCTGTGCCGAGGTGCTGCTTCTCACCCGCGACTGCGAACAGGAGCTGGCTTGGACCCAAACACCTAAACTGTAACTGCCTGAGGGTCAGCCTGCCAGCGCTTCGAAGTGGCCCTCAGGAAACGCCTGTCATAGAGCCTGCACGGGCTCCCGAGGTTGCCTGGCCTTCCTGGCAGGAAAAGCCTAGATCTTAGCAAACCTCCCTTTCTAAAAGTCAGGCCAACCAATAAGAACAGTTTAAAGTGTTTGCTTATGTTTAGCTGTGTAGGTTTGCGTATGGATATGTTGCAGGTACCTGGTGACATTGTCATTTCTGTCAGCGGCTTCCAGAGGACTGCTGGTGCCCAACTGCACTTGGCTATGGTCCCCTGCAGAGCGCAGTGGCTGTTCATCTTGCTGCCAACATTAGATCACATCAGTTTCAACTGAATCAACATGAAATAGCACATTACTTAATTTTTTTCCTTCATTAAAAGAACAAATCTACAGTATTGTTAACTTCAGGAAATAATGAGTCCCAAAATCATATAATCTCACATAGTACTTTCTACTGCCTCGTGTTTTAACTTTAGGGTGTACTAAAACTAAGCTTCAAGCTTCTCTTTATGAGACACTCGTAAACTTGCTGCTTATTGAAAGTTCAGATCCACAATAATTTGCAGACTTCCAGGAGATGACATTTTTAGGAAGGATCAGTAGCAGTAATAAAAATTTGATAAACTATAAAAGGCAGTGATAAAAATGATAGTTTTAAAAGGTAGTGTCTATTTCAATAGCACAAATGACTCTTAGAGCACTAATTGTGCTATACTAATTTGGGGACTTCTTCGTTTTAGCCACTGCTTTAAGGTGAAGACATCATGGATAAATATGAAATCATTAAAAAAATTGGAGAAGGATCTTTTGGCAAAATATTCTTGGCAAAAGTAAAAGTGGATAATGAGCAGTGTGTTATCAAAGAGATCGATTTAACTAAGGTAAAACAACAAACCCCAGATGGTAACAGCAGTTATTTACCTGATTAATTGCATTCAGCAGGGGTATGAACTTGGGTTATATTTTATTTCCTTTGTAGTTCTATCTTCATTATATAGAGTTAAACTTTCTGAAGACTGTACTCTGTGCTAATATAAGGATTTTACAAGCATAGACGAAATACATATTTTGAAATTGTGTTTACTTCTTACTCGTTTTTGTTCTTTCAAAAACTTTTCTCTATGTTCAATGCCAGACACTATCTAATTCAGATTTTATTGTAAAGGATTCAACTGCAATGAAACTATTGCCACTGAAATAACAAATCACAATCCTGTGATCCATTTATCTAAACCTTTTAATTTCCTGAGGTTAAGAAACTTATTATAAATGTAAGAGGACATTTTGATGGTTGGATACTGAGAGACATGAATTTTTAAGAACTTATATTGATGAAAATGTGATCACAATGAGCCAAATAGTTTTCCTTTTAACATAACAGGGCAAAGTTTGCCCAAAATGTTACAAAAACTTGTAACACCAGTAAAATGAAGAACTTTTTGTCTTTTTATTCTTTTGAGATCACCCATATTAGAAATACAGTCATCTAGATCCTTATTCTTCAAGTACTTAAAGGAAGTTCAACTTCAGGGTTGAACTCTATCCATCAGCTGGCTTAGTAATAGCATTTGTATAAAAAGTTTAAAGGCAGACATTTGCCTGCTTGTATAATGTCATAATTTGGCTTGACTTTGCTCCTTCCAGTATGTTTCCAAGCATTCACCTGCTTTTGAATCACCTTGGTACACTGTCTTTTCGTATTTGTGGAAATGGTTTGATAACAATGTAACTGTTTTTGAAAAGAATTAAATATATCATTGCTAGCATATAGTTTCTTAATTCTTTGCAGATGCCTGTGAAAGAAAAAGAAGCCTCTCAGAAAGAAGTAATTCTTCTGGCCAAGATGAAGCATGCAAATATTGTAACCTTCTATGCTTCTTTGCAAGGTTTATTCTTAAAATTTTTGTTTGATTTGTGATTAAAGGAGCGAAACCAACCTTCCTAATTTTGCCCAAACTTAAGCCTATCCTCAACCTCTTACTTACCACTGGGGACAGGTTCCAAGTCCTAAAAGTGACCATGAGGTAACAAATTCAGTCATCACTTGCCCTCTTCATGTGTGTGTGGGAGACCTAAGGTATCATGGCATAAATGCTACATTCTGCAGTGTCTGCATAGTTTAAGCTGAACTTTAGTCTTGATCGTCATAGGACTCCAGAATTTAATGAGAATTTTTTGGGAGAGTCAATAAAAGAAGAGAGCTTTTGAGTATAGCAAGAAAGAAGTCCTTTTGGCCTGTTTTCTTAAGCAATGTTTTGAGGGATCACTCAAGGATACAGAATTCTTCAGGACTGAAAGAGACAGAACAAAGTCTGTTCTCCATAAGAGCTATTTCCCTGTATTTATTTTTCCTGCTGATGGCTGTCATAAGCAATGCCTTATGTAATTAATGTTATGGTTTGTGTTCAGATTGTTTTCTGTGATCAGGACTGTAAATTTTTGAAGGGACACATAAATCTGGTAGTTTTCTGGATCTCAGAGTGGTAAGAATAGGGTGATTTTCCATATAAAATAGTCCCTGTTGTTTATTTCTACTGTTTGGACACTGTCTGCTTCTAACCTTTCCCCTAAGCCTAACTCTATACTTAGTAATTATTGGGGAACAATCCCAACTATGAAGCATTATGCTAAGCATTGCCTGTAAGAACATCTGTCTTTCTATCAGTGTGGTCTCTTGGGAGTTTTCTCATGTATTTAATATTTTGGTAAGTCTCTGTTTAAATATATTTTTGTGTCTTAGTTTTTACATCAAGCTTCACTGGAAGTATCCATTTTTTCTCATTTACTCTTTGAAAGGGAGGAGTAGATAGAAGATTAGCTACCCCTGTTTGAAACAAGTACCTTATAAAATAAAAATAATTTATTGCTGTATTAATGAGTAATAAAGGAAAAATTGTACTTTTCAGAAAAGAACAAGCTTTATATTGTGATGGAATACTGTGATGGTGGAGACTTAATGATGCGGATAAATATGCAGCATGGAGTGCTGTTTGACGAGGACCAGGTAAAAGAACTTCTCTTTAGAGGAAAGGACTTACTATGTAAAACACATGGTTTGATTTATCCAGTACTAGCAACTGTTTCTTTTCTGGCCTGTTAAAATAACTGAATGTTTTAAAGAAACTGGTAATTTTAATGGAATCTTACAGCTTGCTTTTTATACTACTTTAAGACCTTAAGTTAATTCATTACTATAATTTTGATGACATTTTTTATCCCCCTTTCCTCTCACTGCTCCTTCCATTGTGGCTGCACTTTTTCTTTGTAGTATACTCAATAAGCCATAAAGACTATCTTTTAAATGGTAATGTAGCTTTCTGAAGGAAATTTTCTCTTATGTATTTGACTTAGTGTACTGAATTCTGAGGTTATTTAATCATGCATAGTTTTCTACTTTTGTAGCCGTAATGAAAATGTATGTAGAAGCTACATAAATAGTATCCAGTCTGTTAGTGGAAATATACTCTAAAGCACAGAAGTGGAAAAAAAAAAGGAAGTAGTATTGTGACTCTTCTTTTTGCTTCAGTTGTAAAAGAGGAACTCCTTACTGTAGAAGCCAATTGGAAGTGAATTACTTCAGTAATAATGAATTTTAAGATCCTATTGGGAGTCACACTAGAGGTAGGGAGAACATGAGAGAAAATAAAGATAGGACAAAACTACAGATCATGAAAACACAAGAGAAAACCAATACACGCAATGCCCTTGACGATGAGATAAAATAATATATGTTCAAAGAAGGGCAAATGAAGTATGGACATAAAAACAGATTATAGAAACTAAAGATAGCATTTGCTAATTATGAAAGGAAAGCAAATTACCCAATATAACATTATGTCATTAAAATATCTTCATATTTTCTAATGTATGCTTAAGAAATGTGGCATCATCCCTATTCAGGAAATCATACGCTTATGTGAAGCATTACTGAATAGGAGATTATTACTTGAATCAAAGTCTTTCATGACCATCAATTTTCCTAAATAGAGAAGCATATAATCACATTGTAATTTTGTTTCCAAATTAAGTCCGAATGCCGTTGTGCAATAAAACACATGTATATTAAATGTATGTTTAAGAGCTGTTCTATGTCAACAACAAAGGATGAACCTTTGTGCTTACTTAGTATACAGGTATCTTCATAGCTCCCTTTGGTCACCACTCATACTGTTTTTTAGTGAACCACATTTAGTAAGTGTACAAATGTGATAACTGGGTGGTATGACTTCTGCCACTGTGGATTAAGAAGACATTTCTCAATTCTGTCTTAGTTGTTATTTGAACTCCCTCATCTCTAAATAAAGGTCTAGTATTCTTTCTATTCTTTGATGCGAGTCTTTGTTCAAGTACTTGTCCTGTCGCAGCCAGTGAAAACCTGATGGGGGTGGTGAAAGTGGAACAGGTATCTCTTTCTGTTTAGTTTTGTGATAGCACTAAAAAAGGAAAGGAAAAGTCTATGGCATTAATTGTAAAAATATTATTTTTGATATTTTACATGTATATGCTCTACATATTTTAGATTTTATCGTATCTTTTTAATGTATTTCAGTAAGATGCCCTATTGGACGTTAAATTCACGTGAATTTATAGGTATCTTTTCCCTTTAACTTCCACTCCAGATTCTGAGTTGGTTTGTGCAGATCTCTTTGGGCTTGAAGCATATTCATGACAAGAAGATTTTACACAGAGATGTAAAAGCACAGGTAGTAAAACTGGTACTGAGAGGGCGTACTTTTTGTCTTGAAAAAATATGCTTAAGAAGCTCTGCCATGTTTAATTTTCACATGTGAGTTTTGGGGTTTTTTGCAGAATGTTTTCCTTAGCAATAATGGAAAGGTAGCAAAGCTTGGGGACTTTGGCATAGCAAGACAGTTGAACAGGTAAGCACCTTTTTTAATTAGTCTGTGACCTACACTAGGTAGGGCTGGTTATGAGCAGTCTGAATGTAACCTGAGTATGCAAATTGCTTGTGGATTGGGCTTGTTCAAAAGGTCTGGGAAACAAAATGCCTGACACTATGATTTTTCTGTTATGCTAACACATGCCATGAAATAAGAGATGTGTCTAGCCTAGTAGGATGCTAAAGGGGCTGGAGCACCTCCCGTATGAAGACAGGCTGAGAAAGTTTGGGCTGTTCAGCCTGGAGAAGAGAAGGCTGCGTGGAGACCTCAGAGCAGCCTTCCAATATCTGAAGGGGGTCTACAAGGATGCTGGGAAGCGACTCTTCATCAGGGCCTGTAGCGATAGGACAAGGGGCAGTGGGTTTAAACTTAAACAGGGGAATTTTAGGTTAGGTATAAGGAGGAAGTTTTTTACTGTGAGTGTGGTGAGGCACTGGAATGGGTTGCCCAAAGAAGTGATAAATGCTCCATCCCTGGTGGTGTTCAAGGTCAGGTTGGACAGAGCCTTGGGTGACATGGTCTAGGGTAGGTGTTCCTGCCCATGGCAGGGGGGTTGGAACTAGATGATCTTAAGTTCCTTTCCAGCCCTAACTATTCTGATTCTAGCAACTGGACTTTTGTTAGGTATAGGATGTATTCCGTGTATAAACATTTTTGTTCTTTGTATTTCATTAGCACTACAGAGTTTGCTCATACCTGTGTAGGGACCCCCTATTATCTGTCACCTGAGATCTGTGAAAATCAACCATACAACAATAAAACGTAAGTCTCTGTCTTTCCTTCACATGCTTATGTGTGAGGGCATGCAGGCACAAGATAACTTATTTTAGCAATGTCATGGTTTAAATCAGTATTTTGCAGGGCACTGGGAATTTCATGTGTCACCCTTGTGAAGTCTTGTATTACTGTGTACAATATACAATAACTGTGTTATACTGTACAACACTCAGTAATATTTTAACTCACAGTGTCTAGAATAATCAGGAATCTGTTATGATTCATCTAAAGGCTTAACATAAATATATTTTTTGTTTTTATAAAATTACTTGTACTTTAAACTTAAATCTAATCCTCTTTTAATACTCCTTGTTAGTAGTGGTGTGAAATGTAAAGTAGATTATTTTTTTTTCCTTTGCTTTATCTGGTTCTTCATCAAATACTAAATTTCCTTCTGTGTTTCCAACATGTAGTGACCAATGCAAGTATGGATTTTTTCAGTTCCAAGGTCGTGAATTTTTGGTACACTTACTTGTAATTTATAAAAATACACTAGAAGGAAAGCTGCTAGGTTGGCAATTCTGGAACTCCACAGTAGCTACTTGCAGGAATGACAAATATGTCTGAGAATTTTAAAGGCTTACCCAGGCTTAACACAAAATACCAGATGAGAAGCACTGAAAAGTCAGGAGGTGATTGAGCTACACCCTTTTCTCTGTGTGTGTGGGGGGGAGGTGTGATGAACACCAAATGTTCTGGAGCCAAGACTAGCATTTCAGCTCTAATTGCTGTTCACACAAGTTTACTACCTTATTGTCTCCTTATCTAGCAACTCAGCTGGAGATAGCTTTGCCCTTCATCCTGCTAGGAATGTGAAGCAGGTATTCTTTACATCATGTGCCTTTTCCAATGATAATGGCAGTATGTAGTTAGGTATCATAGAAACATTGGTACCACAGCTAAAAAGAAATGTCCAGTTGTTCTTTTCAGTGCATCTTAAGAAAAATTAAAATTTGCACCACTATTAATCTCTGATGCAATAATGTTAATAAAACTGAGAGCTGAGAAGACGTACTGATTACATGTATGGAAATATTATAGTCTTTTCCTTGAAACTTTAATTCCTTTTTATTCACAGAGATATTTGGTCTCTCGGCTGTGTGCTTTATGAGCTATGTGCGCTAAAGCATCCTGTAAGTATCAGAGATTCAAATCATTATCATACTATTGAAACAGGTAGTGGACAGCCTAGAAAAACTATAGTAATAATAGTATTCATAGTCAGCTGTTAGGCTTTCTTTCAGCTTATTTATTGATATTAAAGAATGACTGCTAGTGCTTAATTTTTCAGTGTGTCTGTTTTGTGCATATTAAAGTACAAAGCATTATACTGCATTTCTGCAACTTGCATATATGTGTGTGTGTATACACACATCAAATATATATTTAGTATTTCAATAAATACTAAAATCTTTCAAAAGGCAGATGAACAATAAAAAGAACTAAAGCCAAACTTCAAGGTTAGGATTTTGGCATATAATTTTTCTTATTTTTATTTAAAATTAGCAATCTGTATGTATTAAAGAGTTTGAAACCCACATTCCCCCAGAAAGCAGTTTGTGTCCCCAGAAGCATTTTCCTAAACATATTTTTTCATGTCAGAATATAACCAACATAGTATTTTCAGGAAGCTGTGTTTTCCTCAGCCTGATCTGATGCTCAGATAATTCTCAGCCTATGAGTATTATGTGGAGAAGGAAACACAGCGAAGACTAATCCCAACAATAGGAAAAGGGTCAGTCCTGCACAAAGCAGAAGCTGACAATTTACTGAGCTTGGATGTTGAAGAAGGAAGAACAGTACTAATAGGGACAGCAGCTGTGCTGACCTGAGAGCAAGGGAGTACTGTGGAGGAAAATTTCAGATTTCACAAAGTGAGAAAACACTAATGTTACTTCTTACAAATATTAGGTGGTTTATTCTGTATTGCTGCCCATTTATTTGAAGGCAGGGACCAGATGCTGATGTGGACAGGAAACGCAAGTGAAGCTAAGGCAAATTTTGGCAACGCTTCCTTCAAAACAGCCATGTCAATAAAATGAGAATTTGCTTTGAAAATTATTTTTGCTGAACTATGAAGAGATCTGAATTCAGAGTGCTGATTTATCTGAGTGGCTTCAGTTGTTAAAAATCAGGATCAGTGCCTGGGAGAACACAGAATGCAGAGGCAGAGGGAGGTTTTGAAGGTGAACGCTATGTGTGGTTGAAGGTGAAGGCTATGTATGCAGGTCTCTGTTGACAGCTTTTAGTAAAATAAAACTTGTTTCATTCTGGAAAAATTGCTTCTCTGTTCTTGTATGACAGCATAGTAGGAATAAAACTTTTCCAGGTCCAAAAGCTGCTGGACCTTCTAAGTTGTGCAATTGAAACAAGGAGAATGTAATCAGAAAATACAATCAGATAGTGGATATATTAATTTTACACAGCAAACTATAGTTAGTAAGAAAGAAAGTATGAGGAGATTGCATAGCACAGGGCTTCTGTCAGCAAGAACGTTTTTTCAAGTTCGGGTGTCTAGTCCATCATTTCCAACCAACAGTACTTACTGTCCTCTTCTTACTGTTTTCATTTTAAGTTTGAAGGCAATAGTTTGCACCAGCTGATGCTGAAGATTTGCAGAGGCCGTTTTCACCCAGTGTCTCCGAACTACTCATATGATCTGAGGATATTAATTTCCCAGTTGTTTAAAGTATCTCCAAGAGATCGACCATCTATTAATTCTATTCTAAGGAAGCCCTTCTTGCAGAAGCTCATTCTCAGGTATTTGCCCCCTGAGGTAAGTGCCTGTACTGCTGCTTGCTGAGGGAACACTGCATCGAAGAAGTACAAACAGTTCTATCAATCAGATACTTTTTCTCATAGCTAATACAGGAAGAACTCAGTCACACTGTGATACATAGAAAATGTCCTTCAGCATCACAGTCTGGAGCCAAGATGATACAAGGTAATGACAGTATTATTTAACATTAATTCTACACTAGCATTTCTTAGTTATGATGCATGTGATGGCTATAACTTTTTCCAGCAGCCTTTATTGCACATTTTTATACAAGAGTTTTGCACAAACATAAAAATTGAGAAGTGCAAGAGAGGAAACACACCAGACAGTGCATCACTGTCCTGTTCAGGAAAAGACAGCTTTAAGACTAACTCATTAGCAGCTTTCAGCTAGAAAAGCTGCTGTGGGAAAGTGCTGAAACATTAGGCTTAATTCTTTTAAGAATAAAATTTACAAAACTGAGAGGCTTTGGTCTAGATGCAGTTTAGGTCTGTCACATGAAAAATATCCTGACTTAATTTTACCAAGCTATGTGCAAAAATGCAAAAATCTGTGCAAAACATGTTTTTACAAAATAATAAAAATATTTTACAAAATATTATAAATTAGATTAAACTGGGAGGGACAATTAACTCTATTTGGATTTAGTGCTCATTGATAGACCAGATTATGTATGTACATTCTTAGAAAACATGAATGAGACTAAATTCTATCTCTGTATGAACTGCTGAACATCTGGCATAGTTCTGGGAGCATGACCTTTTCCTAATTTTATATTCTTCAGTATGTCATAATTATTCCTTAAATTTATCTTTGGATATCAAAGCAGTTCAAATGGATTTGTGAAAATAAACCTATGTAGTTACTTTACTACACTATGGACTTTCCCCTCCTCCCCCTCCAAAAAAAAAGTTCTTTTGTAGTGTAGGAACCCATGTTATTTTGCAGCTTATTTTCAATTATCTGCCTTCAGGACTAATTCAATTTAGACAGAGGCACCTGAACATCTAAATCAGTAATTTTTAAAAATATCTATGGTCATATATTACTCATAATTTGTATATATTTTATCTCCCAGACATGATACTCTCACAGTCATTACTGAGGGAAGTTTTAAACCTCAGTTAGAAATGACTTCATGCTAGCAAAGACACTATTTTTCCTTACTGCAGCTTAAGTATTTGCAGAATACTGACTGACCAAACGGGAATGGTATAATTGTACTCTCCTACATGGGGAACTGACAAGGTGAATTTTTCACTTTTCTCCCTTCTTTCCAAATTTCACAAGTACTGTAACGTTTTCTAGTGATTTATAAAATACCAAGGTTTAGAAAGGGAATGCCTAAGCAGGTAGTCACCTAGCCTCCAATGAATCAGACCTCCTGTTTTCTGTTCTTGGTACTAGCATGAAATCAGTGGTTTAGTTTATAGATGTCTCCTTTTTATTCAGTGTGCTTTGCAAAACTAGTCAATAAGATACACTTTACATGAGTGTGACAAATCATAATGCTTTCAAAAGCCTGTCATTCTAAGAATGAAAGGCAGAATTCCTAGGAGGTGTGAAGCATGATGATCATAGTGGTGATGGTGAAAGGACAGCTTGTTAGCCTAACCTGTTGTGTATAAGCACATTACTGTGTTTTGCAACTACATGATCACTAATCATATAGAGAAGACAAAATAGAACCTTTTCATATGTTATTCTTAAAAAACAGATAAACTTCAGAAAAGGAGAGCCCAGGACCAAGTTTCTCCAGAATCTGGAATGGTGGTGCCTGTCAAGAAACAGGAATTATTTCAGAGAAATGAATTGAAACCTCCTTCAAGAGGGCAACAGCCTATTTTTCAGGTACTGTGCATCCACATTCTCATAATATTTAATCATCTTCAGAAGGCAAGGCAATCTGCTTATGTATTCTCTAATCTGATACTTCTACACCAAGGGTACAACTTCCTTGCTTCAGACTCCCCACCCTGGTCACAGTGGCCTGAAATTCCTGGAGGCCAGTCTTGCTAATAAAGACTGAGGCAAAAAAGGCATTTAGTGCCCCAGGCTTTTACATGGCCTGAGTCACCAGGGCACCTGCTCCACTGGTCATAGCTCTCAGTCCTCTCAATCCTTTTACATTTATTCGGATGGCCTGATTTGTACTCCCTATTGCTTGGGGTTGCCATACTTCTGGATGCCATCCTGTAAAACTTATTTCAATAAGGGATAAGATAAACACTTTTTGAGGTTACCTCTTCCTTGGGAACATTACTGCCAGTGGAAAATTTTCTTACAAAGATAGGAATTTATATTCTACTGTAATCTGGACTATACCATGGGTAGATAAGCCTGGTTTTAGTGTTTCTAAAAGGGAAAGCAGGGAGGAATAGTTACTGTGTTTATCATCTGTGGATGGGATACTTAGATGTTTTTTAATTTATTTAAGAAAATAAGCAAAATTCAGCATTTTTGTCATACACCGTATAGTGTTTCTACCATGGAAATGTTTGTGAATGCCTTACCATGCTTATACCATGCAGTGGCACCTTCTCTCCATTGTTTCTATGACAAATAGAAGAGATAGTGGAAACACAGGGATGTTTCTTCACAGTAAGGATGTTGAGAAATGAAAGGCAAGCTCCCACAGGCATATAATGAAAGAGATGGTGGAGTACCACAGTGCTCCCCTGAAAGCAGCAATCAATGCATACACTGCCCCAAACTACATCCCCTGAAAGCAGCAATCAATGCATACACTGCCCCAAACTACATCCCAGGTTCCCTTTGCTCTCACATATCAAAATGAGATTCCCTGAAATAAATACAGTGCTTTAAGTTTCAGAACAATTAAGTGACTCTAGGGCAATGACACTACAGAGTACAAAGCTGATTGACTCTCGCAACAATATGGGCTGCTGCTTAATGACAGGAGTTGATGGAACAGGGGAGAAGGGAATGACAATTGTAAGATTATAAAGCCCTGAAAAGTTAGGAAGTTTCTGGTTTATATGTGAAAGGATTTGGGAAAACTTACACTAACTATACCATACCAGTGTGTATTACTGTGCAACTTACACTGGGGAGGACAGGAAGTTAATTCAAGCTTGTACTGATGCAAATGAAGGCAGGTAAATTAACATGCTTTATTATATTTTCAGACACAGACCTCCAGATTTAAGATGGCAGAGGAGCCAGAAAGTACTAGAGCACATGGCCATTATGGTCATTACTATGATAAGCTTGACAACTTGCAGAGGAGGGCTAATGCACCTTATGAGCTTTCTCATGTCAGCCAAAGAGTTGAGGAATATTACAAACTAAAAGGACAAGTTGCACCTCCACCACCAGCACTTGACTGGTAAACTTTTCTCTGTTTATTAGTGGGGAACTGTCATGCATGTTTTGAGTTAATCAGCCTTCCTGATTAGATAACACTGGACATGGATCAACCAGTATAATTGTTCTTTGCTTAGTCTTCCTTATTTTTCTTACATAAGGTTAATTGTGCAACAACGTAACTCCTGTTTCTGTGTATCCAGAGGTGCCGTCTGAATATACTGTCCTGATGTTTGACATTCATTATCAAAATGTCTCCCCAGTCTCAGCATTTTATTGTGTGAGAAGTAAAACACAGGCTTTTTGTAGACTTTCTAATTGTACTAAGGATAAGTACTGTCTTTCCCTCTGGGATCAGATCAATATAAAGACCACAAGCAGCTCTCCACTTGAGGGAACAGAGTGAAAGGCAGGCCATGAAAATGTTGTTTTTTTTTTTTTCCCTCCAGAGCTTGTATTTTAGTTTCAGGTGCAACACCCCTTTCTCTAGCAGTTTGTTTACTCCAAAACTTTTCTCTTACGAAGTAAAGGTACTTTATTAAATTTGAGATAGCCCGTTCATTCCAAGATTGGCCATTGGTGTGGATGAGTTTTGAAAACCTTGAGAAAGGAAGGTAAGGTATCTTTAATACTGCCCACTTTTGGATACTTCTTTCAAGGTTGGCCAAATCGTTAGTTTTCATTCAATGACGACAACTGTGTTTAGAATGTTTCAGTTAAGCTTTAGAACATCTTGTCTGAGCTGAGTTTCTAGTGCCTTATTTAAGGACAAAGTCTTCTGGGGCATAAATGGATTCCGAAGATAGGAAATAAACCAAATAGAAATCAGGGAGCTTACAAGTGACTGCGGATTATTGTATAAAAAAAAAAAGTAAATATTTAGTAACCACAAAACAGGGGAGAAAGAAATAGAAAAGTTGAATATACAACCTCCACTGTGACAGTTTTCACTTATTTTGAGGATCAGGAACACCATCTTTATTTTCATTAACACTTTCACATACCATCTATCAATAAAACGACTTTGCTGCACTCTTCAGAAGGCAAATATAACTGAAGTCATAGGAAGGGGAATGCCTGAAATGGATGATTACTTTTTCTGATTTTACTGTTGTGCCATATTTATCCATATTTTATCCACATTTTATCCATATTTGTAGTACAAAGAGAGGTCTGTTTTTTTTTGTATGTGATAGAACCTATAGAGAATTATTTGTGCAGAAGATAGTGAGTCTGTGAAATAAAATGTAGTATATGGACATCTCTCAGGCCTGCAGAATATCTTCAAAGGCGTTTTGAAGCTCAACAGTACAAGATTAAAGTGGAAAAACAGCTGGTAAGTAAATACTGAATCATAGAATAAAATCTGTAAGAGGAAATGAATGAAAATCCAAAAGATGGATTTCTAACAGCAGACTGTAATACTGACAGGTAGAAAGTTCTGCTCTAGCGAACTCCCTGATCTGCTCCACAACACCCATATTGAGGTTTCATCTTCTAATAGAAAACTGCAGCAATATAAAATTCTACTGTAACTTTTTCTTTCGAAAAATACACACTTGACTTACTTCACTCTTCAGTGGGAGAGGGAGACTGAATTAAGTGAGCAGTGAAGGAATTCCTTTGTCTGGGATATATCTGTACATCCACAGGGACTGCGACCATCCTCTGTTGACCTGTATCATGACCAAATAGAGCAGCAGAAAGTAAAGAAAGAACATCTCAAAAACCATCAGCAGGACATATCTAGAAAGAAAGAAATGAAAGAACAGGTAAATGAAATATCTTCCTTAGCTGCTTAAAGATGTCTTCTTACACTCCTTGACAATAGCATTTTATATGTCAGATTTGATTCTTTTCCATCTGAACACTAGGATAATGTAAGCTGTTTTTATCTGGTTCCATCTTACATAAACTACTGAAGACTTGCACAAAAGTTGATGTCCATAAAAATTACATAAACCATGGCCTTGATTTTAGTTTCACTTCGACTGAGATCGGAGGAGTTACGTCACTGAACAGAGGACAACAGATCCTCTATTGCTGGAGGACAATAAAGCCTCATATTTACAAATCAGATAAAATATTCATTTATGTATATTCATTGTTCATAAGTCATATGATGACATTTAGAATGTGATATAATACCATGTGATGCATACTACTTCGCTTGGCATATTATAACTTTGGGAGATTATTATATACAGAAGCAATATATTTTCCTGGTTTTGCTTTTGGGTGACAGAGAAAACAAACTGACACTTCTTTCTTACATGAACATACATAAATACTTTTAATCTTTCTATGTTTGATTTATTAAAAAATGCCAAAATAAGGGTGAATATAATAACTTGTACATAATCGTCAGACTTTGGAACAGCAATATACTCATCATGTACACATTCTTCAGCAACTGTTGCTGTTTAGTTCAGCAAAGTCTGTACTAAATATGCCAAAAAAAAGGAAGAAATTTTACAGATTAGTCCAATTGTAAGAAAGATGAGCAAATTAGGATAGACTCTCATAAAACACTATGTTATGACTCTTCATAAAATGAGATGTTCTTAACACAGAAATGATATTTTGGCCAAATTTGAAGGTTTTGCAGCAAAGCAAAAAGGAAGGAGCATCCATAGGAATGCTTCTGGAATAAAAGATTTCCAGGTTTCATTTCATTTCGGGGAGCAGGTTGCGATACAAAATGTACTACATAATTTTTTTGTTCTTCTGATTTCCAGTCCTTTCTTTCTGAGTTGCAACCTTAGCATCAGACAATCCTTAGGTTATTCTTGGAATTAGCTGGTTTAGATATAATTCTACAGTTAGCTAGCAAGATAGTCTGAAAAGCTTCAAAAAGGTTAAAGCCTGGAAAAGTTATAACTCAAAAATGTCTTCTAATATGAAGTAGCAAGCAGTCTTTAAAATTGGCAGGAAAGAATACATCCCTTTTTCTCATACATACACAGTGTGCTATTCATAGAGTATTTTGTTTAGCTACTGTTATTTCTGTATGTATTTCTAATACACGTGTTCTACCTCACTGTTTTATAACAGGAGTACCTGAAACAATTGCAGAGAATTCGAGAGGAATACCACCACGATATAAAAGATTTCAGAGTTAGAGCAGGAGTGTACCAGGTAACAGAGCTCAAACATACACACACTCGTACTTCCTTTTTCTTGTTTAAGCCAGTACACTTAATTAGAAATTGAAATTTTATAAAAATGTTCCCTAGGAGAATCGAAAAATACAAGATAAAACCTATCTTGTGAGGCAAGGGAAAGCTGAGGACCAGTCTGAAACTGAGGATACAGCTTTAACAGGAAAAGAATCGCTTCAGGTATAGGTACTATCTCCTAGTCTAAACAGTATTTTTTGTGCAAGTCCTTAAAGGTCTTTGATTCACTCTCTGTGACAAATCTGAAGAGTGGTAAAGCTCAAATCTCACCTGATCCTTCCACCATGTGGGAAAGTCTCCCTAGGTTTCCTTCTTGAGTAGCTTGGAAAGTTTCTTTGGCTGAGTCCTGAGTTGTTCTGGTAATTATTTTTCATCTGTAAATGTTAGGATGTACTTTTACTTGATTTCTTTTTGTGGTATTTTTCTTTTCCTTGCTCTCTGAGTGAACTTAAGAAGAAGCCACTCACAGTGCAAACCTCTACAAGAATTCTGTGCAGAAAATACAGCACTTCATGACAGTCCAGTGTAGCACCATGTCCGAAGTTAGAATCCAGTTTTATGTGGAGTCCTTACTTAAACAAAAAATCTGGGGGAAGCAAGAGGAAGAGGCAGAGTGAAAGCTTTCCAGCTACAGTACTCCTTCGCTTCTTTCTCATCAAATACTACCAAAGCAGCTACTGGAATGGAGTTTCAGAATTATTCCACTTTTACTTTGCAATATTGGCATTGTGAACACCAGATGATCTTTGCAGACACATGCCCTTCTGCAACAAGAAGTCCACTTCTCTTCAAGTGAAATGAATAAAAGTCTGAATTGATGCAAATTAATCTCAGTTTGCAAATTCCCAGTCTAATCTGAAGAAAAGGCAGCTCTGATCTAGCTATCAGGATTCTTCAGTCAGGGTTTGCCTTACGTGGTGTAGGGTGACTGCACTGTTCAGCCTGAGTAATTTTGAATATGATCATAAAAAATAAAAGATGTAGCATTTATTTCTGGACACAGTACTGTATTGTCCAAACACAGGTTTCTGAAATATCATTTTTGCACTTTATGCAAGGTGGCCTATTTTTATTTTTGCCAGATAAGCCAGAATTGACAAAGAATGGAATATTCTGACAAATATATGTACAAGGAAATCAGTGACTAAATTTATGACTTACACAAGTCTTTTTTTTCACAGGGTATACACATATTCTGGTGCCAAAGAGTGCATTTTAAAGTTGGGCTTTTTTTCTCCTTCCAGGACATGGAGAAAACCTTTAAACAAGTCAGACTCCAGGATATGCAAGACCAAAAAATCTTAGAAAAGAAACACAACACAAAGGTATCCATCCTTACTGCTCTATTTTTTTCCATTTTCTTCTTATGTCTGTACATTTCAAATGATTGTGTTATCACGGTAGCTCTGGAAATCAAGTTACCTGAGAGTCAGTCAGGAGTGGTTGTCGTGGTTTAAACCCAGTCAGGCAATTTGTTCACTCACTTCCCCCCACTTCTTTCCCTCCCCCTGCTCCCGGAGGGACGGAGAGGAGAATTGAAAAGAATGCAACTCCCACGGGTTGAGATAAGAACAGTTTAGTAACTAAGGTATAACACAAATCACTACTGCTACCACCAATAATAACAATGATAAAGGAAATAACAAGGGAAGAGAATACAACACCTCACCACCAGCCAACCGATAACTCACCCCCCAGGCCCGACCAAGCACCGACCGATACCTCCTCCAACCCTGCAGTCTCCCAGCCCTTCCGCCTAACTCCCAGTTACATCCCGGGCATGACGTGCTGTGGTATGGAATACCTCTTTGGTCAGTTTGGGTCAGGTGTCCTGTCTCTGCTTAGTCCTGGCTTCCCCTCCTCCCTGGCAGAGCATGAGGATCACAAAGTCCTTGGCCAAACCAAAACATCGCTATCAGCTCTGTTCCCGAGCTGAAAGTCAAAACACTGCACTGCACCAGCTACCAAGAAGGAGAAAAATGACTGCTACTGCTGAACCCAGGACAGTGGTCTACTGTTTGCAAGTTTGTATGAGAAGATAGAATCAATAAGAAAATAAATGAGCTTTTCTGATAATTTGAGGGAGGCTCCCTTTAGATATTCCCAGACAGTAATCAATCCCTACCTCTCATCTTTATACCAAACTCCACTAGTAGCGTATGGGAACTCAAGTTTAGTCAAAGTTTAAGTGAAGTCAGTATGCTAAATTTCTAACATTTTGTTATAAAGCATTATTCTCTATGGTGCTTTTTAAATTCTAGAAGGGGATGGGAATTGAATAGAAATGCACATAAGATGATACCAGGAAGGTTTCTGACCATAAGATCATTGTGAAGTGGACTAAAGGTCTTTTGTGAAATATTGCAGAGAAGCAGTACAGTATTCAAATTTTAATACTCATTGAGAACCAGCTCTAAGAACCAACTGCTGTGTATTGCAAGGATTTGAATTAAATGATTATCAAAGACACCTTTCCTTAAAATCAAAAGTGGGTGCAATCCTTTGAAAATAGCCATAAACTATATTTAGAGAAGTCTCCTTTTGTCCAGTTTGTTCTACTCTGATCTTGTTAAATAGAAGAAAAATATTGTTAAATAAAAGTTATTTTCAATACAAGAATAATTTTTCAAGTTTGTACTCCCATATAAATTGTGTACATTTATTTAAATGTTTTTATTTGATAAAATAAATTACTTAAGTGTGTGATTTTTTTCTTTAGGGAGGAGTAAAGTTTGAAATTAATTTAGATGTATGTGTTCCTGAGGAGGACAGCGTTCAAGAAGCAGAGGTAGTTATATTCAAAGGATTTACATTAGTAATCTGAAACCACAACAGTAGCTCTAGATTTTGTTTCCATTACTTTCATCCTCTGCTTTCATTACAATGAAGCTTCCTATGGAGGATTTGTTGACATATTGCATAGATCTGACCTTGCTCAAGAGGATAACTGCTTAGAAGAAAATTGTATGATATCTGGGTCAATCTTTCACATGGTAAAAGATGAAGGAGTGCAGATATTTAAATTTTGTAAACTGGCCTTTAGGGGAAGAATTCATCTCAAAATTGAGTTAGTCTGCAAATGCCAAATTTAATTTGTAAATTGTTTTAATATACTTCTGTTTCTTTTCACTAGTACTGTGTCACAAATCTAGAATAATATTGTGATGAACCAGATGATATTTAGAAAACGTGGAAGTGAGACCACAGACATTATGGATTTCATTTATTAAAATGACATTTGTGGCTGATTGACATGTAATAGCTGCCTATGAAGATTTTTATTAGTGTATTAAAATTTTTTAAGTATTTGTAATAGCAACGTCAAAAATACAATTTTTTCTAGTATGTATATTCTTAATTTCTAAAGCACTATTTTGTCATTCTGTGGTTTCACATCTCTTCAGTCCCGTGCAGCCTTCTGATACACAAATCACGACATGACTTTTGAGTTCTGCTGGTTCACTTTTTATTACGCATATTTCCTCTGCATACATGAGGATAGCTGGCAAGCACAGTAAAGTGAGAAGTGATTAATGTACTGTATGTATTTTCTCTTTCCATAGTAACTTATTGTTTCTTCAGGTACCCAATAAACTCGGTGAGACTTTAACTTTTGTGGATGGTGAGAATCTTAAGGAGAACTTGGTGGAAGTTTATGAGGATCATGTGGAAAGAGCTTTGGAAGAACTCTCTGCATACCAAACAGGTATTCCTTGGTGAATGCAACGAGTATCCTGAAAAATTATATAGAAGTTAGGTAAATTCAGTAACTTAAGCTATAGACTTTATCAGATAAACAGCAAGTTTATCTGATGAGCTGTTTCTTGGTATGACACACTATTATAATTATACTTAAATCTATTTAAAAAGAAATAACTTTGCCTCCTTTTTTAATTCCCGTAAGAGTACAATGACATAGATGACAGGAAAGAAAACAGAAAACGTTGGCAAGCTGGAGCCCCTCAGACACCACTGAATTTTTTAGCTGATGCTGATGTCACATCTGTATTACCTGCTACGGCTGAAACTGAACTTGGTAAGAAAGTTTTGGTTTTCAGTGAAAGTAGGGAGCTGCTAAAATTCAGCCAGGCTACTTGCAGACCTTGCCCAAAAAAAATCTATACCAGAATATTCACATGATCTGGCAAGCTTTTAATTGCAGGACTTCGTAATAACTGAGGTTATTGTACGTGTTAAATCATAGAATGCAGTTGTCATTTTCCCCTCTGTCTAATATCGCAATCATGTTGTGCTGCTCATACATATTAAAAGGTCTGAATTTAATGAATCACTCAGTGGGCTGGGTAACAGCAGCTAAAAAAGCCAGTCTGTGCAACTTCCTCAGGCCTTGAGTTGACACACAAGAACTAGGGCAGTCAGTTGCCAACGCCGTCCCAGGATGTGATGGAGTTCTGTTTTCCCACTCTCCTACTAATACTGCTACTCTAAACTAGTGTTGCCACACAGCCCCAAGTGCGTGAGCACACAGCTGAGACTGTGGGGATGCTCCATTTCAGAAGAGGCTGATGGCAGGTTTCTTACAGTACCAGTGCATATCTCCTCAGGCAGCCAGGCATCTCCAGTGACTGTTTGCTGAAACCAAGGAGCTCTTCCAGCATTCAGCATACTCCCAGAACCCCAGATACACAAGAAATAATCTGAGGAGTTTACATGCACAGTGAAGACAAAGCAGAATATTAGTCATAGAATAGTTTGGGCTGGTAGGGACCTTCAAAGGTCATCTAGTCCAACCCCACTGCAATGAACATCTAGATAAGGTTGCCCAGAACCACATCCAACCTGGCCTTGAGTGTCTTCAGGGATGGTGCATCCATCACCTCTCTGGGCAACCTGTGCCAGTATTTTACCACCCTTATTGTGAAGAATGGATATCCCCTCATTTAGTTGAAAACCATTACCCCTTGTCCTATTGTAACAGGCCCTGCTAAAAAGTATTTCCCCATCTTATTGTTAATATGCCACTTCTTGTTCATTCTGTCTTAGACAAAAGAGAAGCTTTTTCAGCCTCAGGAAGCCAACAAGTTTGAGAGCAAGGACTGCTCAATGACTTAGGCCTGTCTATTCCAGGCTTAATAAGCAGTTACTTGAACATTAAAACTGATGTTAAAATTTTCTGGGGCTAAATAGTCCCAACTATTTTTTCTCTACAGTATTAATCAGATCAAATACGTATAAAAAAATCAGGAGTATTCCATAAAGCTAAAAAAACCCCAAACCGTAGGTTTCAGCATTACCCAAGGGGAAGAAATCAGTGTCAAAACTAGAAAGTGTGAATCTGACAGAAGACAGCATCAAGCTACATTCATGCTTTAGTGACCTGAGAACCTTGCCGTTCTTCAGCTGATCACACTGTTATGCCTGAAAACATCCCACGAAACAGGAAGCAATGGAAACGAACACCACCAGGGGCACTCCTGAACATCTTAGTCAAAGCAGAGCTATCTAATGATTCCTTCATGCACCTTGGAGAAGAAACAGGTAGGATGTTTGTTACTGTTAATTTTGCAAGTTTTACTTTACTGTGTTATTTCTTCTACCATTGGCACATGGTCTGTGATGAGAAGTAGTTGGCTAAGTAGAAGAACAAAGGCAGCCTGTCCCTGCAGCCACTGCTCTGCCCTGTAGAAGAGAAAGGCCTCTTTCAGGATGTCACTGTTTTCAGTAGCAGGGAAAAGGATAAGCCATACTTACTGGTTATTACTTTCATATGAAATTCTTTTATTTGCTTTGGTAGACAGAGGTGAGCTACTACATCTGGCATGTTGGCAGGTACCACAAACCTAGATCTAGCCCCTGCAACTGTTAAGGTTGAAGAAGCCTGTAAAAAACATTTATACAAATACATGTATTTCTGTAGAAGAGCTGTAAACTGTAGTACATGGTGACTGAAACTACAGTGATGTCTTACTTTACAAGGTGGTCCATGCTGATACAGCTGACACTAAAATAGATTTGAACTCACACTACAATGCACTTTCCCAAAGTAACAGATTGGTTTAAAAATGACATTTACTTTGCAGCAAAGTTGTTAGCTAAAAAACCTAGAGTATTTTCCACAGAAAGACACTGTAAATGTAACCAGACATTATGGTTTTATGCATAGTTGCCAATCTACTTGAATGTGTAATTGCATGATGGGACTTTTAAGGCAGCCAAACATGCCAAGTTTCAACAATTTTAATGGATCGTGAGAAATACCTTTTTCATTTGCAACTGTGCAGTTAGCACTCTCCTGATAATTATGCCTCATATACGTTTTCTCATAGCATAACAAGCTCTTACAAAACTGCACCATCCTGAAGGCTAAACCAGCTAAACATGCCAACTAAATTCCTCTCCTAAGACTAGCTTAATTGCTTATAAATTAAAAACCGAAACAAAAACACTAAAATGCCCCAACAAAATTAAATTCAAACCACTTTCCACAAATGTCAGCAGTTCATAAGACTAAAGCAAGAATAAGTCACACAGGTATTCTAATTGCTGTTGCTTTTATCAGTTAGATTTATTCAAACATGGCGCTCTCTCAAACCCAGTTCTGTCCTGCTACTCAGGCTGACGTTACCCAGACTGACAGATTTCTGTTGGATCACACACAGAAATTAGTCTTTATACTGAAACGACTCTTAGCATTGTTGTCCCATCTTCAGGGTAGGGTTGCCCTTCAGTCTCTGAAAGTGAGCATTTTTAGGTAACCATAACTACATTCAACTGTGTTTTTCAGTTTTTCCCAAGCAGTACTCCCCTAAGTTTTCCACTGAAAATGCAGATCCCTGTGTTGGGAACCTAAACATACTAACATCTGATTGCCTTTCTTACTTAATTTTTATAGTTCCATGGTTATGGTCTACCAAACACAACAGGTTCCACTAAGCAGAAGTTACAAACCACTAACTAAAAGGTGTGATCAAGAATAACAGAAGCCTGGTATTTACATTATTGTGATTTGGACAACAAAAACATTCAAGCAGTTACCTATTTGCTATTACTTTACATACACTTTTATAGGTAGCCAGTACACAAATGAAGGGAGGTTAACTAGGTTGCCTCTGAAAGAAAACAAGGAAGATGATTCAGAACCATACTCTGCTGTTACTATTGATGAAGGCCGACTTCAGCCAAGATCAGATGATGAAGACACGTAAGTCAAGCTCATCAGAAGAAAAATTCATGTAACTGAACAGTTTTAATGAAATGACAAATTCCATTGCCTTTTCTTCTGTTGTTTTAATTTCATACATGAATAAAACTTACTTGTTTTACAGACTCTGCTAATTTAACTTTTAATTCTGTAAATGATTATGTCACATGCCAAGGATGTCATTAAAAATGTTATGCAGAAGTATTAATGTGACTTTGCAGCTCCTGTTCTCCCATCTTACAAAGACAGGTAAACAATCTCACAGAGAAAGAAGAAATGTTCACATTATGTGTGTCGCTTGTAGGGTCTTTATATAAAGTGTTTAAAAGATAACTGAAAGGCCTCAAAAGGAGAAAGCTTTGTAACAAAGATATATTGAATTCATAGAAGTATCTTGGTTTACTTTACAGGAATTTTGAAGATTCTGAAGATGAACTCAGACATGAGCTGCAGGAATCTCCGGAAAAAGTGGCAACTTCTCCAGCAGAGAGAACCATGGAATCTTCCATTCTTTCAGTAAATAAAGGTCAAGCAGATGAAGAAAAGATGAGTTTACCTCTCAAACGACTTGGAGGATCTGATGATGATGATTTAGAAAATAACCATGGGTCACTTAGTGTTGACATAGATAATGAAAAAGGCAAGCAGGAAGCCAGTGCTACCTAGAACACTGGCACTGTTACTCTTTCAAAAGTTGCTTGAAATTTTAGCCACATCAGTGACAAAATTTAAGGATAGCAGATATTAAATGCCAAGTAAATCAGCTGCTTTTCAACAGTGCTAAATGCTCAATTAAAGTTAACAGAAGATTGTTACTATTTGTTTAAAAGGAAAAAAAAATCAGGCTACTTTTCGGGTGTCTAAATGTTGAAAAATTCTCTTCCAGACTAAAATGCGTTTTCATCTGTTCTAAACTTCCTGGGACATCTCTGTCAACACTTGCTTGAGCAAATTCCTGATTGCATACTCTCTTTAACCATTTTTGTATCATGTAAGAAAGTCTCCTAGTCAGTATACTGTATTTCCCCAGCTCAATCAACTTATTTTAAGAAGCTCTTCCAGCTTTTCATAATCTCTATGTACTGCCAATACAGCTTTGTAATCCATAATTTCATTTACATGGTACTGACCGTACATAAGTATCAGCAACTGCTCAGCAGTTTTATACAGTAGCAGTTAACGGGTTTATTAGCACCCTGAGACTTGTGCATTACCCAGTTCCTAAGAAAATACGGGACAGTAGGTTCTTCTGACCTTATCTTTTCATATACAAAATTTCATATAATCTGGACAAAGCATAAACAGAGGGAAAACCACATTCTAATTTCAGTAGCTTTTTCATGGAATTGCAGAATCATTTTGGGGAGGGGGGTAATCACTGCCCTGGCCCTGCTGGCCACACTATTTCTGATACAGGCCATGATGCTGTTGGCCTTCTTGGCTGCCTGGGCACAAGCTGCTCATGCTCAGTGGTCCTTTTCCACTGAGCAGCTTTCCAGCCACTCTTCCCCAAGCCTGAAGCATTGCATGGGGTTGTTGTGGCCTAAGTACAGGACGGAGCACTTTGCCTTGTTGAACCACTGGCCACAGCCCATGGATCTGGTCTGTCCAGATCCCTCTGTGGAGCCTTCCTAGCCAAAAGCAGATAATGCAACACAGGAAACATGTGATCAGGCAGTTACACCAGGGGAAAGAAAAATGCAGGGTATATGTGCAAGTCTCAGGGAGATGACAAAGCTTTTCTTAGTTTGCTAAAATATACTGCTTCAATGGCTCAGAAAAGGGCTGTATGTTTTGATACAAAAGCTGATGTCCAATTTCTTAACATTTTTTGCATAGCATTCAGTTTTATAATAAACAGTAGCTTAGGGCTTTAACATTCATGTTTGTGTAGCATTTAATTATGCCCTCTAATCTAGATCATTCTGTTCCCTAGGAACAGAAAACAAACCTTTCAGCAGAGTAAAATACCATTAAGTGTCATAGCGTGAAGGGCCACTTATTAAAAAGCAAGTTAGCAAACCCACCATATGATTAACCTAAAGGAATCACTGTAGGTAATGAAATCTCCACAGTCACAATTAAAATCCCACATAATAGAGTTTTGCCACACAATGGGGGACAGCAAATTGAAAATGTGCTGCAGATTCTGGGAAAGGAGTCTTCTAGATACAAAAGCCATCAAACAGGAGTGCTGACTTTAAAAAGTGTGACTTATGGGAGAAGAGTCATGAAATGAGTGGAGACTGCAAGTATTCGGTAAATAAGAGAACTTAAGAGATGTAGTCTTACTACAAGGAAATTTAACGGGTTTTGCAGTGCACCATACTGTCATGTAGTCAACAGAGAATTTCCAGGAGCATTTCCTTCCCAGTGAAAAAAAAAATCTCTATTACATAAAGCAGATACTCTGACAGAAAGAAAACTAAGTCTCTTTATTGAATGGGACAAAGGGGTCATAGACATATTTACAGGTAACGCCTAGTCAAATATAAAAAGTTAATTTTACTCACAGTTTTATTCATAGACATTTATTTAAATAGTGGCTCCACGGATAACAGGAATGTTTCTTCAAAATGCTGATCAGAAAACCTGTGCACAGAGCGACGGGCGTTTTCTCTGATCTCTAACCTTTTTTCAGGAGACAAAGAGAGGATATGAGCCATCCTTTCAGCATAACTGTCCTCATTTTCTGCTAGGAAGCCTGTTATGTGTCCTTCGAAGGGTACCACAATATCTAACTTGGGGCCTCCAGAGTTGTGAGCCAGGATAACTGTGCCAGCTGCCATACATTCAACAACTCCTGTAAAAGACACAGAACATGCTGATACGAATGTGCATATCATGGACTCTGCCTTTCTGTAAGGCACTGGAAACCACAATAAAACCACAATAAAATTCACCCAGAATTGTAAGTTACTGTAGGGTGCTGTTCTAGAGCAATTTGAAAAACACAGAGTCAGTGGTCTCATAACAAAAAACTAACAAACACATACTGAAGTTTTTCAGTCCTAAGGACTGAAACATGTTTCTCTTAAGCACACAAAACTAAAATTAGAAATCGGATATAACTGGTCAAGTTGTGGTTCTTGTAACATCTCACCCAAGAGAGATTTTATCACCAGTATAAACAGTGGGGGGAAGAAAAAAAGCTAGATATTGAAACAAATGTAAAGATAAACATGGAAGGCAGCTCTGTGGCTGAACCCTGCATAGTTCTGTCCTGCTGTGACAGAATGCTGCAACACTGGTGGCAGTGGCTTTAATTGGTGATTGTTGTTTTAACTTCATGGCATGGTGGCAGCTGCAAAAAAACAATTAAAAATCAGAGCTGATCATAACTGTATTCATCATCTCATTCACACTAAAGAACTTTAGCACTTAGAGAGATACTGAGAGAAAAGCTGACTGCGCATCTCAATCGGATGACACTTGGAAGTTCAGTATTTTGCAGATTAACAAAACTTTATAGCTTTTGACAACTCAGCACAACAAACTCGTAAAAGACGTTACATTTGTAAAAATCTCTATTTCTGATGGAAGAAGTGTTAATGAAATGGAAATCTGACAGCAAGTTTTCCTCAGCCAAATGCAGTGGGATTGGAATAGTGTGTAATGTACATGTCAACTTCAATTCTCCTCCATGGTTCCAGAACAGACCTCAGAAATCACTTTAGTTGCTGGTTCTTCCCAGGTCTGGTTTGATTTTTAAGAAGTCTCCCCTAGCTGAAAAATCGCCAACTATAAATAATGCCCCAAAGTTTTAGAACATGTTTTTTACAGGAAAAAAGCCACTGGAAGTGAAGGTGAAATCATGCTGGAATGCAAAATCACAGTGTGATTCTAACACTCTTAAATTTACTTAAAATGGTTTTTGGGGGGAAATATGAGAAACCATTATTTCCATTTTTTTGGAGGTGCTGCTAAGAGACACTTCAGAATGCATTTTTTTATACCAAGTTGCTATAAACTGCTATTCCTGATACTTGCACTCATAAAGTCTGGTGACATTAACTGCAGTTTAGTCATACTATAGGCAAGTATAGTATCCAGCTGCTAGTTTGCTAACTTCCCCTCTTGTAGATTTATGGCAGACGGGCAATCCTGCATTCCCTTTCAAGGTCAGGACTCAACTAATCCCAAAAAACTGAGCCCAATACCTTTGTGCTGTAAGACAGCATACTGTAAACGATGTGCCAGCTCCTCTTTGGTGTTCTGCTTCATGCTACAGTGACTGATTTAAGGACTTTATTTATCTACCTTAGCACAGGTGCCTAGTGCAATGAGATAACCAAGGCTAAATGGTGGCATCTATATGGGGCTTACAAATAAAAGACAGGATATATGGGAGACTCACAGCTCTGAAACAGCAGCTAGAGCTCCATGACATAAATTAGGCATTTCATATGGCAGTTGAGGCAGGTGAAACACAATCAAAATCTCCACACATGGATGTATGTCTGCATGTGAACTGTGTCTAAGCTCTCCCTGAAGACAGTGGAGCTAACAGGGCACAATCTAAGGTGGTAGAACAGAAGCACCCACTGCCTTTTGAGGCTCTGCTGGGTACAGAAGTCTGACAAACCTAACACAGGACCAGAGGGTGACCTGTGACTTCGCAGACTGATAGCTGCAGGTGAGGCAGGACATCTTGGGCAGCACAGATGGGATTCACTCCATGATCAGGCTCCTAGAGCTTGCCCATAAGTAAGAATCTACTACATTTACAGGCTTCAGCTTGTGCTACAGTAGCACCTAGTGGTTACTCATCTGAATTCGTCCTGTATTCTTTACTTCAGCTAGGCTGCCTCTGACAAGCCCAGGAGCTGAACACCTGCTTGGTACACAGGCCTCTACACTTAGACACCTACACTGAGAAGCCTTAATCATGAACTGAAGTCCTCCCCAACTGTGTCCCCAGCTGGGATAAATGGCTGAACATTGATGAAAGATACTGACCGATCCCAAAGTGCTCATTCCACATTGTATGCAGGCCAATGGTGGCCTCTGCCAGATGTCTCTTTAGCTCCTCAAAGGGAATGTTTATTCTGAATGTCACATTGTTACTAACTCCCAGCTCTTCACAAAGACCTTTAAGGTTATCTACACGCTCTTCATCTTGCTGGTTACGACACCCTCCAATTAAGACAAGTTTCAAGGATGGCTGCTGTCCCAGTCTCTTCTCTTTCAGCAATTTAGCGAAGGCTCTGATTTGCAAAGGATGATCTTTTTCAGGCCTGAACTGGCCGATGGAAACAATGGAATATTCACAGGTGCTCTTTTCCGCTGCCAGTGGAATATCCAGGAAGGTCTGAACATCGCATGGTGGATACACAATGCTAGTGCAAGCCCCAGCTTTCCAGAGGGAAAGGATATGATTTAGTGTCCAAGAAGAATTAACCATTATCACATCACTGCAGGACCCAACCAATCCATACAGGAAAGCAAAGAAGTAGTAGTAGACAAGTTTAAATCTGCTGAAAAGAGGGCTGTTTGTAATGAAAGCCGCGTTGTTAAATCTGGTATCCTGATTCCTAACGACAGAGAGCATATCAGTGCTGATAGTGGGGTAATGGACGTAGCATCCAGTGTGGCAACCTCCTAAGTATTTAAAGAGGGGAAGGGTGAAGGCATAACCCATTGAGTCAATATAAATATCAGGAACACACTTTAGCAAAGCTTCCCAGCCGAGAAACACTGATCCTAAACTTTGTCCCAGCAAAGTGAAGTGAGGGTAAAGAGAAGCTTCCACAAGGTAGCGTTTTTCTAGAAACACAAACTTCACAGGGTGAGTCAATTTAATACTGAATCTTCTGAAAGCACCTTCTACTATTTCTTCTCCAGTGACACCGCTATCACCAGTGTAAACCACACACGTCACATTTCTGTACCTGCAACAGTAAAGGAAAAGAATTTTGTACACTCTTCACATTTTTTAACATGAAACTAAAATATTGTTCTTTCAAAATTATTCAAGAAGTACGTGAGAACAAAAGACTGGCCTAGCTCTGAAATGATTTTAACTAAATTATACTTTTCCTTGTATTTCCACAGGATTTTTCTAATCTGCAGAAAAATATATGGCTGAGGACTTGGGGAACAGTTATTATTTTTAGTAAAAACATAAAAGGAGTTCAGCATTATCCTACAGACTTAAGAATGCACTGCCTCACACTAGGAGATGTCTGTCTAGTGCATGATTAAAACGCATGAGACTCTGCAAGCCAATGTGTGTGCCGATGTTACATTCAACTCACATATTAAAACATTTTGCCTCCTGCACCAAGAAGCAAGTATAAGGATTATCAGTTATACTCTGATGAAGTATGCCTATACAATGTTCCACACCAGTAGTGGAAAACGGATGATGGAGGAGTGGTTCTCCCAAGGAGAGAAAGAAGTGAGAGATGCCCCAGCAGGAAAGATCTGGGTAAAAGGATGAAGTGGTGCAACTGGGTGAAACTTAGATTTAAAAAAAAATGTAGGACAGGTAGATTAATGATACCTATTTCAATAAGTAAAATGCCAGAATGTGCAAAAATAATACCATCAGTATGTCAGAATAATATGGTACCTGATAAACATATATGCTTACTTTTTCTGGAGTGTCCTTATGGCACACCACAGGACTCTCTCCCCTCCGCCACCTGCATTGCAATAGGGGTGAAAAAAGGCAACCAGCAATGGCCGCTTCCCATCTCTTCCTGCTGAGGTCAGCTGTTTCTTCCTTTGCTGTATCCAGAACCGTATTCCCCACAGTAGAACCACCATGCAGACACACACAATTCCACTTAGAAATAATGCAGGGATTAACAATGAGCACAGCAATCTGAAACAAGCCGGAAATTTTAAACCAAAAAATTGCTTTAAAGAAATACTGTGTATGAAACTGAGAAACAGAGGCTGACAGGTAGAGCTACAGGGAGTTCAGCAAGTTCTTCAGTTCTAATCTCAGAAATCAATTATTTGTGCATCATTTCAGCAATTATGGAAAAAAATATTCTACATTGCTTAGCCACAGATTTTTATTTTTTTTCCTACAGTTAACTAACAAGGTTTTTACTATTTGTTCATGTCATATACCTGCATCTATCTCCATGTGCTATAGACACTGTAAAGGTTGCCCTTAGCAATCTGGCACAACACAATTAGCAAAGTGATTTTTAAATAGATTTATAAGAGTTTTTTTTCAGTCCAAGCTCCTGCTTGGCCTGCGTCTGTGTGAGTTGCCTTGGTGCAGTTACCCAGGCCAGCCTACAGTGCATAGAATCATAAGAGTGGTTTGGACTGCAAAGGACCTTAAGATCATCCAGTTCCAACTCCCCTGCCACGGGCAGGGATGCCTCATACTAAACCATGTCACCCAAGGCTCTGTCCAACCTGGCCTTGAACACCACCAGGGATGGAGCATTCAGAACTTCCCTGGGCAACCCATTCCAGTGCCTCACCACCCTAACAGGAAAGAATTTCTTCCTATATCCAATCTGAACTTCCCCTGTTTAAGTTTTAACCCATTACCCCTTGTCCTGTCACTACAGTCCCTGATGAAAAGTCCCTCCCCAGCATTCCTATAGGCCGCCCTCAGATACAGGAGGGCTGCTATGAGGTCCAGAACCTGCATTTTCCATTCCCCTGGGATTTGAAGAGGTATGTCAACTGTCAAAAAAAGCTCTGAGCAGTTTCTGTCTGTAGAGACCCGTGTTTTAGGTTATCTGAGGCACTGACAGGGGTTCTCCCTTTGCTCACCACCACCTCCCTGCACAGCTCTCCTAATCCAGGAACGGGACGTTTCTCACAGGAGTCTCCGTTTATCAGCGCACCACAGCACCTGGTTCCGGACGCAGTGCTACGCGTTATAACAAACGTAATTTACTCGACCCTGAAGGAGTTGCCCACGGCGGGCGGCGCGTCACGCCTGACACGTAAGACAACGCTCTCATTCTCAGCATGAAGCAGCGGAAAAGCACATTAACCCGTCCGAGCCCGGCTGCAGGGACCCGTCTCACTTCGCCCTGCCCTCCTGACGAGGGCATGGGGCAGGCTCGGGGGGCTGGGGGAGCGCGGCTGCGGCCCGGTAGGGGCCGCGGAGGAGCGGGGTGTCCTTCTGCCCTCCCTCTCCACTGGCAGGACAAGCCGCACCGCGCCGCGCCGCACCGCCGTACGCGGCCACCCGCCCGCCCCGATACCTGATCAGCCCGCACAGGCACAGACCACCCGCCACCATCTTGCACGCCGCCGCCACGCCGGAAGGGGCGGTACCCGCCGGGCGGAGGCGGGACCAGCCAGGCACTGGCGCCCTCTCATTGGTTCCCTCGGGGGAGAGACGGAGGGGAGGGGAAAGGGCGGGGCTAGGGGCGGGACGGTCCAGGCGGGTGGGGGGGTGGCCGTGTCTGACGCGGGCTATCAGCGCCCCCTGGCTGGCGTGAGTGGAGCCGTCGGCATAGAATCAACCAGGTCGGAAAACACGTTTAGGGTCAAGTCCACCGCTAAACCATGTCACTGCGGGCAAACTGATCTCCCCTCATGGCCACCCCTCACGCCTTATGGCCGCCCCTCACCTATCATGGCTACTCCTCATATCCCCGCACCATCTCCCCTCACGATCTTCCTTCACCCCTCATGGCTGCCTCCGTCTCTCTCTCCCTGTCGCAACCCGGCTCTGGCCATCGTCTCTTCTTGCTGCTGCTCCTCCTCGTCCTCTTCTTGTTCTCAGGGGCCATCGCCTTCCCCCGAGCCCCAGGCAGGGCTCGGGGCCCGGCAAGGGCAGGGCAGCCCTGCCGCAGGGGGTACACGGTGCGGTAGGTGGGGAGCCAGCGCGGCACTCACCACATGCAGAATTTGTCTTTAAATACCGGCCGTAAGAGGATGGTATTCGATGTCCTGTCTTGCAGCCCTGCCTCGGTCTCCTGCTTGTAACCGAATCCCTCTTTATAGAGAGGTTCCTGTCTGCTCTCTGCCGATGTGCGCACTTCAACGCTGTGGTGCCCAGGACAGGATGTCCAAAATAACCCTGCCCTTGCTGCTGGCCCTGAAAGGATCCCCACGAACACACTCACTGGGGACAGTTTGCACTGGAGGATGTCCAGGCTGTCTCTGTCTAATACACCTTGTCTCCTGTTTTGTCTTAATTGGGAATATAGGCACGAATCGAAGGATTAGTTTAGAGATAAGACTGAACAGTGCTGGTTTAAAAAATGGTACTAATGATGTGTCAGTAAGCAGCAAGGCTTTGTAATTCTAAAATAGCTTCCCATGGAGCAATGTAAGCAGCTCATTCTGCTCTGGGACATGTTTAATGAAACTACCAGACTGTATGTGAGGACGCGTTTAGGCAGAGCTGGCCGAAACATTTCTGATCTCCTGTCATATTGCTAGATGCTTTTTTCCTCCACCACGTTCTCCATTTTAAAACACTGAAATGCTCTATGTGACAAATTTGATCCATATAACTCAGTCTCCAGTCTCTGCAAAATTTAACTTGCCCAAAATTTGAGGGCATTTCATGCCCTGTTTCTTTGAACAGGAGCTTTCCAGAACCCGTCATCTTTCAGACTCTTTGAGGTCATTGTGATCTCTTTCATGTCATAGCCACCCAAGCATTTTGAGGTCTTGAAGCTCCTAGGGGATGGTTATGAAGGTCAGCTTGTGTCATCTTTGTCAGAACAGTGCTGGTTGGAAACTGCTGAATCATTGTTTGGCCATTGCTATAGCCTGAAGCAGAGGAGTGAAGTCCAGGAGAGTTCAACTTAAGTAATGGCTATTTGATTCTGACCTGCCCAGATCGAGTTTGCCGTTTATGAGGATTCACTCTATGGGAATCAAACTGGAAATGTGTCAGGCCTTCAAAGTTAGAGTTTTATTGGTTATTTTACTGGTGTTTTTATTTAAACTGTCCTAAATACCACTGTCTGTAGTTTTTACCAGGGCATCTCTGCCTTTCAGTAAGTAGGTAAATTGGAAGTGTTCTGTTTGGAGGTTCAGCAAGTATGACATAGCATTTTGTTTCTGAACCAACAGCTCTCATAAACAGAGTGCCACTCGCATTGGTTTCTCTCCCCTAATCTTTTTTCTGTTCCCCAACAGAGCAGTTGCCTGAGAAGCATGTGGGATGTTTGCAGAAGCGATCTTTGATGAATTCACATCTCTCAACTCAAAATCACCTCTCTCATAATGTCAATATTTGAAGATAATTGCCTGGGTTCAGAGAGGATGCACAGTTCTTCTAGGGAACAAGAAATCTGGTCTATTTTAGACAATGAAATTTGTGTGCCTGCCCACTGACTTGAAAAGGTGCTTATGGCTACTCCCTTGGAAAGTATGAATGTTAGATGAAGTGTATTTATGAAGCTGCAGGATCTTCCTTAGCTCATGAAGCTAACCTGTCAGCAGGCTAGCCACGGCTTAATTAAGGTGAGAATTAAGTAATGGTGAAGAGTTCCAGGAAGTAAGAAGTGTAATTAGTAAGGAAGACACCTACTGACCTTTTTTTTGAGTTTCACTTGCTGCTTGTAGGGAGAAAGCTGCATGATGGTGGGAGTATCAACTAGTTTTCTTGTTTCTAATAATCTACCATTCACAGAATCACAGAAGGGTTGGCAGGGACCTCTGGAGGGCATCTTTTATAACCTCCCTGCCCAAGCTGGGTTATCTAAAACTGGCTGCCCAGGACCATATCCAGACTGCTTTGAACACCTCCAAGGATGGAGACTCCACAACCCCCTTGGACAACCTGTGCCAGTACTTAGTCACTCCCACAGTGAAAAAGCATTTCCTGATGTTCAGAGGGAACCTTCTGTGTTTCAGTTTGTGCCAGTTGCCTCTGGTCCTGCCACTGAGCACCACTGGTATAGCTCAGCTCCATGTTCTTTGCACACTCGCTTCAGGATGAGATCCTCCCTGAACCTTCTCCCGGCTGAACTGTCCCAACTCTCTCAGCCTTTCCCCGTAGGAGAGATGCTCCAGTACCTTGATCATCTTAGTTGTTTTATTTTTAGTTAGTCCCTCTAGTGGTAATTAAAACACAGACATATTCATACACTCATAGTTCTTTTGTTAACTCTTCTTTAATGACAGGGTATTCAGTGTCTGAGGTGAGCAGTATGAAAACAGTGTTGCTGACAGCCTTACGGGCTGCAAGGGATGCCTTTAATGTGCGAATGTCCAGCACATTTGACTTGTAACCACTTAACAGCTTCTCCACCTGAATGCATATGTATCAGACGATATCTGCATCTAGGGTATCAGCAAGAACTTCAGCAAGAGCAGGGCTGAGCTGTCTCTGGTGTTCCCACTCCAGCAGTGAGAATGCTATGAAAAGCCTTGTCTGTAGAAATGCCATGTGGCTGACATGCCAATGAAATTAAACTAGTCGTGTTATGAAGTTGGCTTTGTTTTCACCTTCCCAGAGATCTACCAAGTTTTTAATCACTTGCTGCCTCTTTAAGCATTTTTGTCCTGCTTTAATTGCTTTCTTCTTAAGGTCCTTACTCTGAAGGAAAATCAAACAGGACTTCTGAAGTGAGGAGTATTCAGAACAAATAGCAGAATCCACTCACAGTAAGTTCTCCGCAAGCCTGTAAAGCATTTGAGACAGTTTTAAAGTATATGTTTGTGACTTTCATTCTTGCTGTGTACTCCACGTATGAGCAACTTGGTAAAATAAGCCCACTGGCAAGTAATAACACAAAGAAACTGGATTAATATTGTGTAAGGATATTCATATGACAGTCATGTGGTCTTTCATACTTTCTTGTAGAGTTGGTTACTTTCTTTCAGAAACATGCATTGTGTAGCAGTCTCTCATTCAGGGCTGCTGTCTTTATCTACCAAAATGCCTGGGACTGTTTTTAGCAGAAGGAATCTTAGATCATTCACATACACAGTAAGTTTTTCCTTTTTGCACATCTTATGATAGGCTGTTAAATATTACTGTGTAGTAATAGGAGACAGAAATAAAGTTGCACTGGTTCTGTGCTTAATATTTGTGAGGCAAAAACCAAGTATTTGAAATAGATTGTGGCCCTAATATTTCTAGGACAAAACACTATGGGCTTTTTGCACTGATATGTTGTAATATTGAATTGCAATAAACAATTCTAGTAAAATTTAGCAGTCAGTTTTACTTTTGAGCTAGATATTCTAGTGATGGGTGCTCACGCCATGTATCTGTGAGCAAAAGCTGCCCTTTTTTTGTTTGTTTGGCAGAAGCAATAAATAATTAAGCAGCTTGGATCTACACAGTATTTTTGCAAGAGCTCCTATAAATTACGTTTATTTGTATCACCAGGCAATATAAGTTAGTTGAACCACTACCTTTTGATTAACAGATTATTTTCACACAAACTGTCCAGTCGGGCAAGGACCATGTAGGAAAATCAGTTCCACTGTTGGAGTTTAATCCTATAGATCATTCCAGTGTTTTAACCTCCCATTGACTCTTCTCTCAGTTCTCCTAAATGGGCATCAGCAAGAAAAGTCAGAATGTCTGCCATTGTTTAGGGTGGCTGAAGGACATGGAGCAGAGGCAAAAATGAGACAGCAAATAGTGTAGCCCTACTGATAACATTGCTGAGCTTGCAAAATAACACATAGACTCACCTTAAATCCCAGCTTTTTCAGCTGAAAGTCAGGGATTCTTGAGGGGCTGAGGGCTATTTTTGAGAGTCTGTAATAACAGACCCAGACTCTTCCTGCTTTTCTTTCTCCCTTATGCAGATACTAATGTCTTTGTTACCATCTGCACCTAAGTAGAACATGAAGGGGGTCATGAAAGGCTATCTCTTTCACAGGAATTCCTTAACATATGTTTAAATCAACTATGAAACTGTTCAGGAAGCTGCAAAACTTCACAGTGTGAAATTTTTATTGAGTTAGGTACCTTCATCGTCAGACTTCAAAGGGTTCACATACTGAAAAAGAAACACCTTGTACTAACTTGTTCAAGATGCGTTTTTGACCATGTGTTTCTGTGTGCTACTCTTTGCATGTTTAAGGCAATGAGGGAGATGCTATTTGAATGAAAATCCAAATTGTTTCACATGAGTCCAGGACGAGGCATGGTTGGGCATTCTGTGCTCACATCTTGGCACTGATCAGGAAAGAGAAAGGAGCCAGAAACTGGCTGTGAAGCAGAACAGAAGGGAGTTATGATTATTGAGGAGATGGTTTGGCTAGTCTAGACGTGAGAGATACAGACACTGTGCCTCATCACCTCCTCTGACTTATTTCTATTCAGGGGATGAAGAAAGCTTGAAGGGTTGGTGATTTTCCCCTGGGGTAGATTCAATCAAAGGTTCTCCTCTGGGGGGTGAACTAGGGCTGCTTAAAAGTAGTTCCCTGTTGCGCTGCCTCTTTTTGTCAACAAGCAGAAGTACCAGGGGGGAATGATAAATGAACTGAGCCTGAATCCTGAAATCTCAGGAGGTTGCTCAGCAACTCTCAGGATGATTATCTTCTTTTATACTGAACTGCAGAATGCATCAGCTTTGACTAAACATGTCCTTGGAAGAAACTCTTTGTCTGGAGAGCAAACTGGGGTGAACTCTGGAAATAGCAGAATTTCCAGCAGCTGAAAAAAAACCCCATTGCACTGTTGGAAAGCTTTTTTGTGTTTGCTTTTTCTCAGAACTGCAGGTTCCCATGAGCTCTAGGTATTAAATGTCTCCAGTTTCTCCTGTATGCTCATGCAATAAGAAAACACTATTTTTACAGTGAGTTTATGTTTGATGAGCTAGTATGCATGCCACAGAAAACAACCCAAGAAAACCCATCTGCATTTGAAAGCAGGGTTTTAGCTGTGTGTTTCAATTCAGATGTTAAATATTTCAGATAAAAATGCTTGTAAACAGAAAGAGTTTTACTCTGTATTGCCTTTTCCCTGTTCATATGGAAGAGATTGTGTAAAATTAGTGGCAGATTTTCCTGTGTTGATACTTTCTTCTCTGTCTGTCACTTTAATTCAGACATTTCCACCTGAATTCTTCCCCAGTACTTGTTGCAGGCTGCAGGTGTTATTTGAAGTAACAGGGAATTGTTATCACAGAGTCACAGAATCATTAGGGTTGGGAGGGATCTCTGGAGATCATCTAGTCCAATCCCCCTGCCAAGGCAGGGCCACCTAGAGGAGGTTACGCAGGAACATGTCCAGGGGGGTTTTGAATGTCTCCAGGGTATTCCAGCAGAAAAAAACCCAAACACCAACAAACAAACTGCAAATATGTTTTAATCTCTATTTTTAATCTCTCTGCTTAGTTTCTGTAAGCCTCTGTAGTGAATCAGTACAGCTCTATCCAGGCAAACTTGGTGTATTTTCATGGTCACTTGGAAATCTGTTTTGTCTGCTGATAGAAACTGGCACCTCTCTGACTGTGCATCTTGATTGAGGGTTGAATGTAAGTTCATGAGAGATATTAGACCTGGGCAGGGCAGTACTGTAATAGATCCTAGTAATGAAAAGCAAGTAACTAACGGCATTTTTGTACAAATATCAGTTAGCTAAACGGCAGCTCACATATGTTACAGTTTGGATCTCTGCCAACTGGGAGCAGCAAAGCCCTTGCCCTGTGTGCTTCAGTTGAAAAGAATTGAATTTGGGCTTGCCTTTACATAGCTAGCCTGTCCTAACAAAGGCACTATGTTTGTATTTTAGACATGGCATCTCTAATGCAAACACCAGTTACTGTTTTGTCTTTTTTTCTTGAAATGAAGGCGATTGTGGTGTGTATAAATTAAATGGGATTACACAACCTTTTATTCAGAGGCCGAGCAGTTTAGCTTGGGATTAATCACTGGCCATAGAACCAGAAATACTTGATTAAATAGGAGTTACGTTTTTTAATTTTTTGTGGATGATTTTTCTTTTTTGGCATGCTTATAAATATGATGTGCTTTATGGTATTTACATAGTGTCAAGTGACTCATCAAAATTAAATCTCTGGCTGTCAAATATGACTACAAGAATGATTTGAAACACGTGCTGGCAAGGAACTAACAGTATATCTAAATGGTGTGGACTCCAGAGTGGAGGACAGTTTAGAGGTTATCTCTAACATGTGGAGGTCACTTAAGACATAGGCTTACATTCCTGATCTGTAGATTTGGCAGGGCATCTTAGAGTCTGCTGTTTGTTTGCATTCTGCATACTAAATGGCTGCTTACTTGAGGGAAAAAAATATCAGTCTTCCCGTTTTCTTAAATCACAGTTCAGAGACTTCCCACTGTATTTATTCAAAACAAGTGTAAAAGGTGTTTTTAAAATGTCACAACAAATACTGAGAAATTTGCAAAATAAAACTGGAACTGAGAATTTGAGTCTTATTTCTAAATGTGGGTAACAAATGTAGGTGACAAAAGCTATGATCTTTAACAACAACTGATATAATTCACATGTAATAGGTATTTTTGCCTTCTAAAATTCATCTTTAAAAAAAATTACTTCCGTAATATTACTCATTCTCAAGTTATATTTGAAATATGGCAGTCAAGATGGATAAAATGTGGGTCCTTTTTCTCTGTATGGAATTCAAAAAAGCTTTTTTCTCAAACTTACAAGCCAAAACCCAGCTCTGAGCAAGAGCAAATCATAGACAATAGCAGAAACCTGCTTTGGAAACACAAAATTGAAAATACTGGTTTCATTTTGGCACTGCTTGATGAGTTCTGCCATTCCTCTGCCCCTGCTAGGTCAATGAATGTTACTGAGACCTGGACTCAAATTAATCATGCAGACTGCAATTGTTCTTTGCACTTAAACCCTGACCCAAAAGGTGTGCCTCTTCCTGTAGTAATATGATGAGCCTGGTAGTTTACAGGCTCTTGACAACAAATTCCTGCAGTATAAATAGACAGATAAGAAAAAGGGTCATAACGAAATCCACACTACTGAAAGCAAAGTACCAAGTCCACACAATTTGAAATCATATTAGAAGCTGTGGAATGAAAAAGAATTAGTATGCATTTGGGGACCCTGTTACAAAAGTGCTATCCCGCTGGGTTGTGCTGGTGTAGAGCAAACAAAGCTTTTTTAAATATTTAGAGAAGATTGAGGCTGCTTCCTGAAAAACTGAAGCCAAAGTCTGAACTGTTTGATTTGAAGCAATATTGTTTGTGGCAGGTAGGAATTTGATTCCTTGTATTTCAGTTCTGCACAGTTTCCTTTTTTTCTTATAGTGTAAGAAATAATATTCTTATTCATGCTTTTTAATCTCTTAAAAAAAATATATATATACCAGTCATGATGTAGAAACTCTTGTGTATCTGACAGCTGCCTGTTTGCTTACGACTGTAGCCAAAGAGTTATCTTCCTGATTTCATGGCTCAAAACTAGGGAAAATGTAGGTAAAGAGGCAGTTTTGTTGCCTCTTTGATGCTACAAATTTATTTTATTTTATGTACTGTAAGAAGTATGTCAGTTAATTAGGAGAGTTCAGGCTGGTAGTTATGTACCATGAATCTTACCAATCTTCCACTGAACTTTTCAGCTGCAGCTGATTGACTTGATAGGGAAAATGTGAGGCTTGTGTTGCTTAGCAAGACTAAAAACTGACTGCTGAGCAAGGATAGAGATTTGCTTGAAGAAAAAGTGCATACCTTTACTAGCTACTTCTCCTCTGGCTTAACGAGGACTCTGATGAAGGAGAAATAGTTGTTCACACAAGGGCTGGGTGTTTAAGGGATTCCTGCCCAAGCAATGCTGTTAACAACTTCTTGAAAACTGTGAGTTACCAGCACTGTTGTTTGTGATGTTACTAGGAGCTTTGCAACACACTGCTTTCCATCCTCCCCCCCCTTCTGTTTCTTGAAGCTCCAGTTCCTGCAGTCACGTTATGTGTATAAAACCCAAAGTTAATCTAACTCTGTTTTGATGGGGGAGAAAAATTCAGAACTTTTAGCTGACTGCATCCTGAAGACAAATTAAAAAGAACTCAAAATACTGACAAATGTGAAATTGCTGGGGGGGAAATGCTCCTATCATTATTCGTATGTCTCAAGGTTCATTGTATTTCAGTAGTTTAAAATTATATCTGAGGAGGAGAGTAGGAAAACGGTTAACATTCAAGGGCAGACTGGATTTCTAGAGTGATGCTGCTACATTGCTCTTTGCATTGATGTGATGTGCACTTATCTGAACCGGTTCCTCTTGTCTGTCAGATTAAGGCAATATGACCCTCTTATCTTAGGCCTCAGTTTTTCCCTGGAACCCAAGTGTCTCATCTTTCAAGGTATTATTAAGGCTATTTTAAGATGCTTCCTCTGGGCATCTTAAAATAGGAGCCAGAGGGATTAAATGCAGGCCAGAACATCTTATAAAGCCAGGAATGAATGCACCCAGGAAAAAAAATTACCTGAAAACACAAAGTTCTTGTGTGTTTATCATATTCTCTGATATTAGCTGGTAATGTAAAGAGGAAACCTTGTGTTTTACCATCTCTGGACACTTTAAGTCAAATGGATTCAATTTTCTTGGGATGTTCTTCATTTTCTCACATGGAAATGCAAGCATCTCTGCCGTATGCTAACAGAGAGCTGCAAAAGCAGCGGACATTAATTGCTATTTGCCACCTAAATCTCATGTTACCCAACCTGAGTGATTCCTCCTGGCAAAACTAAGCTGTGCAAAATCTAACCTTGACCCAGAGAATGATACTGTTAGATAAGACAGGCGACATTGCCTTAACTTAGGGCAACAGGCCCTAACTAAACTGCTCTCCCCCAATTAGCAGGTTACACAATTAACATTAACTCTGTTAACTCTAAGGGGCAATTAATTGAGCCAGAATGGGGAAAATAATTTGGAAACCAGTAGCAGTCTGTCAGAGTTCAGCACCAGGTGACTGCAAGCTGTTAAATCCCAACAGCTGCCTCACTGCCCTGACAGCCATTGCCACCCTTGAGGTGCCAACATCAGGTCCCTTCCTGAACTGCCTCCTGAACCATGAGAGAGTTGTGGAGTTGTTGGAATGGCTCAGGATCTCTGAGCTTTCAGTCTGGTGTACTAAGGTTAAATAGAAATGGTTCAGTTTTATAAAAGATGCTCAGTGGTTTCTGCTTTGTGAATGGTACCTCTTCTCCAAGGGCTGCTTGTAATTTGGTCAGCTGCACAGGTTTCATTTGCTACTGCCATATACCTGTGCTTGAACCTGCAACTAAACTAGGTATTTCAGATCAGCTAGACTGGTTGAAATATATCTTGTGCCCCTTTCATCTGAAGAGCTATAGCAAACTTCTTTCCCAGCCAAATAATTCTTTTAATGTGGGTAAGTATCTTGTAAGACTGAACGTATTCAAAGCAGAACCTTGTATGTTTCTTGTCTACCTCCAAATTGGTGTTTCGGGCTCTGCCAAAGGCAAAGGACTATGGGGCACTAAATAGGAACTTATCTCCGCTGCTTTTGGATGCAAATCGATTTTTACCTCAGAGTTATTCAGAAGCTGGAAGAAAAAAAAAAAAAAAAGATGATGTTTGAAGGGGATTGTAGAGAAGATACTTACTAAATATCTCTTTATTCTGTCAGCCCAAGCTGAGCTTTGCTGGTGAACCTGAAATGAAGAAGAAAAAATGCTAACTTGTTTTTACAGTATGTTTCATCACAGAATAATTTAATGAATACTAGTTACTTGTAGAAACATGCTAGGTAGGGTTTGAGATATTTTTAATAGTAAGGATACTGTCAGAGATGTATGGATCAGGCATAGATTTTAGAGCTGGCCAGAAACTGGAAGTTTTTTCCCTAAGACAATCTAGAATTTGAAATTTCCATTATTAAGAATTAGGATGCAGAGCTGAATAACTTTGGTTTGGGATCAGATTTTGTTTTAGAAAGACAGAAAATAGTTTTTAACTTGACATATACATATGTATTTAGTATGTAGTTGTAGCTTTAGTATTCAAAGACACTGTAGTGAAATATTTTCATGTGAGCCAAATTATATGATTTTCAATTGCTTATTTCAAAACCAGTAATTAATGAAGATATTTCATCTTTAACACAGTCTTCTTTCACAGAAGAGTGTTCCAGCTGAAGACACGTGTGTTTCTGAGAGTTTCATTGATATATACAAAACAAACAGATATTTTACACTTTGTAGCAATGCTCTTTAGAAAGGCCATTTCTCAAAATGCTTTCAAAATAACCCTTTTTTAAAGTGTAGTGCTATCACCAATCATATATACTAATGATGTGAAATAGTGCTACAACAGTATTTTGAGGTTTGCTTCACTGGCAGAAAGCCTTATTTTTTCAAAGATGTTCCTGACTCTGAAGTGAAGTCAAGAACTGGATGGTGTGAGCAGAGCTGAGGATTCATCCTTGTGGGGAAGTTATGGTAGGAAAACAAGGCAGGATGCCAATGTCCTGCATGGTGGCTTTCTGGGCTACTGTGTTTGTGGCATGGCTGTGAGGGATGTACTGCTTTTGCAAGTAAAAAGAATCTGAATTTGTCCTGCCAGACAGGTGGAGTGTTTGTCATTGACTCCCTCAGATTTGACCCTGTATGCTAACCTCCACATAGGACTAAATTCTGGGACAAATCCAAGAGGTTCTGATTAAATGCAAACCAATCATTTTAGGGCTTGCCTTTGCAGTGAGGTCACTGCACAGCCAGGGATGGTGTGAACTGCTGATACATCAGCTGTATTATATCGATTCTTTGTGTGCCCCTGTTCAGGGGTGTCTTCAGGAGTGGGCTGTGCTACTGTGGGCTTAGGGAACTAGAGATGTGTTCACCAGGTTAACACAGCGCTGTGAATTTGCTGTGGGCAATAGTAGAGAAATATATTCAAGCTTGGCTCTAGGCACTACTGGTAGCTGTACCCATCGTGTGTATGGCTGTCTGAACTAGATGTTCCTGTAGTTGCCCAGAGGATTTAAGGGGAACTGAGTTTGCCAAAGGGAATATCTTCTTTTTTCTTTCCTTTCTGGCACTAATTGCTCGTTTAAAGTTGTTTGGTTTTTAATAAAGCTTGCTGGTGGTAAAGAGGCACATTTCAAAAAGTACAAATATTGTACTCATTCTTCCACCCCCCCATCCCCTTGAAACAAAGAATGAATGTTCTTGTGCCCTAAATGAGTGAAAGAACTTTGGTCTAGGAACCTTGTCTAATGATATAATCATAGGCATGTTTTCAGTGTTAGAATGGGCCACATTTTATCCAAGTAATCCCTGGTAATTTCATAGGAAATGGAATAGCACTGCCCTTTGTAGAAGCTGTGATTATGCACATGGCCGCAAGGAGCTGATGCCTGGCTGGCTGAGTTAATTATGCACTGGTGCACACAGGTCATGTTTGACTAGCTTGTGAAAGGCAGCCTTGGCTGAGCTTGCTGCAATGCCGTGTGCAAAGATTAACAGTGCAGAACGCAATTTGGTAAGCACGAGGGATGCCAATTGGTGGGAAGCATTTAAACTGGCAGGAAGAGCAGGTGGCTGAGTGCAGCAAGCAGTGTACACACGGATCACAGGTTACATCTGGGATTTCGTGATGAATGCCTAATGAGCACGTCGATTAGACTGGCAGAACTCTTCAAGCCATTGTAAATGTAGCTGAAAGAAGCGGGGCTGATAAGACACTGAATAACCACTCTCGTAAAGCTTTCCTTTGGCACTGCAATATTTAAAGTCCAGAAAGATAATGGAGAGAAAGCTGGACAATAAAATGAAAAGGGAACTGTCCTGCTTAGCTACTTTGAACAACAAAAACATAACCCTGGTGTCTATTCGGAAGCGGCAGGCAGCTCATGATGTGCCTGAACTACTGATTATTGGTGAAAAGTCCAAGACAGGATCTCCGATAAAAGCAAGCAGTAACTTGCAGAAAGAAGAGAAAGTTTTGCAGAGTTACTCCATGGGAATGCCAGAAGTCAATGCAGTTGAAAGACAGGTCAGTGAGCTGGTGTGTGTGTGTGTGTTGGGAGGAAAGAAGTGTTTCTGAACTGGAGAATTTAAAACAGAGCATATTGGATGCGGATTGTATATTAAAGGAGGTTAAACCTTCTTTATCTGAATTGTCTCAATCCCCAGCATGGATGCCTGCCCCAAAAGAAGCCGTACACAAATGCAAAGTCCTCAGAAAGTAACCTTTGAAAGCAGGTGTTAATGAGGGGTTATGCTGTAGTAATTAATGAGCATTTTTTTCAGCTTCACCTCTAATAATACAGCATGGGGATTCTTAGTCAGGAAACCTATTAGTATTTCTCCTTTTGAACTGCAATTGCTTGAGTAGTTTGACAGCAGCTCATACCAGGTATTCTCTGGAATAACAGAAGTTGCAGAAACATTAAAAGGTCCTAACTGTAGGTAAGTAGTTTATAGCTACTAAGTGGATGCTAGTGGAAGTTCTTGATAATACATCTGTGGCAACATCTTTTTTTTTTTTTAAATTCATTGATGTATAGAACTGTCATATTTTTGGAGATTAACTTTTGTGAAGAGGCTTAGAAAGATCAGTGTGGATAAAAACATGATGAGATTTATTATTTTAAAAAGAGGTTTTGTTATTTGAAAGACCTGTAAATGACAGCAGTGTAGTTTGGATCAGTGAATATTGTGAACATTTAAGGAAAAGAAACTCAGAACAAATTTTGTATCCTTTGAAACTGCATGTGCTTAGAATACCTTAAATAATTAGTGTCAGACTGGAATAAAATAACAGCTAGGACAGACCAAATATAGCTGAAAGCTTTTTCTGACTTGAGTTACTTATATTATAAACGTTTGCTAGAAAACAATCATGACATAAATGACTTCTTCCTACCGAAGGATCTCTCTTCTGTGTTCCGTTCACTGGGATATGCATTTTGCTTGAACTGGAGTCATCCTGAATATCATGAAGTGTTCTGCTTTAATTCTAAACTGGAAACAATCCATTTACGACAAGGCTTTCTCCTTTCCCACTAAAGTGAGCTTGGTTTACATAGCTCCCTTTAATTTGAAAGTACCTGTTAAGGTCTCTAAGGTGTGTTAAACTATGGTGTAGGTTTCATTTCACTAAGACTAGCTGCAACTGCGTAAATATTTCCTCATCACTGTTACGGAAACTTGTTCTTAGATGTGGAATAGCAGTCACTTGGCAGAAGCATTAGGGAGCCAATGTAATATTTTGAAAACAGAAGCACATAAAGGCTGCTTTAAAGTAATATTTTCATTGAATCTCAATATCCAGGTGGAGAGGGTGGTTTTTCCCTCATTCAAAACTCAGTAACTGTTTGAAAAATAACAAGCTATGTTGCAAGTAGTTACTGAAAATAGTAGCTACTGACACTTGTTAATCTTCACTAAACTTGGGTGAAGAGGGAAGGAAGAATAACCAGTTAAGATTTAATACGTTTAAACAATATGAGCTAACAAGGTGAATGGACAAGCTGCACAGAAATTTGTTAAGAAGGATGAGGGTTGAATTTCTGCCCACTCAGAAGTGCAGGTATGAAATCAAAGACTCAGGATCTTTGATGTTCCTGAGTCTGCTCTGTCCTCATTTTCTTGTTCACTGGCTGCCCATAACAAACTGGGAAAGCATCTGAAGCCTTTAATTAATAGTGTGTGGCTTTTCAGTTGTGTGTTACTGCCTGCCTGGATCCAAAGCCATGAATCAGTGAGTTGTGAAAGAACAAAGCAAGAAAGGTAAAACAGTGGCACAGAGAAGACAGTTCTTTGGCAATGCTTGAAGGTGAGAGGGCGATAGCTCCTTTCAGTCTGCAGATGTAAAGGGAGAAGAGCAGCCCAAAACCACTGGAGATACTGTGCATGAGATTCAGTGACATCGGCATTCTTGGATCAGCAGATGGGGAGAGGCAGAGGGGAAGGTGCTATTCTATGATTCTATGAATGGACTGGGCCCTGTCTCCTCGCTAGCTGACTGCCTGGCATCACGGTGAGGAGTCTGGTGCTTGAATTTCAGGAAGTTAAATTTGGCATCCCCATAGGCCAGGTGAAGGAGATGGAGAGCGGTAGAGCCTTGGTGGACCACCAGAGGGGTGCAGCAGCTGTGTGGGATCTCCATGTGTGTGATGCTCTGGGAGCTGTGTGGTGCGCCTCCCACAGCCTCAGCTTTCAGCTGCAGAGGCCAAGAGTGTTACACTGGTATTCTGGAGGTGGCTGCACCCCTTCAGGGGGAGAGGGATGGCTTTCCTGGTGGCAAGCCACTCCGTGAGGTGACCATGGAGCACAGGGATGGAGGCAGCATGGGGACTCAGCCAGGGGCAGCTGGTGGCCAGGGCATGAAGCCGAGGGCACCAACCTTGTTGACTTGACAGCCGTGGGATTCCATCCATCATCAAGACACCAGCCATCATGTGTGCATATATCTTGCCCAGTGCTGGGGTTTCTTCTTCTTTGTTTTTGGGTTTTTGTTTGGTTTTGGGGTTTGTTTTGGTTTGTTTTTTATTTTCAGTTGCTTTTCTCACATTTATTCTGTATTCCCTCACTGCTGTGTTAAACTCTCAGCCTTTACACTTCTGAATGGGAGTACCCAGAAGAAATAGCCCATTTGCGGGGAAAGTGGGGCACTAGGCCTTTGAAGGCAGCACTCGGTGGGGTGGTTTTGCTGACCAATTGCACAGGCCATGGACCATGTCCAATTTTCCTACCAGACCTGCTGCCGAGCTCTCGTTGCTGTAATGCCAAGAGCTGCATGCCAAACTGGGGCTCAAGACTTGGTGCTCCCAATCCAGCAATCTTTCCCTGCCCTTCTCCACCTCAACGCTTTCCACAGAATTAGTCCAGCCCCAGGGCACAATCCTGTTGAATGATCTCCTTCATGCTGGCTGGAGGCAGTCAGGATGGCAAGCAGGATCCTCTGCCCCTTCCTGCTTCTTCAAGCCCTGCTTTGCCCCGAGGCAGGCATGAGTGCTCCAGCTCCTACGTGGGACATCAAGGGCTGTTCCCCATGCTGTTTCTTCATGCTCTGAAATTCCCATATGGGGAGCTGAGCTTCAGGTTCCATGTTCAGGCACATCAGCAGTTTCAGTTACTGCTCACCTTGGGTCTGGTTCAGGGCTGTCTTCTGTAGATGCAAATATTTTTGATCCTACTCTAGGGCTTCCTTTAAAGCTCTCTCCAGCTACCACTGCTTCTGTGTCAGTGTGTTTCTTATCAATTTTTTCTTTTTTTTAAATTTTATATTGTTTAAATGAGCTCTATAACACTGCTTTCCACAGGAATTCATAGCTTTCAGACTAGAGCCTCACTCTGCTGTGTGTGTTCAGTTGCAACTTTTATGTGCAGAGCAAGGGAGAAAAAGGATTGTCATAATGTCATGCTTTCATTATTTACATAGTTTTTGTATAGTCACTGTAGAAATACGTGTGAGACTGGTAGAGCAAACAGTTTGGAGTACACCTGCCCTTCAAAGTAAGCAGGCCTCCTTTTGTGTGTAAGACAAATAGCTTGTAAATGCATCTGGTTCTTTTGCACTCCCTTATGGATGAAGAGTCAGTTGCATTTTCATTATTTCATTGGGATTTCTCTCTAGGTAGAAGCAAGCAAGAGGGGTAATTCCTGGGAATTCCAGGCACATTTTTTTTGGCATTTTTTGAAGGCAATTGCTTCTCTGATCCTCTTGCAGATGGTGTCCCTCAATTCCTATACAGCTTCATTGATACCATTTTATGTGTGGGTGTCTGCTGCTATCAGAAAACCCTCTTCTGAGACCTACCATGTGCCCTGAGGCAAATCATGGGCGCATTGCATGTGTCATCTTTGTGTCCTCACATGAACCTGCTGTTTTGCTCTGATCTAGTGTAGCAACACCCCTTCTAGAAAAGTCACGCATAGATGTATCTGTGCCTTCTTTTTTTCTCTTTTTTTTTTTTTTAAGCTGTTAAGCAATACTAAAGGCTTTGCAAACACTGTATTTGAACCTGTGCACATTTCTGGGTTTTCTGGAAGGTAAATTCTTCAATGATTTGGCTTTTTGTTGTTTTTTTTTTGGGGGGGGTGATTTTTTTTTTTAAGGGAAGTGTTTTTCTTTTTAATATACCCACATCCCCTCTATTTTCTCCTTGTCTGTTTTAATAAATACAATACAGAGAAGGCTGAAAGCAAATTTGTCTTAATATTTTACCATTTTGGTCATGACCCCAGACCTCATTATTCTCAAGCTGTCCAAGCATGAAACAAAATCAAGTTAATGAATTTTGAATACTGCAACAAATGAACTCGATGCAGCCTAGTGTTAATAAGCAGCCTAAATGCTTCTCATCTGCTCTGTGGTACCAAGGAGGGAGTTTTCTTGTCAGTGGTAGGAACAAGATTTGTGGTACTGAGGCTGATCTAGTGGCCCCTTCTCCTGCCCCTCCCTGCAATAATGCCCAGCATCAGGCGCTTTACTGAATGCTGGAGAGCCCCTGACTTTGCAGGCAAGAGAATAGATTTGTCATAGTAGCTTGCATTTGAATTTTTAGTAGTTAAAGCTACTTTAAGTCACAGACATGAATTTTTATGTTCTTTCCATGAAATCTGATAATGTGGGACTTGTCCATCTCCTTCTCAATCTTTCTCATCACTTTGTACTAGCAATTTCCTTAGGCAACAGCTTCTGGGCTCCAATTACCTATTCTGCAGGAAGCATTGCCTTTATAACTTTTTTTTTTTATTTAATAATTCATTTTGAATTAAATTGAGTACATTAAACTGTAGAGAGCCAGTAAGGCAGAGCCCATGATCTCACTGAGAGATAGTCTGCTTGTGACTGATCTACTTCAGTACTGGCTACTACATCCTGAAAATGAGTCTTGGATCAAATCAGTGAGTTCTTGTATCTCCATATATGGTTTTCCTTAGGTGCCTCAGAAGGAGGTAGATTAAACTAAACCATGGTGGAAATATCTGAATGTTGTTCTGTCTTTTAAAATCTTTGTCAGATACAGATTTTAACTTCGAAGACCTGCATGCAGACAGCTCTTCAGATATCAGGCAACAGGTCCTCCCTATGCCGGCTTGTTTCAGGCTTCTGGGAAATCCTTGATTCTGTTTTCTGTAGGCATTTCAGTTTGGTTTGGTTTGAACTCCTGCAGCAGCAGGTTGGCCAGACTGAGCCAGCTTCTGACATTTGTGGACAGATGATCAGCCCACTTTCTGCTATGACCCTTTGTGCCAATGTGCCCTGGAGAGCAAGGCTCAGGCTGGATAGTGAAAGTGCCCTGTGGCTGCAGAAAGCTCAGGTTTTAAATGATTGTGTTGGGGTGGAAATATTGAGATAATTTTGCTTTTATGTCCCTAGTGAATATTTTTTAAATTGCTGCTCAAGAGAAGTGTCGGAGATGTGATTCATCACTGTAGGCATAGGTCAGTGGTAATATATTCAAAGTGTAAGTTAACGTCGTGAAGCTTTTTGGTTGTATAGCCTGACTTGAAAGGACTTGCAGAATATTGCTGCTTTCACACGGCTCATGATATTTTATTTTGCCTCTTGTTCCTTAGGCTTTGTCCACCACTGATTCTCCCCCTGGCTGTGAGCTGGAGCCTACAATGAAACACAATTTTGCTTTTGACAACATGGGCTATGAGGACAGCTTTGAAACTGGGCCCTCTTCCTCTTCCCTAGAACACACTGTAGCAGTCAATGTTGTGGGAATGACTTGCCAATCATGTGTGCAGTCTATAGAAGGCCGAATTTCCAAGGTGAAGGGCATTGTGAGTATTAAAGTCTCCCTTGAACAGAACAATGCTGTAATAAAGTATCTGCAGTCAGACATAAGTCCTGAGCAGATTTGCAAAGAAATTCAGGATATGGGCTTTGATGCCAACATAGCAGAAGAGTGGTCGAAAACAGCAACTGTAAATTTGTCATGCTTGAAAGAAGCAGTAGTTAAGCTTCGGGTAGAAGGCATGACATGTCAGTCCTGTGCCACCAACATTGAAGGAAAGATTAGGAAGCTGCACGGTGTGGCAAAAATCAAGGTGTCACTTGGTAACCAGGAAGCTATTATTGCGTACTATCCTTACATTATTCAGCCTGACGACCTCAAGAGCCATATAAGTAACCTGGGGTATGACTGCACCATCAAAAGTAAATCAGCCCCTTTGAAGCTGGGTGTCCTCGATCTTGAGCGCTTGCAGAATGCAAACCCCAAGGAGACACCAGCAAGTCTTGAGAGCAATGGAGTAGACCTGCGGTTCATCAAGATGAGTAGCACAGCTACGGTGGCTCTACAGGTAGAAGGCATGCACTGCAACTCCTGTGTCAGAAACATCGAAGGAAACATATCTAATCTTCCTGGCATACGAAGTATTAAAGTGTCATTGGAGCATAAATGTGCTGTGGTACAGTATAGCCCAAATTTAATTACCCTGCCAGCTTTGCAGCAAGCTATTGAATCGCTTCCACCTGGAAACTTTAAAGTATGCCTCCTTAATGGTTCAGAAACAAACAAAGGAGCACCTCCATCACCTGCTTCCCAACGCGACCTTTTCATAGAGCCGCTGCAGGACACGATGTGCACGGCTGTCATTAGGATTGATGGCATGACCTGTAATTCTTGCGTACAGTCCATAGAAGGGACCATATCACAGAGACAAGGAGTGCAACGTATAGCAGTTTCTTTAGCCGGCAGAACTGGGACCATACATTATGATCCATCTGTCACTAACGGAGAAGTGTTAAGAGTTGCCATAGAAGACATGGGGTTTGATGCTTCTGTACTGACAGGTAACAGTGTTCTTTCTTCCATGGGTAGCGTGCCAAGCTGTTCCATGAGACACCCGTATTGAGATTCTCTTCTGGAGAGAAACTCTTGGCATTGTTTTTTCTAAGGGTTATGATATGACCTGATATGACCTCACTTAGCAAGGGAGAGAGATTTCAGCTGTGGTGTACCTTATTTCAGCCCTTAATAACTGTACTGGTGGGTGAAAAAGTTGAGTTAAATTATGAACCCAAAGGTTTGAAAGTTGGTACAAGGTCTTTAAATAGCTGATCCCCTTATCCACTGGAGGAGGTTTCCTCTTATGTCTACAGGATGCTGTAAGTAGATCTATCAAACCAAATGTTTTCATTTATGTTCATTTCATTTCTAAAATACTAAACCTCACAAACTTATTGAAATCCCTTTAATTTAAAATCACCTTTTTTTTTTTTTTCTGTATACAAGTCCATATTATTATTTTAAACTGGAAAGACAGAATTCATTGACCTTTGTTATTTTTACTAGCCCTACTTTACTAAGCCTTACTTTAAGTGAGGTTAGTAGCAAGATGCAGGTACTCTTCGGTGGGAGCAGGTGCTTCCACATGTAGCTGTGGCACATGTAGCATGTAGCTACAGCACAGTTTGTATGTTTTGTATATGTGCTCAATTCTTAAGAACTTGCTATGGTGCACAATCTCCTCTTTAGTGAATTTCAGATGTGGCAATATTTATCTGCTTCACCTCAACAGATTTGCTTTCAGATACTGATGTACTTTACCTAGAATGATTTAGTTTGACCACAATAGACCACATCCTGTTTGCTTTTCTCATAGGTCTAATCCCTCTGAATCTGTGGTACTACTACAAATGAGGAGGAGCCCATATGTGGTCTTTCATTATGATTTGTGTGGTTTATAATTTGTTGGTGGAACCTGATTTATCTGTGGAAAAGGAGGGGATCCCCTGCGTTTAATGTGTTCAGAAGCAACTCTTGCTCCTTTATACAAACCTCTGCTAAAGGGAGGCAGTTTGTGAACACAGCTGGAGCTGTTGGGTGTCTGTTCAGTATCTAGTAAAGAATAAAAATTAGTGCAACAGACCTGTATGTGTTGAGGTCATCTGGGTGCTGCAAATCCTTCCACTATTCATTTGGCAGTACTTGCAGTGTAAATATTGTGCCATAAAGAGAAACATGTTGAGAAACTCGTCCTTTTCCTTGTTTGAGATGAAGTGCTACGTGTTGTGCACAGATGACAACAGCGACAGAAGGGATATGATTGGACTGCATTCTCTGTGCTGGATAAGGACCCTCTAGATAGCAGTATATCTTTGTTGAGTGGAGGTATCTGTCAGGTCTAGGCATTGAAATTGGAGGGAATCATTTGCCATCTGAAAGTGGAAAACTGGTTCTGTAGGGTTAAATGGTCATGCAAGTGCTACTGGTGAATATATATTGTTACACAGATGTATTATTTCCATGAAGAGACCAAGATTACTATGTCACCTTTCAAACAACCAAGAGACTTTGCATGATTGATAAATGTGACCTGTTTGTAATTTTGCATCACTCAATCTCACTGGAAATAGTGCTTGTTCAGTGTATTGTGCATTTATTCAAGATACTGCCACTGGAGAACATAAGCAGCAGCCTGACACCAGCAAAGCTGCTGTGCAGCCTCAAGCTCCAGATCCTCCTCTCCAAGGCTGTTCCTCGGATGCTGCTCCAGACAGACCACATCCTGATGGGCCAAACCAGCCCAGTGGAGTCACAGCTGGGAAGTGTTTTTTACAAATCACGGGCATGACCTGTGCATCCTGTGTGTCTACCATTGAGAGGAATTTACAGAAACAAGATGGTAATAAATTTCAGTTTCCTGTAATCTTAATTGATGGCCAGGTTGGGTGGTGCCTTGAGCAACCTTGTCTAGTGGAAGGTGTCCCTGCCCATAGCAAGGGGATGGAACTAGATTATCTTTAATGTCCCTTCTGACCCAAAGCATTCTATGATTCTATGACAATAATGAGTCTGTAAGGGATTATAGGATGGAAAAGGTATTCCATGTGATTAATGGAAGAGGCTGTGGTACAACATCTGAAGGTTAAACAGGCTTAATGTTCTCTCTTAGTGCTAATGTAACTGTATCACTGTTTAACTACCCTACTGCACTGGTAGGCAAACCCAGCGGGCATAGTTATATTGTAACAGTAAGCTGCTGCAATGTGATAAAAATTTCAACTAAGGCTCAGGACAAGAAAACGGTTCTCATTTAATTTTCAGGGCTTTATTGCTTTACAAATCAATCCATCTCTTCCAGAGCTATTGAGAGCTCTGGCATGTTTGTGATGTGAAACTTACCTTTCAGGTCACATTTGCAAAAGCAGGTATAAGCAAATGTGTGGCTCCAGTGCCTGGGTAATTATATTAACTTAGGCACAGCAAAGCTGATTAGATTAGAAGTCTGCACACTGGAGCTGCCTTTCCTCTGGCCATATAGAAGATGAACAGGTGAGCCCCAGCAATGTCTGATTTAATTTGTGTGGGGATGCCTTTGGAGGATTTTGCTTATTGATTACTGTGCCCTCAGTCTCCCAGTGGTGGTCTAGCTGCCTTGATTTAAAAATCTAAGAAACCATTAGCACTCCAGAACAGTTATTTTTGCCTGTGATTTTTGTATTTTACTTTTCAATTCTAAGTGCAGATTTCTGTGTGTTGATTTATTAAAAAAAAAAAAACCAACAACCAAAAGCAGATAAACAGAAAAATCAAACAAAAAAAAACTAAAAAAAAAAAAAGAAAAAAAGAAAAAAAGAAAAAAACCCCACCCAAAAAGAAGATGAAAAAACAACTTAAAGGGAAAAATAAGTAAAGAAAAAGGCCTATCATTGTGCTGTGGGGTTTGTTTAGGGCTTTCCAGACTTAGAGAGTCCAGGGTAGAGCTTGTAGCAATGAGTGTAAAGATTGCTTCTGTACGTTTTTTTTTTCTCATTAGATCGTAGCAAAGCTCACCTCCCTCTGTGTGTAACCGTTGCAGTTCTCTTTGCTGAAGGGAGCTGCAGTGTGGCTGGATCTCAAAGGAAACTTTGCTGTTGTGACTAGGGAGCAGCACTGGGAGGCAGAGAGAAATCATTAGGCTTATAACATCTGTTAAGTTGTTAACAGCCCTCGCTGACATTTACTGGTAATGTTTTATTTTTCTTCCTCTCAAAGGAGCTACATTATCTAATATTTTTTATTATTGCCACTGCAGGGATTATTTCAGTGTTGGTAGCACTGATGGCAGGTAAAGCAGAGGTAAAATACAAGCCAGAACTCATACAGCCTCTTGAAATAGCACAGCTGATCCAGAATTTGGGTTTTGGTGCTACTGTCATAGAAGATCATGCAGAAACAGAAGGGAATGTGGAACTTCTAGTAAGTCATGCATATTTGAAATTATGTGTCGGGTTTGGTCTGGAAAAATAATTTTCTTGCAAATGCTTCTGGTTAAGGAGTTGTGGCTACAGCAGGTCAGTCTGGCTGGTGACACTATTTTTTCTTAATTGCTGAAAAGACAAAATCAATTCGTCTTGGAAGAACCTGTCCAAAGGTGTTGAAATGAAAAGTGATAGTTGTATGTACAGAATAGGTTTTCCATAGAAAAGAGAAATGAAATTGAACTTTTCTGTGAATGCACTTCAGTCAACACTACAGACTGAGCAACTGAGAATGTAGCACCAAATACGTGTTAATAATGCCTGGGACTTTGTATAGAGGTCTGAGTACTTTGGGTAAAATTAGTAAATTGTTTATATGAAGAACAGATCCTTCAAAAGTCTGTTTTTAGTCTCTGACACATACCTACTAAAAGACAGATAGCAACAGTCAACAGTTGTGCTAACAGAGAAGGAAGTAAGAACATGTCTTAGTGAAGCCACAGGAAAATTTAAGTAAGCGAGAAAGTCACACATGCACAGTTTGATTTTGGTAATGTTAGTATAGCTGCTGATAGAACTATGTTAGCAATACTGTGACAGTTAATGCAGTGTACAAGTGCTGCTATACAAATATACAGCTGTGACTATAACTGCTGCTTCCAGAATTTTGTGATAAAAGTATATAGTCATGTTCTCAGCTTTGTTTCATTTAAGACAGCTCTATAAAAATCTTCATTCTGAGGGCTTGGGCCAGTGCCAGCAGAGCTTGAGTAGTCATTAGTACCTTTCTGACACCAGGAGGGTGAGTCTCATGTTCATCCACAAATATTAGATGAATGTTGGGGACTGCTAACTGTACCTCAATTTGTCTTTTCTTTAGATTACAGGGATGACTTGTGCTTCTTGTGTTCACAATATTGAATCCAAACTCATGAGAACTAATGGCATATTATACGCCTCAGTTGCACTTGCCACATGCAAAGCTCACATCCAATTTGATCCTGAGATTACTGGACCTCGAGATATTATAAAAATAATTGAGGTAGGCTTTAGAAATATTTTATGTAAGAACAATTGTAAGGTGAAGTTAAAAAGGAAACAAAGCACTTAATATTTGAGAGGTTTCACTGACTTTTGCAGATGACAGTTATTGCCATATGTTTTATGCTGTCATGGTGAAGCAGCTGTGCTCCACCCTAGTGCATAGTCACCCAGGTTGTTACTCTGAAAACATATCCTTGAAACTGCAAAACCAAACCTTTCTTATCTATATCTGGTAAAAGTGTCATATATTCATTCTTTGCAATTCTGTGTGTAAAATCACGTGTGTCTGATTCCCTGTCATTTCAGTGAAGTGTTGATACTTCAGAAAAAAATACTACTTTCTCTTGCCAGTGAAAGAGGCTGTAAAAAGAGTTTTACAACAGCTCATACCACAAGTATTACACATCTCTGTTTTCACTGGCATTTATTCCCACAGCAGTTCAGAGGAAAACTTTTTAAACTGAAAGAACTTGTGATACAGCCACTAAACGAAAAGAATCCTGGCTTAACAGTAACCACACAGATCACAAAATCTGTCATTACCATGGCCAAGTTGTGGACAAAATTTTTTCTTTCTCTGCCCCACCAGAAGAGTGCATGTGTGTGAGGAACATGCGATTGAGTAGTCAGGAGGACAGCAGAAACTGCCATTTGTGTTCTACAGTATTTACGCAGGAAAAAGCTCCTAAGGCACAGAATTGGTGGGGCAGCAGTGGTTAACATATTAACTATTAGACTGTTCAGGCAAAGTAGTTCTGTAAAGTGTATTTTGTTGAAGGAGCATCTCATGGTGCAGGTACAAAGTTCAAATGTATCGTTCTTGCAAGTATGCTTTGGAGTTTTTGTGGGGGTTAGGGAGAGGGAGCATGATTCTACTGCCGTAACACATTGAACCATCTGTCAAAACTGGCTATTTGCTTTTATTTGTTTTGGGGATGCTTTGCCTTGTAGTTTGTTGTTTTCATGTTTAAACAAATTCTAGCCACTTTGATGTTCAACTTCAGGTTGGCCTACTCAACTGTAGTGATAAGGAGATGCTCACAAGATTGGCCAGCCCAGTGACTTGTACATTTTTACCTTCCTTTGTGGTTCTTCCAATCTCTCATAGTTTTCCAGTGGAGATGAAAGGTCATAAATATCCCTGGAGGAGGAGTGCAGTGAAACTCCAGCTGTCAGTAGGAGGTTCCTATGCCTAAGGAAACTGTGACATTCACTGCCTCTATACACTGTGTTTATGTATAGGTAGCGGAAAGCCTTTGCAGTCTACATTTTGAGTACTGTCTGAAATATCCTCTCATGTTGGTAGGATCTAAAAATAAGTTGGCATTTATTAAATATGAAATAGTGTCCCTTTCTTGCATTTCTTCTAAAAGTAGTATCATTTAAGTGTGTGATAAGTAATATGTATAGTTTAATCAAAACTAACTCTTCTTCCCTCCCTTTCAATAAAAAGGAAATTGGCTTTCATGCTTCTGTGGCTAGAAGAGTTCCAAATGCACATAACCTAGATCATAAAAAGGAAATTCAGCAGTAAGTATTTCTCTTTCTCACTAATGAATGTGTATAGATCATCTTCTGTAACTCCCCCTCCTTTCCCAGTTAATTTAGCTTATTTAATTTTACTATTTGCTACTTGGTTCAAGTACTTTTATTACTTTCATTAGTTTTGGGTTTTAACTGATAGAAGTCTATACAGTTAAACATATAAGAGACACTTGAAACTGTCCCAAAATGTTGGTTCTTCCCCATATATCCCGAAGCTGTTAGTACATTACTAATACTCCATGTCCGGCACAGCGAGCACAGTGTTGGCACAGGCCTTGGTATTGTGGGGTGTATGACAACCAGGCATTTACAGCTTCTACTTTTCAGGTGGAGGAAATCTTTCTTGTGCAGCCTGCTGTTTGGTATCCCTGTCTTAATCCTAATGATTTATATGCTAATACCCCATGGTGAGCACCATGGGTCTATGGTGCTGGAACAGAACATCATTCCTGGATTATCTGTTTTAAATCTTCTCTTCTTTGTCCTGTGCACTTTTGTTCAGGTATGTCCACAGACTTTGTGGGGTTTACTTTCTATTAATCTCTTTAATCTCTCATTTATATAATCTGATGTGATAAAAACAGGAGACTGGAAGGGTTTAGTGGATTAGGCCTGCTGTCTTATCTGTACCACCTATGCAGAACAAAGTGGCACTTTTCTGCAAGTTATCCATCCTGTAATAGCTTGCAGTATTTACTTCTGACAAAGTTGCATCAGATAATTATCCAAGTGGGGAAGGTAGTATTAAAAGGAAGAAATACCTGATCAGCTGCAAACTAATTGGGTATCTGTAGGAAAATACCTTCAACTTCAGTGCCTTGTTTACCTTGCATTGCTGAGGGAAAGGATGACATTTAACTGGCAGAGCTGTTTTGAGAACAAGGAAGGGCAAGTGAAAAGGTGACAATGGGAGTCAGTCTGCTAGTAGATTACTTCACTAAAGTTATGTCAATACAAAATTTGCATGAGACAGCAATGCTTTCCCTTACCTACTATGTGTTTATAATTCTGCTGTAGGCAGTATTATGTACTGTTTTCACTGCTGTGATCTAAATATGAATCTGTCCATGCTTACACCAACAGTTTCTTGGTGGGTGGTATTTTTACGTACAAGCTTACAAGTCACTGAAGCACAAGATGGCCAATATGGATGTGCTCATCGTACTAGCCACAACGATTGCCTATGTGTATTCCTGTGTTATCCTCATGGTAGCAATAGTTGAAAAGGCAGAGAAAAGCCCCATCACTTTCTTTGACACTCCTCCGATGCTGTTCGTATTCATTGCTCTTGGGAGATGGCTGGAACACATAGCAAAGGTAACTCAGCTTCACATTAATTATTGTGTATTTATGATGAGAATAGAACAAAGCTATTGAGGGGAATTTTGAGTCAGATGTCTCTGCTGTAGCTTGTATTATACAAGGTCATTTAGAGTTCATTGTGTTAATTAGGCATCAGCATTTATATATCTCAATGTATCTTAAACATTCATCTCTCTTTCTTAGAGTAGGACCTCAGAAGCTCTTGCTAAACTTATATCTCTTCAAGCCACAGAAGCCACTGTGGTGACTCTTGGACCTGACCACTCTATCATCAGGTATCTATTTGTGAACCAAAACCGCTTCAGCTTGCCTCGGTGCAAAGACTAGGCTTGATGTAGTCAGTGTGAAAGCATCATTATTCTTTTGATGGGTTAATAATCTGCCTGTTCTACTTGTGTCTTTTGTAGGGAGGAGCAGGTAGCTGTTGAGCTGGTTCAAAGGGGTGATATCGTAAAGGTTGTTCCTGGTGGAAAGTTCCCAGTGGATGGAAAGGTCATTGAAGGCACTTCTATGGCAGATGAGTCTCTCATTACTGGTAACTTCCATTACACTTACACAAAGAAGTGGAATCCTCTAGAATTATTTCTTACAAGAAAATAGAGCAGACACAACCCAAAAGCTGCTGTGTGCATAACCTCCCACCTTAATGGATGCTGCGCCCAGTATTTGTGAGCTTGAAGCCAAATCTGTGTCTGCACACAGCCTAAAAAACTGAGGAATTTCTGCTCAGTTTTGTTACTTTTAATAACTTAGTGATTAGATGGGTAGAGTCTAAATACTACTGTCATTATTCCAAAGGTCTTGTAGGAATTTCCACTGGAATGTGTTTGTAGGGGAGAGGGACCTGGGGGTCCTAGTGGACGACAGGATGAACATGAGCCAACACTGTGCCCTTGTGGCCAAGAAGGCCAATGGCATCCTGGGGTGTATTAGAAGGGGGGTGGTTAGTAGGTCGAGAGAGGTCCTCCTTCCCCTCTACTCTGCCCTGGTGAGACCCCATCTGGAATAGTGTGTCCAGTTCTGGGGCTCTCAGTTCAAGAAGGACAGGGAGCTGCTGGAGAGAGTCCAGCGCAGGGCAACTAAGATGATTAAGGGAGTGGAGCATCTCCCTTATGAGGAAAGACTGAGGGAGCTGGGTCTCTATAGTTTAGAGAAGAGGAGACTGAGGGGTGACCTTATTAGTGTATATAAATATATAAAGGGGGAGTGTCACGAGGATGGAGCCAGGCTCTACTCAGTGGCAAACAACAATAGGACAAGGGGTAATGGGTACAAACTGGAACACAAGAGGTTCCACTTAAACTTGAGAAGAAACTTCTTCTCAGTGAGGGTGACGGAACACTGGAACAGGCTGCCCAGGGAAGTTGTGGAGTCTCCTTCCCTGGAGACATTCAAAACCCGCCTGGACACATTCGTGTGTAACATTATCTAGGTGTTCCTGCTCCAGCAGGGGGATTGGACTAGATGATCTTTCGAGGTCCCTTCCAATCTCTAGCATACTGTGATACTGTGATACCTTCTCACAAATAACTTCTAAAGGGTGATGGGGAAATATTGCTGAGATGTTGGGGTGTGTATGCATGGGCACTGAACAGGACTTCTCCCAGGGCAAAGAGATGGAAAGAAAGCCTCACAACATGATGCTCATTAAAGGTCCTGGGACTTTTTTCACAGCCTCTGAAATTTTCACTTCATTTTATAAATGTAATAAGGCTTAACTGCATTGTTCAATTCTTATAAATAAGTAAAGGGTATGAAAACTTTACAGTGGTATTGGCTTACCTGTTTTAGTTACGTATTTACTTTGCTTGGGGAGCAAAAACGCCCTTAGTTTAAGAGAACCAGTCATTATCACTAACCCTAAAAGTAAAGAAAATAAAGATTGTATACAGCTTTTTTTTTTTTTTTGAGAGGCAGTGTGAGAAGAGGAGCTTTGCCACAAAGGCAACTTTTCTAGTCTTTGAAAACTGAGGGTGGTAGAAATAAAGACAGATTTATATCTTTATTTCCACTACCCGTGGCTATGCAAAGCATTACCTGGAGAAATTCCTAGAAGTTCCTTTTACAACCAATTTGCTCCTGGCCTTTTTGAAGGGTGATGAACTGGACCAAAAGGCCAAAGAAACAACATTTTCTTTGGAAATAAACCTAGAAAAAAGTATTACACCACTTAACATGTCTTGACTAGATAGAGACATTAGAGATAATATATGATTTCTAATCATTATTGCTTTGCATACAGATTTTGCTAGCATACAATGAGCTGTGGCCTAATGGACTATATTCACTGTTATTAGGAGTATTTGTTTATTTATTTTACCTTTTCTTTCTAGGGGAAGCTATGCCAGTCACTAAAAAGCCTGGGAGCACAGTGATTGCTGGTTCTATAAATGCACATGGCTCAGTTCTTGTTAATGCAACTCATGTTGGTAATGATACCACTCTGGCACAGATTGTGAAATTAGTGGAAGAAGCTCAAATGTCAAAGGTGAAAATAAAAGAAAAACTTTATTCATAGGTTTTGATAAAATAAGAAAAAGATCCTATATTTTGCTATATTTACTTGTTCAGCAAACTGTGTTTCTCCAGACTTCAAAAAAGAATGAGATAGACTATCAATCAGACATCTTCATGAACTTTGCACATTTATGTGTTTTGACCATAAACATGCAAATATCTGTTTTTTTCTTTCTTATAGGCACCCATCCAGCAACTGGCAGACAAGTTTAGTGGATATTTTGTACCGTTTATCATCATCATTTCAACAGTGACATTGATAGTATGGGTCACAATTGGGTTTATAAATTTTGAAGTTATTCAAAAATATTTTCCTGTAAGTAATTTCAGTAAGAGATGATTTCGGGTGTTAGGATATCTTCCAGTGTAATTAACATACCTTCTGTGTGTAGGGTTTGATGTTGCAGTTTGGTAAATACTTTTATACAATATGCTGTTTTCTACACAGAGCAAATAATTACACTAATAAAAATCTGTCTGCAGGTATAAATATATCTTTTCATTTACCCCTTAGTTCTGCATGTGGTATCTACAAACTAAAATTACTGGCAGTCTTTGTGGACTAAACATTATCTATAGCTGCGTTGCAGGGAGCTGAGCCATTTTTATCGTGCCTAAATTTTTTTGGACATCCTTATTCCTGATGGCAGACAGTGGGTTTAGCTTTAGAAAGATGAGCTTCTGTTATCTTTAGGATGTGTGTTTGCTATGCTCAGAAACTGTGGGAATCTGTGTACCCAGAAATAGGGTTGTCCTTTACTAAGCTATAAGGGAAAGTTATATTTTCACCCAGAAGCTCAAGAGCAGAGTCAAACATAAGTGTACTTGAGCAGCAAACCGTATAGAAAATATTGCCATAAACAATTCATAACATTGACCTTTTTGTACTGTTGCAGTAACAATAATATATTGCTTTCCTGTACTGGAGGTTTCCATGCAGATGTGTTTTTTGAAATGACTAGGATTCATTGTACAACTATGTTGTCTTCTATCAGCGATCATACATCTCTTTCTTTCCCCCTGCCCCTTCTCTCTTCTTCCAGAATCAGAACAAAGACGTTTCAAAAGCTGAACTAATACTGAGGTTTGCGTTTCAAACCTCAATCACTGTGCTGAGCATTGCATGCCCATGTTCTTTAGGCTTGGCTACCCCCACAGCTGTGATGGTGGGCACAGGTGTTGCTGCACAGAATGGTATCCTCATCAAAGGTGGAAAACCCCTGGAAATGGCACACAAGGTTAATAGTTCATTCTATACTTTTGCAGCTCACCCACCTTTGCTACACAGCAAGGGGTTCCTAGAAAATCCTGCTGGTCTAGAGAAAGACTGAAGAATATTGATTATTTGTTTTCTATTGGTTGCTGGTCATGAAGGGAAAGAAGACAGATCTGGGCTTCTTTCTTCAAAGCAGCCATAGCAAAATGTTGAGAGTCAGCCGTTTCTGTAATCTCATAAAAGTGAGGCTGCTAATCTTCTGCATGATCACAGAAGTTTCTGCATTTTGCACTCTCTTTACCTCTTCTGCAGAAGAGCCCAATATTAATCCAGTGTTTTACTTCTTTCCTCAGAGGGCTGTCATGAAATGTATATTGTTCATGATCAGCAGTTTGAAACGTAGGATGTAAGAGAAAAACTGAATGATTTGAAGTTGGTTTAGAACAGAGAAAAAAGATAGAACGGAGTTAGAAAAAGCCCTTCAAGGGAAGGAAACTGATGAAAAGACGGGGAGATTGAAGGAGGAACAGGTTTGACGTGTCCACAGCCAGTCAAAAGAATGTGTTTAAACCATGTTATGGTAGGCTGGATTAGACACACAGCAAACACTTGAACTGAAAAGGGTGGTAAGAATAAGTTAAACAGTATGGTAATTCTTATTCTTGCTGGACATTATAAAGCACAGACCAGAAGTTTTCCCAAGTCTCTGGAAAAAAAAAAATCAAACAAAACCTCACTGCTGATTAGTGTCATGACCTTTTACCTTTTGCATCTAAGCAAGACTAGGATCAGGGCTTGGAAAACCAGGTGAACTGTTGGATTCTGCAAAGTTGGTGGGTTGGAATAATTGGGAATAGAATTAGTGACTACTTTGTTGAGTTTTCTGGTTCTTGTGTTTCTCTGTGCTGTGTTATCTTCAGGGTTAGAATTGACTTCAGCTTTGGGTTTCATTGTATTTGGGGCTGTGTTGTTTGGTTCATTCCCGATTCTCAAGACCCCTTGGGCTGGCTAACAAGAAGGGATTGCTGAATTTGGGGAATAGTACAAGGTTGATTTTGGTTAGGTTGTTGTTTCCAGAACTTGTTGCAGCTTCTTTCACTCTTCCCACCTGCTCTATTACCAAATAAATTAATGAGTTCTCTCTTCCCAGTGCTATTGTTAATTGTTTAGAACAGTACTTGTAAAAGCCCTCCTTTGATCATCTACCTTGTGGTAAAAGTGATTAAGGCGGATTATGTGAATCCTGCATGTAGATACATACACGCTCACACAGAGGACAGTACAAGTCCTGTAATAAGTGTTTTCTGAGATCCTGGTGTAGGTACAGGATGATGTTGTAGCTTTGGTGAAATCACTGTTTGGGGATTGAATAAGAAAGCATAAGGAGACTTACTGTACATATAGTTCCAGGTACATACACGAATCCCTACTTTTGCAGGTTTATTCTGTCTTGGTGTGGGTATAATCCAATGATTATTAAGGTTTTGCCTGTGCTTATGTGCCTAAAGCATATGAGCATCTCCATGCTTCCAGGACTTAGGCAGTAACTCTGGTTTATTTTTTGCAGATCAAGACTATAATGTTTGATAAAACTGGGACCATCACCTGTGGAGTTCCTAAAGTCATGAGGGTACTTTTGCTGGGAGACACAGCTGTGCTCTCTCTGAAGAAGGTACTGGCAGTGGTAGGCACTGCAGAAGCCAGCAGTGAGCATCCTCTAGGAGTGGCAGTTACTAAATATTGCAAAGAGGTACTTATCCTTCCAATTCACTAAGGCCTGAAGGGGTCTGTGCAAATGCAGCAATGTTGTACAAAATGAGCAAGTCCCAGACGGACAGGCTTGCCTGAATAGTAACAGACTGGAAAGCTGGGAGATTTTATGATTGTGCATCTTAGTCTGGACAATACCAGAAAGCATATTCTAAGCTTTGCTTTTCTGATAATGCTGTGGAGTTCTCAAACAAGATATTACAAAGTTTTTCCTGAACTAGTAGGGAAATAAGGACTGTGGAATATGTATGTGCAGGAGGAATACTTATGCTTTAAACAGCATCATGAAGCAAATGTGTGTGGTGACATTTCATGTGTTATCCGACTAGTTGCTTTTATTAGTCGCTTGCTTATCTGGATAGATTAGGCAAAAAGCTTTAAATCCTCACTATGCAACTGATACTTGTGAGTTTCACAAATGAATTAATAGATTACTCTAGTCTTCCCAAATTTTGCAAATCCTCAAAGGTCATTTATATACTGCATGTGTACCTCAAATGTTTCAGGAAGAATGAAAGCATGAATAGTAACCAAAATAGGAAGCGTGGTTTAAATAGACAATTTCGGTTTGCAAAGACAAGTCATTAATTGATTTATGGAAAAATTTATTGGCAAGAACATATCAAACTTATTAGTGATACATCTTTCAGTGATAAAATTTAGAAGTTAACAACAGGAAGAAGAGAATATGGGTAATGTTTCAGTTGCCTTTCTGGTATTTTATATTTTCTGTTTTCAAATTTGTCTTAGTACCCTGACACTTCTGTAGTCATTCCATGCACCAGTTATTACTGGGTCATGGCTTATATGAATTGCAAAGCTGCTCAGCATTACTGTTTGCTAATATTCTTAGTGCCTGCCTTATCATCCCTGTGTTGTAAGAAGACCATTGAAATTCCAGGTTCCAGTGTTGTATTTACAGCTTCCAGAGACAACCCAGAATAACTTGTTTCTAAATAAATATTTTGGCTTTAGGCTTTATAATGGCTGTAAGCTGAAAGAGGGAAGATTTAGATTAGACATTAGGAGAAAATTCTTCACTGTGAGGGTGGTGAGGTGATGGCACAGGTTGCCCAAGGAAATTGTGGCTGCCCCATGGAAGCGTTCAAAGCCAGGCTGGATGGGGCTTTGAATAACCTGATCTAGTGGAAAGCGCCGCTGCCCGTGGCAGGGGGATTGGAACTGGATGGTCTTTAAGGTTCCTTCCAACCCAAACCATTCTGTGATTCTATGATTTTCTCCATTCTTCTGCTAATTCATAGGATCCTGGTAATCCCTTTTCTCATCTTGAAAGTTCTCACTGGCTTCTCTCTCTAACTCAACAGAAAAACCCAGTTCCTTTATAATCCAGACAGATCACCTTTATATAAAAGGCCTGATCCCCCACAGCCAGTTGCCTGTTAGGTTAATTAGAAGTTACACCTCTTCAGAAGCTGTGTGGCTGTATGGTTACGGTGGTTGTCTTTAGTTCCTAGTCTTGTCTGAGGCCATGTACCCCCAATGTAACTGCTTCATCTTTCAGCTATGAGGAAAAGCTGCCCTTTATAGTTTGCTGGTGCTAGGGCTGAGACCTGGATGTGACCTGCATGGCTGCCTCTTTCTAGAAATCTAAACCACAGCATGTCCAGAACATCCTTATTTTAACTTCTGTGCTACTGGATACTCCATACTGCTTTTCAGTCAGTCAGTCGTTGTCAAGAGGACAAATGAGGCCTCTTTTCAGCAGGGGTTATCTAATATTTGTACCCCACGTGGGTAGCACAGACTGATGATGAACTCTGGTTATATCTGCAGGAGCTTGGTACTCAGAGCTTGGGATACTGCACCGACTTCCAGGCAGTCCCAGGCTGTGGCATCAGCTGCAAGGTCGGAGGTGTTGAGGCTGTCCTGGATATGGCCGAGGAGGGTCTCGATAAGCTGGACACTAACAGGAGTGGGGACAGCAGTGCTCCTCTGGGAGACAACATGCTGGTCATGCTCTCAGAATCACATGGTATGTCTGCCACCAAAGTGACTGCCAGTCACAATGGGAGAGCTAGTCAATCAGCAGTGCTGACCACTGTAAAACAATCCCATAGGGCTAGGAACAACAGACAGGTGGATTTATGGCAGAAGGAGACAACATGTGGCACAAAAATGGGCCTTAACGAAAATCAAAGCTCTCTTTCCCCTACTCTGAATCTCTCTGCAATTCAGAAACCTAAATAAGAATTTAGGTGCTACAATGGTAGGTACTCAAAAAGTCCACACAATACATAGGCCCTAAGGCATACTCAGCAGTGTTCCTTTCGGATAGAAGAATTGTCCAGCAGGGAGCAAAGTTGGCCAATTAGCATTATCTCCCCATTTATAGCAGTTACATTTAGCATATATTTAGCATATATCTCACTGCAACTTTTTATATCCTACCCTTTAGTTCCATATTAACTTGGACCTTTTGTTTTCTGTTCATATATCTCTCAAGGCACTTAAAAAAATAATAATCTTTTCAGCAGATGCACAATGAAGCATGATTTATCTGCAAACTGAGTTTCGGTGCCTCATGGCTTTGATTAGGCCAATACATTTGGTTTTGTTTCAAGCTCTGTGGAAGCCACTTTTATAGTGTAGAAGGGAAAGAAAAAGTATTTAAAGCCTTCCTTAAGAAGCTCATCAGTTCTCTTCAGAAAGCTGTGGCTCTCCTGACCTTTTTGAGAAAGCTATTAGAAGAAGTAAATGAAATAAGAACTTTAATCATTAGAACTCTGCCATTTGTGAATGGTGTTAATGTACTATTTTCTCACCTGCTTCATACAGCTCTTGTGAAATTGGATTGAATTCATAATGAGGTGCCCTATGTATGGTTTCATTCTTTGTTAGAACAAAACTACTTTTTTTCTTACCAGAAATAGCCTTTATATTAGAAAGAAGCCATTAGCTGTGAGAACAAAGCAGCATTGCATTTACAAACCATGAATACTGCACTTACTCAGAAAAACAATGCCAACTGGCAAACGCAAATACTTCCATTAAGTTCATGATGCAGTTCTGTGTATAAACAGGCACAGACTGAAGCCTGAGGGAGAAGAGTTTTATGAGGCTCACTTAGGTAGTGCCCGTGCATTTCTGTTTGGCCATGACAGCAGCACTTGAACAAGACTAATTCTGTTTGTGTCCAGGGTGTGACCATGCCAATCTGGCACACAAAAGAACCCCTGAAGAAGAGGTTTTCTTAGATAATGCACCCTGACATTGTCATCCTCAAACATCTCTGGCTCGTGTTCACTGTTTTGAGTTGCTCATTTTGTTTTCTGTCTGTGCACAAAGGTCCATCAGCTTCTCACATGTACTCGGTGTTGATTGGAAATCGTGAGTGGATGCGACGCAATGGCTTGCATATTGCAAATGACATAAATGATGCAATGACAGATCATGAAACAAAAGGACAGACTGCCATACTAGTGGCTATAGATGGTAACTGCTCTTCTTTGGTGTGACTTACTAACATCAGTTAATCCTACCATGGAATGGATAAAAACAAACTGGAGCAATTCATTGGTGCTTAGCGTCAAGAAATTACTAATCTTTTAGTTCAGAACTGCTTGTGAACTGCCAAGTATTAAGATGTTCTTAAAAGAAGTTTTCAACTCAGAACAGTGTTTATAAGAATTTTTTGGGTAGTTTAAAATTTTTTTAATTTTATTTTATGGATCTCCTGTTGCCTAGGACTGTTGCTCAGAAAAGCAGTGCCATGTCCCATCCTAACTTTACATCGCTCAAGGATCACAGGCCAACCTATTGCATCACTGATTTCAAAACATTTCATGACTAAACATGATGATTCATTAGATCATTCAAGTATAATAGATTAGACTAAATGAGTTCTGCCAGAGGGGTTCTGTGCTAAACAGAAAGAGATCCCAGACAATACCTTACTATGAGACACCACAGTAATGACGATAGATTGCCAGTGCATCTGTGATCTGGAAATGGGGCCTCTGATTCAACTACTGAATAAATATTCCTGATGCTCCTAGAGAGCAATTTTGAGAAGTGTTTGCATGTCCTCAGCCTGGGCTTCCTTAGTAGGCCAGCAAAATAAAGTCCTCTTAACATGGAAATAAGGGCCCTGATATACAGCTGGTGTTCCCATCGCTACTATTGACAGCAAATAGAGATATGGGGTACAAAACTTAGTTAAGTACTTACTTTTGATAGGTAACATGCAGTGATAAAACAATGTGAGATTTTGTAAGTCATATAAAGGAAATGTGGATGCACTATTGAATCAATGCATTGGAAGGCAGGTACAACACTTGTGTATGAAAGTACTTAATTATAATAGAGATTCAACCCTGAAAGATTAGGGGACATAAAAGCAGATACTCTATATGCTTCCTCCTGGAGGAGTGGCTTCAACATCTGACCTGGGCACAGAAACGAGAACTTTCTCTGGCCCGCTATTGTATTCGTCTATACCATGAAAACTAGGCAGGCATGCTTACAGGATACCCTCCTCCTCTTCTTCCCTGTGCACAGGTATCAAAGGTGTTTGTTGTTTGATCTGAAAGAGATAAATGACAAAGTATGCACGTATGTGCAAGAAAAAGCCCATAACCTAGAAAACTGTAGATGGTTTTTTAGGCTTATGAGTGTCAATATTGGCCAGAATATGTTATTTCACAAGATGCTATGGTGTGATAGATGGAGGGGAAGTCCTGTTCTCTTGCTGTCACTTTGCCTCCACAGTTCCCTCTGACAGAGGACATTTCTTTATGCAGGCATGCTCTGTGGAATGATTGCAATAGCAGACACTGTCAAGCAGGAGGCAGCACTTGCTGTGCACACACTGAAAAACATGGGCATAGATGTGGTGCTGATAACGGGGGACAACAGAAAAACTGCAAAAGCCATTGCTACTCAGGTATTTGCCTCTCTGTGCTGCAAAAAAAAAAAAAAAAAGCCCCAGAAAACATGGTGACTTTCTAAAACTCTGTTCACCTTGGTGAATTTGGAGAAGTAACTCAGCTTAGGGGGAAACATCTACCTGAAAGGAGGTTGCAGCAAGGTGGGTGTTGGTCTCTTCTCCCAAGAAACAGATAATAAGACAAGAGGAAATGGCCTCAAGTTGTGCCAGGGGAGGTTTAGATTAGATATTAGGATCAATTTCTTCACTGAAAGAGTCATCAAGCATTGGAAGAGGCTGTGCAGGAAGTTGCAGAGTCTCCACCCACGGAGGTATTTAAAAGTTGCTTAAATGGGGCACTTGGGCACAGGATTTAGTGGTGGATTTGGCAGTGCCAGCTTAAGGGTTGGACTTGTTGGTCTTAAAGGTCTTTTCCAACCTAAATAATTCTATGAGTCTATGATTTCACTGAAACTTTTTGGTCCATTAAGCAGCATGTATAGCTGAAAACTGGCTTTTCTAACCATTAAACCTTTATTGTCAGTGCTGTGGAGCCAGAAGCTCTACTTCTACATGCCTTGTGTGGTATGACACTAATAGCAGAGCATATTTTGCCAGCATGTCTACAGTAAAGATGGAGGGGGGTGTAATCAGTCCTTTTTTTGTGCCAAAGGCATGCTGTTCTTAAGCTTTCCGTGTAGCTTGCAAGTGTTGTCTCCACCAGAATTAGTTTGGTTGATCTTTGTTTTCCCTTCAAACAGAACATTCATTTCAGCATGGAAGCATATCACCAACTTTCTTTCTTTGTTTCTTTCTTTATACATAGGTTGGGATCAAAAAAGTCTTTGCTGAGGTTCTTCCTTCTCACAAGGTTGCAAAGGTCCAGGAGCTCCAAAATGGGAGGGTGAAGGTTGCAATGGTTGGTGATGGAGTCAATGATTCTCCTGCACTAGCCAGGGCCGATGTTGGAATTGCAATTGGAACAGGCACTGATGTTGCGATTGAAGCAGCCGATGTTGTTCTTATCCGAGTGAGCACTACAGTCTTGGCCTGTACTCTTTTATTACTGACACTCTTATATTTGATTTGGTATTTGGAAGACTGCATGTGGAAAACTTTCAATGCTCTTCTGTCTTACAGAATGACTTGCTGGATGTAGTTGCCAGTATTCACTTATCAAAGAGAACAGTTCGGAGAATACGAATAAATCTGGTTCTTGCCTTAATTTATAATCTGCTTGGAATACCCATAGCAGCAGGTATGTGATTGCCAGAGCTCAGTTTATTGAAGACAGAAGCACTGTTGAGTTCTGGGGTGCCTCTCGCAGGATTTCCTGCTCAAAGAACCAAAGAGAATCCTAGAGTATTTAAACCTTGTCAGGAGGACAAAAAAAATATTTTTTTTTTTAAACATGTTTTGGAAAACCCCCACCCAATAACCTTTGTTCCCCAAGTTTTAAACTCTTGGGAATAAATTCTTATATGATGAAATTAAAAGCATGCTTTTATTTCACACAGCAGTACTTGGGGATTAGTTTCTGTATATTCAAACACAGCTCTAACCAGAGGTACCATTCCACTCCTAGTGTTTCCTCTTTTATTGGCCCCGAATCACACATTTTCTCTCCCACTGCTTATATTCTCTCTGCTTCTGTTAGATATGCTCCAAATTCCTCCTTAAATCTTTCTTCAAGAGTTCTTTTTCTTTATGACTAACTTCTTCCTGCTTTGCCTGGGCATTTACCTTGTCTTTCTATTGCTTTTGCTTTGTTTCCTATGTGCAGAATAGCGAAGGGACAAATAGTCTTGCCTTGTGGCCACTGTCTTGTGGCTGAATTGGTGCAAAGGTCATCCTCTGAAGTGAAAGGGACATATTTTAAAATAAGTGAATATCTGTATATCAGTCCAGTTGTGTTTATGGAGGTCTCAGCAAGTCATGTTGTAGAACTGCTGATCCATGATATGCATGGACAGAAATGTCTGTATTGAGACAGGTGGTTCTGACTCATGTCCATATATGTTTTTTTGCTAGGTGTGTTCATGCCTATTGGCCTTGTGCTTCAGCCTTGGATGGGATCAGCTGCAATGGCAGCTTCTTCTGTGTCTGTCGTGCTGTCTTCCCTGCAGCTGAAATGGCAAGTTCTCTTATATTCATCAACTGGGGAACCATAGGCAGCACTGCTGCCGAGCCTCAAGTGAAATATTACTTTGGGCTTTGTCTGAATAGAAGTATGTGACAGTCTTTTAGCTTGGGGCTGTACTTTCTAATCCTTGGCTCCAAAAGAGACAGGTGTCACTATTATGAACACACCTGGACTAAGACAGTACTGAGCATTCCTTAACTAGCAGCTAAAAGTGTCACTGGATGCCATGTGGACAACTGTGTTGGAGATCTTGTTCAACAGGAAGTGCAATAATGATCAGCACTGTTTTTGCTGTATCAAGTGAAAAAAATAATTTAAAAGATAGTTCTCCATAATGTAGCATTAGATTTTTTTTTAGATTTGTACCTGATTTTATTTTTTTGTCTATTTAATCTAGCCAGAGAGAAAGAATCATAGGGTTGGAAAGGATCATCTATTTCCAGCCCCCCTGCCATGGACAGGGACACCACACCTGAGAGAGAAGCAGTGTATTTATTCTTTTGCAGCTTGCTACAGATAAAATATCTTGCTCTGTATTTTTAGAAGGGACACAATTTCTCAACTATAAAAAAAAACAACTCCTAGCGATTCTAGTAATTTTTTTATGCTATGTTTTTTGGGTGCCCATTTTGGCACCCATTTTGCAGTTACAGTGAACCTGTTTTTAACAGCTTTGTGAGTAGCCATCTTAAAAAAAAAAAAAAAAGAAGATTTTTCGCAGTGTCTGAAATTAGTCCAAGCCTCCACATATTTCTACTGTAGCTGGCATCCTCTGTATAGTGTACTGTAGTATAGTATAAACTAATATACAAAATCTGTTGCTGCATCATGTTTCTGATCCTGCAAATGCTCAATGAGATGGCAGTCTAGAATAAAAACTGCATACATACTCATGTCTGTTTGCAGAATCAGCCCTACCACTACAGGATTTTAATCCTCAAATTTTTCTGTGTGTAATTATACAAAGGATGAGAAATTTCATTGAAGGGATTAATCTTTTGATTTTGTGCTGATTACATTAACTATCAGACTCCACTGTGTTTAGATATTGAGAACCCCCCAAAACATATTTGGCTTCAGACTTATGGAAGCTGTATTACAGTATACTCTGTGGGACAATAATCTTTCTTGAAGCTTCACATCAGCTGAGCACAGCTTCAGATTCCAAAGAGCAAGATAATACATGTATATGAAGAAGACCATGCATACTTGTCATTGCTGGGCTTTTTTTGACCTAGAATACATTGAAGCAGAAAGTGATTTTGGGTTATTGAATCCATTCCTCTGCAATTGTCTACTAGGAGCTCTTTCATAATTCAGCAAACTCATAAAAACTCTTAAAGAGTCTCACTTTGAGAGTCCCTCTCTTCTACTGTTGAAATGTCTTAATGCTGTATGACCAGTACTTTTAGCCATTGACATTGTGTCTGAAGTGCAGGTAACATTTGGGTTATCAGAAGTTTCTGATTTGTTCTGATGTGAAGACACGTCTACACATTCATCGTTTGGTGGTAAATATGTTTTCTCTTTCTCTTCTTAGTTATAAGAAGCCAGACACAGAAAGTTACGAAGCACAAGCTCAAGGCCACATGAAGCCACTTACTCCTTCCCAAATCAGTGTTCATATTGGAATGGATGATAGGAGGAGGGATTCATCCAGAGCAGCTCCTTGGGATCAGATTAGCCAAGTATCTCTCTCTTCCTTGACGGCAGACAAGCTGCCGAAACATAATGGGTTTGTTGAGGAAGAAGGGGACAAGTGGTCATTGCTCATTAATGGAAGAGATGAAGAACAGTACATCTGAAGCACTGTATTCTTAGTACAGGAGGAAATATTCCTCCCCACTAGTGACGGCAGGGACTGACTTATTTCACCAAGAGCTTCAAGACTTCAAATAAAGTCATTCCTTCAGCTCATAAAACAATTGCTACTCAGCTCAATGTTGGATTGTGGATTTTTTTCAAGTCACCAGTTATTTCTCGTCACAGAAAGGATCTGTGGCTCTATAATGAACTGGCTCCTTTGCACACAGCAATTAGTGAAATAATGTAAAATTGTAATTTTCAGGGTCTAAAAGAGTTTCTTTCTTCTGGACTTTGGTGTTTGCTGGGCACAAAATCTCATACTTTTCATTCTTTCTCACTTTATTATTTCAAGAGCATCTGAAGCAATAATGTTTTCAGAGCTGCCAAATAATAATTTCTGTGTCCAAATGAAAACAGACATGGCATAAGTGACTCTCTGGTAGGAAGCTGTATTTTTTCACTGAATCCTAACTAGTCACATCACTCTGAGAGCACTTTGTCTTTGGGTTTTATGTGCATCTCCTTGGACTAAAAATGCTGACTATAATTTTCTGAATAGTCTCTTTCAAAGATTTTTGTGTGTTTTCAACTATTGCATCTGTTTGATGCACATTTGCATTTCTGAACTTGTTCTGTCATTCCCTCTGCTCTCCTAGATTTTCTTTTTTGCTCCATGCAAGCTCTTTTTTTCCCCTATTGTTGCACAAGGTATCTTCTATGAGTTATTACTATGTTTACAGATAATCCTGTTTGGGACAAATTTCTTTAAGTCACCAGAAACTTTTCCTTTCCTATTGAAGTCCACAAAATTCCTGATCCAAATTAGCATATCATTTTCCTGTGGATACTTTGAAGGACCTCATGAAGCTCCTGAGAATTGGGCACTTGTCTGTCTCTTCCCTCTGACAGAGTGAAGAATTTATCCTACTGCGAGCAAAGGTGGTATTTACCATGGTGTGACTCAGAGCAGAACTAACACTACCATGGTGTGACTCCAGCATAGAATCATAGAATCGTTAGGGTTAGAAAGGACCTTAAGATCATCTAGTTCCAATCCCCCTGCCATGGGCAGGGACACCTCCCACTAAACCATGTCACCCAAGGATGGTTGAATGGAGTGAGTTTATTGCGTAAGTTAACCCCAGCTTGCTTAAAAGGGAGACAAATGTTTAAATGGTAATGGTGGAAAAAGGGCCTTAAAATGTGGGACTTCTATTTACTAGCATATAAATAACCTTTTCTGATGACAAAAGGACTTAAACTAAGAAGATTTGTAATAGCTTGAATTTTACTGTAAATTTGTATTCATGTTTTGAATTTGTTTTAATTTCCCTTTTTGCTCCAGTTTAATAAGAAGTTAAGGTGCTGAACAGCCCTGTTTTCACTTTAGCATATTTACCAAAGCTTGCAGTAACTTTATCACTGTCAAATTCATCCCTTAACACCTTTTAGAGTTAGGACAGTAGGAATCAATGGCTTTGGTGCACTGAATCTAGTCCCAGGGTGCTGCTTTGCTCACCTGCGGGACTCTGAATTAAGCAGACCAGAGTTTCATAGTCTAATCTAAAAAAATGAAAAAAGAGGAATTACTATGCTAAACAATGTGAAATAAACACTTATTTTCATTGATCTAAAGATAAAGCTGTTTCCAACATGTGTTCAAATTGTGCTCTTCCTGATGTAAAAATTAAAAACAAGTCAGAGAGGAAAATAACTGCTTGGAGCATTTGGCAGGTCTTTCTATTCTCTCTTCCTCATGGTATATTTGAGGTCTCCATAGCAAACTTCAACAGCACTGTTTAAATATAATTACAAATCAGTTTTAAAACTGTAAAATCTCTTTATATGTGTAGAGATTACTTTTGCAGCACACACACTTTTCAAATATGCCATAGGTGCCTATACATGTCCCTATGGGGAAGATGGTCTACTGTTTCACTGTTTTATGTCTTCTTACCAGTGCTCACAGTAAAAATGCTGTTATTTAAAAAAAAAACCAAACAAATAAGAAAATAACACTGTGTCTTTGCTTTTCTGTTTTTGGAGGGGTATAGCAAAAAAGAAAGCAGCTGCAAAAAAGAAAGCAGAAGCAGTGATTGTTGGAATGCAGGATACATGTACGAGAGAGATTTTGCGACTGCTTTGTGATTTATTTCAGGCAGGAGATATAGCAAAGAGAAATAAACAGGGCTGTATTGTATGTTGGGGTAGGTGCAAATAGATAATCCTAATTGTTGAATTAGGATTCAAAATCTGTCTTGAGAAATTAGACAGAACTGACAAACTTTGCAAACAGGAAAGGGAGGAATTAAAGCTTGGCAGAAAAAGGTCAAATAGTTGGCTGGCATTCATTTTGTGACCCGTTCTAACCAGAAGTGGTGCTGCAAAATGAACAGAAACAATAAGTGAGATCTACAAAGACTGCATCATCCACATGACATGAAATACCTCTTTCTGTTCAGATCTGAAGAGGCATCAACTAGAGTATCAGGTCTATTTCTGTGTGTCATGCTTGTCTGGAAAAACTGGCAACAGTTCAGAGAAGAGCAATGAGATTTAACAGAAATCTAGAAAACCTGAGCATGTAAGTACATGAGAATGAGAACTATAAGAAGATAAATGGAAGGAGTTTGAGTAGGTTTAACTACAGAATACTTGAAGTACAAGTTTCCAAACACAAAGAGAACAATTGATTCCTTTCATCTTTCCAGTGTCTCTTATGTTTGTGGTGGCTAGAACAAGAAATAATAAGCTTATTGAATCAAAGAAGATTTAGATTAGTCACTAGGGAGGAACCCTGTAACAGGAAAGATTGTGGAGCGCTGGAAGAGATTGAAAAGGAGGCTCTTCAGAAGCACACGGCAAACAGGCACAACGTGTTAGGCCAGAGGTGAATCCTGCCTTGGGGCAGGCTGCTCACCTGGACAATCTACTGACCTTCTCTCCAGCCTGGCTTTCTTTTACTTCTGTGAATGTAATATGAACTGTGAAACTATTGAATTAGAGGACTGATCACACTGTCAATGTAAGATCCCATAATTTTTAGACGAGTGGGGGTTAGCAAACAATACGATTTAGCGCAATTAAACAAGGAAGTTTGGGTTAGTCTAAGCCTTTTAGCCCCCAACGACAGGTTAAAGATTACGCCGCTTGCCTGTGCATATTTACCGGATCCGTATGCACGCTCCAAAGAGGTGCCAAAGAAGTGGAAGAAAGATTGGATTTGACTTTATTTAACATCCTGAAATGAACTGGAAAATACGTTAAGATTTCCTAACTGTATTTGCATAGTTTCTTAGGGTGTAAACTACTGTGAAATGTGCATAAATGCATGTAAGGTAGTTAGAACAGCTACACATAGTTAAAAAAAAAAAGAAATGTAAGTGCTAGTCCTGACACTTCGAAACATAGAATCATGGGCTCAGCTAGGTTGGAAAAGACCTTTAAGATCCTCAAGTTCAACCTTTACCCCAGGACTGCCAAGTCCACCACTAAACCATGTCACTGAGGGCCTCATCTACACAGTTTTTAAACACTTCCAGGGACGGTGATTCCACCACTACCCTGGGCAGCCTGTTCCAATGCCTGAGCACCCTCTCTGTGAAGAAATTTTCCCTAATATCCAACCTAAACCTCCCCTGGTGCAGCTTGAGGCTGTTACCTCTTGTCCTATCACTTGTTACTTGGGAGAAGAGACCAGACACCTCCTCATTCCATCCTCCTTTCAGGTAGCTGTAGAAAGCAATAAGGTCCTCCGTGAGCCTTTCCTTCTACAGACTAAACAACCCTAGTTTCCTCAGATATTCCTTGTAAGACTTGTGACCATGTGCTCTTGTTAAACTTGAGCTGATTCATTGGAGTGGCATATGAGATGGAGGACAGCGTCTGCATTTCTGCATCACGTAATTATGGACTTTTCTTATCTTCACCATGTCCATCTGCCTACAGAGTCCCTGGCAGAGCCAAGTGCTGGCCTGTTACTGGTGCTTCTCAGCACCTGTGAGCCATGTCCAGTAAAAGGGCTGGAGGAGCAGCACAGAAGACGTCTAATGAATCTGATCTTTGACTTTCATGTTATTTTAGTACAATAGCTCAGGAGCAGTGTTTCCTGTCAAGTTTTTCATTCTCATGCTGTAGTTTTGCCATAAATTTTTTTGGTTCATGGGAAAGAAATTATTCCATTTCATTTCCTCCTCCCTTACCACATTTTCAAGCACATAAACTGTCTGATTTCTGTCAAAGCTGATTACAACCTTTCTCTGGCTAAATATTCTTCCATGGATTGTATTTTCTCTAAATGCACCTGTGTGTAAAGAAAACAAATGAGTGGTGAAATTATACAATAGTGTACAGGGATGGGAAACCGGATAACACCGACATGTCGCATTGAATTTCCTCTACTTGTCAACAGCAAGCATGTTGGTTTTCAGTGGGAAACCGTTTGAGAGTCACAACAAAAGGAGTGGTGAAGCTCAAAGCATCCTGCTCACATGCCGCAGACAGGCACAAACACAGGAGGGGGCAGATTAATGCCTCTCCTTGTCTTGAGCTAGAAGCACACAGGCTTTGCAGGTAACCATGGCCCATCCACAGGCTTTCCATGCAGTGATCTGATTCCACCAGTTGTTTATCTTCATGCCCAGAAGGATGATTTCTCAAGTTTCCCCTGGTGCTGCAGTCCCTGGCAGATGAGGAGCTGTGAGGTGATACCAGCTGATGAAAAGGAGCAGTCTCCAGGCAATGCAAGGCCTTGGGGCACCCATTAGGTGAAGCTCTGGACTAGTGCTTTTGGGGATCAATGATCAGTGGGATGACCCATGCTGTTACTTTGGTAGAGGATGGTTTGTGGCACGTTTTCTTAAAGCAAATTGCTTTAAAATTATCATTTTTCTCTCTGTTTTTCTAATTATATTTTAGATATTCCTGTTTTTCGGGAACAGCTGGCTGAGTGTCCATGTCCCCTAAGCTCTTCACCTCTGTTCTACTCTTACAGAATTAGAGTGAGGGCTAATGGGGGCACCCTGGGATGTGTGGCAGGTGGAAGGCAAGATCTCCTCTGTCTGTGAGCAAACACAAGGGGACTGTACAGCAAAGCTCATAATTCCCAGCTGTTCTGCAGCTCTGAGGCTTTTTTGCTTGCCCAGCAGGCAGCAGGGAGTGCAGAGGGGCAGATGTATAACACACACATGGTGTGGGCTGGCAGCAAGGAGGCAGATAGAATGGCCACTCCGTGATGATTTTAATTGGATTTAGTCATGGGTCTGCTCATCCACGCTCAAGCCTGTGGGTTTAATCAGGCCCCTTGGGGTACCCAGCATGTCCCTGCCAAGCTGGTGCCAAGCCTTCTGCTGGGAAAGGCTGGGGGAAGCCTCATGTGAGAGGGCACTGGGTACAAAGGAGTGGTGTGGTCCTCTTGTGTCACGCATTTTCTGTTTTTGGAGCTGGCTTACAAAGTCCCTGCATGTCAGCGGGATGGTTTATGGGGCTGAAGCAAGGAACACAGCCAAGGGTCTCAGCCAGGGAGGCACAGGACTTCTGAGTTTGCAGCGAAGATCAAGTGCAAATGTTCTAGTGCATGGGTTTGTGCTGGCTTTCCTGCCAGGTGGGGGATTGCTTCATCATGTGCTCCCAGTGATAGACATGATAAATCACAGAATGGTTTGGGTTGGAAGGGATCTTAAAGATCATCTAGTTCCAGCCCCCCCCCCTGCTACGACATGGACACCTTCCAATAAAATCTGCCGCTGGAGTGAAAATGTAACAGGCTTTCTGCAGAAGAATGATGATTTTTATATGGTCCAGATGTGTCATGTCCCCATGACCTCTCTATTGACTAGGATGTGGGGGATGTGTTGAGCAGCCCAGGCCAGGTGCACACTCCATGCATAGAGAGCATAGGCACTGCCATACATGTCCTGCTGTGCCTCCAGAGGTGCCTCTGCATGGGCAAAGCTGATTGAGAGTTTTCTGGACATCCAGGGGCTGCAAAAGTACTTGGTTGCTGTGAAGAGACAAGGAAAACCTTGGCTATCCTACAGGGCATGGAATTAGACTGTACAGAATAAACCACTGTGGGCTGAGATACAAGGCTACAAGCAAGTTCTGTCCTGACAGTGCTCACATTGACCACATCCAGCTCACTCGGGCAGAACTGACAACATTTTACTCACCAGGGCAAATCAGACCTGTACAGGGGCTTTCTCTGAAGCCTACCTGTGCTTTCCAATGGCACCAGGAGGGGTGTACAGAGTCAGATCCTGCTCCAAGAGACCCCCTGTGTCCCCCCAGAAAGGTGTTAGTGTTAAGATAGCTCTGCATTACAGTTGCAAATCTGAGTGGCTGGGAGCAACCTGCTGAACAAGAAAGAGCTCATTAAATACACACTGTCACTGATTTACAAGAGAGTGTGGAGACAATATAATTACTGTAATTATGTCAGATACTTGCTGCAGAGTTGCTGTTTGTGTTGGGAATTTTATCCTGTCACTATGGCAAGATGATTAAGAAAACACATACACCTGCCAATATATTCGTGCCGCAAGGAACTTACTCAGAAGCTGCTGTTTGATTGCTTTCTTTACAGACCATGTAGCTCATTAAGTGTACCACCATCTTAGGGAGGAGGGGAGGTAGGCAACGCTTTTGGGTAGTATGCTGCTTGCTTCGCACCCATGGCAAAGGCAGATTTTGGCTGTAAAGGTGACCTGGCTAACACTACACTGGCCAAGGCCATATGGCAGTGAGAAAGTGTGTACCCTTAGCTCGCAAGAAGTGCTGAAAGGGAAGATTTGGTGGGAGAGGCCTGCACTCTGTTGTTGTGTGTCCTGGGTTCAGCAGTAGCAGTCATTTTTCTCCTTCTTCGTAGCTGGTGCAGCGCTGTGTTTTTGACTTTAGGCCTGGGAACAGCGCTGACAACACCGATGTTTTTAGTTGTTGCTCAGTAATGTTTAGTCTGACCAAGGACTTTCTCAGTCTCATGCTCTGGCAGGGAGGAGGGGAAGCCGGGAGGAAGCAGAGACAGGACACCTGACTCAAACTAGCCAAAGAGGTATTCCATACCACAGCACGTCATGCCCAGTATAGCAACTGGGGGCAGTTACCAAGAAGGGCTAGATCACTGCTCGGTTGGGCTGGGTATCAGTTGGTGGGTGGTGAGCAGTTGTATTCTCTTCCCTTGTTATATCCCTCATCATTATTATTATTGGTGGTAGCAGTAGTGGTTTTGTGTTATACCTTAGTTACTGGACTGTTCTTATCTCAACCTGTGGGAGTTACATTATTTCAATTCTCCTCCTCATCCGTTCGGGAGCAGGGGGAGGAAGGAGCGGGAGTGTGCAAGTGGCTGTGTGGTTCTGGGTTGCTGGCTGGCCTTAAACCACGACAGTGTAGGTACTCACCACTGGGATGGGTGGGCTGAGAAAACCAGCGGTGGGTGGTACGTGTAAGCTCCCATGGCAGCACTCATTGAGGGATGCTCTGAGCAGAGCTATTTTGCTGTAACTCATTTCTCTCCTCCACGCAGGTTTGCTGTAGCCTGGTCTGGCCTCACTGGTGGGGTTGGGGACATGAGGCAACTCCTGTCTATCCTGAAAACAGGGTGCCTGATTTTCACTCATGACTACTGTGATGGATGACCGCTCTGTAGCCAGGAAAGTATGACTTATGTGGTCTGTGGGCCATAAAAGATGGGCTTATATGGTGCTATTGTGTAAGGTGAGAAATAGAAACTTCAAGGAGAAGAAATATTTGCAAGGCACACAGGTATCTTAGAGGGTAGGAGCTGCTCAACAGGACCTGTAATGAACAGAAGGAGAAACTGGGATGTGAGGGTTGCTTTTGTAGGGAGGAGGCACCCAGATTTTCAGACCACCAGAGCACTTTGCTGGGGGATCCCAGAGTGTGGGAAGCCTCAGCCACTCAGATGGGTGCTGGGGTTTGAGCTGGGAGTACCCCAAAACCATCAAACCCAAGGCAGGTTCCACACAGCACCTCCTCAGTGAAAGAGGTGGCAGATGAAGTTCCTTTTCCCGCAGAAGCCATTAACAAGTTAATGACTACAGCAGTAGCTCCACGTGCCTAAAGTGAGGGAAGGAAATGGGAGCACACTTCTGAGCACACTAAGATGTAGAAAAAGACCCTCTTACTTAAAGAATAAGCAGGTTGAACAAATATAAGGCAGCAGAAAAAGAGCCTTGCTCTTGAGAGATCTTCAAAGTAACAAACAAAGCAGCTTTGCTCAGAGTTTTTCAGTCTGGGATCTTGGCCCACATTGGGCAGGGCCTCTATGGCATTGCTGAGAGGGAGAGCTGGGGACAAAGGTGAATCAAGGCTGAGCCCAAAGCAGCCTCTTTTCCTCCTTTGAAACGTGCCAAACTCTACAGAAAAGTGTACCACTGATTTGGTAACACTGTCACTGATGCTGTTACTTAACTCCCTGACCATTTATTAAATGCAAACCCTGAGATAAAGGTGATCAAAACATCAAGCCAATTCCACAAGGAAAGTGTTGATGGCATCTTACAAGAGGCTGAGCTGAGGCACAGGTGAAGTGACCTGAGCAGTTTCTGACCCCAGTAAGGTCTGAGATGTTTTACATTTCATCCATGTCTCTTCACCACCGTCTTCCCCTATTCTCCTGATTGCTTGGCTTGTTTGTGAAAAAAACAAAATTAAAATGGAATTTAAAAGGACTCACTTCTAGATTTGTAAAAACAAATGACCAAAACCATAACTCGCCAGTAGACAGGTGATTGGTCTCTGAATCAGACACATATGACTATTTTCCCAACAACTTCTTCCCCCTTTCCACTCTCACCAGCTCATGTTCAGCATCTCGTATGAGTAAGTCAGAAAAGAGGCACATTGGAAAACTGTAATAAGAGACTTGAAGAGTAATGAAAAGAGCAGGTTACAAGTTCTGCCAAGGTGTGTATATTATCCGTGTGTCACATTTACCCATTGGAGCTGATGACAGTGCTTCCTCTGAGTACTCTTCTTCTGCTTACTTCTTTATTAATTAAAACACGCTTAGAAATATCAGTAGGTGTACTGAGAATTTTACCATTATTAACACTCTTCCCCTTTCATGAACTGTGCTGTGCATACATACATTTGGTGCTGTGCATACACACCTTTGGTGCTGTGAATGGCCACAGAGATTTTGCAACACATATGCTGGCTTCAGCAAAAAAGGGCTTTGAACATCCAAGAACCAAAAAAACAGACAGAAATGGCAAACCATGGCAAATGATACATTCCCTTTATTCTGGTGAGTTGTTCAGATAGGCACTGAGGCACAAAGCAAGCCATGATACTCCAGGTAATTCCAGCTCTTGCCACCATCACTTGCATACAGGGCAGTACCAAAGCAATAGCTAGGAAGTGCTAGCACATTTCCCCTGATGGCTGCTTCCCCTGCGTCAGCTGCTATCCCAATTTATCCTCTGTTGCTCTGAAAGAACATTAGTGCTCTTTGTTTTCTTCCTGCCTTTCTATTGATCCCAAGATTCCTGTTTACAGAGTTTGGTGCTTTGATGACCATGGTTTCTTCTCAGCTGAGAGTCTTCTATTGCCTTAGAAAGGAAATTATCTTTTCATTTACTTAATAAGGCCACCCCAAGCTTAAGCCATTGGCCTGGCAAGAGAATGCACATAGGTCATTTAAATTTGCCACTTGTGCCAGTACTTGACTTCTCTGTTTCTCATCTTCCCCTGCAGGTTCAGCTGGTGTCTTGTGTGTAACGTGCTTTGGGATTCATGTGTGGAAGCAAAACTGGCCCCATACACAGCAGCTCAAGGGCAGAGTCTGGAGAAACCAGGCCTAAGTCATCAGGGTCTCATACCACCTCTCTTGTTTTAACAACAGAGAAAAAGCTCCTGTGCTGCCTCTCCAGGTGGATTTCACCATCACCAGTGCATGATGTGCACTTTTAGCAGATCACAGGGTCATGTTTATTTTTCCAGTCCCATGTGGTGCTGACACTGTGGCCCGGGTCACCATGCACTGACTTCAGATCCATCTCCCCTTTCTTTACCCTGATCTGGTTGAAGTGGACTAGTGTGCACTGTTCAGAAGAGCAGGAGTCAGGTATATTAGTCCCAGACATGTAATAGTGGCTGACATACATCTGGGTCTTTCCCACAGGTTTCTTTTTCTGCCTAGAAACTTGGGATGGCATTGGAAGATGTCATCCAATTTCAGTCGGACAATGGGACTTATTTCTGGAACAACCTCATAGACTTTTGGGATACATGAGCATCTACATGGCATACCTTCACAACCTGTTCTCCACCTGTAAAGGCTGTAGACATTGTCTATTTGGACTTTAGTAAAGCACTTAACACTGTCTCCCGCAGTGTTTTCCTGGAGAAACTGGCAGCTCATGGCCTGCATAGGAGGACTCTTTGCTGGATTAAAAAATGGCTGAATGGCAGAGCCTGGAGAGTGGTGGTAAATGGTATCACATCTAGTTGGCAACTGGTCATTAGTGATGTCCCTACATCTCTTTTTCTATCTGGTGCTTAAAAAATATTAGGCAGTCCATCTTGCATGTGTTTCTTTCCGTTTTGCCTTTCTTTCCATCTTATTTTCCACACAAAGCAAGTTATTTCAGACTAAACAAGCTATTTCTCATTCACTCTATTAATATTTTCAAGTTCTGGCTCAGGCTTTCCTACTGCATGTCAGTTTTTCAGCTTGTATTAGTTTCTATTTAAAATACCATTGCAGGATTTAGGTGATACCAATTGCAAAAGGAATAGAGGGCTCAGGTGTGAGAAATGACTGCAAATGGCTGCAGAAAGATGTATCCATCTGGTTTCGTGAAGAAAATGATATAGCTCTTAAAGTGCTGATAAAGCTTTTCCATTGCTTCATGGCCCAGCTCCAGTTTCCCTCTGACTTTAACATTTGGCTGAATCCCAGTTCATTTTGAAGGTAATTAATTGAGGAAAGCTATCCTTATCAGTGTTATTCAGCCCCAACTTTATTTACCACAAAAGCAGTTACCAGGGAGGTGTGAGATGGCTGTTCTACTCAACGAGATTGGTTTGGCTACAGGCAGAGGCAGGAGCCAACATTCCCCATGGCCTCAGAAAGCTGGGGAATGTGTTTCAGCCACAAAAGCTCATGTGGACATCATGTCCTTCTGTTCACATCAGATGTGCTATTATCATCGTGACTGGTCCTGTGCCTGGGGCTGTGTGGCACTGTGTTGGGAATAAGCATTTCCCAAAGCCACTTCTGTTGCCATACAGGAATGTGCTGCTTGTCCCTGCCTCCAGAAGCTGAGAACTGACAAAAGGTCATGAATGTCAACCAACATTTACCAGCTTTCCTCCATGTCAGTTCATTGCTAAGAAAGATCTAATGAGAAAGAGTAATGTGTTAAGACACCACAGTGGTGGGAGGGAGCACTCAGTGATACAGACCTGCTTGTCTCTGCTCTTTCCAGCACACTTGGAGGCCTCACACTTCTAGCAGAGACACCCGCTTCCTGAAAGCTTGGTAATGGTAGAGCTTAGCCATGCTTCTCCCACCAGGAGCAGTGTGCAGCCCCTCAGTCTTCATCTGGATTCCCAGGCATTACTTAAGGGCTGCCTGAATGTGCTGGTTTGCCTTTAAACAGTGCAGTTCAGCCCACTTTCTGCCACATCACCCAGCTGCATCCTTGTTTCAGAGCCCAGAAGGGCTTGGGCTTTGACCACCACAATGTAGAGGCGCAGGAGGTGACACTGCCATGATGAGCAGTGCAGGCTTTCTTTTAACACTCACCAGCATAGCAAAGAAATGTTTTTTCTAGGCAACCACACACTTTGCTTTAGAAAGTGTTCACACAGCTTTTCCCTCTTTGAATGGTCTCTTCCCCTGGTCTTTCCCACTAGAACAACTCTGGGATGGCATCATCTTGAGATAGCACAGCCAGAACAGCAGGATGCCTGCTGCAGATTTTCAGGGCATCTTCTGCAGGCAGATGGTGCATGTGTTGAAAACACTTAAGTATTCCTGAAATCCTCTAGAAGTCCTTTCTAAGAATGAATATTATAATGAGAAAAAAACAGTAGGTTAAGGTCATATCTAAACCCTGCTAGAATCTTTATCTGTGCCCATAGTTCCTATTCTCAGGTATTTGAGAAAACCCGTAAAACATAAGATCCCAGTTCCACTGTATTGTTAACTGTGTAATGGGATAGCCATGTTGCTCCTGAGGCTTTATAGCTGATGTAGTATTTTGCTATCTGGACCTTCCCACACAGTAAGTACTTGTAAGCACTTCCCTCCTGACCCTCACTACAAATAAAAACATCTATGAGCTCTTCAACAACAGCAGAAGCTACCAGTACTAGTTAGGGTAGTAACCAGCTTCCAGCCTGGCTTCTAGAGAGTGCTTTGGGGTAGGGAAGGGATCCCACCTCTGCAGCGATTCCTTATCATGGAGAGACAGGTGAGCATGGCTGGTTGGGCATTCTCCTCATGTGCTGAAGACTTTAACTGGTACAAGCAGTCCGGATCCAGCTCTTTAGTCAAACTAGGTGAAAAAAAGAAAAGGATAATGCCAATCTAATATAGTGAAATGTAAACAGCCCAATGTCATCCCTTAGAGATGGCACCAGCAATTTACAGTTTAATAAAGAGAGCTCTGCTTCTCCAGCTCCTTGTGGAGGCTGTGGCTGATGTTTAAAACCAGCAAGAGGGTGATTTTGTCTCTCATTGATGTTTTCTTCTGGCTGACCCTGGATAATGAGAGAAAAATCATGCTACGGATGATCTCTACCTTTGATTGCAAATGCAATACTGGACACTCAGATTCCATAATGAGTTTCTTGTGTTTCTTGTATTCAATGTCCTTGCATGGCTGTGACTCATGCCAGCCTTGGGGCTGTGATGTGGCCACAGTACTGCACAACAGTAGCATGATTTTGTGTGGATGCTTCCTTCTTTTCCTGTTTTGTGCTGGCTTTTCTTTTTGTGGGCATACAGTGGAGCTGTTTGTGGTGTTTGATGTCCCTCACAGTTACAGAAATGATCCCTTAGTGTGGGAGGATTTTCACAGTACAGTAACCTAAAAGGTACTTCCAGTCTCTTGGAAGCGGCTGGTGGGATGGCACTCAGAGCAAAACCCTGCAGCAGAACTTGGGTAAAGGGGAATTAAGGTTTTCTCTGGTACATTGTGTTCATGGTCACATACTTCAAACATCTGAAGACTTGGAAAGGGCTAGTGATTAAAACTAGATTTCTGGAAGCCAGGAAATGCTAACCACTTAAACCAGGGAATACTGCTCATGCCTGAATTTTGTGGTAGTGGCAACTGCTACATCTGTGCCCCTCAAGACTTCACAGACCTTTTTAATTTCACTATGGGCTGCAGGGCGATCTCTGCTCTGGAGCACCTCCCGCCCTCCTTCTGCATTGCCCTTGGTGTCTGCAGGATGTTTCTCTCACATATTCTCACTCCTCTCTCTCACTGGAGGTTGTTGCACAGGTTTCTTCCCCCTTCTTAAATCAGTTATCCCAGAGGTGGTAGCACTGTCATTGGTGTTCTCGGCCTTGGCCAGCAGTGGGTCCATGTTGGAGACAGCTGGCACTGGCTCTATGAGATATGGGGAAGCTTCTAGCAGCTTCCCACAGAAGCCACCCCTGTAACCTCCTTGCTACCAAAATTTTGCCACCCAAACCCAATACAGACAATGTCCAAGCCCTTTCCAAGCATCATAGGGCACATTTACTTCATATCAGTAAAACCACCTTGACAGAAGTGAGCAGAACCATATTGCTGGCAGCCCTCTCTCCCAAGAGAGCCAAAAATGAGGTGGACTGACAGGCTGGGGAGTGTTGATTAGAGTTAAATGATGCCACCACACCTTTTGGAGCCATCAAATTACAATGCAGTGAAAATGCAGTGCTTGTAACCCTGTGCACATACATGTTTCCATCTTTATAGTGCCAGCTGCTCTGCACAGGCCAATTTAGGCACCTGAAATCTTGCTCTTCCTAAAGCCCAGGGCTCTCTATGCACCAGACAAAAATAAATATGGACAATGTGCATTCACAGCCAGGTACACATGTTTGGTCTAAGAATTGGTTGACTCTATTAAAAGATGATTTGTTTTTTCCCTCTGTATCTCTTGAACTCTCCCCCCTGTCCCATTAAAGGAGCCCAAATTCAGGCCACGAAAAGCATCCAAGCACTGCAGGAGATGGTGCTAGGAATTTCATCCATATTTTAGAGACCTTTGAGTAAAAAGCACTTTTCAAAGCGTATGTGTCAGGCAGGTCTGAATCTGATTGTGAGTGTGATTATACACTCCAGCTCTCACACGGCTCCTCGGTCCCTTCAGAGTTTGGCTCAGCCCTGCCACAGTCCTGTGGAAGCCCAGCATCATTCCATGAACCACCCAGCACAGATCTCATAGGAGCTGTGAGCCTGCTACCCACTAAAAGCATTATTTCACAGGTTTTCTTATTCAGTGAAATTAAAGCATCTGGGTTCAATCGATGCTGTCCCGGTGACATCACGCCTTCAAGGAATGCAAGGGAGTAAACCAGCCCCTGCCTCAACATCAGAGAGTGAAACCTTCCTACAACCCCCGAGGAGCATGTCCCTGCTTGAGAACATGGTAAAATGGGCAGAGTATTTCTGGCTGACATCACAAAGCCCTTCAGAGAGAAAGCAGAAGAAATGGCTGTGCAGCTTCAGAATTGCTCTTGTGTCCCCAGAATCTGCCCTGACTTGGGGGGAAAACACAGTCACTTGGTCTTTTTTTTTTGCCCACTGGTTACTACACCCCACGTCAGGAAGCAAGCTTCATTCCTGCTGGGAAAGCACGTGAAAAATCATCAAGCACTTTGAAATGACTGCAAACGCCTACAAGAGTCTAAAAATAAGCAGCACTGGCAATGCGTGCCGCACCAGTTATTGTCTCTGTTCTCGAGGCTGCAAGCTGAAAATTTCACACACCAGCATTAAACTGAGTCCAACGTCTCTACCTAAAACACAAGCCATTCTAGCAATGAAACATCACATGTTTTTGTCACTGTTGTTTGATGTTCAGTGGGAAATAGGCACACAGTGAGGAAGGCTGTGCTGACCGTAGCTGACACCCATTTCGGTTTTCCTTGCAGTGTCCTCCCTTTCCAGCCAGCACTTCTGCCTGCTTCATTTTGTTGTTTTTTTTATCTCTGTTTCTCAAAGCATGTATCTATAGGTTGTATGATAACCTGCTGCTGCCTCCAGGCAGCCTGCCATGCATTGAGGAGGAAGGTTGGGATTGAGCTAGGCTGGGCAGCTTCAGCAAGGGGAGGAGATGGGACAGGGTCAGGACACAAAGTATAGCAGGGGGTCCATGGGGGTGAAGCTGGTGGCTCCTGCTGCCAAAGTGGGTCTCAGAGGGGTGAGAGCAGATTATCCTGCTGCTGGAGCACAGCCCTCTGCCTGATGACTGAGCTGTTCTGTAGGAAGTCCAGCCCACAGGTTTCCCATAACATGGGAATCAACAGTGTGCTATCAACAGTAATGGGGTTAAAAATAGCATTCCTCTTGTCACGGTTGTCACGAGAGACGTTGGCCCCGTTGCTGGCAGTAAGAACATGAGCACGTCATGTGTGAACGTGTTAAGTGTATGGTTTAATGGTGTGTAGGTGTCTGAAGTCAGGGGTTAGCACTCGGTCAGACATGAGCCTGGAAATCGGAAATCACTGTGTCATGTTTAAGAGGTTTGTACAGCACTGCTTTGCTCTTACTGCTGTTTCTGTGGCCTCCACTGTGACTGCATCCAAGGAGTGGAGAAGGTGACCATGGTCATGCCCTGAGAAATGCCTCCAAAATGCCTCTGAGAGACATTTGTCTGCTGTCAGACAGGCCACCCCAGCCCAGACCTGTGGACATGTGTAGGAGTTTCATGCACAGTGACATTAACCACACTGGTGCCTGAATATCAACAGTTAAAGCTCTGGACCTCAGTCCAGACCTAAGGTTTATAGTGTAGATTCAGTGCAAGGGCTGGGGTCTTGAAATGACAATTAAGATCCCCTGGAACACAACCCAAGAGGTGAGTAGCACATTTTTTGTATGTTCTGTGGGGCAAGTTAAGCGTGGAGACCTGAAAAAAAGCACCAGGAGCTGTTTCTCACCACCCCGAACCCACCCAGCCATGGATGCACATGAAAAACCCTACAGTTCTCTCCAGAGCTGGGCTTGCAGGAGGAAAGCATCACTATTCCCTCAGGATCAAGAGATCTGTGCTCTGGAAAGCAGGGCTCTGCAAAAGACTCCTCAGGGAAAGCCATGGACCATGACTCCAGTGTGGGCTACAGTTATCTGGCACCCTTGGACTGGCAAGAGAAAATTCCAGGCGTTGAAAAACTGATTCAGTCTCATGAAAAAGCTGAATTAGCAAGAAACCGGCCTACTTAAATGGAAATTAAGTATATGCCATAATTAATGTCTAAACATGAGACTAAGGAGGGAGGTGGAACCTATTCACCTGTGGAACCTATTCACCTGTGGAACCTATTCACCATACACCATATATGTATACGACATAAATATAGAAGTACCACAGAAGTGCAAAGAACCCTGCTGCTGCTGGGTTTCAGCAGGCTGCTGCAGGGCTGATGGTTCCCTGTGGAGGGATGCTTTCAGGCTCTGTTATGTATGCCTTCATTAGAAAGAAGATCGGTTTACACAAATTCCCTCTATTCATCCTTGGGTGCTTCAAGCGATATCTGCCCAATTAATCAGTTCCACCTCTATCAGTCCTTGATTGCATCTGCTCCCAAGGAAACGCTGCTCCCCAGTTGATCAGCGCAAAGGGTCAGGTCATAGAATCTCTTCTTCACCTCTCAATTATTTCACAGTATTAATGACTCCCATCAGGCTGCTGTTCGTGCTGGCTTTTTAAATCAAACATTGCTGCTAATTGCATAGGTTCAAATCTGAGTGCCACTGAGAAGAAGAAGATTTTGTGTACCGTGATATGATGTAAAGCCAGTGTAGGTCACTTCAAAAATTAAGTGCATGTATGACAGGTAAGTAGAAACCAGGGGATGTATCCCTGTCTTCAGTGGGACTTCATGTGTTTGGGTTGCAGCTTGAAATTGAGACAGAGTCTGAAGGGAAAGCTGCTTTTTGTGAGTCAGCAGGGAGAGAGCATGTTCACAAAAGCGGCACCCGCTGTGCTCCCAGCAAGATGCTACTTTGGTTCACAGTCTTCCCTCCCACCTGCAGTACAGCACCAGGCCACAAACACTCAGAGTGATCTGGAAGAACAGGGAAGAAAACCCATACATAAATTGGAAATTTACTGGCAGGGTGAGCAGCCAAATAACAGCTTTTCAACCCAATTTCTATTTCAGTGTTCTCAGGCTAGCTAAGAGCCAGAGCTCTGGAAATGTGGCTTTCACACGAAGAATCATAATAATAACAATGGTAATTCTGCTTGCAAAGCTCCCACACCAAAGCACTCAGAAAGCTGTGCTGAGGGATAACGACATCATGGTGCTTTAACTCACATTAAAAATGTGGAGGGTGGACAGTTGTGTTTCCATTCAGACCAAAGAAGTATGCTCTTTAATTAATTTTCCCATCCTATTCTTGAGCAGCATGGCAAGGCACGAGATGCTGATGCAGGTGATGGCATAAGAAGTATGCTGTCACAGCCCCACGGTGAGGTCACTTGCTTCCACAGCATTAACACTGTGGTAAGCCTGTTACTGCACGGCTCCTGCTGTTAGTGATTGAAGCAATGTTTCTAATAGCAGAGGCAGTGCAGGGGACGGCTAGGGCAGGGGCACAGTGTTCTGCCTGCACTGCACACACAGACCGGTTCCTGGCCACCTTTTCTCTCTCAGTACGTGTCAGTGTGAACATACACATGCACTGGCACACACATGGATATCACAAAAAGAGGACAATTTGCAGCCAAGCTGGTTGCTTGCGTGGTGGTCCTGTGTCCTGTGTTGCAAACCCAAAGATCCAAAATACAAGCTGTGTTTATCTTTACAACTCCAGCACTGCCACCAGGGTTTCTGAAGATCCCAGCCACAAATCTGCATTTTATTTTGACAAAGCCCACATCATGAACCGTGTCAGCTTGTGCTCAACTTCACCATCTGAGTGCTCCCCTTGCCTGCTTCTCATACTGCCTGTGAACCATGAGAGTGGTATCCCTCTTTTCATTCTAAACATGGGTTTCTATGGGACTTTGAAACATTTCTAGTATTCTGAGGGACAGCACAGAGTGAAAAAATTTGCTGGATCAGGACCAAAACCTTCCACCAAATCCACAAATGTCAAGAATCTGGAATTCCCTCCCTTTCTGCAGATCATGCTGCTAGTTAATCAATAAATACAAGAAGATGAAAAAAGAAAGGAATGAAAAGAAGAAAAGAAGGCAGAGAAAGAGAGAGAAAGGGAGAAACAGATTGATTTTCAACACTATTAGTTGGGCTTGTTCAGCCTGGAGAAGAGAAGGCTTTGGGGAGACCTTAGAGCAGCTTCCAGTGTGTAAAGGGTCTTACAAGAAATCTCAAGAGGGACTTTTTATAAGACCAAGTAGTCACAGGACAAGGGGGAATGGGCTTAAACTGAAAGTAGATTCAGATTAGATATTTGGAAGAAGTTCTTTCCTGTGAGGGTGGTGAGGCCCTGGCACAGGTTGCCCAGAGAAGCTGTGGCTGCCCCATCCCTGGCACTGTTCACGGCCAGGTTGGACAGGGCTTTGAGCAATCTGGTCTAGTGGATTTATGTGATTCTAGAATTGTTTTAAAAATACAGTTTCTTTGTGGCTCCTCTCTCCTTTGACCCTCATTAGACGTTAATCTGATGGGTGAAAGTGTGGTTGTTTACCCCCATCTGATATTTTCAGTCACAGATTCTATCTCCTTCTTCAATTTCCACAGAACCCTCTGTACTAACTTCTCAAGAATTCAGCCAAACTTCCTGGGAGAACAGCATCAGCATTGGCATTTGTGGCTGCATGCTCTCCTCACCTCCAATTTGCATGAGTCACAGTCCTGCCTCCCAGCTTCTTGACATGCCTCCTATGCAATGACTGACACACAGAATAGGAAATTACAGCTATATATACACACACACACACATACACATACACATACTGAGTAAATTAGATTTCCTCCTGTCACTCTTACCATTCCGGTTTATGACACACGTAGACATGTTTAGTTGACTTAAATGACTCTACCATTTTCCATGTTCTGCCTCTCCCACGAGTTAGCTCCACGGCTGCGCTGGGAATGCTTTCTGATGACAATGCTGCATTTTAAATATGTGCAGGTGAGCTCAGGAGCTAATTCTTTCTCCCACTCAAATGTTTATGCCGATTTGTCATGACTGACTCAATCTCTTTATTGCTCTGCGTGGGAGTTGCTACTTACGCTTGCAAGTGTAAGACACATTGGGCTTTGGGCTGTTACATGTTTCTAGTACAAAGCTGCAGTCCGTAATTTCCACCTTTGTTGTGGCCTTGAGCAGAAAATAGCCTGCTGTGAGTCGCTTGAGCAGAAACTTGGAGAGAAAAGACTCCTAAGTATCACCTAGAAATATGAATATCAGATTGATTGGCATCTTCACTGGCTTGTGCCTGAGGCCAGCGCTGCCTTTCACTACAGATAAAGTGGGACCCTTCTGCCGTAACATACATTTTCTGTAATGTTGCCCAGGGAAGGAGTGCAAGGAGTGCATTGCCTGCAGCAGAAAGTGGGTAATCTCTGGGTGTGCAGCACAGCCAGTCCATCAGATTTCTGTGTCCCTTTGTCAGATCACTCTGTGCAGGACTTGCTAAGTGTTCAAAACTTTACTGAACACACATACCTCATTGACTTTAAATTAATTGCACTGCCAACATATAACGTTTGTTCAGGTTCACCACGTTTCCCTCTATTTGGGTTTTATCACTGTGTTTACTCTGAAATTACAGTAATTGTTCTGCTTTAATGCTTCTTCATTTGACTAGCAACCACAGGAAGTTTGATTGCGGTATAAAGCTGCAACGGTGCCTGTTCTGCTTGACTTTGTGCCACTAAGTTCCACGTTCGCTCTCCATGCACGTGGGGCTGAGACACTCTTGGGCACACAACAGAGCTCTTGTGGTGGCATTGGTCTGCGGAAGAACACACAGGCAACAGTGCAGTTCAGCACTGATACTTAGTGTCTGAAGGGCTCAACTGCCTCACTCCTGGCTGAATCTCTTTTGAGAAACAAGCACTGCAACCTGGACTTCTGGCATCTTCAGGGATTGTGTCTGGATGCTGCAAATTACCCTGATTTTTCAATCTTTTTGAGGGGGACCAGAAGGGAGGACAGAAGCCTTCAGATACCTAAAGCACTCGGCCAGTGAAGGAGGCTAAAAGGAGTTGGGGTGGGGTAGTCCAGGGAGACTTGGTTAAAGATAATGTGGAGCTTCAGACAGACAAACATGTGGCAAATGGAAGAGCTATTCACTGTCTCCACTGTGGATAGGACTACAGATAGTTCAAAACTGCAGTTAGGGAGGTTCACCTCAGACCTCACAAAAAAAATCCCAATATAAGTAAAGCCCTAGATAGAAAGTGATGGCTGTGCAACAACAGTGCTAGGAATTAATCAGAACAGCTCAGAGGAGTGTTTGCACTAGAGCGTTACAGCTATGGATGCTTTTGAGGCACACATGGCCTTAGCAGCTTCTTTAGGTCTTCCAGCTCCAGGTGAAGCCATGCTTCAAAACCCTTTAGTTCTTCAGTGATGCCCTATGGTTTCCTGGTCCCGACAGCCAACCTACACCAGATCAGCAAACCTGCTTTTCCAATAGATGTATTTATGTATTTTTTCACTCTGAATTTCATGTCTCGAAAGCCACCATGTGCATGTTGCAGAAGTGATAAACGTAACCCAGCTTTTCCTTACAGCAGTTTATTCGTTCTCCTCGTTACTTTACTGCTACAGAGAGTTCGCAGAGATTTGCTTTGTCACTGGGATTCATCCTTGGTCCAGAGCTGCTGGATGCAGAGCAGGTGCCCTCTAATCTTCCACCAGCCTCAGTAAAGCCTTTTGCATGTGGTTTCTCTCCAGCAGTGCACCCAAGCAGGGACCATTATGAAGCTACTAAGTGAATGGAGTATTTTCAAGGGAGCTGCCAACAGTCTAAACCCATATTGGTACAGGCATTTCTCTGGCTAAACTTCTGGCTCCTCTGTGCTGCATCCTGTAATGCTTTAATTTCACAGTTGTGTTATACTGACAGCACTCTCACCAGGGACACACTGTTCTGCTCTGCTGTGAAAGAAGAAAAGACTAGGAGCTCTCCTAAGAGCATTTCATGTGCTTCAAGTTCTTTGAAAGAGAAAGAGCACCTAATTTTAGTTTAAATGAATGTTAATTTGACATGTGGATTTGAATAACTGGGATACATTATTGGCTTTTTGACATTAAAATATAGTAAGTGACAACTGCTTTTTGCATACTGTTATTTTCTGAAAGGTTCTTTTCTCTTTATCATCTAATGATAAAGCTCTAATGGGTAAGAGTCCTGAATCTGCAGGAAGTTGCACTGAATGGTCTAATAGGTCATTCTCATCTCTGGCTTACATGGTAATAATAGAATAGTGATAACAGAGGTTGCAAAGCATTCCTACCCCGTCTGAATCATCTGGCTTTTTTATGGGCTGGTTATTCACTGAGCAATAAATATTCATGGAGTTTTTTAGAAAAGACATGGTACATAATTTCACTTGAGCAAAATTAAACAGGACAGGCAGACTTATCCTACAGCAGATCACAAAGGACTGAATTTGAGTGACAGGCTTGAGTGACAGCCTAAGTATGCCTGACAGTTGCAGAAGTCATCAGACTCTTCTACAGCAATTGTAAAGGCTTCTTACATTGTGTCCTTGAGCCTTTTCAATGTTAAAATCCTGTATTGAAGGACTAATGCTAGCATACCACAGGAAAATTCAGTGCCTGATTTGACTCAGATGAATGCCTCTCACTATCGCTCCTCTCCCCCCACACTCCTGGATGGTTCAGAGGGTCAAATGTAGATTTGCCTCTAGACCAGCCTTTACAGCTCAGCCTTGAAAAACGTGATGCATCTGAGCTCAGTTCCACAAGACGGGAGAAAATCTGCAGCTCCTCTGGCACAGCTCAGCAGAGGGAACCAGCTCTGCACTTCCATAAAATATTGCTGAATATTGACCACCTGTTGCACTGCAGTTATCAAGGATTTTCTGTTAGAAGCTCCTGTAACTGCACCTGCAATGGGAACTCAGCAGGTGAATAATAATCCAAGTCCCTGTGTGAGCCCTCCATTGCTCTTCTCACACACACACACACACACACACCCCCCACACACACCCCCACACCCACACTGCTAAGTTTATTTCCCCCTTGCTGAGAGACTTGCTGCCAACTTTCCCTCCATCATGCATCTTTTCCCACATGTTGCTGACTTCTGTAATCCTTCCCACTTCTTTCCCCATCTTCTGCCCATGTCAGCAAGGCTGAGGTCAAAACTGCTTTCAGACACACAGTGGATGCAGGGGGCTCACCCAAGCAGGTAAATGCTCCCCTCATGCTTCCAAGAGCAGCAGGAAGTAAAATGGGAAGTCAAAGCCCAAACCTGGTGGAACAGCACCAGTTGTCTCATTAAGACTCAGGAATGTTAAGTGTCACTCTTAAAAAATGGGGGATCTGAGGGGCTGATTTATCAGTGCCTTACCGGGCACTGACTGAGTTGTCAGAAACTGCAGAGTTAGATTATCTTCTGCTCTGAGCAGCCAGCAAGCCCTCACTTTCTCGTGGCTTTTCCAATGACTCCTGTGGAGGTGGCCAGAAAACCAGAACACCCTTGCCCAGGACTCAGCCAGCATGAACTGCAGTGGCACCTGAATGTCAGCCTGTGCCACGCAGGCCAAAGGACAGCATTTCCCCAAGTCATTTCCCAGTGTAACTCTGGGTGCTGCTGGTTTGGAGAGTGGCTCTGCCAGGACCAGCCTTTGGCACTGTACTGCTTCCACCAGCCCCAGTCAGCAGGTCCCAATCTGAGGACAAACTCCCCTTTTCCCCCAGTGCTTGAGGCGCTCTCATCAATCTGACCCTTGGCTGAGTCTCCTGCCCCTTCACAGATCCCCCCCTGAAATGTACAGCTTCCAGAATCATGCAAATCTTGAGCAATGAAGAGAAAACAAGAACCTAATTTTCCGTTCCCTAATCTACCTGATAATTCCACAGCTAGGATTAAAGCTGGTTACTTATTTATACAGTTTTATTACATTTATTATGACTTACGACACAGTGCCTCCAGCTCCACAGCAGGGAGCAGGTTGTCTTATAAATAAAAACCTCTTGATTATTAATATATTACAAGCTTGCCTATCCCTTGCTGTAGTCAGAAAAGGCCCCAGAGGGTTTTGCTAATGCAATGCTGCTAGTGGCAACATTGTTCTGCTCTGCGTGAGGAAGGAGAGAGCAGGGAGTGTCCCGTGCCTGCGTGATGCCTTCAGGGCACCGTGACAGGGTGGGCACTTGAGACACTCGTGAATATATAACCTATCTGCAGATGGTCTGGCGGAAGATAACACACAGGAGACCTTGAGGAGCTGCGGGTGGAAGCTGGGGAAGATATCCCAGTGTATACCAGGGCACGGGGCACCCATAGAGTCCCACTTCAAATCTGTCTCTGATTTATGTGGCTAAAGCTTCCTCTGGATCCTGCCTCAAGAGGTTACCAGACCAAATCAGAAACTCATTTTGCTTTTATGAGTCTTCTGTGTCCTGAATGTGCATCAAGTGATACAAATAAAACTTTGAGAGCCTCTTCTCACATGGCATGGTAAAAATATTCCCATTTGTTCTTTTACCGCGCTTCTGTGGCAGGCTTATAAAGATGTAGGATAATTATACCAGAGTATGTTTTTCAATTAGAACATCATTACTAGCTCACAGAAAATGACTAAATTGTATCATTTTGTTCCACAAGTCTGCAAATACTCTTTCAACTGTCATCAAAATAATAGTCATTGGGTTTCTGCAGATATGTCTCGGAGTGAAGAACTAATGGCTAACAAGACTGATGCTGGTTTAGGTCTGTTCTCTTACTAGAGTGAGGTCTTACGTATAGACATAAAATGAAACTGAAAAAATTGTGTCTTTACTTGGTACAGTTCTTGGTATTCTTCTTGCTCTTACCACCTCTACCATCAGAAAGAAAAAAAAACCCAAAGCGATCTAGTAATTGTGGTCATGCTACTGGAAAAGTCAGCATTTGTAAAACTCTGTCACAGAGACATGCAATACTTAAAGAAGTGCAGTCCTTATGGCAGTTGGGTCTCTGATGCCCACTGGTGACTGTGATCCACTGGTCACCTGCAGTGACATAACTTCACAAAGCCTGAAACCATTGAACGAAAGTCAAGTGACGCTGGAAGGAGTCTCTGGGCTCCTGGCAGAGTATGAGCCACAACTGGTGCTTGTTTCATTTTCATGATGCTTGTTTCTGAGGAACACCGGTCTGTGGATTATACCACCCTCACCAGCCCTCCTCCTGGTTACTGTCTGGAAAACATGAATAGTCCTTACACTAAACATCAGGCAGACGCTTAAATTATGTTGTTATGATTGTATGCCTAAATTTGGCACTCAAGGTAAGTGCCACTGTATCTTGTGTTGTGCAAGTGATGGAGCTAAAGCTGAGCACAGATACAGCCAAGACCAGATGGTTTTCAGAAGTGAATCTGTGATCCTAAATCTACCTGAAAGCTTGCTTTAGAAGAGGTGTTTGACTTTTAAATGGGATGCTCCTCCTAAAGTCATCAGGATCAAGTGGTGGATGACTGTATTTGAAAATCAGGTCTGCCTTTATAATAGGCATTTTAACATGGATTTTTGTTCCTAGTCTTTGAAATTTTGGTCAGTCAAAATTCTACTCTGTGGAAGGGTTTAATTATATACACTGGAAATGCATTAGTGCAAGTTAGCCACTGGCACTGCAGGATATGAAAGAGGTGCTTTACTGACAGACAAAGTTGTATTGTACTTTAATACAAAGTAAATTGTATTAAAATTTAGAGGTTTCTTGATTTCTGTTTGGCTGTAGAGCGCTGTCCCAGCGACTTCTGTTTGTGAGGCCTTGATGCAAATTCACCTCAGCGACCCAGCTTGCTCGATGGTAAAAACAACCATTCAGCTAGCAACTGAGGACAGGCAGAAAGAATGAGATACTTTGAGAGGAATGTAGGAGAAACCAACATTAAAAACCACCATGACTGGTAGGAGATAACCCTTGGAAATCTGTTCCAGCTTTTTTTGTTTCAAGGCTTTTTCAGACCTTCAAAGGTCACGGTGCTATAGCCAGAAGGAGCTTCTACCAAAGCACTTCTTCCTTGTGGGGTGGCTCTGACATTTTTGTCTAAAGTTCAGAAATTACTGTTTGTTTTTTTTTTTTTTAATAGGAATAGTTCAGATAGATACAATCCCGTTCAGCAGGAAGGTCTTCCTGCTCGAGGGAGCCTTTTATTCTCGGATGAGATATTTCCCTCTTTGCAAATGGGTTTGTAGAAAGGTTTTGCCTTGGGTTGTAGAAAGGTTTTTCCTTCTCTCAGTTTGGTTCATCCCTACCTCCAGGGGCTGTTTCTTCTTTCCAGAATGTTTTTATGTGCTATGTTCCTGCTATAGCTCCCTATTTGACACTATAGCTGTAAAACACTGGTGATGGAAAGAATACTATTTAGTCAAGTGCTTTCTGAATTTTAAGGAAAACACTGTTTTTCTCAACAAGAAGTTTTTGTGATGTAACTGCAGCAAACAGCACAATAAACACTGTGTGCAGCACTGATATGGTGAAACCTTTGGGTATAAATTTGACATTCCAGCTCTTTCCACTAATCCATGGAGTTGCAGCAACAGGATATATTATTTCTTTCTCTTCTGATTTTCTTCAATAGCCTCTTTCCTCCTCACAAAGTAAATTCCCTTGCCAAAGAGGTCAAAGCTTTCAATTCCCCATCCTTTGCCATTCAATACAAATTTCCTGGTAAAATGTGGAGATGGATTTTATTCAAAAGTGCTTTCAGCATCACTCCTGCCAGTAACAACCTCCAAAGTCATGAGATGGGGGTGCAGTTCAGGTTCAGACTGCATGCAGGTGTCTGAGTGCTGCTGTCTACATGCCAGCAATGTCTGGAGAGCAATTCAGCTGGGCATAGGCATGTGCTACTTTACAGTGACTTGAATCCCACCACAGACCCCACTGAGCAGCTCTCTGTTGGCCTTAATGAGAGGTGGGACACTGAGCAGCATCATTTTGGTGCCTGCAATCTGGATGTGATTCCCAGAGAAGTCCAGCAGAGGTGGGACTTGAGACCATGCCCTACATATATCATTAGATGCCACTCATTACATGGCAACAGTTAAACTTGTATGTGCACATGTGTGTGTGCTGTCCCAGAGAGAGGAAAGGCTTTGCTCTGTGGTGACACTGCCATTTCCACTGTGTACCAATGAGCAGGGTCTTCAAAGTGGGTTGCTAAGTACTCTGCCCCAGTGGTCCTTCATCTGTCACTAAATAGCAGCAATCACTTTCTGACCAATGCTGCAGCTGTCTGGCCAGGTTTCCTCACCTGTCCAAAGGCTTTAATTTCTGCCCACGTGGAGATAAATTGTTAAGGGAGAATCTGTGTTCCTGGAAATGTTACTGTGCACAGAAGGGGCCATCTGTTATTGCTGCAAGTGCTGAGGGAAGCAGGCATTTTTAGAGAGAAAATGAGATGGCAGGAGTTACAGAATCACAAAATATCTTTATCAACTTTAAGCAAAGCTCTGCATATGAGATACATACCATATGTTTTGTGGCACCTTCCAGTGAATCAAGCCAAGTTTTGGTTACAATTCCGTTCTGTAAGACTCAGCTTTAGCAAAAAATAAAGCTCTCTGGACTTCTCTGTTTCAGTGTTCTTCAATCACAGATACTCCATCGTGTCATCACCTTATAAAAGCAGTAATATGGTGCAGAGGCCTTTCCATGGCAGCCTTCTGACCACTGCACACAGCCCTGCCTATGCTGTACAGCCATGCATGTCCAGAAATAGTGAGGGATCATCTTAACAAACCTACCCCAAACACAGCAAAAAACCTAACCCCCCCACCCCCCCCAAAAGACTTTCAGTTGATTCATTTAAAGAATTTAAGCTCAGAGAAACTGTAAATAGTCTGAATTTTCAGACTGGTTTCAGATCAGATGAAGAGTGTCTGATAGTTCTCCTGCGTAGTAAAAGGCATTTTCTGTAGACAGTGAGATGTTTCTGATCCTTGTTGCTCTGATGGTTAGAAAACAACTTTTATCTCATAGCCCCTTTATACTGATTTGTTCTTTTTTTTTAATTTAAATTTATTTTGTATATGTAATTATTTTCTTGGTAAATATATCCCTGGTATATAGGCCTTAGTAGGCTAAGCTAGCTGAATGCTGTAAATTCATCTAAAAAAAAACAGATTCCCCATATCTCTGTCTTTTCTAATGGCTTTTCTCCCATTTTTTTCAGTTTCTTCTTCTTTACTGTTGCTATAGTAAAACAGATTTGCAAAATCTGTTCCACCTTCCAGCAAATATCAATATTGTTATTTTCCTAATGATGAATAAATTCAAGTAATCAGTGTTTACTAAAACATTCACCACATGTTTTTATTATTATTATTCATGACAGTGACCCACAGGGGCCCCACCAGCCTTGGAGTTCAGACTGAGTGTTGCTTATACAAAACAGAACAGTGACCACCCTGGAGAATTTAGCCAAAACAGACATTCAATAGAAAAGAATAGTGCATCACACCTCTGTTTCACAGCTCAGAATCAAAGATCAGATGAGAAGTGGCTTCACAGCTATTAAATGACTACACTCCATGTGAACACCTCTACCCCTCCTGCTTGGACACCTTGTCCTCCCCTGAGCCATCCAGAGTCAACCTTTGAACGTAGTGCCATCTGGTGAGACTTGAGACACTCGTGCAGCCAAATGTCACATCACTCACAGCCTCCTTTCTCACAAGCATCCCATGAGTCTGGGCTCCCACCTCAAACCTCTCAGCTACAACCTGGTCCCTTTGAGCAGGTGATGGGGATCAGGAACCAGTGGGGGTGTGTCCTAATTTATGGGATGCACTGCATGAGGCAAGATGTCATCTCCCAAAACAGAGATTTGAATGTGTTACATAAACGTACATATATACAGATGCATAGAGGGGAGGGTTATTTCTCCGTGCATGGGGGGCTCTAGCACATACTTCCCGACACAGCCCTACAGAAGAAATAACCACAAACTTAACCAAATCCTGCGTTTCCTGTCTACACCGACTACAGAGGTGGCATTGTGATCCAGACTGCAGATAACTGAACGAGGCTGTCAGTGATACGGGCAACTACACACACAATGCAGGTGCCCAGCCCCACATCACATTAGTGCAGACCTAGCCAATACAAGAGCTGTTCTGATAAATATAGGCTTCTAGAGGTGCTTCGATTACCCTGGACATCTATCCAGGGCTAGGAGATATGAGACAAGACCTACAGGAGACAAACACCCTCCTGGTCTGGTGGCTGCAGGCCAGGCAGGATACCTACAGCATTTAGGGAACTAATCAAGCCATCACATAATATTACTATTATTTCTGACAATGACCCACAGGGGCCCCACCAGCCTTGGAGCTCAGGCTGAGTGTTGCTTGTACTAAACAGGACAGTGACCACCCTGGAGACTTTAGCCAAAACAGACTAAACAGACATTCAATAGAGGGGAAAAGTGCACCACACCTCTATTTTACAGCTCAGAATCAAAGAACAGATGAGAAGTGGCTTCACAGCTATTAAATGACTGATATGTCACTGTGCAAGACTGACCAGCAAAGCTTTACATTCATTAAATATAAGCTCAGTACATATTACGATTCATGTTCTCAAATAGTAGATTTGCACGCTGATGATGGAAAACTTGGAACCTGATCCACTGTCTAGTGAAGCAAAGGGAAAAAGCTCTTTGCATTAGGATGACATAGGTAGTTCATGGGTAGACAACTCCTAACTCCAAGCATGTCAGTATTGCTCTGAACTCCATCCTAACCCATCCGCGGTCACTTCACTGTACTGCAGAATTCCTGCTTTGAAATCCCCTCTGCAGCTTTTCCCATTATCACTTACCACAATTACTCTACACTAAACATATGGCTCTGTTTCCCATGAGTTAAGGCTACAAGTAGGGATTTTGGTCCTCACATTTGGAGTATTCGTGTCTTCAGTTCTGTTGAACAGATACCATGTCAAGTGTGGGTTGCTATTCTCCAGCAGAGGGTAAATGCATTGACAGGTTGCAAAAGGCGTATTTTATGAGTGAGAAAATGAAATAAATAAATGAAAACACACAATGTTTCCTTCTGTTGTCAGTAGAACAATGAATTTTATTACGGCTGTGTGCAATGGGAGTATTAGCTCTAGTCTGCAGAAGTGCAAATTAAACTGCTGATTTAGATTATCATATTTCATTATAGTAACTTTATACACTTTGACTTTTCTTATTGTATGCAAAACCTTACAAGTTATTAGCCTTTTTTGTCAACTGTGTTTTAGAAGTGAGAGGTTTATTCCTGCTATTACATTAAAGGAGGCATTTTGCTGCTAGGAGTGTTCAGCATTTTATTCCTCTGTGATAACTTTCCCTTCTACTCTAGCACGAAACACAATTAAGACAGAAATGTTCAGTAGTTTTATTATGCCCTTGTGTGGGGAGCTAATCCCCACTTAATTTTTCAGGGATTCCCAAAGGATTTTACAAACTCTATGTGTTTGCCCAGCACACTCTGTAGTGACATAAACGAAGAATACATAGACCTCAATGGGGGCTTTGGCTTTTATACTTTTAGTAATTCCACTTTCTCTTATCACAAGTTTCATGAGCACTGGAATTTCCTGGTCAATATTCTGGGCTTATGGATAAATTTTGCTCACTTTAATTTGGGCAATTTGTCACTTTAGTAGGTAAGCAAGGAAACAGAGGACTGGGTTTAAATAAATGTATTATTATTTCAAGGAAAATTCTCTTTACACACAGAAGCACGCACAGGGTCACCTCTCAATTACCAGTGGGAGACAATCTCTGATTAATGACATTCAATAGAAATTAAATAAAGCTTTTCTTTTTTCGCCTTTTTTTTTTTTCCTGTAAGAAACAGCAAACATCCCTAAGGAAATAAATAGTTTCATTAGTAACTTTTCACACACCAGGGTTTTGTTTTAGCCTGGCTTTCTGTAGAAACAACCTGTGGGCACAGTTGAGATTTTACCCTGTTCAGTGTTTGCTGCCACCTCACATTCTGCATCTGATACCTTCCCTGTGAGCTACTGCTACCTCTTCCATGGAGCTGAAGGCTCATGAAAGTGCCAAGCTGTTGGTGTGGGAGGCTGGACCTCTTTTCTGATCCATTGCTTTCAGTGCTCAATGATGTTTCTCACCATTTTATCCAAAAGATCTAACAGTATCTGGTGGCATTCTCACAGTGCCATGCCCTGCAGTGCATCTCCTTGAGCCACAGAGCCACCTCTGAAGCCTCACATTGTGTGTGAAAGATGTGACCTAAAGAATAAAACCAGAAGAGCAAAGACTTTGACTGTGATATGGTTTATACGTTAAAACCTTAGTTTGGACTGAGTAGGGATTGAACAGGCAGCACTGCAGGTGTGGTACAAGCTTCTCTGCTAACCCTGGTGCTACCTGTGCTCAGAATAGGAGCATCCAAGGGATGCAACAGCAGGGATGAGTTAGTATTTCACCTCTGTCACTCTGCTAGGCCATGGAAAACAGGCAGTCACATAACCATGTGGTCAGTGCTTTTTCCAGTGCAGATGACCATGCAGCAGGGAAAAGCATGGAGAGTACAAAAACCAGCATGTGCTTGTGTTTGTGCACACGCACATACATTTTGCTTACCCGGTGGCACACAGTTAGTCATCAAACACTATCATTTCTTTCCCTTGGCTGACCCCAGTGTGGATGCTCTTTCCTTAATGCAGGATCTTTAGCACTGGGAATGATACTGGCACTGAACTGTGCAAACCTGACAGCTGAAGGCAGAGTTGTTCCTCCTGAGCTGGAGCAGGCACTTTGTCAGCTCCCTGCCGATGACTAACACAGCAAATAACCTTTTCTTCCTGTGTGGGGCCTTTCCAAAAGGATTCAAAGCGTAAATCAGTCTTTATTAATGCTGTCACTCCTCCCACAGAGGAGCTCTCCCTCAAACCCACTTCACCCAGTTCAGAGCAAGGGCTTTCCAAAAATTGATGCCACACCTATAATTAGACCTGAGGTACCAAATTGTCACCTGCCGATGGGCTGGTGACCTAGCAAGTAACCACCTAAGAGATCTCTGCCAGGGTGACATAAGACATGTATGCTAGATAACAATTGATGTTACGTATGTGGCACTTTGCAAACAGCTCTATCAGCTGCACGGATAAGAACGGGAAACTGCGTGAAGAAAGAACCAAGTACTTTGCACTCAGCACTGATTTCTGAATAAATGAATTATTTTCGTTTCCAAAATAAAAGACTCTCTAAAAGAAATTTCTATTTTCCTTCCTGTGGTACAGTCACAAATGCGTAGGGTCCTTTGCTTCCCCCTGCTGACACCCGGCAGCGGCACAGGGTGGGCTGTGGCTCCAGCCAGCCGTGGGAGTGGGGAAACTAATGAGGATGGGCTTTGTTGGCAAGAGCTCCTTCATCCCACAGCTCCCCCGGTGCTGCTGCCGAGAGGTGTGTGAGCGGGCGGACAGGAGCAATAAAAGCAGCTGAGTCCCCCCTGCACCTCATCACCTGCGTGCCAAGCACATCTCTGGGGTCCCACTGGAGAGGACGTGCCCAGACGGCTCTCTCTGAAGGCTGGATTTTGTGGCTCCTCTGCCTAGTCTCCCAGACACACACAGGTGAATGGATTTGGCACCCCTGGCACTCTCAGGTAAGAGGGATTTGCTGGGAAGCAAATGTGCTGGGATAAAAACCAGAGTGGGGTTTTGTGGTCTGTTAGGAAACCATCTCTGGAAGAGGACTTTGAATATTTTAGAAAGATAAAAAGAAACCATTCCTTCTAGCAGTCTTTCGAGAAGGCACCTTGCTCCAGAGGGGCTTGCTGGCCCATGTGTACCTACTATCTCCCAGCACAACCCACTGGCAGTCAGGAGCCATTGAGTGGTAACCAGGGTCTTAGGAAGCCCCAGCAACTCTCCCTGCTGTGTTCACCAATGCAGAATGCGGCACCTGAAGCTGGGAGAGGGCAGAGCTCAGTTTGAGAAGACTGAACACTGTAGGACAAGTGTGGAGGTGACTCTTGTTTGGGCTGACATATGGTGGGACTAGTGTGAAGCTGCCTTTTCAGGTTTGCTGTGGGTCAGGGATATGACAGTTGGTTACTGCTCCTCTTCTTTTGATTTTTGTTACCTTAACATTTAGAGTGAGAATAATGTTCACAGAGTGAGAAAAACAGTTCACAGCTAAAACTGGCTGAAATAACAAAGGAACCAGGATGGAGGCTCTGTGTTAGAACTTAGCACTGCCGCTTGTTCTGAGTCACAACAGAGGCAGCAGTGTGGGGGACAGCATGAGTGCCAGGCGGGGAGCAGCCAGCGCTCTGGGGCAGACCTGGGCACCGGCCACCAGTGGAGAGGGCATTGAGTGGGGAAGTGCTGGACAGGCTGGGGGAGGTGCAGGGGTACTGTGGCTCTGCTGTGGCTGATCACGATCTGCCACCCCAAAAAGTGGCTGTGCAGAGAGGTCCAGCCCCCTGCAAGGGGCTCAGAAACTTGTGCCCCCTGCTAACCCCTGTAGCACAGGAGGGGGTCCCTTCACCTCAGGCAAATAACCCCAGAGGACTAATGGGGGAGGTACAGAAGCTGGCTTTGGTCTTTTTTTTTCCTAGTTGTGGCTGAGTTTTCCATTTTGCCTGTGACTTTCCCAACTCACCAGCAAGCCAGCAGCAGGCACTGGGCAGCAGGACATTCACCCTCCCTTTGCATGCCATCAGCCTTCATGCTACGCTGCTTGCAGTTTCCTGTGAGTTTCAGTGATTGTTTCACTATTTCAGCTGGGGAACAAAGCTGTTACCCAGCCACCTGGCTGTTGAATTGCACTTTAACACTCTCATCACACAGGAAAAGACTCATCTTTAACACCAACAGCAACTTCTGCAGAACCTCTGAAGGATGGGGGAAGGGGCAACACCAATTTATCCAGCAAACATAACTTCTCTGAGGGATTTTTCAGTCCTGTAGGAGCCAAAACCAATATCTGAGGAAGGACTGAAACCATCACCTGGTGGTTTTGTGTGATGTGTCCTTGTGTGAACATGCTTTGTGCAGCCATCAGTAATGTACTTTATTCATCTTACATGTTAAAACTCACAGTTCTGATTCACAGTCATTTCTGGGCTCCATCACTAGATGGTGACATGCTCCCAGATACAGAGTCGTCCCTCTGTTTGTCTTTTTCCTTTCATATAAAATAAGAGTAAATTTAGACTAAACGTATGTTTTACCCTCTGTTCACAGAAATGCAGCATCCCCAGCCACAAGCAACTCTGTTCAACACAATTTGGTAGTCAACCAATTTTTAATATGGCATTGGTTTTGTTAACAGTTTCTGTAAGAGTTACTGCTGCAATTCTAGTCATGAACATTTATGTAAAGAAATATTACTGCTCTCTGCATAATTTAGAATATATTTGTCAGCAGTCAATGGCACGCTCAAAGTGAATGCCTGTTTGTGCACTTTCTGAGAACAAATCTGCACCAAAAGTTTTAAAGTTTAAAATTAATGTGTTATTTGCTTGTGGAAGCTGTCACAATACCTCCCCCCTTCCTGTTTTCTTTGAGCATGTGACAGTGCTTGCCTTCTTCCTTAAAATATTTGTCAATACTTGCAGCCCAAAAGCACAGTATTTGCTCTTCTAAAGAAGGTTAGGTGACCAGGATGAGGAGTATGCACTCCCCAGTGGTCAGGCACACACATATAATCTCCTTTCCAGTCCATCGTTTAGTTTTGATTGAGATGTCCACTGGGATTTGCAAGGCTTATTAAGGCAGTAACACCCATCATATGAGGTTTGTGGCACAGTATGAAGATGAGGGCTGGAAAACGAGAGCTAGAATTCATGAGATGCCTGATGCTATGATGAGCACTAGAAACCTGGATATGTCTATATTGGTGCCTGACTGCCACATGCAAATATCTCAGCATGGGTTACTGACCTGGTGGGATGTCTGCAAAAGCTTCAGTCCCTGCTACTTGCTTGGCTGCTCATCACAAGGTAAAGGCAGACTTGCCTCTGCTGGGAAATAGAAACTGCAATGACAACGTGCGAGGAGCAAACCCAATCCATTCCCCCTAGCAGCAGAGGGTCCTGTGCTGCTGCAGCTCATAGGTCTCTGGGCTTGCAGGAGAAAGCAGACTCCCAGGAGACACTCAGCTCTGCTCAGCCATGTCTGGTAGGGCTTGGACAGGATTTGGAGGCGGGGGTGGCCACATACAGGCTGGGTGGGACAAGTCTATCCTTATCTTCAACACAGGCCCTGGGGGCCTGTGATCCCTAGTAGGCTCTGGGCCAGGTTGGGCTCCATATTGGATGACAAGAAATCCCACTGGGGTGGGCTTCATGTCAGCTTAGAACAGAATAAGGCTAAGCTTAAAATATTGCTCTTTCATCATCAGGAAATGTAGAGAGGATAATTTGAGGTACGTGCAGAAATGCAGCTTCCCCTGTCCCATCCTCCTCTGCACACACCTTCATCTATCACAGTTGCTGTTGATGGTAACCTGTGGTGACCCTGGCCAGAGGCTGAGGACTGGGGTGTGAGAGAGCTTTCCACTCTCCCATTGACACTGGATGCTACTGAACTGTCCGGCACTGTCTGACGCCTAGACCTTGGATGCCTAGCTGCTTGCTCACCCCCCACCCCACCTTGTAAAAGTTCTGCTTTTTGTGCTAGTCCAGCTGCTTTTTTATCAAAGGCATCTTGTTCTGGGCTCCCTGTGGCTTGCAGGTTTTCTTCTATATTCATTTTCAGCATCCTCCTTGATCTTAAACGTGTTTTCATCCTCTCTCCTCCCCTTTTCTGGAAATCATTTTTGCTCACTAAGTATTTTTTGCTGAGGTTTGTGTAACAAACATTATCTGCTACACAGGATTTTCTCATAACAGTCAAATACACTTTGTCCTGCCCCAACCTCAATTAAAATCAAGATAGAACCTTTTAAAGTTTTCAGAAAGCCAGCATGAATACTTTTTCCCCACCTTTCTTGTTACCCCAAAGCTTTAGCATCAGCAGTAGGCAAGTCCAAAGCTGCTGAAAGGCACAGCTGACAAAGATGGGTGCTGTCTAGATTGTGGATACTCTGAGATTTTGGAGGGCAGAAAAAGCCTGCCAAAGTTCCTGAGTGACTCTGGGTAAGTTAAAGACACTTTTCATAAGCATATTCATTTCTGTACCCCCACAGGCACCCAAAAAGGATCTTCACAATGACTGCTGGCCTGGAGAAAGCCTGCCACCGGTGCATATCAAAAATTGCCAGCAATGGTAAGGCACTTCTGGTAGTAACCTTCTGTGCTTAAGTATCCCTTTTGCCAAGCCGGGTATATGAAGGAGTTCAGACGGTAACAAGTCTAGCCTGAATCTTCTACTGAAGTTCCCTTTCCTTCCCTCCTTTCTGAGGCATTTCCTTCCTAGGCAATTTTGGGCACTGGTGGAGTGCACAATAGTAACTCTGTCCCTACAGCGCCTCCCTGCTGCAGTATTTAGATTATAGCAGACCAGCATAAAATTTCAAACAAATACAACCACCACCAAGTACCTAAATATGGGCTGCAGCAGACAACCTAAGCAATATGCTGTGTTCGTCTCCTGGTTCAACTGGTATCTTATGTGTAATCCAACAGAACTATCTGCAGGGAAAAACACCAGGTAAAGAGCACTGTGGTCAGCTTGGGAACAAAGTCCCCCACAACCAATTCCCACAAAGCAAAACTGCTGCCAGCCTGTGTGTCGACATAGGAACACAAGGCTGGCAATAGAGTATGGTCAGGAATAGCCCCCCCCCTTTCACCCAGAGACATTTGGAGCAGGGTCTTGTTCCCTTCATTTGCCCAGTCCCTGGCACACAGGCATGGGTAGCCCTCAGAGGTGGCCACATGTTCTGGGTAGGAAGTATCAGTTATCTGAATGCAGGTTTTTCACAGGACAGCCTAGGCTCATCCAGGTTTTAAAGCAACAGGTTCATCCTAACATAGTGGAGGATGCAGAGATATGTAACAAACCAACAGCTCCCGGACTGGGAGAAGAAGCTGGTTCTTGCTCTCTGAGAGGCAGCACAACAGAAAGCTGACCTAGGCTGGTGGCTGAGGCACAGGAGTCTTATGCTTCAGAGGTGGGGTTTTATAAGACCAAAGAAGTGTCATTGGCCTAAGGTTAAAATCCAAGGGTTTTAAAGCAGCTTACTCTCGCTGACTGCACCTCCTTTTAACTCCGAGTTGCAAGTGCATTTTGCTTTTGCTTGTAGGCAGTAGCAATTTCTAATTCCACTCAAATATGAGAAGAAGAAAACCCCCTGAGCACTCACTGGAACTGATACTTCACCCACACTAATTGCTGCATTTACCAGTGTAGGGCTGTTACCTTGGGGTCTTTTATAGTCCTGCTTTTGCCTTCAATTGAAAATCTCTCAAAGTTCAGAATGACCTTTTATTAATGGTTCAGCCCCTTAAACTCCTTGCTGCCTTACAACCCTTCAGAGAAAAACAAGCTGGCGGGGAAGAGACAGCCCTGGCCTGCATTCAAACCAGGCTCATCCTCAGGAAGCCAGCACAGGCAAGGAAAGAGAGGGTATTTTCTGCCCCACTTGTTCCTGCTCATCATTGCCCTAGGGGAAAGGAGGGATGGGGAGAGACAAACACTGAGGGGTGCAAAGCTTTCAGTGCTCTCTCTGCACTCCAAGAAGCCCTTGGGAGTAGGATTGGGTTGATGTGGGCTCCCTCACAAGCCACAGAAAGGGCGTGCAGCAGGGATCTGGGCATGTTGATGACTATCACAATGAAAAAAGGCAAAAGTGCTATTTTGTCTGATTTTTGTTCCTACCTGTTACAAGCAAAATGTCACCATTCCCTGCTGGTATTAAATTGCCACTGAGACTTTAATGATGACAGAGAAAATAAATGATCTTTCTGACACTGTTTTTTAAAGAAAGGGATTAGTTCTGATCTCATGTATGCTTTCTTACACGGAAGCACTCTCTCAGTTACCAACAAAGATGCCCATGAATAAGGCAACCCAGAAATACTGCTCCAGGAAAATCACTAGCTTTAGTTTTTCATTACATTTAAGTTCGGAATCAGCTCAGATTTAGCTATGGATCAGCTAAAGCACCCAAAATTGATTTTCTGTTCATCAGGATGCAAACCCTCCTGAAGCACGGTGACACTGGAGTTCACTTTTTCTCACCATCTTGTGTGTATTTTTCAAAGAGCGTTTCAGCACAGCCCCACATTTGTCCCTGTAGTCTTCTGATATTTAAATGACTCCAAAGAGTCAACCTACCTGTGCAGCATCTTTTGAATTCTTTCCATTCTTGGTATAGCAATTTAAGTTCAGAACATTAGGGCAGTCTTTAATTAACTGACCAAAAATAAAGATGTCTAATTGACTACCCTGGGTATTGCAAAGCAAACTATGTGGCTCTTTATAGAACACCTAAATCTTATTTTAAAAGTACATCTCCAAATTAACCACAAGGGGCTGAATCCAGAACCTAGATCTAGACCATGATTGCAGTTCAGTAGCTGGAGGCATGGCATAAAATCCAGACAACCCACTCTGCAACATTGCTTAACCCCAAATCACCTACATCTGCATCTCTGTCTACATCCTCCCTGTCTTGAAGGTTCCCAGATTACTGGCACCTCCTTACTCCACCATTTCTGATGAGAGAAGCATTGTTGGTGTCACTGATGGAACCTCCAGTTTTAGGTGGTGTGACGCTGCCATAGCTTATCTGGCTACCAAAGTATTTCACAGTAACACAACCCTGTCTAAGCAAACAGAGATGGCAGACAGCAAACCCCGAGCTTGGATTGTGTCTCAAGTAAGTTTTATCACACTTTCCTTGCTCCCTACAGTGGCTTTGCACTGGGACTAGAGACCTCCATGGGACTAGCTGTTCCTTACACTGAATCCTCCAGCTGCTGAGTATTCAGTTTGTTCAGAGATGAAACCACCCCACGTGGGGTTACTGCCATTTGTCCCAGGAGACTATTCTATCAATATGTCTCCTTGCTATGGCACTTAGACTCATGGACAAAGCAATCTTTGTTTCTGCCCAAGTTCATTTCATATCTCTGCTTTCTTAGCTCTGTGCACCACTTACAGGTCCTTTTTGAGTGTTCAAACCTTGTGGTTATTTTCTCTCATTTGGCCTTTGGCTAGCCAGGCTGAACAGATTTAATTGTTTTCCTTCAAAGTTAGTTCAATCAAGTCTTTTCTGCATATCCCACCTGATGTAGTGACATTTCCTGTCACCCAAAATCCCTGAAAGACATGCAGTATCCACAGCTACCAAACCCTTGGGCAGACTCCTCTCTGGTTTGTAAAACATATGGCCTTGCTGGAGCTGGATCCCCAGGGAGTTCCATTGAGATTCACTTTGCAACTGCAGCACCCACACATACCGCATCCTTTCTTTTCTTCAAGTCCCTATCAATACTGCAGGGGATGCCTGAAGATACTGTGGAGGAATAAGATGTGGATGAAAATATCTGCTACCTGCCTGCACTTCAGCCCATGCTGCTGCACAGCACACTTGTGTGACAAGTGCCATTGCTACTAAGCTATTAACTACCGTCTGCATCTGCCTTGGGGCATGATCATTCCTGGGGCTGGGCCAATTGACCCTAATTTTCTCACATCCACACTGCTGAGAGTCAGCCTCCTTCACAACAGCATTCCTATGGGGAGTCTGAAGGGGGTAATGTGAGTTTACACACAGAGTTTTGCTCCTCAGCTTGCTCATGCAGATAAATCCTGGGGTAACTGCAGATTTTTTTTGGAAGTGTGTAGCATCTCATTTAAAATATATAAAATATATATTAAAATATATATGTTTATCTCATATAAAATATATATATATATCATATAAATATATATATATATATATATATATTCCTTTTTTTGTCAGGAGCCTGACAAGCTATAGACCAAACAGCATTTGGGAGTGATGGTAATGTACACAACACTTCATTTATTACTGTGTTTATTATCAGAGAGCTTGTCACACACTCTACTGAGCAGGTTGCACTACAGCTGTATTAGCATACTACCCTAAGAAGAGTGGGTAGGTTGAGATCTGTACTCATAAATCACTCCTGAAAATCCCATGAGAGCTCTTCTTACCTGAAAAGACAGAAACTTTTCTCTATATTCAAAGTAAACAGGGACAGCCTGGGATGTTATGCAGCTTCCAAATGCTTTGAAAAATCATGGCAGCAAAAGAAAGTCTGAGGGCCCACAGGTGAATTAGTGCCACCTCCAGTACTGCCTCTGGATCTGTCCCACATGCCGGAGACAGCTAATCTGCTGTGTGCCCTGAGGCCAGGCACAGAACTGGGGACAGAAAACAAGGGAGTAGCAGGAGGAGGGGGGGAGAGCTGCACTGCACAAGAATGGTTATGGAAGTTGTAATGAGTCAGGTGCCAGGCAGAAGAGGAACCATAAGATAACATAGAAAAGAGACTATAATGGTGATTTGAAATTGATTTACTTCTTTGGGAAGACCCTGACAGGAGTAACTCAGCTAAAGAGCAGATTTGTAATAGCTAAACGTCTCTGCTGGGAAGGAGACAAAATCTGCACCCACTGCGCCCACAGATGTCAAGGAAAGTGCAAGATACAGAGCCACTTGCTCTCCTCTTCCTCTGTTGTGATCCCAGACATGAGCTCTTCCCTTCACCCATTTCCTGGCACGTTAGGACTCACTGACTAATGCCTCCCTGAGGAGGACTTCACCAGTGCCCCACCATGCATTGCCTTGGTGGTACAGAGCACGGGTCTTTCCTGTCTGATGCCCTGACACCAGCTTTGTGGAGCAGAATGTTCTCCTAAGTCATTCTTAGAGACACTTCCTTCACCCTGTTCTGTTTTTAGAGACTAACAGTCCCTTTTTGCTACTTTTTCTAGGAATAGATTCAGGGGCATCTCTGTGAGGCGATATCACCAAGTTAAAAATATCATGAGCCCCACATGTGAAGCTGCACAGACAGCAGGGTTCTATCTGCTGAGCTGTGCTGCCCTAAGGCCAACACCATTTTCTTAAGCAATTTGTCTGTGGGCCACAACGGGGCAGCAAAACCCAGACAAACCCAGGCAGAGAGTGGCTGCTTCCTGGCTGAGCAGCAGCTTTGTGAAAACCCCAAACGCTTCGGGGATAACGCTCTTCAGTGCTGCTAGCGGCACCGAGAGTGGCTGTGGGGCCCTGCCAGTTGTGTAGTCAATTGTTGAGAGTCTCACTTTGTTAAACATGGATCTGGAAGCCTTCCCAGACTACACATCTGCCCCTCCAATTCGAGACCTAAGAGGCTGTAGCTGAATGGGGAGATAATGAGTAAATACATTCCCAGCAACTGCTTTGGGAGAGGAACTAATGAACCATTATCTCTTTCTCTTGAGCTCCAAATGGTCCCTATCTCCCATTTCTCCCCTCTGAAATAAAGCTATAGGGTAGATGCTAGACACAGGCAAACACTGACACCTGTGTGCCAGATGTGCAGCCTCACACATACATGGGCCTCACCAAGCCTTTTACTGAGCTTACCCAGTAAGCTATCCATCTCTCCCCAGGGGTCAGACAGACCAAGCACTGCATGACTAAGAAACTACATGATGCCTCCTCCTGACAGGGTCCTGAGTACTTGCCTGTGCAGCAAGGGCAGGAGCAGAAGGTGGCTATTAAACCACAGACAGAGGTGCGACACTGCTGAGAGCTGCACCGTGATGAGAGAGCTTCTGGCAACAGCAGGCAGTTGATGCAACTCCTGCAGACCTGAACTGCAGTCATCTGGGTACCAGACAAATGAGTTGCCCAGGCTGAGGGCATTATGTGCAGGTGATGTTCATGGGTGTGTTGGTAGCCCAAGTCAGCTACAACAGCATTGCTTCTGAATATGAAAATAATAGTCTAGATAATGTCAAAGCAAGAAGACTTAGCATGAGATGTGATGTGATGAAAAGGGAGGCTCTAGGCTGAGTTGTTTGAAAGAGCTTAGTCAAGTGTAGGACACTATTCAAGCAGAAGAAGAATTCCTGTACTGTACTGCCTGTAAGAGATAGGAGAGCCTGAGAAAAAACTGTGAGAGAGACAGAGACAGGCCGATGGGGATAGGAGGAGGGTGGCACAAAGGAACAGAAATGCTTTTTTAACTCAAAATATCTTCAGTCTCTACCAATTCATAGCGATAACAAGCACGTTAGTTCTGAGAAAGAAGGATGTCTCCCAAATCCTCAAGTGCAGGATCCTCGTTCTGTGCAGACAGAGAAAGCAGCATGTGGGGGATGGGGTATTCCCATGAAAAGTGTCTGCGAGTCAGAAAGCCTGGTGGATCTGCCCTGAATTTTGATGCTGCTCCTCTGTCCCCCGTCTCAGTTTCTCCTTCTATAAAATGGAGGCAATGATGTTTCCCTTTTTCTCTAAGGCACTCTGAGGGTGATGCTTTGGCACTGCTGCAGTTTCCCAGAGTGGTACTGTACACAAGGTGCTGGCAGTGTCCCCGCTCCTGCGCAGCGAGGAGGATGCCATTTGCCTTGCAGAGGTTGCAGTTCTTTGGCACAAGGAACTGTGTGACACAGTTTGCCTGAGGAAGAGCTTGTCCCAAACCAACCCCAAATGCTTGCTCAAAGATTTTTTTTCATAATCCTCTGAGGAGATATCACACTCCTTTTCTTATCCATGCCCTTCTTGGCCCCTCTGCAATCTATGCCCACCTCTGCTTACTGCCCTTTTGCCACCTTAGGCATCTACTTGCAGATTAAGCCATTTGCAGAAGCGCTCTGCAGGGATGCTTGGCTGCAGAATGTCCTTATTATGTTTTACTCTCATTTTGCAGGGCAGCGTTTCACTTTAATATTGCCGAGTGTTTATGATTAGGCACAGAGGTGACAGCTCTTGTAAGACAGGCTGCTCACTCTTCTTGATGGTATTGTTTCTGTCTTTCTGCAAAGGTAAGCATTCATCCTCTGCAGCATCAGGCTGTGCTGGGAAAGTATCAGAGCTCAGATACATCAGCAGTCCTCTGGGGAGTAACTAAGCGCCTCAGATCCACTCATCTGCTAGAACAGTCTATGTGCACCCCTAAGAGCATCCTTCCATGCAGCTTAAGCTGATCTATCACAATGACAAGTCCCACTCCTTGCAGTGGAGCTGCTGCCTCTGTTTTCATGAGCTGAGCTGGCTCAGGGAGTTAAAGCAGCCAGAAACTGTTCACATCTGCAATAAAGACAGTTTATTTAGCTATCAGTGAAAACTAAGTGAAATGACATTAAAGCTCCTATTTGCTTAGTAAACAGATACGGCTCATTAGTTGCCATGGATTAGCTGATGCAAAGTTACTTGTTACTGCACAGTCACCTGGCAGTGCCTCTGAAGCTGAGGGTGGCTAAGGTAGTAGTGATGGCTGAGACTTTGCCCTTGCTAGGAGCAGCAGCAACGAAAGCAGTTTGTGCCCCTCTTTGCTTTTCCACTGATACAAGGACTAATAATGTATGAGTTAAAAAATAGAAGCTTGAGGTCTGGGAGAGTGACAAGCCACTTGCTGGTCCCATCATATCAAACGCTGCACCACAAACGATATTCCCACCCCACCAAGTGCACTGCATTTCTTGCTACACAACCTCATGAACAGCATCTACAAAGCACTGGGTGGAATTGCTGGTCTCTGAAATTCAACCAGTCCCAATAACACTGTCTTTCTTTTCTCATCCACAGCATGCTTTATATTTGGGCTCCTTGCTTTCCTTGTCTTACCACTGTCCATGACTTTTATAGGTAAGTTGCCTACTAAAGCAATTTAAAAACAGGAACTTCCGAGGACTGTGTGGCAGGTTAATACATCCAGAGGGAGAAGGGAGTCGGGAAACTTAGCTGAACTTGTGTGTTGACACTTCAGATTCAGACAGAATCTCAGCCCACAATGAATGTGCTTGAATTCTGACCCTATTTGTCTTAAATACCCCCCCCCCCCCAGAGTGTCTTACCTCAGTACAGGGATCTGTCTGTGGGAGGAAGCTCAGAATCTGCCACATCAGAATATTTCATTAATCAGGATCCCTCTGTATTAACTGCACTGCAAAACCTTAGAAGTGTAGGGCTGGAAGGGAAGAAGAGATGATCTAGGCTGCTATTTCTCCAGCTTTTTGTAAGCGATACTGGTTTTCAGCTGCTCTGTCTCTGTCTAACCCCCCAAAGGCTGGATTTGTGAGTAGCATCTCAAGATCAAATATTTAAGAAAGGAAAAGAAAATCCTTTGAACGGCAGAATTTTATACATTTTTAAACTGCACAAGGCTCTTCTTTTCTTAAGCATCACCTTTTCCTTGCCATTAGCATAGATTTTATTTATTTATTTATTCATTTATTTATTAACTGAGCAATTTCTTACACTTCATCGCTCCCTTTGGTCCTTTCACGTCCTCCACAGGGTTGTAACCCTCTTGAGGAACATAGGTAGAGACACCAGCCCGCTTCTGCTTTCAGATACGGTCACATGCTCACAGCATCCCTGACAGATGTCTGACTTGCCCTTGCTAAAGGAAATTCCACAGCTTCCCCAAAAGCCTATTTCAGCATTTTATTGCTCTCACAGACAAAATATTTTTCCCCATATCCAACCTAAATCTTCCCTATGGCAAATTAAACAGATTACAGCCTGTCTTACCTATGTGGTCACAAAGACAGATTGGTCACCGTCCTTGGGAAGAGAACCTTTGAACTGTTTGAAGGCTGCTATTATAACCCCACTTCATCTTCTCTTTTTTTTCCAGAGATCTCAAAACCTGCTTTTTTCATCCTGACCTCACGGGTCACTGTTTCTGTAGCCTCTTTTTTTGCATTTTTGCCTCCCTCCTTTGGCCTCTGGCCAGTGTAACTATCTTTTCCTCCCATCAAAAAAAAAAAGATGGAACACAGGACTGCAGCTGAGGAGTGCAGAATATTCAACTCCTCTGTCTAACATGCAGGATTCCTGTAAACATACCTCAAAAAGAAACATGCTCTCTCTGCACTAACTCATTGGCTCCAATTTAGTTTATGGTGCATTGTAAGCCCAGACAGGTTTTGTTAGTGCTGCTTTTTATCAGACACTTCTTGTTTTTTATTTACACTGAAGTGTTCTCTCCTATATTCAGTGTTCAGCTTTTTCAGCTGTCATCTCATGGATTTTTGATGTCTTTTTCCAATGTAAACAAAGCACTTCAATTTTTAAGTCTTGTCCTCAGGAGTGCTTACTGTCATTCCAAATGGGTGTCCTTGAGAAGCTGTTCACCTTCTGCCTTGTTCATGAAAGATGGTACAAAGGAACTCTACATGCAGATGCTATGGGCAAGATGCATCCTACCTGGATTTGGACTGTAACCAAGCTCAGTGCCATGTGTTGCCCTTGCATTTGACTGTGAAAGTCCCATTCCCTCTTCTAGGTGTCTGCATTGAGATGACCTTTAGGGGAGTCAGGGCACCTAGCCTGTTAGCAGGTATAGTTGGCCAAACTCACAAAAAAAGTGTTCAGCTAAAGTGTTCAGTGCTGCACCCTTTATCTGGGGCCTTCCGAGTATCAGTGAGAGACTGTGGAAGGATTCTGATTAGGATGTCCTAATTAGGAATTAGGGAGTTCTAATGAGGGATTAAAGAGCTATTAGAAAGTAAGGAAATGGACTGAACTGTTCCATCTCAACACTTAGGTTCTTGTGGTTATTCATGACTTAAAATTGCTATTTATCCCTTAAGAGGACTTTAGCTTTAGCTTTTCCCTAGGCTGAATATGCCTGAGCAGTGGAAGAGAGGTGGGAAGGTATAACTCAAAGTGTGGTACAGCTTGCATGCATATTGACAGGCAACCCTCTGGAAATGAATGCAGGGTTGGAATCTGTTCATTTATAATTTCCTTGGAATATTTCATAATACCTTTAAGATCAGTGAGAAGTAGAAAGCGTACGGTAAGATATTAGCCTGGAGCTCTGGGTATCTCCTGCATCAGATACAGAGCCCCTTTTTTCAAAGTTTACTGAAATTAAGAGATAATGTCACTGTAATATACTGTTGTCAGAGGATATTCACTTCCTGCAGCTACAGATCTGCAGAGGCATTTCTAGGAAAATTAAATGTCAAGCAAAATGCAGATATTTATTATCCAAGCAAAAGCCTCTGATTTTCTGATAACATTCTGTTACCATGATCTCAGAGAATAACTTATTGATGTGCCTCCAGTCATTTTGGCTCTTGCTTTCTGCAGAGAAAAACTGAGAAGTATTTTCAAAAGTTAACAAATAAATTATACTAATATTTGTTAAAACTCAGAGATGAATAACTGGTACCCCAGTAATAATTAACATTAACACGCTAACCCTGTACACTTTTAAATCTAGTAGTACCGCAAATCACAGTAGAAATCAAGATACAAGAAAAGGACTCAGCAGATTTTCAAAGTTCCAAACCTGTGACATTGTTCAAGCCACAGATTGTTTAGCAGCTTTCTAACTGTCACTGGTAGAGATAATCCCCTTTTTTCACTAAACACTCTAAAAACAGAGATATGGAAGGACCTCATAGACATCTTCTGACAATTTGCTTTAGTTTCTGGGACAGTGAAGGATTGCTCCCAAAATCTCATTCTTGTACATTGTCTAGACTTCCTTCATACACAGTGTTCCCCAAGGGTAGTTAAATCACACATGAAAGCTAATGACATAATTTTCTCAATAGGCAATCAAAATTTTCCCCTGCTCAAATTTACCCCAGTACTATTCCTCATGGTTACATCTACACCAAATAATTCCTCAGCTCTCAAGTGCTCCCAATAGTTGTCTGATGTCTATTCTCAGACTCGCTACGTTTATGTGAGGGCCACTCTTGCCCTTTAGCAGCTGTTAACATAATCTTTCATTGCATTTCAGCCTTTCACCGTTTCTGTAAGTTTTCTCTTATTTGCTCATGTGCTTTCTGATAAAATGGTGCCCAAACACAATTATTTTGAGAAAAGTCCTCTGCAGCACCTAGCTCCTAGTGTGAAGCCCATAGTCCAGGGCTTGACCAAGGTCTGCTAAGTGATGGCAGCTGCAGTCATCCACTAGGAACAACTGAAAATGGCCTGGCATGTTTTGTCCTCTGCCTCCTATTAAAAGAGAAGGAGGGGAGTGGGCACCAGACATCACATTAGCCTTGCTATACAGCAGCTCTCCTTTACTACGGGATAGTGATACCTTTACTCAGTCATTTTCAGCTTCCTGAGAAGAGCAAAGCAGCTAGAATGAGGCCAATGCTGTATTGCCTTTCATTCATCCTGACCCTTCACTTCATGGATAATCATGAGTCACAAGGATACTTGGTTAGTAGTGATCTGTTGTCACAGCACTGCCCAAAATGGTGTCCTTAGAGACGCTCATACACTGAGCACTCACAACTGCTCTTTCCACTAGGGTATACTTCGTGTCCTGGATCTCACTGAAGTGTTGTTCTATGATAACAAAGAGGTAAAATGTGCAAGTACCTCTGCTCCCTCAAGCCTCCCATCTCTTTTTCTCCTTTGGACACATGCAAGCTCTTGGACATCCTTGATGTGTCTGAGCTCGCAAAGATTTCTGGTTTGTTCATTTGGATTTATATGCTGGTCTATGTCATGTCCAGGTTCAATTGCTCTTCACTCCAAACCACAGATTTCTCTGGCTTGCAGGGAGCATTGCACTAGAAACAGAGCTTTGATCTCTCACAGTCCATACATCCCATCCTTAACAGTCCAAGGAAAACATATTTGGTACTCATAGGAAGGAAAAGCTAGCACCAATGCCCTCCTACTAGTTCTGGTGTTCCCAAATAAATCAGGCACATGCTCTGTGTGAACTGATTGGCACATGATGTGCCTAGATTTCACTCTAACAAATATCAGTGCCCATCTGTCAACAGTAGGTCCTATTCACCCATAGTTTTCTATTTTTTAAGTTACTACTGTATTACCCTGTTTCCCCTCCCCTTTTGTTACCATGTCTGTCTGCAATACTCCCCCCAAATCTACAGATTGCCACTGCTTATCATTCAAATCATTCCCAAGACCGATTGCTGTCATGTTACATCTATGAAAGAACTTCATAATAGATTTGTCTGAAAACAGAATCATAGCTGCATGAAAAAAAGAGAAAAAAAACAAAACCAACCAAGCCAAACTGGCACATTCATTTTCATGTTTTGTTTTGCGTTTTTTTTCCCCTCAAACCCAAATCTCAGTAACACGCTGGAAATAGTAATTGCTGAGGTTCCTAAACTTAAATGTATTCCCTGAGATCCCTGGCCAGCTGCTTTTGTGGCAGGCTATTACAAGGCCAAGGACTCTTGAAATCCTGGCAGCAGCTTTCTGAACATGATATAATTCATGATGATTTCCCTGCTGCCCACCCCTGTAAAGCTGGGAGCCTGAGCAGGTCTCACTGTTACATAGCGGCAAAAGGGATAAAAAATTACAGCCTTGCAACAGTGGACAAAAGGGGACAGAGTCCAAATCCATCTATGTCCAGCCCTTTTCAATTATGAGTCGGCTGGTAATAGACACTTAGGGTAGAAGAGTGCACTGGACTCCACAGCCCTTACACAAAGCAAATCATCCTGTACCCTATGACTAATGTAAGAACTACTCAAGTAACCACAGTCCACAACACCTGTTAATGCATACAGCATAATTGCTATAAAAAAAAGTGCAGGAGAGGTTTTGGACATCAGCAATGTTCTGGACCAGCAAAAGCCCAGATTATTTAGAGAGAAGTGAAAATTTCTCTTTGAAAAGGACATATACAAGAAGAAAACAGAAAATCCTTTCTGTTCTCTGCAACTGATCAGTTGAAGCCCTGAAAGACAAGATCAATCACCATAAAATTATAATGTAATGAACAGTTTAAAATTGACTAAAAATGCCACTGGCTAAGAAATTTGGGCAGAGGATTTATCCCAGCTAACTTTAGATATCTACAGCTGGCTCTCTAGATTCCTGTATAGCAATGGAGAGAAAGAGACACTTTCAGAGCCCAACTCATCTGACCTATTTCGAATGCCTATCTTAGGATGAGATGAATTGAATTTTACAAGTGTCTATTTCTCCCTATTGACTATAGAGTCTAGAAAACTAGTTCAGATATGCATGCCTGCATTGCAGACATCTATATTTGGACAGATGAGTCTCACTGCCACAGACCTGTATCACAAGCTTCAGCGTCTACTGCCAACAACATCCTTATACTGCCACACTCTTCCTTCCCTAAAACTTACCCAGCTTTCTAGCAGTAGGTTTGGGGGTTGCCAGGATCCCCAGCTCCATAACAACCAACGCTGTTAGCCTCCAGCAACCCAAACATCTTGGAAACTTGAGCTTCTGTGGTTTCCTACCAGCTGCCTGGGAAGCTAAAATGGTTCCAGGCGCTCCCACAGGCACTGGCTCCCAAGCTTTAAGACATCTGAGTTGCGAACATGTCACACTCATGGGAGCTAATGAGGAGGAAAGGCCTGGGAAAAGCTTACCAGAATTCCTTCTTTTCACAAACAGTTTTGATTTTCAATTACTTTTCTACTGATGATGAAAATTTCCGGTCTGGCTCAGTCAGTCATTCGTTAAACAAAGATGCAGTGGCTTAAGATAATCACCTGTGTGCACAGATCTAATCAGTAATGCCAGAACAACCTTTCTTGTTATTACCTTTGATCTCTCTCTTCCTTTTCCTGCCTTTTGCTTGTTCCTGCCCCTCACTCCTGTAGTGGGAGATGCAAACCTCCTTTAATTCATTCCCCATTTCGACAGACACCAGATTAAGTCTTGGGTTTAAGCACTTGACTTACAGCATTTTTAGTTTTCACTGTACAGCTTGTTGCACTATTTAAATACTTGAGATAACAAACATTAATTTTTGCTATTCAGGAATGAAGTTTTTGGAAGATTGCCCAGTTCAGCCACTAATTCCATTATATCTGTTGGTGGGTGGCGTGATTGGCAGCTTAAAGGTAATGTGCCTTCTATGTGTGAAAAATACTTTGTGTGACTAGACTTTGACTTGCTAGTTAAGAGATAATGATGGCTCCAGACAGCTATGTGCATGCAGTATTGAAGAGAGCTTTCAGGACTGAACTATGCTTGTTCCAGCACCTAAAACACCCATCAGTGAAGTGAGATGCTAATGAGTTCAGCACTTCGCACTGTCCTACACACTGTGGTGTGACTTTCTCCTATACCACAGCTTCTACCATTGCTGCAATCCCTACTGAGGGAAATGACTACATAACATGGATGCCTGTGGTAAATGTGGTCCTATTTTCACAAGAGGTCCTCCAAGCCTGCCAGACCTTTCTCCTTCATTCTCAGACACAGGATGGACAAGAAGTGAAGCTACTCTCCTAGCTTTAGGAATACTATAAAACTACAGGTGTTGGTGTACAGCCCTTCAAGAGCTCAACTTATTCTCAGTCTGACCTTGCCAGAAAGAATGACTGAAAAACAACAGAGGCAGCACCATTGCTTCTTTTCAGAGTAAACAAATATCTGCATCACAGCAGGGCTTATTAATCTAAGCACAGTATATTCTAACCACAGGATCTTCTAATCACAACTACCTGTCTTCTAGTGGACTATACTCACTTCTTTATTGAACCTGAGCCTGGCTGCTTGATGAGTAGGTATACCCCAATGTCTATGTTACACTTTGGTCATTATAAAGATGATTTTGCATTGACTCTAGGGTAAAGGATTACCCCGCTCTGACAGTTCCTTTGCAAATGGCGTTACCTGGCTGTCTGTGTGCATGAAGAGACTTGTCACAACAGATTACAGAGCTACTTTAAGGCTTCTAAGCAGGAGTAAGCAAAACTATTTTTTGCTGGCCCGAAGATGTTCTTGCCAAAGGAAAAGGGGTGGGAGGGAAGGAAAAGCTTTGGAACTGCACCGCTGGGGCATGAAGGGCTAAGAACAGCAAGTGCTACTGCGGGAGGGAACATCTGCACTGGTGGTGTTGCCTGGCCTCCATAGCTAATGGGGGCAGCAGCAACCCAGCACTCACCTATGTTCCCAGGAGGCCAGCGCCAACAGCCCAGACAGGGTAGACCTGATGGGTTGGTCATGTCCTAATGTTTCAGTATAGGCAGCCTGGCCCTTTAAAGGGAACCTGCCAGTCTCCCACTTGACAGCACTGCATATTGCAGCTAGTAGACACTCTAAACACGAGCTAGCTACAGTCCCCTGCGATAATATTTCTAGACCCTTTTCTTTGCCAGGATCAAAACAGGGGAAAGAATATTCCTCTGCAGGTCTCAGCCTCCCCTGCACTCTTTCACAGTGGTAACCAAGATGCAGTGCATCACTGGGATACAAATCATCGCTCCTGAGGACCTTTGGTCAGTAAATAAGTAAATGGATTAAAAAAAAGAAAGTGCTTAATCATGTTCCAAGGAATATGTTGTGCTATGATTTCTACTGGCAAATGCTTAGTTATTTGATCACACCAGTGGCCTATCTGTATACTCAAAGGTTCATTTAATAATAGTTTAGAGAAGATTAGAGCAGAATTGAGAGAAAAATTTCATGCTAATTAATTGAAGCCTTCATCAAAAATGTTGACTGTTTCTCAGCTACTCCTGGTTTAAAGTCAGTTTTCCTTACCCTAAATAAGATGGTAAGTGGATCAGTTAATATTTATGCTGACATCAAGTAATGGCTTGAATTTGGCTTCAGTTGACAGCAGGACTGACCATTTTGCAGTCTGACAATACATTTCGTAAGAATTTGATTGATCTACTCTTGTATCATCTTCTAGTTCTTTATCCGTAGCCAAATTCCACCTTTTTCAACTCTGCCTCTGTTAAATTCATCAGACTGCACCGACTCCACTGAGCAGTACATTTGATTGATGTCTGAGAGTTAAAAGGTCAGAGAATGGGTGTAGGATGAAGTCTGAATGAATGCTGTCCTGTGATGGATATTGTTTAATGGCAAGTCACTCTGGCCCAGATCGAGTTTTTTACCACCTCCCGTCTTTTACAAGGCAATGGTGACCTACAGATATTCACCAAGGCCACTGATCCATTCCACAGCATCCAGAGATGCCTGCTGAATTCATGTCATGCTGCTCCATAAATGTATGTTCAACAGTTATTAACAATGTGAGCAACTGCCAGCATTTGCTTCAATCACAACTTGGTAAGGCAATAATCTGTAAGAATGAAATACACTCTCCATAAACTGGTTAGATGCAGTTGGGATCCATAAATCCACCTGGGAGGTTTCTCTGACTTCCCCAAAGGTGATGCTCATCTGCCATTTAACCCCATTCCCATCGCTGACCTTGGTGAAGCTTGACGACAGGCATCTGCCTATGTGCGGAGCTAACCTCAAATCTAAGGACCTCCACAAAGCGGCAGGTCGAGCCACAAGTCCCTGTGCAGAAATCTCAGACCCACTGGCCAGGCAGGTTTTCCCCTCCCGTGTGTCATGAGCCTGCCTAAAATAAATGACCAGCTGAGAAGAAGATGCTCTCCTGGCTTGAACAAGCCTACCTGTTTGAGTGCTCAGCTGGATGCCAGACATTCAGTGGAAACACCTTTTTTTTTTTTTTTTGCCTGAGTTGGTGCTGGGACTTTAATCTCTGTTTCTCATAAACTGGTGCCAACATCTGGGCCAGAAAAAAAGAAGCTGGTTTTGTGAAAAAATATTGAATCATTTATACATAATTGAACAGTTTTACAGGGAGGAGCAAGAGAATCCTCTTCCTGGATTCTCTGGATTTTGAGCATTGCCTCAAAAAAATGGGGCACATGGACTAAAACCTGAACCCAGCAGAATATATACCCAAACGGGTTTTCCTTGGTCAGCATTCTCACCATTGTTCACTGGCTAATGAAGAAGGTGTAAAATGGTGCTCTTCTTTCTTATTTCAAGCATAAAATTGAGCACAGAATATAACTCTGGGAAAGACAACATGGCTGAGAACCCCTATTTAGAGAGTATGTCCCTCCCCTCAGCCATTTATAAATCCACATCTTTTATTTTTCTCTCTGAATTTCATTCCTGGCTGGCCGAGGCAACTTCCTGCTCAGCTGCTTTCTTAAAGTCCCTTTCCCAAAGACACAGCTCGCTGCAGGGAGTCTTGTACAGGTACCTAAGAAGGGGAGCTGCAATTACAATAGCTAGTGCCTTGAGGACTGGGCCAAGTGTTTCAAATGTAGCAAGGTAACACAGGTTTCACAATGTTTGTCCCAAATCCTCATTTAGCCCTGTATATACCTCTCCTATAAATATACCAAAATTAAGAAAATCATTTAGGGGACAAATTTTAAAGCTTCTCTGCACTGCAGTCAACCTACTGACATACTTCGTGTTCCGAGACTAAAACAGAAATCTTCTAAGCATTGCTGATGAGTCCTGCTGCATTTCCCTATAGACCAGACCTTCCTATCCCCACAGTATCATGATATTCCACCTGTTTCTCTGCTGGTTTTGACTGAAGACAGGAATGGAACAATCTGGGAAAATGATGCTTAATTGAAGAAAACTTGACAGAATCATTCAAAGTATTGGAAGCAAATTATTTGGGGTTTAGGTCAAAGTCTAGACTGTTCATAATTTTATTTAAGCTGATTAACCTATATAGCCATGAAAAATAATGAGGAGAGACAAATCCACCCACTACAATGCAGGAAAGACTCAAGTCATTTAGCAGTTACTCTAATCTGTTCTTAAGAGTCTCCAGTGTGGGAGCTGCTGCCATCTCCCTACACAATCTGTTCTCACGCCTTTCCATCCTTACCACTGGCAGGTTTTTTTCCAATGTCTGGCCTAAATCTCACTGGTGAATAAACTGTAGAGGAAAAATACATTCTTTTCCAGCAGGATCTGCCTCATTTGTGGCTCCTCAGCTTTCTCCTACATGATTTTCCCACATCCAATTTTAATTTGGCCCAAAGGCTGGCAGTGACCAGAATGCGTTGAGACTTTCCACAGCCAATTGACTTACTCCCTTTTCTCTTCCAATGTCTCCAGGTGACCCTCCTGCTGTACGACTCAACCAGGATGAGGCAGCTGCTTTCCAAGTCCGTTGTGATTGATGACGATGATGATGACGAATATCCCTGGAGGCAGAATGCTCACAAGTACTACACCCATCTAACCCTCAGCCTTTTCCTCTTTCTTTGGTTCATTCTTGGGAACTACTGGGTTTTTTCTGTGTACCTGCCAAACTTCATCCCACCTTTCCATCAGCCTCAGGATTACTGTGACAAAACTCTGTACATTTTTGCTGTTGGTGTTCTCATCATTAGCCATACTGTTCTCTTTCTCCTTATCTTTTGTAGCTGCTGCATATATTGTTTTTCCAGGCAAAGACACTTTTCTGAGGAAGACTAAATGCCGCACAAGTAAAGCCCCAGATGTTCAGGAAAGAGTGTATAACAAAGAATAGGCAATAATTCACCCTTGTGTACATCTTTGTTGTACTATATATATGCACAATAGCAGACAACTGCAAGAGGAAATTGTAAAATACTATGCCATCTGGGAAAAGCTATGCTGGAATTCAGCATAGTCAATGTAAAATTGCTGCTGTGAATGGCAGGGTACACTCCTGCTGACTTCTACATCCCTTGGATAGACTTGGATAGTCTATCTGGAGCAAGCTCTTGCAGATGGTGAACTCTAAAACCAGGTCCCCTAATGTTGTTTCAGCATAGTACATCTTTGCCTATAAAAGCAGCCATGTTGTCCTTTTCACATGGATCTGAACTTCTCTGTAGCCTTGCTGTGGTATGTTACTGTCCCTGTATTACAAATGAGGGAGCAGAAACAAAGAGATAAAGGGCTGTATTCAGACCACCTTGCATGGTGCATGGACTTTGACAGCAACTTAGATGCTCACTACAGAGCTACTGTTAGACCAGCCAGGAAGTAGCTATGAGAGAAATATGAGCATGTATAAAAGGCAGCCTGCATATGGCCCCCAGGTATCTTCTGAACTTGGATTTGAAAGCATTTATATCTACCTTTGGTGCTAAAACAGATAGTCTGAATATACCTATATATATCCAAAACATCTAAACTGAGCCAAGGCCACAATACAAATCGTTGGCAGAACAATATACGCTCAGCATTCTCCAATCTGGGGAGACTGTTCTTCTCCATTTCTTGTATAGCAGTAATTTGTCAGTACCACACCAGTGCAAAGGTGGTTGTCAAACCATTGTGACCACATCCACAGAAAAACTGATGATGTTATGTAGGTGTTTTAAATATAAAAGATAATAAAAAATACATGGGCAGGGATGTAAGAATTTCAAGTGGATGTGTTCACTAAAGCAGTGCTCCAGTGATGTGGGTGTACATTTGATTTGTTCACCTTGGTGCTCTCCATATGGAAATTAATACTTAAGAGACAGATGTAATACAAACAGCTTTTAAGTCAACAGCAGTATCAGTTTTAAAAGCACCAGCATGCAGAGAGACAACTGTTCTGTGGCATGTAATGGAGCAAGCCTGTAACTGGTCCTGGAAGATTGCTTCTTCATGTATTGAGGAGTGCTGTGTAAAAGTGCTCTTTCTGCTTTTGCTTTTATGCGCTTTTGTTACTATGGTCAGAGCAGAGAGGGTCCCCTCTATACAAGCACAAGGGTGGCGCCAGCACAGCAAGAGAATGAGTGTTTTGGGTACCTTTTCTGTTAAAACCACACTGCTGAAACCTACGTTTTAGAGAAACCTTAGAAGAGTTATAGGATGTCTGTGGGAGGGTGAGAGCTGTAAAAGAACCTCAACAATATGCTACAGCTGAAGAGGCTCTGCCCAACCATCCTTCCTGGGACTGAGGCTGAACGCAGTGTAACACCTGTGGGAACCACCTGTCTTCAACCATGAACATTTAATCAGGAGCTATTGGATAGACAACTAAGGGTGCATTTGGTCCATATGGATTTTAATTCAGGCTCTGGCTTTAAGAATATTTTATTTCCAGAAAACTTATATTAGAATGGAGGTAAGACAAAAGGTGAAATACTCTGACAAGAGAGCAGCATCAGTGTAGCATTTGTCTCTGCAGCAGCCACTCAGGAGAAGTCACAGTCAGGCTGTCCCTGATCAGAAATCCATGGGATGGGAATTACTAACACTGCTGGCTGACTTAGGCCACACACAGTTGCATGTAGGGAGACATGACCAATGGAAATATTTCCTTTTATTCATAAGCCTCAAATTGTGCTTGGGAGAAATCACAGGCTATGTTTTCCCAAGAGTCATAACTCCATCCACCACTCAAATGCAAGAAAGCAGCTGCTTATCACTACACATGAATTTTACCCAAATGCTTGGAACTGGCATAAGAAAGAAATTTATACTCAGTTGATACTGCAAAAGAAATTTAACAAGGAAGCAGCTACACACACTCCACCCATAGGACTCCCTGCCTAATGCAACAACTCCCTGTTGTTGCAAAATGCCACTAAGAATCATTCTTGATCACAAACAATTAAGGGAACTGTCGTGGTTTAAACTCAGTCAGGTAATTCGTTCGCTCACTTCCCCCCCCCGTTCTTGCCCTCCCCCTGCGCCCGGGGGGCCGGGGGGGGGAATCGAAAAGAATGCAACTCCCACAGGTTGAGATAAGAACAGTTTAGTAACTAAGGTATAACACAAATCACTACTGCTACCACCAATAATAGTAATGATAAAGGAAATAACAAGGGAAGAGAATACATCATCTCACCACCAGCCCACCGATAACTCGCCCCCCCAGCCCGACCAAGCTCTGCCCGATACCTCCTCCAACCCTGCAGTCTCCCAGCCCTTCCGGCTCACTCCCAGTTACATCCCGGGCATGACGTGCTGTCATATGGAATACCTCTTTGGTCAGCTTGGGTCAGGTGTCCTGTCTCTGCTTCCTCCTGGCCTCCCCTCCTCCCTGGCAGAGCATGAGGCTCACAAAGTCCTTGGCCAAACCAAAACATCGTTTGTTATCAGCTCTGTTCCCGAGCTGAAAGTCAAAACATTGCACTGCACCAGCTACCAAGAAGGGGAAAAATGACTGCTACTGCTGAACCCATGACAGGCCCATACTCCTGATTAAGCCTGAATTGATTCCCATGTCACTGCTATCCAGTAACCTTGCAGCAAGTGATGATGTGTGCTCTCCTACCTGAGCAAGCACAAGGTCATTTTAGTTCAGCCCTGATGAGGTATAAGCTGAGTCACATTCCCTTGTGTTTTCTGTGTGCCTCTGTGAGCATAGTTACAGCAACTCAGCAGATGTGTAATGATTCATCAAATTTCAGCCACACAACAGTAAGTCCAAGGCCTGTGTCTCATTCATGGGAGACTAAAACTGACTGACTCTCTGCAGTCTGCCACGGAGATTTAATTCTTTAGGTGTGACAACCCAGTGCATTCATTGACATCTTATGAAAGTGCTGCCAAATCACAGTGCTAGTGATCAGTTCCTGTTTGGCACAAACACAGAATGATAGCGGAAGTATTAACAAAGCAAAAGGCATTTGTGAAATACTTTGAAGGTATCAAGGGTAAACAAAAAACTGTTAGAACTGGGAGAGGAAAATTCTGAATTGATAGTATTTATTTGTGTACATCAATAAGCTACGGCACATGCAAGCTTGAACATCAATACCTCCAAAAGTGCTGGAGCCATCATTTCTGTATCCAGCAAGGTCTGAGCATGCCTTCTGCACTTTGATCGCTAACACCTCCTTCAGCAGGCTAGAATGATGCAGGCGTAGAGCAAGGACAGCTGGTTTTGGACATAGGTTTAAACACAACTGAGTCACAGTGACTGGCTAAGTTACTGTGCTGCCATCAGCAGCATACTTTCTCTTGAGTTGCTCAAATGGCTAGATAATTCACTCAATTTAAACCCAAATGAAAGTTAATTTAATTGCAGACACTCCCTCTCACTTTGGGCTAATCTAGGAAATGTACATGAGCCACAGCGCTCTAACTTGCGAGCAGCAGCCTTTTAAATTGCCACAAACTGATGGTGTCCCAGACAAATGCTCAGTCCCTGGAGAAGTGGGCACATTTCCTCAGCAAACAGCTCTGGGGGAATTATGACATTACAGCCCAAAAGTCAAATGGCTGAAAATACAGTCTACACCTTGGTGTAAAAATGTTTCATATATTGCCAGTAGACTAAATTACAAATTGAAAATGTTCATTTTTTCCCCAAAGTAATATAAATGCCTTCTGAAAACTGGACAAAATACACCCTTCAGCTAAATATTATGAACTCAGAAATGTGTTGACTACCATGCAGGAAAACAGCTGTAACTGCTCCAGTTAAGTCGTCTCCCCATCTTGAGAAGAAAAGGTATATTTCTAGCTTTTAAAGGAAAAAAAAAAACATTATTTCAATGGACTAGATAGCCTGCTCACTGCTAGCTGTGGGCACTACAGGAATCTAGTAGTGTAAGGACACAAAGACATTTCTGCATGCAGATACAGACTCTAGACATACATGCATCATAAATGCAATGGTAGCAGCCATGAAATAAATCACACTTATTACAGTTTATTGCCCACAGTATGTTTCTCCTCCCATTACTCCACCTTCTTTAGCAATGGGCAAAATATTCCAAAGCAATAGGGAGCAGCTTCCCAGAGCTATTTTAAAAGCTGCAGCCAGACAGGCGTATGTTTTTTTCCTTCATTCCAAATGTTGAACACAGACAGCTCCTGCCTGCTGACTCAAAGTGAGAGAAGATGAGCATCAGACATCACAGACCTCATCTCCTCTGGAGTAGAAACAGGAATGCACTGTTGCAGATCTCTCACACAGCACTCTCTCTGAGCTTGATGAGGTCCCAAGACATTAGACTTTAAAGCTACAAGTGACTGCACAAAGAAAAAAAAACAAGAAGCAGAGCTATTCTAGGTTACGTCAGAAGCTGTTCTGAATGTCTCTGACCCTGCAATGTGAGCGGTTGGTGTAAATGAGCCTAAATGCTTTGACTTTACAGGTGAAGGGCTATGAAGATTAAACTGTTGGTACATTGTACAACATTCTAAACCAGCTCAGTTTCTGTAAATTATCTCGAATCTTATCTCTGATTAGTCATCCTCCCCAGACTCTAGTTGATAGAGACTTTGCATCACGATGACAACCAATGTATGTTCTACATATAATATAGAAAGGACTGTCGTATCATGACTTCAGTTTGAAATTGCAGCTTCTTGGCTTATGTTTCTTCAGGTTCCTGTTCTCTGCTGGAGTACAGGAAAGTCCCACAGGTCCTAGTCATAAGAAGAAAAAGAAAACATCTTTAGAAAGTTTAATGTTTCAGGGAAATAAAAAAAAAGCTGAAAATGCTGTCTGATATTGCATAGTACAAGAAAACTGCTAAAAAGAACAGGTTTCTAAGAAAATTGCACAAAATTCTGAGAAATTACATAAACATGTTTGTAACAGTGAATTTTAACCAAATGTCTCATTTGAATAAAAATGCAGGGAGGAAAATACTGACCACTGTAAGTGCATGAGCCCACGTGACTGGACTTTAAAAATTACAGTACTTTACATTTGCCAGTCATGCTAATTATAATCAACCCTGCTGCAATTTCACTGAGATGAATAGTTACATCAGAGGCTAATTTCACCCATGGATCTGAATCTAAGCCATACTGACTCTCCTGTACAATCATTAATACTAAAGCAAATCTGGATACCTTTCCTTGCTGCCAAATAGCAGCTCAAATGTGAGAGATGCTCCGAGATGCAGACCCTGGGCCCACAGAGTTTTTTAACAAGGTCCTCTTGATGCCCATGTGAGTCAGGTACCTGCACATCTCATGGATTTGATTTTCAGTCCTTTGGAAAAACAGAATTTAGCTTTTCAGTATCAATAGGAAATGAGTACATAGGGTGCAAATGGTGAAGAACAAAAATCCACCATGTACACTTATCCCCAGGTTGTTATAGACAACACCTTTTTTATTATCATTGCTTATTTTTGCTCTTTGTATTTCTACTCTACTTCTGCCTGGATTTTACATTACTAGTTCATAAATTCTGCTTATTTTCAGAATATATCAGAAAGAGCTGCTTCACTACTTTTAATGGACTTTTTAAAAAATGTGTCCAACAACAGGTGAAACAAGACTTAATAAACCAGTCCGGTGGTTAGCGGAGGGTTTGCCTCCATAGCCTTACTTTAATAAGTTTTACATATCTCTGTGGGTTCTGTTACTACAGCATTTTGGCTGTTCACAGACACAAAACGTCAGTCCACTCCTTTGGCATTTGAACACAATGTACAGCAACCATATAAGCTGAGGTGTGTCTCTTGCCCTCCTTGTAGTTATCTCTTGGTGGATACATACAGATTGTATCTGCAATATGGTAACAATTGTGCTAGAATAATCAATGCTAATAACCTGTAAGATTTGCAGAAAGATAGGCAAAATAAGATAAAAAAATGGAGTATAGCAGAACTCACCTGAGTCAATAAATCCATGAGTACCCCTGTTCAACAGCTGGTAGTAAGAACAGTAAAAACCAACAGAAGCGCAGCAACAAAAGAAACAGGCAGCTGAAGAAAATATTAGTACGGATAACTGCATTACTGTCACAGCCCAGCAACAAACGTGTGCACTCAAGCATGTTGCCTACTGTAAGAGCATAAAGATAATTTTTCAGTCATGGGAATAATAAAATTTATCTTTTATTGACTAAATATTTTCTAAGATGAAAATCAACTATAAAACTTTTATTTTTGAAAACAGTTATATACTAAAGCATAGGGAAACTATTTGATACATTGAAGATTAAATAGGTTAATAGCAGGTTTAGCTCTGGGAGGACACTCGGCAGTTCATCTCCTTGCCAGGATATGCCTGTCCCTGGGAGGCCCTGCAGGCTCTCGGAGACCAGGGCCATCAGCATTTGATGGAGGAAGCCTTCTGTTAAGTCCAAGTAAACCATTCTTTTTACTGGCCCCTTAGTGAAAAGGCGTGATTGAGCTGGGCTGATGACATACTGCCACATTTGTTTCTCAAGAACAAAATGCTATTTGGTCTGGGGAAAGCCTGACTGTTCATTGGAAACAACACTGCTGATGACAGTGGTTGGCAGATGTAGTGATGTCTTGGGTGTAAAAGCACACAACAAAGAAAATACCCTACTGTTCATAAAGACACCACACACGCCAGAACGTTGACCCCTCTCTGAGTTCAGGATGAGCAGCTTTGCTTCTCTCACCCTGCTCCTAGCAGAAACACTTCAAGCATGTCCCTGGGACCTCAGGGCCTGGATGTTCCTCTTCAACCACTTGCCAAACCCTCTGCTTCAGCCAGGGAAAGGAGGAGAGCCGACTGCCTCTCCTGAGGCTGCTAACAGCTCTTAATTGCTACTGCGCTCACTGGGGCAGTGCTAGCTTCTAAAGCTGGAGGTTTCAAGTGTTTTGCACCCAAAGCTGAGGCCAGCACGGCAAATGCAGGGTTGGGAGAGGCTCTCACAGCAACAGTGGCTTGCGTGTGATTGCCGCTTCCTTTGAAATCCTGGCCACCATTATAGACGCTGAGCTTTCCTGCAGATCTGGCCCTTAAATCCTGTTCCCACTGCAAACAGTGGTGACATTCTGATTGATTTAATGGGGGCAGGCACAGAGACTTAATTAGAAAATTGGTAACTGCAAGGAAAGGAGAGAATGCACAACAGCCTGCCAGCTCTCTGGTAGGAGGCAAGCAAAGGGAACAGTTGTCCTTAAGACAGAGATCTTAGTCTCTACTCTCTCTTAAATAAAGGATAATAAAAGAGATTGCCAAGATGGCCTTGAAGCTGCTCTTAAACATCTTGTATAATATGTAATTGCTTTTCAGCTCAAGTACTCTACCTTTTTAGATCTGTCTCCTGGGAAGAAAATACAAAACATGCTGAAACACACAGCCCTGAACACAATCAGTATTTTCAACTTCTGTGTTGGGAGGCAATTAAAACTTTGCTTAAAACTCCTTACTCTTTGACTGATACAAAGATGGATCCAGTCTAAGGTGTGTTTTTCATGTTAGTCCAGCTGGGGGCCAGAGAGGGACTTTTCATCAGCTCTTGTATCTTAAGAAAATACTGAGATTCTCAATTCCTTACTGTATGAAAAATCATAATACCTGAAAGCTCTCAGTCACAACACTCCAGACTTTTGATTTGCCTTGAGCATTATCTGCATTGATGGACAGCCTGCATAACAGACTTCGGGGCTATTTCTGCACTGGTAAATGCATCTACTTGAATGCAGGATCACCAATGCAAAGTCAAGCTGTGCAGTCTCATCCATAGTGCTTGGGAACCAGCGATTCCTTGAGTAAACTATCCACCCAAGGATCTTTTGGACAGAACCATCTGTTTAATACTTCAAGAGAGCCTAGGCGTCAACATTTGTTTACCTACTATAGGCGATAAGAGGATTGCAATTTGGGAATATGCTATGAGTTATTTGATAGCATAGATACACCTGGAGTGTTATAGTCCTCAAGGGGAACAGTTAGCTTCAGTATGTTTTATCAAGGGTGAACACTTGGTTGTGTTTAGCCAGGGCGAAGCTATTTTGTTCTGTGCTCAGATGAGGGAAATGCCAGGAGCTCAACAGAACTGTGGCTCTCTTGATCCAGCTCCTTCCATAGGGAAGCCAGGCTACACATATATGTCAGTTGCTGGCTGTGGTAACTATCTGAGATTTTGGCTGCCAGCCCATGAGAATTCCTGGTTTAAAAGAATCCCTGCCATTCAGAGCAGTGTCCTATCGGAGTTTGATGCTAAGCAAGTAACAATCATGAAAGAAAACAAAAGCTGCAAGTTTCCAAATTTCCAAACCTCCAGAATGGATTCTAATCCAGCTAACAGGGTGTATCAGTGGAGGATTCAGTACAAAAGGCAATGTACAGCCAAAACTCCTGATGTAGGCAGAAATTTTGCCCTTGACAGTACTGTGAGGCAGGCCCACAAAACTACGTCTTACCTTCCTGATGCACACAAGCCATACTGCCTCATCCCTGTTATGGCTGGGTTAGCAAAGAGCACTCACACAAACTCTACAGTCTCCTGCCTCTGGAACAATACAAAAGCAAAACATCACAGGGGGTGAAAAGAGGTTGCAGAAACATCTAGCTGTCAGTCTAGGGCAGTCTGCAACTGCTTGTTTTTGACGTGGCTCTGTTCAGAGAGAGTGCTGTGATGATTCCTTTCTGGGTCAAGCGCAGGTCCTCATTATGGAAAAAACAAGTGTTTCTAAGCAGAAAACTCTCAGCTGAGTGTGTTCAGGGATTGTTGCATTCTGGCAAGGGCATCATTTCTCAGTGTTTACAAAATCTCATGAAAATGGCGTCTGTTGGAAGGGTATGGCTAACATCACGGTAGTGGTGCTACCCTATTTATGTAATGTTCTCAGAGAAAATTGTGTATTTACCAGAGTGGTGCTGGTTCCTAACCCTACATTCAGATGTTTTCCTAACAATCTTATGTTCTCTAACATTAATAAAAATAATATGGTGTAATTGGCCATTACTGCTTAAACCCCCCAATATTATGAGCTGCTCTACCGTATTTTAATGTTTGACTCATGGCCAGCTTCTGCCATGCATACTCATTGGTTAGCACTTCAGGGATGCACTAACACCTTGCTGATTAGTGACCAGATGGTTTAGCCTTCAAGGAATTCTGTGTCTGCGTACACCTCATTTACTTTCAGAGGTCAGCAGACTGCAGGGGTGTGCCCCCAGTTTACGAGAAAAAGACTGAAATGACAAACTTGCTTGTACTAAGCCACAGTCTCCACGATAAAGAAATGCAGAAATGTAATAAAGGGTAAATGTAAACATTACAACGGAATAAAGCACAACCTGGCTTATTGCATTTATTCACAGGAACTTCTACAGGGTTTTTATTCTGTATGGGGCTTGCACTGAGGGTTACAAAGCCCAAGGTGAGACATTCTCTAACTAGCATGGAAATGTGAGGCAGCACTGCAGTTTTCTGCCTGGGTACTCATAGCAGCAGGCATGCCCACAGAATTATCTGTTTTTTCCCTGCTGTGTATTTTCCCTGAGTCAGGGTTCGAGGAAAGTAACCAGACAGACTTGCACAGGCTGTGAGGGAAAAGGAGAAGCAGAAGGGCTAGCAGGTCAAGGGACTGAAAATGGGAAGAGGGAATATTATCTCAGCCTGTAAGCAGGACTCACACAAGCTGAACATCTGCTCTGTTCACAGTGAGTGCGATTATCTAACATCATTATAGCAGCCTAGGCTGTACAGTTTAGGTTGCTAATTGCATGTTGTAGATGATGATCACAAAACTATTTCCATACAGCTCCTATAGCCCACAGTTATATACTTACAGACATTATAGAATGTACTGTAGTTCAGGCTGCCATTCATTTTCCATTATAGCATATAGCATTCTGCCACTCATACTATTTCCAAGCTGTTCCTTTCTGGGCCAGAAGTCTCCATTTCGAACATCAGACCCAGGATGAATTGTTTAGGAATGCTTCAGTCACAAACTCCAAGAACAAAATCAGTTTAAAGTGACACAGGCTGCTGGTTTTAAATAAATTCTTTCAACTGCTTTAATAAAAACAAGCATTTTCAGGTTTCATGCAAAGGTGACATTTAGCTGGTCTCTGAATGGAAGAAAATATCACTGTGAAAATGTGTGTCTTTGCCCTATGGAAACTGATTTCTCACAGAACACCCAGTACCAGTGGGCTGTGCTGAGTTCAAAAGGTTTAACTTCATAGTGGGAAGTACCTTTTGTGTGAGCCTAGTACTCACACAACATGCTGAGAAAGTGGAAGACTTTAGTATGAGGCCTTTGCCAGCATGAAGAGGTTTAGAAAAAAGAAGTATCAGGCTAACGTACAGGGTCAAAAAGGACAAATATTCTCAATCCTGCCCTATCTCTGCTACTGAAACCTGGCTCCCAAAGTAGCTTCTCTGCATGTTGCCCTGCATACCACATAAAAGACATGAATTTATCCAGCTTGCATACTGAATTTTTTAAATGCATAGTCCTTTAATGTACTTAAAACATAATTATACCTCCAATGACAATTTCTCATGGCTAATATGGGCTGTCCAGATGTGCAACTCTAAGTGATCCTCTTGGGCTTTGTAGCTCCAACACACATACCAGAGGAATTGAAACAACATTTTAAATTTCACTCCCTCTAATGCAATAGCCAGGAATTTAACAGGTTTATTTATTACATGAAATGGTACTTGGTGTGGCCCAACACACCTGGTTATGTTTCTGCAAGAGTATCCCTTTGACAGCTTTCCAGAGCAGAGGGTGCAGGCTCAGGTCCTGTAGCACTGCTCCCATTCCCAAAACATGACACCCCATTTCCTGCCCTGGCTTGGTTGGCAGCAGCATCTGCTCCCAGCAGAAGCCCTGGAAAACTTTCCTTCTGTCCTTCCTTCCTCAGCCATCACCTTCACCAGGTACAGCAGTCTCCAGCATGGTAGCGGCTAATGCAGCCAGGGGCTGAATGCCAGGCTGGCTGGAGGCACCCAGGCTCGGTGGTTAACAGCAGCCACCTTTCTTTGCTGGTGAATGAAGAAAGAGGGAAATGGAAGGGATAAGAGACACCAACCCACAAACTGCTAGGGGGGATGAAGGAGGCACAACTCCCTGCACATTCACACAACACCGTCCCTCACACTGTCTCTTGCTGATAAACCCAGGCGGCAATAGTGACGGTGGGCGGGCAGGACTGGTCCCGTCCGGGTGCCTTACATAAGGGCTGAAGAGGGGCGAGCACCTCTGTGGCGGCACCGACACCACATCCTGGTACCGCCACCACGTCCCGGTACCGCAACGCCCTGTGGTTCGTGACGGGGGTGCGGGAGTGCACGAGGCACAGACGGCGGCTCCCCCGGGCTCAGGCGTTTCTGTGCGTCCGTCCGCGGGCTTTTAACCGCTTCCAGGTGGCTTGGTGTTTTAAGTGCTCTTAATCAAAGCGTGCCGAGCCCTACCAGAGTGGAGTGATCTCAGCGCTTTACCTGTGGGAGCCCACAGCCCTCGTGAGCGTCAACCTTTGGGCTGTGGCTTGTGGCAGGCAAACACCTTCAGTTGTTACTGCACTGCTCCTTAGTGTCCCTGGCACTATACGCGATCTGTCCCATGGGTATGGAGGGTAGTAAGGAGAGGGGAGGTGTTTCACATATGCTGAGATGTGAGGGGAGGTGCTTTTCAATTCTCTGGGTTTCTTTGGAAGTACTCTTGTTTCTCACAGGTAACTCTGATATATTCAGGACCAGCTATGAGTCTGCTTCCAAGCACTTCAGTCCAGCTGATGTGGAGGCGATCTGGCTGCAAGGTCCTTTCTGGTGCAAAGAGTGGCACTGGTAGGGCCACAGTCAAAGAGACAGCGAGGGCAGGTGAGCCAGGCTGTAATGAGGGGCCTGAGGGGCCATAATGGAGAAGGTGGAAGGAAGTAGGTTTGGTTTTTCAGTGAAAACGCAAAGACACAGTTCCCTGGGATGAGGGGTCAGGTGTGTTATTTTACAGGGCTGTTAGCATGGGTTAGAGGTTTAAGCATAAGCAGTGCAATGAAAACTAGAATAATGAAACCAAGTTAGTGGAAAGTGTTTCTCAAGTGCATGTTCACTGAAAATGTGTTATAGTGGCATCTAAGGATGCTGGTGATGGATCAAGCCCACTTAGGACTGATTTGGTACAAGCAGCAGCTTGGATGAATTTGGACTGTTTTGAAGAATTTACAAATGTATCTTATGATGAAAGAAAACAATTGCCTGTGCTAAGATGAGCTTGGAGAGTTTGAAAGAAACAACATAGTTGTGCTCGATCGTGATGATAATCTGCAGTTTGTGCACTTTAACTGATTATATGCAACCATTTTTTGTTGCTCACTGTAACTAAGGAGATGGTATGAACTGGAACTAGCTACTGTTGAAGGATAAAACTAATCTCTTTCAGAGTTGACAAAATAATTCCTGTTGTGAAAGAGTGATAGGAGTTTTGGCATGTAGAATAAAAAGGAGGAGCTTGTGGTTTTTTGCTCTCTTTGCATGCTTAGGCTTCATAACTATATTATGAAGGAAAGTGGTGACTCAGTTAAATGAAACTAATTCAAAATTATTAGCACCAAAGAGCCTTTGGGCTGAAGATCCCCATCAGTGTCAGGATGTGATTGATTTTCAGGTTCCCAATACTGTTATTACATGTAATAGACTTACGTAATTATTGCTTTGTCTGATGACTGGATGTGCCTGCCATGTTTTGCAAGCTGTCAGGTTGACTGGATCTGCATAGGTTTTGGTCACCATGTCTAATGGCAGGAGCTCAAAGAACATCTATGGGCACAGATTGGTTGTCTGATACCTTTTGTGGGTATTGCTGTACATATGAAGCTAAAATGACTTAACAATATGTTCCTGATCCCGTCCTTGAAGATGTGGCTCTGAAACTCAGCATCAGTTTTTGGGTCTCTATCTTCTCATTGAATCTCTTCAAGTACATCATGACAAGAATACAAGGAATTCTGATTCAGCAGAAGAATGACCAAGCTATGCTGGCTTTACCTTCAAGCACTGTAAATCTCTGTAATATGTCGTCTCATCTCTGTAAATAATGACGTCTTGATGACAATTTTTTTAGTTCAGCTTTTCTCTGAATTGGTGTCTCATGGTATTGCAGATTTGGGCTCTCTTGTTTGTCTGTGAACTGCACTTCCTGTTTGATGCAGTCTTCTCCCAACCACTCTGACAATTCCCGTGTATTAAGTTCAAATAATTTCAATATTTACCATGGAAAATAAATGTAAATCAATTTCTTAGCCTGTAGGTCACACCAAAACTGTCTTCTCTCTGCTCTCCTTAGCAGCAAGAAAAGAGTTCATACTCAAAGCTCTTAAAACCCACCTCTTCTCACAGAATGTTTTCTGCTGTAGACTATACATAACAGACTATCAACAGCCTTCCAGTATCTGAAGGGGGCTTATAAGGATGCTGGGGAGGGTCTCTTCATTAAGGACTGTAGTGATAGGACAAGGGGCAGTGGGTTTAAACTTGAACAGGGGAATTTTAGGTTAGGTATAAGGAGGAAGTTCTTTACTGTGAGGGTGGTGAGGCACTGGAATGGGTTGCCCAAAGAAGTGGTAAATGCTCCATCCCTGACGGTGTTCAAGGTCAGGTTGGACAGAGCCTTGGGTGACATGGTCTAGGGTAGGTGTCCCTGCCCATGGCAGGGGGGTTGGAACTAGATGATCTTAAGGTCCTTTCCAACCCTAACTATTCTATGATTCTATGAGAATGTTTCTGATCAGCTTGAAGGCCAGATTCCAGGTGTTTGATTTGTACCTGCATGCATAACTTGTGCTGTGCCCTGTTATTTGGGAGGTATTTCTAAAACACCTGTAAACACACATCCTGAACTGCTGTAAGGTCTGTAATTAAAGCCCTCCTTTGCAATGAAGCTTGCAGTCACTGTGAGAACGTTCAAAGAAGTGAGCATTGGACACTGCCCCTTCTGGTTGCCTGTCTTTTCTCCCACTCATGAAATCTGTTTTCCCTTGGATAAAGACCGTCTTTCATTCTGATCTGTATATATTCAGTGCTTGTCTGTGCATGGTCCCTTCCATGTATGGTGCATGTGTAACACAAACATTTGTTAGGGTTATCTGTATGGTTATCCCAGATCTGGGAGTTTCCCACCACTGCCTGCAGTTGTGCACTTAAGTAACCCAGGTAACTCTGTCAGTGCAGGGAGAACTGGAGAGTTTCAGAAGAACCTTGAGGTTTGTTGCTTGTATCAGCAGCATGCCCAGTTGTGGTGGGTTAATCATGGCTAGGTGCTCACAAAAGCCACTCTATCATTGCCCTCTTCCACTGACAGGGCATTAGAAAGTACAATGAAAGGGTCATGGGCTGAAATAAGGACAAGGAGAGATCACTCAGCAATTACCGTCATCAGCAAAACAGACTTGACTTGGGGAAATGGGTTTAATTTATTATCAATCAAATCGGAGTAGGATAATGAGAAATAAAACCAAATATTAAAAGCACACCCACCCAGACCCACCCCCATTCCCAGTTTTAACTCTGTTTCTGAACTCTACCTCTTCCCCCAGCTGCACAGGGGGATGGGGAATGGTGGTTATGGTCAGTTCATCATACATTGTCTCTGCTGCTTCTTTCTTCCTCACACCCTTCCATGCTCCAGTCCCTCCCACAGGATACAGTCCTCCACAAACTCCAACATGAGTCCTTCCCACAGGCTACAGTTCTTCATAAACTGCTCCAGTGTGGGTCCCCAGCAGGGCCACAAGTCCTGCAGCAAACCTGCTCCAATGCGGGCTCCTCTCTCCATGAGACCACAGGTCCTGCCAAAGAAAAAGTATTCCCCACCCAAAAATCAAAATATCATCATAACATTGGACAGAAGTGGGCAACATACACAGGCAATCCACCTCTCGTTCCTTCACCACAATTACAACAGAAATTCCTCAGATGATCTTAAGCTCCTTTTCAACCCTAACTATTCTATGATTCTATATTTTGACTGTTATCTCTCCCAGTCACTATCCCAATCTGAAAATCCTCAAGCTCCACACTGGGCACCAAAAAGTACTGTGGTGGGTTGACCTTGGCTGGACATCTGGTGCCCACCGAGTAGCTCTATCACTCCCCTCCCCAACACTACAAGATGGGGAGAAAATAAAAGCACAGCCCTGTTGAGGGCTGCTATGGGGAGAAATAATTCCATCTCAGCAGAAAGCAGAAATCTCACAGCTTTCCTATTATATCCACACCTGGTGTCCTAAACTGTCCATGTGAAGTCTCTGGACAGACCTCATTGGTCTTTTTGATGTGTCTTCTCTGGCTGATGGTACAGCTGGAACAGTGCTTTTTAGGGGGAGTTTGTTCCCGAGAGCAGCCCAAGGCTGGTGGACCCGGGACTGCTATGGGTTGCTATGGCCCTAACCAGCTCCCTGCTTCCAGTTCGTCAGCAGGAGACATGGGAGCCCTGAGAAATCCGCAGACCTAACTTCAGCAGCATTGATGAAAAGCCACTGCTCACCTCTTGGCAGCAGGGGAATGGGACTGTTAGGTGTGCAGAGCTCAGTAATGTTCTGCTGCTGGGAAGCTCCCATGGCATTGCAGTGATCACCTGACCAGTACTGCTACTGCTGCTAGCAGGCTGCACGCTTCCCGCAATCTGGAATTCAATCATGAAAGGCTTTTTGTTTTATTTGGTTTGTGTCAAAAACTAACCCCAAAGAAGGGCTGCAAATTGCACATCGCTGCCTGGCCCTCCCTCTTTGCTGATGAGAGCAGTTGGTAATGAATGATGAGCTGTGTTTCTGGAATCCACCAGGTGGCACGGTTCAGCTGGTTTGCAGAAGTAAGGAATGAGCTGAGGTCTTTCGAGGAGAAATAGTGATGGAAATGATCAACTAGGTGACCTGTTTGTCAGTCTGTTGTTTACTCTTAGAAAGATTGTTAATATTAAAGACTTCTGAGGCCTTGAGGTGTTCTGTTTCATCATTTTGCTGTTTTGTTTATAATGGTATTTTCTTATGGACATGGAAATATCTAGTAGTTTAACATCTGTGTGGTTTGAAGTGATTTAATTTCACTGGATGATGTTTTCTGTCATTAATAACATCACCATCAGCATGCTGTTTTGTTTAATTTTTGCTGTCAATAGCTGTCTTACTATTCTTAAGTGTGTGGCTGAGGCTTTCAAAAGTTAATGCATTGCAACACTCTTACAATGTTTATGAGTCTACAGCATTGGAGTTAAAGGTTTTATGTGCCTGAATAACATGCTCTTGATTTGCTAAGTTTGGCTGCTCTGTGAAGTCCTGTGTGTGATCCTAGTTCCATGTTCTACGTACTTTTCCACCTCCTTTTCTTATATATCACTTCCTTACCTCCTCCCTTCTTTTAGATATTTTTGCTTTCATGTATATCACTGTACATTATACCCCTATACCTGTCATTGCTGCTTTTGCTAAGTATTCAGGAGGGTGTGCTTATGGAGAAGTGCAGTTGCTGTCTTTCTATCTTGATGCACTGGTTTTGGTTGGAACAGAATTAATTTTCTTCATAACAGCTCCTATGGTGCTGTGGTTTGGACTTGTGACCAAAGCAACGCTGAGAACCTGTGTGTCCTGGGTTCAGCAGTAGCAGTCATTTTTCTCCTTCTTAGTAGCTGGTGCAGCGCTGTGATTTTGACTTTCAGCCTGGGAACAATGCTGATAACACCAATGTTTTTAGTTGTTGCTCAGTAATGTTTAGTCTGACCAAGGCCTTTCTCAGTCTCATGCTCTGCCAGAGAGGAGGGGAAGCTGGGAGGAAGCAGCTGGGAGGACAGCTGACCCAAACTAGCCAAAGAGGTATTCCATACCACAGCATGTCATGCCCAGTATAGCAACTGGGGGCAGTTACCTGGAAGGGCTAGATCACTGCTCGGGTCAGGCTGGGTATTGGTCGGCAGGTGGTGAGCAGTTGTATTCTTTTCCCTTGTTATTTCCCTTATTATTACTGGTGGTAGCAGCAGTGGTTTGTGTTATACCTTAGTTACTGGACTGTTCTTATCTCAGCCCATGGGAATTACATTCCTTTGATTCTCCTCCCCATCCCTCCGGGAGCAGGGGGAGGAAAGGGTGGGGAGTGAGACAGCAGGCTGCGTGGCTGAGTTGTCCACTGAGCTTAAACCACTACACCATGGTTTAGTTATTTTTGAACAGTGGCTGCACAGCATCAAGAACTTTTCTGCTCCTCACCCCACCCGACCAGCAAGTGGATTAGGGATGGACAAGAAGCTGGGAGGGGACATAGACAGGACAGCTGACCCCAACTGACCAAAGGGCTACTCCAGACCATATGTGCTTAGCAATAGCAGCTGAGGGAAGAAGGAGGAAGGGGGAGCAGTGTTTGGCTTTCCAAATCACTGTTGCATATGATGAAGCTCAGCTTTCCTGGGGATTGCAGAACACCTGCCTGACAACGAAAATTAGTAATTGAATTCCTCATTTTGCATTGTTTGCACACACGCCTCTGCTTCACTTATTAAACTGTCTTTATCTCAACCCACAAGTTTTGTCTGTTTTACCCTTCTGATTCTCTCCACAATCTCACTGGAAGGGGAGAGAGTGAGTGGTTGTATGGGGCTTAACTGCCTACTAAGGTTAACCCACAACAATTGCATGGAGAACTGTCATCATTTTAAGTAGTGACTTGGCTCTTGAACACAGTATTTTGATTCCAGTAATAGTATTTTGAGTGCATCAAAAATTCTGAAGATTTTTTATGGTTAGAGATACCATATTGACTAAATTTCTGCTCATTGGTTTCAGCTCCCTAGTGTGACACGACCATTACACTTCAGTTCTTTAATGAAGGTGAATTAGATCAGTCCTTAAGTAGAAATAAATACTTTCCATCTGTCTATAACTATGTAATCCCATGGCTACAGTAAGACTGGTGATTATCTGTGTTACCTCTTTTTCTAGCTGCAGTCAGACAGCCTGGGAAAAGGGGTGAGTCTGACCTCTGAAGGCTCCTTCATGTTCTGCTTTCTGTCATTTGGTGAAACAAAACTTGATGCCAGTAATTTTCTTCCCTAAAAGCAGCACAATTACCACATTTCCACTTTTCAGCAGGATGCAAACCTCTAGTTTCTCTAGTCATGAAAAAGTATGAGGGCACTGCAGAACTTGTTCGCGACCCTGAGGACAGAGCATTTTTATAGGAAGCATTCAGTTAGACAAGCTGTACAAGGAGTCCACAGGAGCATCCTTCTTTGTAAGTGCTTATTCAGAAGCCATACAGGGTGACAACAAAATGCTTTGTCTGCAGCTTGACAAGCTGTATCCAGACTTAACTTGCTCTCCCTGATCATCTGAACAGTGATCCTGTTGTAGTATACACCAAAGATTTTTTCCGTCTTCCACAGAAAGACACGTTGAAGTTCAGTGCTGTATTGGAGTTATTTGACATGCCCCGGGAACTAGAAAGTTCTCCTAATACGTTAAAGTAGATGTAGTCATTAAGATTAGGTCTCATTTTGAAAAAAGCTTTGCTACCATGACTTTAATAGCGGGCAGGCCTGTGTGTCCTTTTTCTGAACCAATGTGACAGTCTTAGGCAGATAAGTGCTGATTTGCATCCTTTTCACTCTCTGAAATCACTTGTAATATTGACCATTTGCCCAGAAAACTTCAGCTTTTCTGTACCAGTAGATAATGGTGGTAACTTTAAAACTAGAAAGCTCTTGGAGAGGTCTCAAATTAGAAAGATCAGAGCAGCTTTTGGACAGAAATGAACATTAAAAGGAGAAAATTCTGGCCTAACTCAAATAAGGAGCTGAAATCCAGGGGCTTGAGAAAAAAAATCATGTGGTTTTTCTCTTCAGGCAAGCAGAATTATATGCATGGAATAATGCCTTACAATTTTCTCAGCTTCTTCTCTTACCTCATTTGCTTGTATAATGAGTATTTAAAGAAGCAACTTGGAAAGACAGGAGGCCCTTTAATGATTATTTGTTGTTTTGCATGGGAACACATCCTCTGCATAATTATTTTAAAACTGCCTTTTCCTGGGATACGTCATAGGACTATCTGTGGAGAGTCTTTGAGGCTAAGTGCTATCTAAGAGAAGAGTAGGAGTTGACATGCCTTTTGTATGCTGATAAATACCACTGTGCTGCTACTGGGTAGAATACAAATCTGTAAAAAGCAAGAGAATTGCCTTAACAAACAGTAAAAGGTTTTTGATGTTTAGAGAGAGGAAATATTTCTAGCTTTAGTGGTTTAGAAAATTATAACTTTGCTCTGTGTCAAGCTTTTCAATTTCTTTTTTTTATTCTATTGCACCCACATTCCTTTCCAAAGTAGTTAAAATCACTGCAAAGCTGTTGTGGCATGGAGTGGTTAACAAGGACTTGGCAGTTAATGCAGCATGAAAGGGTGTGCAGAAGGCACCCAACACTCTGAGGCAGCTGGAGTGGGCACCTGAAAGGGTGCTTTTCCTGCCATGGTTGGAGCAACTGCCCTGGCAATGTGGAATCCTGGCCCAAGCAGAGCTCCAGAGGAATTATGTGGTAGATGCTGGGCAGCAGGGAGTGACTGGTGCTTCTTCCTGAGCCTGGGGCAGAGCATGGTGATGGCCTCATCTGCTGGGTGCTGCTGCCATCGAAGTGTGAGGCTGCCAGGTGAAGTGGCAGCAGGAGATGAGCAGGCTGCATAGCCATAGGGACCAGAAATAGGAGATTGACAGGATCTTTGCAGAGAGTAGAAGAGCACAAACCCCACATTGCACAGAAGAAGGGACAGATAGAAGCTATGCTCATATAAGTGGAGGATAGAGACTCCCAAGATGAGGAGGAATGGAAGCTTGGGACTGTTGGCAACAGAAGGCAGGTTCATTCTCTGCCTGCAGACGTGCATTTACAAGATAGGTATAGTGCCATGGTAACAGATGAGGAAGAGCAAGTTCTGTCAGGGTAGGTATTGGAGACAGATGAGCTTGAATCACTGGTTGTCAGCACTGGGAGGAAGTGATGGGTGATTAAGGCTGGAGGCTCTCTCCCGTGGGGGATGGAGGCACCCATCTGCAGTCTTGGCTTGATGTCTTGGGCTGCTTATCTCTTTCTGGGCAGTCAGATCTAGGGTACTGTGGAGAGTCTGATGAGGCTTCTCTGGACCTGAGACTAGGACCTCTTCTTGCCCAGCATGGGCATCCATGTCATTGTGAGGGGTGACCTTAAGTTCATCAAGAGTTCTTAGAGAGAGTGAAGGGCATGAGAGCCCAAGTAGTGCTCTCCTAAATCGTTCCAGTGAAAGAGAAAGGCTTGGGTAGGAGCATATGCACCCTGCAGGTTAACGCCTGAGTGTCACTTTGGCCTTTGTCATTTTGTCTTTGGCCTTTATGATATCTTTGACGTTCTTCTTCCTGAGAAGCAGCGACAAAGTGGAGCCAAAAGTATCTTTGGCAATCAGCTTAAGTTTGCCTTTGAGACGGGCTTTAAACTGGTTTCAGTGAAGGATGGTGACCAAACCCACAAGAGTAGTGGAGTCATGGGGAAAGTGAGTATGTTTCTAGCATTTCTAGCACAATGGAGAAGGCTCTCACAGCTTTCCTGTGAAAGTAACATGACTGAAGCCCATCTCAGGTGCCTGTACATGAATACGCATAGCATAGGAAACCCATGCATAGTTGCAGAGCTGTGATCTCACTGCAATTAGAGAGATAGGGTTACCACGGAATGGTTTTATACAGACCCTTTTAGAAATGCAAGCTGGGAACACAAGGAGGAGGAGTTGTGCTCAATGCAAAGGAGTGGCTTGAATGCATGGAGCTTTGCTCTGAAATGTATGAGCCAGTTGAGAGTTTATGGGTAAGGCACAGAGGTCAGATCAATGTGGATGATGTTATGGTGGGTGTCTACTGCAGACTTCCTGGTGAAGTAGATGGAGCCTTTTTTAGAGGTCTAGGGAAACCCTGTGATCACAGGTCCTGGTACTCAAGGAACACTTGAACCACCCCAACACCTGTGGCAAAACAGAAAGGCATAAACAATCCAGGAGATTTCTGGAGAGCATCGAGGACAATGTTTTGTTATGAGTGTTTAACAAGACAGCTACAGATGATCTCTGCTGGGCCTGCTATAAATAGCAGTCTTCAATAGCTGGTGGAAGTGCCCATGAGATTGTGGAATTTAAGATCGAGACAGACAAGAAGGATAAGCAGTAATTTAGTCTTTGGTTTTAGGAAAGCAGATTTTGTCTTTTTTTTTTTTTTTTATGGACCTGGTTGGCAGGATCCCACAGGAGACAGCCATGGAGAGCAAAACGACTTGGGAAAAAGGTGGCTATCTTCCAGGGAAACCTCCTCAAAGCAGGAGGTGCTTCCTGTTACCCAGAAAAAGGGAAACCACTCATCTCCAGAAAAGGCAAGCAGGATTTAGGGAAGTACAGGCTGGTCAGCCTCACCTTGCTCTCCAGGAAAACTATGGAGCAAATCCCCGTGGAACACAGGAACGTGATTGAGAACAAAAGTGTAGATTTATCAAGGGCAAACCTGTCCTGACCATCCTGGTCTCTGCCATTGGTGAGATGACTGACTATGGACAAGAGGAGAGCAGTGCTTGCCACTTCTTCACTTTGCCAAGGCTTTTACATGGTCTGCTGTAGTATCCTTGTAGCCAGTTTGGAGAGATGTGATTTGAACTGGTGGATGACAAGCTGAGTGGAAAACTATGTGGAACATACGGCTCAGAAAGTGGCAATCAGCAGTACAGAGCTGATCTGTTAACAATATTTTAGTGTCATCCCTGATGCGTCAATGCAGGATCAAAAGCTGTTGAATGTCTCTTAACAACTTGGGTGATGGAGTGAAGCACAGTGTTTGCCAGAATGCAGATGATCTTGGATCAGGGTGGAAGCTGGAGAGTCAGGCTGCTGCTCAGAAGGATTTGACAGGTGAGGAACTGGGCTGATGTGAACCTCATGAAGTTCACCAGGAGCAGATGCACAGGCCTGCCCTGGGGTGGAGTAACCCTACAGAGCAGTACAGGCTGGGATGGGCTGGCTGGAGAGCAGCTTTGCAGAGAAGGACCTAGAGTTGTGGCAGGGGAGGCCAACCACACCTCAGGCTCTGTGAAAATGACTGTGGCCAGCAGGCTGAGGGAAGGGCATCTTCCTCTCTGTTAAGCCTTTGTGAGCCCGCAGCAGGAGTCCTGTGCCCAGTCTGGGGTTACCCAGAATGAGGAAGTCATTGATGTCCTGGAGCAAGTCCAACTGCCAGGGTGACTAGGGATATGGATGTGTGATGCGCAAGGAGAGGCTGAGAGGGCTGGTTTTGCTCAGTGTTAAGAGAAGGTTGAGATGTGTCTTGCTATAGTCTACAGGTGTGAGATGGGACAGTGTAGAGAAGGCATTCTCATGCTTCTCTTGGACGTCTGCAGTGAAAGAACAAGAGGCAGCAGGCACATGTTGTAACAGGGAAAAATTCTGGCTAGATAATAGGATTTGTTTGTTTTATCATGAGGATGGTCAAACACTGGAGGCACATGACTGCGTATTTTAAGGACTAGAATTAGAACTCCCAGTTGTCCGTGTTAACCTAAGTTGTTTACTTATGTTCTGGAGATAAAATTTTTTCATACTGTTTGAATACCTTTTTGCCTAGAGAGGTCTTAAGAGTGAAGAGTCCTGAAGGGTCCTTCACTGTCCCTGCTGGCTCTAACATTATTTTTTGCTACTTTAGAATATTTTCTTGCGTATTCTGGATATATCTGACACCAAGAAAATCTGGAAGTTTGCTGAAATATTCAAAATTGAACATAAATGAGATGTGTGGGTAAGTCTGCATTTTTCAATCCTGTGTCTGTCTTCAGAGTGCATAGCCTATGAATTTGTCCAACAGGTAGCTTGCATTTCACAATTTTGCCCACAGTTGTCTGCTTAATTTGCTCTAAATGTGTTTGCGTTGGTCTCCATGTCTGTTTACTCTTGTCCATTCTCAATTCATATACAGAGAAATGCTACAAAAAAAGAGAGAAAGGCAGATTTTTTAGCTGCATATTTTGAAGTTCTTAGCACACATTTTCTGCTAGACTCTCATTACCATTGTTAGGTTTTATACTCAACCTTTTTTCTGTCTTGCCTCCTTAAGTCTTATTTACTTTGGAAACTAACATCTTAGACACGTCTTTTGCTTAGCTGACATGGTACATACAGCTTACTTTTTTCTGCAAGTCTGACTGCATTGAAGTGGCAATTAATTCAAATATAAAGGCACAGATTCATTTGCTTGTGCTAACTTTCTTCTGTTTCTCATTGTCAGAATTTAAAGTGAATTTTATTTTGCCTTCAAATTTCCACTGCCTGCAGAAGTACAAAAACTTCCACTTTGCAAAATGTATTCACCTGAAGTTAGTTTAACCCTCCTGTGGGTCTTTCAGGCAGAAATCCAGCAATGCACAAAGGTGCAGCTCTTCCAGAAGCAGAGTGAAACAAATGTTTTGGTTTAGTTTTAAACACTGAGGAAATTAATTGTTGAGGAACTGTGCTAGTGCACCACTTGAATTAGATTTTATCACACAAGTAGAAGCATCAAGTTCTTCTTTCCCAGCTATGAATCAGCCCCACTAGGGAGATGAAGCTGCACAGAGGAGGCTGAATAATGATTATAGTGAACTAGGGGAATTCCTGTGTTATCTTTTATGAATGCTACATGTAGATCTCCTTTGTTCATTTGTGTATCACTTATTGCATGACTGTATGAGAAGTCAATGAGGTGATCACACATTTGAGCAGATAAGGTGAAACAGGTAAGTTATCTTCTTGTCCAACTTCTGCAGAGTTCAGGCAGGGGCTGGTTGTTCCCTCAGACTGGCTCTCTCTAGGCAGCAATAAGGATTAACTTTGAAGCTTTTAGAATCAAGAGGGACTTGGTTGAGCTGGAACAGGCTGTCTGTGCAAGAGAAAGCATCTGTGCATGCAGGTCAGACACACATGAATGCTCTCAATGGTGCAGGAGTTTTCAAAGTCAGAGATAGGGTAATAAATCGTATCTGCTGGAGATAGTAGGAGAAAGCTGCATGGAGAAAATGCCTCTCAGAGTAGATGCTGTGTTAAGTAATTTTCATAAGAGCTAGGTACCTTTGGGCATGCTTTACTTTGGAGAAGTTATTTCTGTATTGGTAACTATCCATGGTTATAGGTTCCCAGAGAAAAGCTTGGCTAAATTAGATATGGCTGGTATATCAGTTGGCTGTAAACTAGAATGTGGGCTGAGAGAACAAACTAAATTGCTCTCTCTGCCTTTTTCCCCAGAAAAGCTAGAGCCTGAAGGGTGACATGGGCTCAAGATCCTGGTTTGAAAATCTGTAGTTGTCCCCCTCAGCAGCAGTGTGGAAGCAGTAAGTCATGACTGCTTGATTTCTGCAGAAATAAGATGGAATAGTATGTTTATTTTCTTTTTCATATCTTCACATGCAATGTGATCCTTCCACCTTTCTTTCACTGTTGTTTTTTTTCCTATCTGGATCTTAGCTCTGGTCAAGTAAAGGAGTGTGTGGGTTGTAATTGTCTAAGAACTATAACATGCTTTAAATGCAGCGCATAATCTTTGAATTCTGTATCTGATTACTATTCATATAAGCTGTAGAACTGCACATCTGAAATGCTGAGGAGCTTTTAAACCAAATCTATGAATATTTTCCTCTTGGCTGACTCCTTACTCTGTTTTCAAGCATAATGGAAGTTAGAGTTCAGTTCTAATTGGTCATCTGGCTCGTGAAACATACTTTATATCCTGATCTTTTCTTGGATGTATATGAGGTAAGTGAATGCATAATTCCTCAGGTAGATAAGATGAATATGTTCAAAACCAATATTGGTTGGATTAGAAGGTGAACTTCCCTTAATGTGGAGCACCACTGGCTAGCTAATTGAGGGCAGCTCACTGAAATAGAAGGGGCAGAGTCCTCTCTGGTGTTGTCAGAATATGCAAGTGGGTGAAGGTCATGAAAATGCAAAGTGCATGGTGACAGTTCAGGCTCTGTATGGTTTGTCTAATAATCAAGTTCAAACTTCATCGAGCAGGCAGCAGCAGCCGTATCTGTGCTGGTGCCTAGCACACTTAAAACGGGGTTCAGATACAAGCACCACGTGACTTGTTGTGGTTCTGTTATTGCTGTCACATAAAATGTCTTACCTTTTATCCTTGCTAAATCCCCAAGAGCTGTTGCTCTGATTGCTTCAGCTCAGTGAAGGTGTAGAGAGCACAACAGCTGTGCAGCACTTACACTGTAATGTGGGGGCAGTAGCAAGACACGTGTCTGAAATGGCACGTTGCTGGTTGAATCACACCGTCAGTATGAAACTGAGCGACTGTCTTGGGGTAATGTGGGCACACTTCATGGGGAGCTGCCAATCATGATGAGCAGGATTTATATGTGTATCTTTTAGGTAGCATGTTGTTGCCCTTACATTTCCTCCCACAGGCTGGCCTTGTACTCAGAAGCTGGGCAGTGACAATCATTTCTTTTGATGAGACTTGCAGACTTCTGAGCCAGCACTTCCTTTTTTTTTAAGTAAAATTTAATTTTCCTTGTTTTATTAAAACTCCCAACAAAGACTTTCCAAACTGGCAATATTCAGTCATTCTGGAAAAAACCTGTCAGCATTGGTAGGCAAGTTCAGCATGTTCTTATTGAAGCACTAGACATTTAACTGAAACAATCCTTGTTTTATAGCCTGCCTCACTTTACTTTTACTCAACACATCTTATTGCTTGACATGGAAAAATGGCATATATGTTATATTTTTATTGCTACTGACCAGCCAAGGGAATGCTAAAACACGCTCAGACATACATAAGTAATGCTCCCAGTATGCGTCTTTTCTATAGTCTAATGTGCTCTTGTGTTTTAATAATACAGCCATATATATTTGCTCTCTGGGCAAGAAGAGATAGGCCAGAGGAAATAAAATGCTTTTTTACAACAGTAGCAGTACAGGCCATCTACAGCAAATTGCCTAACCTTTATGGATATTTGTCAGTCTGTTCCCTACAAGTAAGCCATATCTAACTGGTGTTTCACAGAAGGCAGAGCAGCGTGGTGGGCTGTGTGTTCCGAGCCACTTGGAAGTCAGGCAGCTTGGATATCAGCTGTCATTCTGCCATAAGGTCACTGCCTGACCTTTGGCAAGACAACCTTACCTGTGAAAAGGAAACTATGATACCAATTTTCTTTCCAAAGAGCTTTGAGACTTATGGATAAGAAGTGCTACATGAAAGGATAACGTTAAATGTAATTGCATATCCACTAGCTGTACTAGGCTTCAGCCGAGGTTCCCAGGACACAGAGGAACCCTTACTGAGCTGAGCTTTGTAATTCAAGGGAGATGTAAACCTTTGTTTTGTTCCTCATGTTCATTAGCTCTTCCTGTACACTCTGTTATTGCCAGTGTGGTAGAATTGGCCCTCAGAGACAGCAAGCTAAAATCTTCATTCCTGATCTTGTACTCAGCAGGCAGATCCAGGGATGTCTCTTGCTTGCAACTGCGTAAACTGCAGGCTTGACAAGATAACCAGGTCAAGGAGGACTGTCAGTGTGTTCTTTTTTTAAAAGCCTTGAACATAAGAAAAGGAAGGCAATTTAAATGATTTTTACCAGATGAATGAGCCATTGAAATCTGTATAATAAAAGAAGAGGGTTTTTTTCTGTTCCCACTTTTTTCACAGTTGAAATAACACTGTTCCTAATAATACTCTAAAACTCAGGCAGATGGGAAACGTCACTGAGTGTAGTGCTGGCTGCCTGACTTATCTGAATGTTAGCAGATTAAAAACCTCACCAACGATTTACTACTAATTGCCAAATAGGACATCAAGCAAAAATTATTCTAGAATCCACCAAGGTACTTGGGTCTGCAATAATTGCATCATCAATTAATTTGATATTATAAACAGGTAGTGGCTTTGCAAAATTGCTTCTGCTGAAACCATAATTTTCTTTACAAATCAATTCTGAAGTACAGGTTTTGGGGTCACTTTAAACCTGTAAAGCAGCAAGGAGTATGTATTCATATACCATCACTATACATGATATCCTGTTCCAAGTCTGAAATATGAATCCTCAGGAGTCTTCCAGGTTTTGTAACTCAGCTTTAGCCTGCTACCACCAGCATTTTGGAACTCTGCTTTCCCAATGTTTATATTTTCTCTTAGGGTTATTCTGTGTTTTGCTTAGTTTTGTGTTCTAGTACAGAATGGTCTGTAGTTCTCTGTGGGACAGACCAGTCTTTAATATACTGTAGACTTCCGTACCTTGCATGGGGATAGCTTTCACTTTGGTTGTACTGTGGTAGAGATGGTGGGATCCGCAGAGAAGTAACTGTTGGAGTAGTGTTCAGAGCTATCCTCCTGCAAAACCCAACCACTGTGTTTTCCATAGAGTCCCCTCAGCTTCTGCTTCAGGTGATGCAAAAGGAGCATACTTTTATTTAGGAGTTTGTGCAGCTGACAAGCTGACTTTTGAAGTGTTTTGTTTTAAACAACTTTGCACACAAATAGAATGTTTATCTCCATAACAGCTCCCCGTTTTCTATGCTTGCGTCATCAAAGTTTCACTATGTGATTGTGAAGGCACTGAATTACTGCTCATATAGGTTGACAAAGGAGTTCACTGTGTGGCGTTAGAAACAAGAGTCGTTAATTGGACCACAATATGACATTTCTCAAAGAAATTGAGAAGATCTCGGAGCAAGCAGAGCAATTACAAAACAGACCACAAGGGAATGTGTGCAATTCCTTTAGCGAGTAAACATGAAACTTAAAGAAACATTCATGTGATCAGCACTTGAGCAGGAGTGTGTATGAACAAAGTGTGTTCTCATTAAGTGCCATGCTCCTTGCTCTTACTGGAATTACCATGTGTAACGTGCAGACTGACAACCCACGGTGTCTAACCTACTGTATGATAGAGCTGATTGAATGAAGTTGCTCTATCCTTATAGGAAGGTTTTGATTATACCGTGTTTATTATATATGATTTCCTATTATGTGAGCTCAGCTTCAAGATGTGCAACTTACAGGAATTTTTCCAAAGAAAAGCAAATGTTGAGAGGATGTTTACCTTTAAAAGAAATTGTGCATCAGTCCCAGGAGCCTCTTTAACTGGAGAAAACACTGCCAGCAAGTTCTGTGTCAAACCTCATAATGTGGAACTGGGCTATAGCTTGTCCAGTAGGTTTCTCTAGTCAACTTCTCACCTAGCAGAGTTCAGCGAGGGCAAGATGAAATCCTGTACGTGGGGGTGATAGACTGGATGGTTACTCAGTCTTTTCTGCCTTCCTGCTACTTCTGAGCAAGCTCCCAGATTCATTTTGCTGGACTCCTTTGTGGAACAGCTTTTAAAGGGATGTTTTATACCATTTCACTGCAAAATTATTTTTTCCCCTCTACTACACCAGTGGGAGTCAAGCTTTCAGGCCATGTAGACAATATATCTTCCAATGGCTGCAAAAAAAAAAAATGATGTACAAGCATCTAGCCTCTGTCACACAGTCACAGATGCAGGTAGTATAGCTGTATGTCCAGCACTGCCATGTAGGTGTACTCATAGCTCCCTGCCTGCTGGGTCTGAGATGTGTGTCAGAGAGAGCCTGCTGCTCAAGTTCCCACAGTGTGAGTAATTCAAAACAGCCTGCTCTTTCCTGCAGGCACTCAGACCTGTGCAAAAAATGGGCTATAGTCCAGGAGAACTGTTCAGACAGAAGCATCCTGCTCCCAGGTGCCACATGTCTGCTGTAGATACAGCTGCTGCGAAACAGACGCTGGGAAATGTGGTGGCCTCAAGGCTGAGCATCTCCATCCACAGAGTATCTGCTTGAGACAAGGACACGCGTTCCTCAGAAACCCTCAGGAGTAGTGGCAGTTTTTGTTTTCTGGTAAAAAACAAAAGGTCTTCCTTTGTTTCTGACAGAATTCCTGAAGTCCTCTCAGAAGAGGGGCAGGATCACCAAGATATCCCAGTGCTTAATGTTTTCGGTGCAAGGCACATCACTGTTGGTCGTCACCTTTCCCTTCATGTGCACCTTTGTGTTCTCTCTTGGTCTTTTAAACAAAAAAAAACAAAACCAAACCAAACCTGTACAGTTTGAACACAGAGATAATTAAGCATTAATCACACTTGATATGCTTTACCATCTTTAATTCGGCTCTGCAGGAGGAGGTTTCTCCTTTGACAGACATAAGTGATTTTTGTGTCAAGGAAATGTACTTGAATGCTGAAGTGTTCATTTTGGAAAGGCAGATGTCCAGTGTGTTGATATTAATTTTGAGTTATTAGCAAAAGGATAAATAATTTGTATGATACCTTAATTTCCTTAAGTGGGGGGAGAAGGAAATGAAGTTTCTTCTACCAAATCAGTCTTGGTTTTCCTTGCAAAATTGTTTTTTTTACCAAAAATAAGGAATTTTTCCTTTTTCATTTTTTTATACTGTAAATGCAATTCCTGCTTTTATAAGCAGGACTGTGTCAGGCAATGCATACATCTGTAGCTTCCCATTTCACTTAGAAGTTAATTTCTGTATTACTACATGCTCCAGTACAGCTGTGTTTGGCAAAGCACATGACATGAGGTATGTGGCAGTGCCAGGCCTCTGCACTGGCTATGCTTAGCATTCTTCCTATTGGTTTGAATGTAACTGCCATACTATGTGCCAGCTTTTGCATGAATAAAGATGTGGAGGTTTCAATTGATGATGTATCCCAATTGACTATATAACTCTTCTTAATAAGGTACATCTATTCTACTAATATCGTACTAAACTTCTCGTCCAAGCTGTTTTACCTGACAAACCAGCCCAATCAAACAAGAACATGCAATATCCAAGTGTAGTGGTTAAAGTACTAAGGAGTTTGTGTTCAAACAATTAAAACAAGGACAATATTTGGTGAAATATTTTGTACTGGGTGAAATTAAATGCTTCAGACTTAATGCCTGCCTAATGATGTGTCCCAGCTGTGTCCTATGAGATACTAGCACTTACCATAGGAAGCCAGGTTGGACGAAGCCTTGGGTGAGATGGTTTAGTGTGAGGTGTCCCTGCCCATGGCAGGGGGTTTGGAACTAGATGATCTTAAGGTCCTTTCCAACCCTAACTATTCTATGATTCTATGATTCTATGAAGCTGAGATCAAAACTGGTCTTTTTGCCCTCTGTCTCAAAGCAAATTAGCATGTGGTTTTGTGGGGCAAAATGATGAAGTGCTCTGACTCTGTGGTATTTATTGAATTGTTAATAAGCTTAAGGAAGAGAGGAGATGCTAGTTTTGCAGTTGTTTTGTGGTTTTAAATAAGCACATGAACTTCTGACAAGCTGTAGTTGCTATAAGCGGGATTTTTGGCGTTGAACATTTGTCTCATCCAGCTGGAAAACAAAACAGAACTCAGTTGTAAATGAGGCAATGTTAGTGCATTCATCTTTGCATCCCTTCAGAATTAACAAATCAACACAAAGCCCCTTAAAAGTGTAGATTAATCTGTGGGACAGTAAAAGCAAGCGTCGTCATAGCTGGCGCATTGCAGCTCTGCCAGTAGGAGATGTAGCTTATTTAACCAAGACATGATGTTACTTCGCACTTGAAGAATCTGTAGCAAATTGGAATTTAATCCATGCTTTCAGCTTGTACTGAAGGAATTGGTGTATTTGGGGTTTTCACATGGAGCCAGTCTCCTGTAACAGTCAGCAGTAGCTCTTGTCCTCATGATGTCACCCTTCAGTCCCCCACCACTACCAGGGGAGACGTATGGGCTCTCATTATTCACCAGCAACTGCTTTTGCTTGCATTTTCTGCTGAAGACAGGCTGCATTCACTCATCTGCTGCACATTCGCTTTGCTTCATTTGCCAGGGGCTTAATATATTGTGTGTATATGGATGTCCCTCTGATTACACAGAGGAAATGAAGATCACTGTGACTGACGGGGAAACTGAACAGTTTGTGCACTAAGCATATAACGCATTTGATTTTGGTAGCATATTTATAAACAGGCTGCATTTTAACTGGGTGATCTCACTGCCTCTGCAGAAAAGAGGTTATAAAGACACATGCTGAAGTCTTCATGTCTAGTGGAAAACATGGCCTTGGTAGCTCATGGAAAATAGTATGTTTATCACTGACATAAATTGTTGAACTGGAGCCATTTGTGAAGAGAAGAGAGGGATTATTGTACTTGAAGCAGAAACAATAGATTAAATAGGGCAAATTCATTTGGAATTAAACAGTTTTTAAAATACAGTTTTTAAAATACAGTTTAAAGGGAAGAAAGCAAAAAATATCCCTGAAGAGAGAAAAGAAAAATCCCTGTGTTACACTTCAGCGGGTGAAACATCACTAGGTGTGTCTGACTCACGTACACTCGTGTTGAACAATGTTTTGAATAACAAACTTTGCTGGTCATGGTAACAACTGTAATGGGATATATTTGTGTGGTACGTATAAACCTAAGCTGAATGAACGCTATAATGGGGATGGACCCAATAAGTTTCCCCAGGTAATCATAGCTCAGCCTTGGGCACACAACATTATTATTCCGCCCTCCAACCGCTGCCAAGGACTCCTTTACCTTCTCTAATTGTCATGCTGGGGATTTAAGAGACATTTTTTGTGTGCAGCACAAATCAAAAGTGCCAGCGTACTCCAAGTTATTTCACAGTGAGAAGGCAAAAATGGGTGAGTCTTAAGTGAACATGCAAGGCCCTGAGAAACACAAGTGTGAAGCACAATTTGCTTCTCTTGTTTATGACTTGGCATAGACACACGTATGTATGTCACACAGGGAGGAGAAATGCATTCCCTGTTTCTTCACCGCCATCGCCTCCACCCAAGGACATCTGTACCTGAGGCATTTTGCCTTCAAAGTCATGGCTGAATGTAGTGAGCAGTTTGCTCCATAAGTACAGCAAACATAAAAGTCTATAAAATAACTGATGGGCCTTTTGGTAAATGTGCAGCAACGTGGACCCCTGCAAGTTGAGTTGGCATATTGCAAATAAAGCAGCGACAAAAATCATCATCAAATTCAGATCAAGTGTCAGAAATAAAGAGACTTTGGGGCTTAGGTTGTTGCAGAGGGTGAGGAGAGAAGAAAGTTTTTTTAAAACCAAAAGTTAGTGTTGGTGCCTGTCTGTCTTTTAGGTACTTACATTCTGACAACTGCTCTGCTGCCCCTCCTGGAACAAGCAGCTGATTTCAGACTGGTGAGTATTCGATGCTGTTGAAAAGCGGTGGTTTACTGTTCTTACCTTCTGGTTTGTGACAGCATTTCTTTGACTTCACTGGCAATACAGGAATAGTTATAATCTCTAGAATCCTCTTGGATTTTGCTAAAGGCCACCTCCTTCTCCAAGGCAAAAGCTCCTGCCTGCTCCTCTCAACCCTTCATTGGAAATCAGTGAACAGTTCCTTTGGAAACTTCCCCTTTTACTTTCCCTGGGGCAAGTTACCTCCTGCAGTGTAGTGCAAAATACCTGTAACAGGAGCACAGAACCTCAGAGATCTTGGTGTAAAATAGGACAGCAGGTATATGTTTGAAATGAAGTTTCCCAAGTTTCACACAGCCTCCTATTTTCTAATTACCTTCTATAAATGCTAAACTTATCAACTACAAATAGTTCAATTCTACTGTTTTCTTTCTCCCGATTACTTTCGGAAGGGAAGAAGCACAAAGTTGCCTGAAGGAATCAACCCCACTTTGAATGAAAATTGCTTTCTAAAAAAACATTCTGTTTTTTTTCACCTCACCTCCAGGTAAGCCCCACACATGAGTACAAGCAGGGTGCAAAGAGTATGCTGAAGAATCCTGCTCCCTAGGTGCTTCCAAATACGGCCTGAAGACCCCATTGCATGCCTGAGTGCAATTGTGGGGAATTCCTGGTTCTGTTTTTCATTCATTTGCTTTTCATTCCTTTGATTACAGATAACTGTCTCTTCTGGGGCCATGCTTGTTCAACATACCGTGCTAAACATACCTGACTTGTAGTCAGGAAATAGGACATCTGATGGAACTATGATGTATGCACAAACCAAGGTACAGTTCATGCTTTTAAAACAAATCCCAGCACATTTGCTAGATGGCTTATACCATCTGCTTGGCAAAAAAGCCAGGTGTTCACCGCTGCTTGCACATTGCACCCAACCTATACAGAAACACACAAACAATACTGTTCAGGAGTGGGATGGCATGGACTTACAAACATATACCATCTTGCCTGGAGAACATGGCTAGACTTTCATTTGATTTAAGATAACTCTCAAGGGGGAAAACTGTCCCTTGCTGACAAACCCTTTTCTTCCTGCTCAGTTCTTCCCTACAGTCTGCAGCAGCAGACATGGTCAGTAAAAGCACTGTAACCACTTTAAAAATAAGCTTGTGGCCAGGATATGGATTGCAATGACCATGGTGGTCTCTGACAAAATTGTCCCATAGATCCAGTCAGGATGAGCAAGGCTGTATTTCTGCTATGCACAAATGCCCTGGCGTTTACAGCACATTTGATGTAGTTTATCTCCCTGGGAACTAATTTGGTGGACAGGCTGTTGAGCTTGATGCTAGTCTGGCTATTTTTGCTCTGTCCTGGAGATAGCAAGTTGTCTTGACAGAACAATGGGGAAAAGCTCACAGAAATATCCGTTTCTCTGTTATGCACCCCAGCTGGGCAGACACTCCAGATAGTATCTGCTTAAGACTGACTATAATTCTTTCTTTTCAGGATTAGTCTAAAGGCAAAGAGAAATAAAACTTTCTAAGTGGATGTCTCCAACAGATGCAGTGATTTCTTGGCTCCAAATTGGTGCTTAAAGTAGTTTTTTACCCCCTTGGTAGCTCTGCTCTGCACAGCGTCTGCTATTTTTGTATATCCAGAGAATAATGATGGGCAATGAATGTTCCAGCCCTGATCAAATGCACGGCACAGCCACAATGCTTTAAGCTAACCTTTAAGTTACGTTTTTAGAGGGACTGTTAAACACACAGATAGAGCTTCTGCCTCTGTAAGTACCAACCTGCAGACATTGGGAGTTCGTGAGCACATACAGGAAAACGGAGCACGCACTGTTGTGCAAGCTCTGTTCCTCTCCCCTTCCTCTAAACGTTTACTGCCGTTGGGAAGCAGCATGTTTGGCCAGGGAGCCCTTTGTCTGAGCTGCAGCTGTTCCTCAGTGACCATGGCTTGGCAGGCAGGCATCAGTTATCCAGTATGCATGTTGCATTCCACAATACCTTACCAGCCCCTAACACCCAAGCTTGGGATGCAGACTAGCAATCCAGTCTCTAGGTCTTTTCTAGGGATACAATTTCCCACATTTGCTTCTGATGCCAGAAGCATTTACCCCATCTACTTTACACTTGAAAGCTGCCCTTTCCAGCTAAATGTATTTGTCTTTAAAATACATTTATTGTTGCATAGACTTTATGCATTTCAAGCCTAATGAAGTTATCCCGCCTTAAAGTTCAAGGACTCTGCAACCCCCAAAAATAAACAGCCATGAGGGATGGGCCTTCAGTCATCACCTGTTTGACAAAATAAAGGGAAACCAGAGTTTAAACATGAATTATGTAATTGGTTTAGGCACTGATGACTGCACAGTTTTAAAATACAGTTCTGCAACTGATTTCATAAAAATGGTGAGAAAATAAGAGCTAAAAATCCTGTTAGGATACCTGAGTTTGGGTATTTCTGTTTCTCCCACATCTGACATCTTTGCACAGTCCAACTATTTCTATTAGAATATGAAGAATATCCTGTGCACAGAGGCCCAGGGAGCTGTTGTGTGGATGGCAGTATCATCTGAAGCAATGAGTTTACTGAGAGGATTGTTCTTCCAAGGTAAGGCAGCAGTGTCTTACTTTGCATAGCAGTGGAGATCCCTAAGTTGCCTGAACTGTAGGATCCCCCTCTGGTTTGGCAGGGGATGAAGGCCAGACCAGGCAAGTGTTGTTCAAAAGTATTTCTCAAGATCGTTCCAAGCTTAAAAGTTCAAGTGAGCATTGTGCAACCAGAGAACAACTGTGTTAAATCCCTGGCTTTTTTTTCCCTCTAAAGTAGCTGATAAAGACTTAAAAGCTTTTCTTTAGGGAGGGCTGGGCATTTTTTAATGAAAATAGCTGTAAGCAGGACTGTGCCAAGAGAAGGTGAATCACAGCTGTCAAATACCGTCTTTTAGGATGCTGAGAAATTAGCATCCTTCTCACAGAGCACTGGGAATTGGCTTTGCTTTGATAGGCTTTTCTTGCCATTCCATGATAGTTAAAACTGCCAGTTGCCCTTTCTCTAACACTGGGATATTGTGCACAGTGGCATTTTTGGCACTATAAGCATAGCGAATTGAAAAATAGGACAGAGCCTTTCTTTTCTCCCAGACAAATGACGGGCATCTTAGTAGGAGCAGCTGGAAGCATAGATGTCTTAATGGCGATGAGGGTCAGTGCAGAAGGAGAAGGGTAAAGCTCAGGGTAATTGCTTACACAAGCCCAGTACTTTTGTTGGATGTGGCCTCCAAATACTGATACGTCGATTTTCTAGGTGGAACATGGCGGAAGTTCAAACTTTTCTGGATTTGGGTTGACTTTGTCCCTTCTGTCCCCTCCCAGACAGTCACACAGGGTTGGTTGACAGGTATTTGACCAGACTTCTTTTATGTTATCATCTAGGATATGCAGAAACCCCACATCCGAGCTCGTCAGTCTTCTTTGTAGGACCAGACTTTGCATTTTTTGTACTCCTGTCACCTTCTGGTCCTAATGCTTCTGCTCAGTTGTTCTTTCTCTAAGACCATAATTCCACCAGGCTCTTCCCTTTAGCCTTTGTCTACCCCCAGCTTTAGTAAACAGGGGACACACCTTGGCTCTTTAGCTATAGCTAAGACTTTTGAGAGCTTTGGTCTTGGCATAACTACTCTTAAGGCTGCAAGAGAAATCCTGTGTCTGTGTCCTGTGCTTATCACACAGTTTCACAGTATGCTAGAGATTGGAAGGGACCTCGAAAGATCATCTAGTCCAATCCCCCTGCCGGAGCAGGAACACCTAGATAATGTTACACACGAATGTGTCCAGGCGGGTTTTGAATGTCTCCAGGGAAGGAGACTCCACAACCTCCCTGGGCAGCCTGTTCCAGTGTTCCGTCACCCTCACTGAGAAGAAGTTTCTTCTCAAGTTTAAGTGGAACCTCTTGTGTTCCAGTTTGTACCCATTACCCCTTGTCCTATCATTGTTTGCCACTGAGTAGAGCCTGGCTCCATCCTTGTGACACTCCCCCTTTAGATATTTATATACACTAATAAGGTCACCCCTCAGTCTCCTCTTCTCCAAGCTATAGAGACCCAGCTCCCTCAGTCTTTCCTCATAAGGGAGATGCTCCACTCCCTTAATCATCTTAGTTGCCCTGCGCTGGACTCTCTCCAGCAGCTTCCTGTCCTTCTTGAACTGAGGGGCCCAGAACTGGACACACTATTCCAGATGTGGTCTCACCAGGGCAGAGTAGAGGGGAAGGAGGACCTCTCTCGACCTACTAACCACCCCCCTTCTAATACACCCCAGGATGCCATTGGCCTTCTTAGCCACAAGGCCACAGTGTTGGCTCATGGTCATCCTCTCATCCACTAGGACCCCCAGGTCCCTCTCCCCTACACTGCTCTCTAACAGGTCGTTTCCCAACCTATACTGGAACCTGGGGTTGTTCCTGCCCAGATGCAGGACTCTACACTTTCCCTTGTTATATTTCATCCAGTTATTCCCTGCCCAACTCTCCAGCCTGTCCAGGTCTCGCTGGATGGCAGCACAGCCTTCTGGCGTGTCAGCCACTCCTCCCAGCTTAGTGTCATCAGCAAACTTGCTGATAGTACACTCAATTCCCTCATCTAAATCATTGATGAATATATTAAATAATACCGGTCCCAGTACTGACCCTTGAGGCACTCCACTAGTTACAGGCCTCCAACTAGACTCAGCCCCATAGACTACAACTCTCTGGCTTCTCTCCTTCAGCCAGTTCGCAGTCCACCTCACTACCTGATCATCCAGACCACACTTCCTCAATTTAGCTGTGAGGATGCTGTGGGAGACTGTGTCAAATGCTTTGCTGAAGTCAAGGTAGACCACATCCACCGCTCTGCCATCATCCATCCACCCTGTTATTTCCTCATAAAAGGCTAAGAGATTGGTCAAACATGATTTCCCCCTGGTGAAGCCATGTTGACTGCCCCTCATAACCCTCTTATCCTTGATATGCCTTAAGATGGCACCAAGAATAAGGTGTTCCATCACTTTCCCAGGGATGGAGGTGAGGCTGACCGGTCTATAGTTACCCGGGTCCTCCTTCTTGCCCTTTTTGAAGACTGGAGTGACATTTGCTTTCCTCCAGTCCTCAGGCACCTCTCCTGTTTCCCAAGACTTGGTAAAGATGATGGAGAGTGGTCTAGCAATGACTTCCGCCAGTTCCCTCAGCACCCGCGGGTGCATCCCATCTGGACCCATGGATTTATGGATGTCCAGATTGCTCAACTGGTCTCTAACCCATTCCTCATCGACTAAGGCAAACCGCTCCGTCGACCTGACTTCATCTGAGGTATCAGAGGTACAGGGCTCTTCAGGACTGCCTGCAGCAGAGTAGACAGAGACAAAGAAGGCATTCAGTAACTCTGCCATCTCTGTATCTTCTGTCACCAGTGCACCCATCCCGTTCATCAGTGGGCCTGCATTGCCTCTGGTGTTAGTTTTGTCTGCCATGTATTTGAAAAAGCTCTTATCAAATAGTGATGAAGTCAGTTATTTCTCTCTCTCCTACTTCCCTTTGGAAACCACAGCTTAGTATGAAGCCTCTTCAGGCCCTTTCAGTAAAGGGCTTTTTGTGCAGGAGCACTTGCCGCAGACCCTCATCTAGTCCCTTTGCTCATCTGGCCCTAGACAGACTTTTGCTGAACCAGTCACACCTTCCCTCCATTTCCTTTTGTTCCCTTCGAGTGCACAACAAAGTCAACTTTTTTATTTTAAAATAAAATTTAAAATAAATTAAAAAAAAACTTAATTTAATTAAAAATTAAAATATTTTTAAATAAATGAAATGAAGTGAGACTTCTACAACCAGGATTCACTGCATTTGTCAACATAAATAGGAAGTGTTTGACACAATCCAGCTTTGCAAACATGAGAAGCATCTTCTCCATGATGATGAACTTGGCTTTCACACATAATTCCCAAACTTTAGCACAGGCTACTGGAAGCACTATGGCTAGGAAGGAAGCAGTTCGGGTTCAGTGATGGAAAAGGAATTGTTCCTTTTCGTATTTCTCTCTCTCCTCAGTTTTCCATGAGCAGAGATTATGTGGTGTGTGCAGCCAGTTACAACATTTGCTCTTAAGAGAGCAAACATCTCTGCTCCCCTGGGAAGTCTGATAGGTTTTCAGAGAAATCTGCTGCCCAGTATTGCAACAGCTCGTTCTTCTGGTCTCAGCCTCTTACTGCAGAAGTTGGATTTACTAAACCGACTAACAGTGCTGCTCTGACTGTAGTTGCACAGACATCTGAGAGCATTGTCACAAAGTTCCCAGGCTCTAGATTCCATGTCCTTAGAGAAAAATCCCTTGTAATGGATGGTGATATAGCTATATTTCCAGAGTGAGTGAAGAGTATGAGATTTGGAAAACCAAACAAAGCGTCAAATTGAGAAAATATGGTCAGACATCTTTATGTTGAATACATGTTACTTCTGGTGATTGCGCAATTAGCTGAAGTTCTTTAGCATTTAGAATTTAGCCATTACTTTTAAGCATGAAAATAAGCATTATAAGACTGAAAATAATCCAAACTAAAAGGTCCCAGTTGGGGAATTTTTGTAACACTAGAAACATTATTCAGGAAGCAAGGAAAAATCCTGTCTCATGCTGCAAAAGCAACCTCTGCCTGTAGCAATAATTTCAAGTTACTGGTCTGCAGGAGTTGCACTAGTGACACAGAGCAGGAGGCATAAATTCGTAGTAAGGCCTTCCTTTATCTGTACTGCCCCGAGCTACAACTGAGCTCTTGCTCCCCAGTCTAAGTCACACCGTGCTAAAGGACAAGAACTCTATTCCCAGAATACAATTTAAATTAACTTGATTTCTGTTTCAGAAGATATGTTTAACTAACAGTGTTTTCAGATCCCTAGAGTGTACGTTTCCTAGCTTTAACACTGTGAGGTATATTTGGGTGGTATAGTGTCTTGAGGAATACACCTCCTTTGTGATAGAAGAGGTAGTTAAATGTATCCATAAAGGCTTTTATTTTTTGTCTTCCAGCCAGGCAACCAGTCCCTACGCACTTACCCCTGGCAAGCACCCACAGTCCACTCGAGGACAAGGAGAAGCTAATGGAGATGCTGGAACAGCTCTCCCAGGAAGTTTAAATCCACTCGTGCAAGAACTTAGTGTCATTGCCAACACAGTGTAACTGCAAAGCTGCTAACTGCACAGTACTGCAGTGTGCTTGCTGTTGAGGGGAAGAAGGATGCCATCAGAATGTTAAAAAGAAATTGGGTTCAGGTGTTCTCATCATGGGGGAGACTGGTGCAGAGTCTTTCCCATTGTGACTATGCACCTGCTGTCTCAAGACACAGTAAACTTGTGTTCTTTGAGTTGGAAGAAAAATGAGGAGGCATTAAAGTAAAATCAAGGCTTGGGGAAGTTACCCCAAAACATTTAAAACATTCAGAGAAATACGAAGGAGCATTCCCTCAGTGGCCCTCAGGAAAGAAGTAGTAAATGTTTTAAACTATGTTTGACTACTGTACTTGACAGGCTGGTGGCTTCTTTCACTGTGTGAGGGTGACTGGGATCAAACCTGCAACTGGGAGCAGAAACTCACCCTTGCATCACCTGCTTACTTTAAAGGGAAGGATTCCTCATGGCATTCAGTTTCTATAAATCAATGCTGGTATGCAGAAGTGACCTGCTTCCTCATGTTTAAACAGCAAGAATTTAGGAACGCTGCCAAATGCCTTCCACATTACTTTATGGAGTCAGGGGTGAATATCATCCTGTTTGTGTCAAGACACCACGAAGTAGGAGGTTTCAACACATACCACAACCAGACATGGCAGGATCCAGCGGGGAAATGGCTGCATGGCAGTAGGCATGACAAGAAATAACATGCTAAGCCATCCGTGCTTGCTATTTCTGTGAGAGTTCAAAGGGAATTCCTTGATCATTACGAATGGATTAAGAGGGGGAACACTGGGGGCACAGATTTTAGAGAAGTCCACCTCCTGATGAGAGGGCTGTATTTCCAGACACAGAGGATGGGATTTGCCTTACCTGGGCTGTGAACATTTGAATTACTCATTGGGATTCTCAGTGTAAATCAGTTGAGAGAAAACAGGCTTTTTCAGAGCAATATACTTGATCTAGTCTAAGAAAAACACCTGTATTCCTACATCTTTCTACCGGTGGTGAAGACAATCAGCTCAGACTAAGACATTCAGTGGGATTAATTTTGCCTTACATATTTCAAATTCACTACAAAGCCAAGACTATTAATGACAATAGCGGTAACACGTTTTCTCCTGAAATTAGTGTGTTTGATAGCAAACTGCATACAGCACCCAACCAAGCTGCACACCTAGCTGCAGACCAGTGTGCTGGGTCAAAAGTCCTAGGCATAACACAGGCATTCCTGGGCTCTCTGCAGCGAATAGTAGCTAAAGGCCATGCTGATGGGCAGAGGAGAGCGCATGATGTCTGCCTTACATAATTTAGGAAAATCTTTGGGATTTTTTGGGAAACCGAAAGATTTTCTGCTGGCTGCTGGCATTTACTCATTATTAAAAGACATTCTATGAAGTGTCAGTTCGTTAGAAAAAACCCTGCTTTTCAGCCTATTGTCATTCTCCTTGGAAATAAAGGCTTTGCTGTCAGAGAGGCCCTGAAATAAGTTTTCCCATGATAAGCATTGCTGAGGCAAGTCAGGCTGTGACAACTCTACTAAAGAGGCTGGATCAGGATTCAAATTGTTGCTTCATTTTAGAAACTTAACTCCTTCTTGCACTACAGTGAAAAAAAAAAACAACAGCAAGGCTTATACAGACATTTATTTCCTATAAGTCTGGTATTAACATTTTATATGGTTCAAACTTCTAAATATAGTTACTGAAAACAAGAGCATAGCTGGAAGATTGTACAGTAACTACAGTTCACAACCCAGTAGCTGCAAGACTAATAAAAACACTTGTGTTATTGAGTATTTAAGTCAAGTAGCTACTCAGCTCTGCAGTATAAAAGTTTAATGACTGGTATTTAAATAGTTCATAAAAATGACCCCAAAGTGCACAATATATATATAGCACATACATTTTAGTCCACAGTCTCTACTGCTGCAATTCAATAGCCTGTAGTTGTCTTTTTAGTCACAGTTTGAAAATGAAGCCAAAGGTATCAAAACTGCTTTAATCAAAGTTTGGTCACAGTGTAAAATAGCCAGATACTATGGTTTGAGAGCACTTGTGACTTAAAAAGAATTAAAACACAGGGCAGAAATTAGAAACAAAATCCAGAGTCTCCCACACTTTGATATTATGGTCTCAAAGTCACTTTATTTCAGCCCTTTTCCAGAAAAGTAAATGTGGCATAGGGCTGAAAAGACAGCGAGATGCTTTGTGTTAATGCCATTCAGAACAACTCGTACCTCCACACAAGCAAATACTTTTAGAGCCACCTATAAAATTTTAGGGGACACAGAAAAATGGCATCCGGTGACAGATGAGCAGGAATAGAAGATGGTGCAAATTCTTGCTAAGCAGTGCACATTGTGGGCTTGAATACACAACTGGTTTATAGGAGCACGAGAAATCTAGAGAGGGACTTTTTGTTAGGGCTTTAGGGATAGGATGAGGAGGAATGATTTTAAACTGAAAGAGGTGAGATTCAGATTAGGTATTAGGAAGGAATTCTTCCCTGTGAGGCTGGTGAGACACAGGCACAGGCTGCCCAGAGAAGCTGTGACTGCCTCAGCCCTGGCAGTGTTCAAGGCCAGGTTGAACAGGGCTTGGATCAACCTGCTCTAGCGGAAAGTGTCCCTGCCCACGGCAGGGGGTTGGAACTAAATTGTCTTTATGGCCCATTCCAACCCAAACCATTCTATGACTATGAAAAGGCAGGGCTCAGCCCAGCAGCAGTGCAGTGGGGCTGGCTGCAGTAGTGCAAGGGCCACTGAGTTTTAGGAGGTCAGTATAACAGAGAGTGGACAATTTTGTAAACTGCATTTCCTCTTCTCCCAACTTTCCTTTCTGGACCGTGTTTATTCTTTGTAGAAAACCTCACCATTTAATCAACCTGTAGGTGAGTAAGCACATAATTTATTAGTTGATTAAAACACATAAACAGTTGTTTGTCATCTGCTTTTGAATAAGAGGACATCCCCATACATATGTCGCTATTCTGGAGTAAACTGCAAATACCAATTGTATGCATTTGCACTGACACACCCACCAGCTTCTGTGCTACCCCAGCTCTCCACACTTACACTGTTCCCCTCAGTGGGAACAGAATGGAAGCAGGGATACCCTTTCCTCTTAAACAAGACTCGGGTGGGATGTTGAACATATGCTGCCTGGGCTCAGAGAGGGGAGTTTTGCAGTAGACTTCAACGTAGACAGACTTAAGTCAGTGCTGGAAAACTCAGTGTAAGCAATTTATTTGCTGGGACCAAGCCCTGGGCCAGACATTTCAATTCTCAATTCAATCTCTATTTTTGGAAAGACAGAGCATATTTTTAAAACTGGAGCAGCAGGAGCAGTGCTAGTTTTCATTAACCAATATTTAACTCGGAGGGTGGAGAGCAAACATGGAGTTACTCTTTCAGAGAATAACCCTGTGGTTATTGACTCTAGTGGAGAAGGGCAGCTATAAACTAGTCTAATCCCTAAATTCCTTTCACCTGTGCCCTTCTTCCATTCCCGCTGCGTGTTGCTCTCACATGCTGCCTGCAAAATTAAACCCCACTTCTCCTGACACCAGATCCTAGTTATCTAAAATTAGTGATGGTCAACATCCACCCACTGCCTTTTTAAACAAGCTGTTACCACTCTGACTGACAGCAGGAAGCTTCACATCCCCCCTGGATCAGCTCAGTGTGTTTTCCCCTTTGTCTATCAGGCTTACATCGCTTGTTTGGTTGTGAGAGGCAGTCCTGGGTGTGCTTAGCCAGACTCAGTGACTGATTACAGGAGATAATTTTGTAATGCAAATAAGACAACTTGAAAACTCTGTATTGTCATCCTAGGATCAGACAGTGAGAGAAAGACAGCGTTCAAAAGGCAAGGAGCCTGTTGAGGGAGCAAGCGTAACAAAAAAGAACCACTTTTGGGAATAAAAGTGACCAAATCCAAGAGCTTCAATTTGTGAAGTAGGTCAGTATTTACCTTCCTCTCTCTAGAGGAAGCCTTCAGATAAATGCTAGGAAAAATGATGTGTTCTTGTGAAGGAAACTTGTTATCTCTCACAGCAAAAGCTCACGCACAAGCCTTACAAAGATACACAGTGCCATCTGGGCCACAGGTCTTCAGCAGGTTTTCATCCTGCCGTCACAAGGAACAACTCAAATCTTTGCTATGACAGCAGTACCAGTGGTATTTCACAGCTAAGAGCACTGCCAGAACAAAGAGAGAGTGATAAAACCTGCTGCAGTGCTGCAAACTTCAGAGAGGGAGCTCCCAGGAAGCGGTGTTTTCCTTGACGGTCAAAAACCATCTTCTTGAGCATCTTGCCTTTACTTTCCAGTTGAGAATCTGCAATCCACAGGGAGCCTTAGAGCAATACAGAAAATCCTGGAATTCCTTCGCTGGCCAAACATGCTGCTTCCCTCAGCTGCTCACCTGCTGCTGGGTGGTTGAAGTTAGAATTCATCATGGCAAAGGAATGACACCATTTGCTCGTACAACAGTGGTCAGTTTTATGACAACTCACAAAACACGGAGGTGATTGGGTCCAGGCAAAAATCAGTAACCCCAACTCCTCATTACAAATCAACACACACAGAGAAGGAAAGTAATAGCCAGCAGCTGAAAGAAATTAATTTGGTGGGATTAAAATATCACAATTTATTTATTTACTTTGGAGACACTTATTTACACACTGGAACAGAACTGGAAAGCATTACAATACAGTTAGAAGAAAAGATGGTCAAATTGCAGAGCTGTATTCCTAGAAAACACTGACATGAACAAAAGCCAGCAAGATTTTTTCCATGTAAATACCCTCTATTCTGAAAGACAACAAACCCCTCGTTACTGGTCGGTATGGTGCACATAACTTGCCAAGTAGAGTGAGAAACAATGCTCAGCCCTTAGAAAACTAAACCACTCCTGAAATTAGTGAAAAAGGTGAATCATGTACCCATTTTTATCTGAAACTTTCTTGATTACTTGGTGGTGACAACTTCACAGAATTTTCTTGGGACAGGACAAAGTAGAAGAGTTAATGATGGGTCTTTCACGTCTGAAGGAAGCCCTGGCCCATGTGTCCTGGGTTCAGCAGTAGCAGTCATTTTTCTCCTTCTTGGTAGCTGGTGCAGTGCAGTGTTTTGACTTTCAGCTCGGGAACAGAGCTGATAACAATGATGTTTTGGTTTGGCCAAGGACTTTGTGAGCCTCATGCTCTGCCAGGGAGGAGGGGAAGCTGGGAGGAAGCAGAGACAGGACACCTGACCCAAACTGACCAAAGAGGTATTCCATACCACAGCACGTCATGCCCAGGATGTAACTGGGAGTTAGCCGGAAGGGCTGGGAGACTGCAGGGTTGGAGGAGGTATCGGGCAGAGCTTGGTCAGGCTTGGGGGGAGAGTTATCAGTCGGCTGGTGGTGAGGTGTTGTATTCTCTTCCCTTGTTATTTCCTTTATCATTATTATTACTGGTGGTAGCAGTAGTGATTTGTGTTATACCTTAGTTACTAAACTGTTCTTATCTCAGCCAGTGGGAGTTGCATTCTTTTCCATTCTCCTCTCCGTCCCTCCGGGAGTAGGGGGAGGGAAAGAAGGGGGGAGTGAGTGAACGAGCTGCATGGCTGGGTTTAAACAACACCCATGGTAAAATGTTTATATTTCATTAGCATCTCCAAAAATGCTGAATTCAGTGAACAGAGATGAAAAGAAATGTGTAAGGTAACCTGGAAAGTACAAAAGTGATAAACCCTTCAATAAATTCAGATATTTAATGTCTAGGGAGCCAGTAACTGGAGAGAGGCAAAACCTCAGTCATCACAGGGTCTGACATCTCTTCTGCACCATCTCAGTACCTACTTGTCTCTTCCCCATTCTTTCAACGTCAAAGTGTTTATGCATTTAATGCATTTCTTACAGCACCACTTGAGATAGATACATACTATCAGGCAATTAAACCAGAGGACAAGAAACTGAAGTCAGATCTTCATAGACTCAATCTACCACCCCAACCCCAGAACAATTCTACACTCCTCATGGCTCCTGGTTCCTGAATAGGCTGCTGGTCAGCTCATGGTCTTAGATGAACTTAGACTGACAACACAAGGGTGGTTTTTTCTTGGCCCGGTGGGCCCATGACACTTCAGGCCATGAGGGCAGAGATGCAATATACAGATGGGCTCATGACTTAACAATGGACACTATTGCCCAGGTTATTCATGACTGTGAAACGTGCTGCAATTAAACAAGCTAAACAGTTAAAGCCTCTTTGGTACGGAGGACGATGGCTGAAGTACAAATATGGGGAGGCCTGGCAAATTGATTATACCACACTTCCACCAACCCGCAAATTCAAGCGCCATGTGCTTACCATGGTGGAAGCAACCACCGGATGGCTGGAACACACACAGTACCCCACATCACTGCCCGGAACACTATCCTGGGCCTTGAGAAACAGATTTTGTGGCGACACGGCACCCCAGAGAGAATGGAGTCAGACAATGGGACTCATTTCCGGAATAACCTTATAGATAGTTGGACCAAAGAGCATGGCATTGAGTGGGTATATCACATCCCCTACCATGCACCAGCCTCTGGGAAAATCGAACGGTACAATGGGCTATTAAAAACTACACTGAGAGCAATGAGGTGGGGGACTTTCAAATACTGAGATCCACACTTAGCAAAGGCCACCTGGTTGGTCAACCCCAGAGGATCTGCCAACAGGGCTGGCCCAGCCCAGTCAGAACTTTTACATATTGTAGAGGGGGACAAAATTCCTGTGGTGCACATAAGGAATTTGCTGGGGAAGACAGTCTGGGTAATTCCTGCTTCAGGTAAAGGCAAACCCACTCGTGAGATTGCTTTTGCTCAGGGACCCAGATATACTTGCTGGGTAATGTAGGAAGATGGGGAAGTCCGATGTGTACCTCAAGGGGATTTGATTTTAGGGGAAAACAGCCAATGAACTTAGTTGGATGCCATTGCCTGCTATGTAGCACTTTTATAGCCCACCAAGTAGATGTCTTTAGCTCACCAGCGCCTGGCCCTGACTTCCCTCCGACCATCATCCCAACAAAAAATAAACTTTGACAAAACCAGATGAGCTCAGCAGTGACCAGACGAGTTCCGTGGTGTCATCAGCAGGCAACAATCCAACACTGCACATTGTCTCTCGTGCTCTGAAAGACTGTTACAAGAGATGGAGCCTGACATCATTGACCGAATGAATTCAGCAGCTTTACAGGGATTGGTGCATTCACTAAGGAATGATATCTCTCTCTCTTTGTGTGTGGGGGTGTATAAGTATATATATTTGAGACAAGAGTGACGGTATATTGAAAAACATGTTCCAGTACCTCCATCATTTTAGGGGCCCTTTGCTGGACTCTCTCCAGTAGCTTCACCTCCCTCTTGTATTGGGAAGCCCAGAACTGGACACAGTTGGAAAAAAAAGTGGCATATTCTTCTCTAACAGCAATTTCCTCAACTGGCATAAAACAAACTTCTCACTTCTACGCTTTTTTAGGATCATGCACAATCCTTCTTGTGTGTCCAGACATCCACCTCCTTACTATCAGCCAACCCCTCTCAGGCAAAGCAGTTATAACTTCTGGTGCAATAAGAGTCAATGTGCTGACATTCAGGTGATGGCCTCAAGTTCAAGAGGACCAGGTAGGGAGGTCACTTGGACTGCAGTGTAAAGAGTGCTAACAGCTGAGCACAATAATGTCACCATTCAGGATTATTCTCTGTTACACTGTCTGGCTTTTAGCCCTATACAGTACCTTGTTTCAGCCCTGTCTAACCACGATGTTAGTCTCCTGCAGATGGAAGGATCATCAGTGCTGTCATTCCAAGCAGTTGCCCACATACTTTTCCTTTTACTAAGTATTTTCAGCTTAAAAAGACTGAAGTTTGGCTCAGGTTGATCTTCCTTCAGCCACCTGGAACACAAGTGGCTCAAGTCAGCTGCTCAGGCACTGTGTATGTGATCAGTGCCTGTTCCATCACCTGCCTAAGTGCTACAGGTACTGCTCATTTTAAAACCAGGAATGGCTGAAGAATACTGTTTTTCCCCAAGCAAACACCAGCTAAGAGAGAAGAGAAAGTATTTTTTTCTGAAGTGAAGAGCATACAAAGGCCAACCTTCTTTGCACACCCCTTGGCACAGCTGGAGATATCACTGAAAGCCTGCTCCTGCACTTCAGCAACCCCAGGGAATGGGGACTTTGCTTCACTTGAGTGTGGGTGGGTGTCTGTATGGGTTGCTGCATAGTTTACATCTGTACCAAAAGAATCTCCCCTCCCGGCCCCAATAATGCAATTCATAAAAATAGCTGAGATTTGTTATTCAGCAACTGAAATGAAAAGGACCAGACAACAGGGATCCATTTTTGTGTGGCTCTAGAAGACAAAAGAAACAGATTGTTATCCTAACACGGCAGAACAGGAAGGAAAGTGGTTTAACTCTTCCAGAGTCAAATGCTTCTTGTTTCACTTGGGAAGTAAAGAGACACCTATTTTCTCTTCATATCTCTACATTATAGCTGTTAAAGTCATAGCAAAGGGACAAATTTCCCTTTTCATCTCAGCCGCACTTTCAGTTTATATAGTTTTCTAAGTTAAGAACAGTTTGATCCAAGACTGCGAGATAAGGGGGTGCTCAGCTTAAACTCAGATAACCCTGTAGGTAGCTTAGTCAGAAGGAACAGCAAGGGGAATTTTGCAAAATGGATATTTATACCCAACATCCACCCATAAGTAATACAGATACCATGACACCTTGGAAGAGAACGGGGGGGAGGTGGCCAAGAGTTTACTGCAGAGCTGTCCAAACATACCTCACTCCCCAATTCAGTCTCCTTTGGAGTCAGCTCCTCAGCTTTGTTCAAGTGTTACATGTTCAGAAAGACTAGGTGTTGACCCAGGGGCAGATCCCTCAGCTTGCTGAGTCCATGCTCCATCAGTGTAAGTACAATTCATGCTGGAGTTCCAAGTGTGTTGCAGCTGCTGTGTCTCTTCAGGAACAGAGTGCTGAATAGTGATTTCAATTCACTTCAGTGCTCCCATGTTTCTACCACCATGAGAGATGCTGTCTGCACAGCATAGTCCAGTAATGTGTCATACATATTCTCCAGCTGGAATGAAATACTGGTAGGCAACTTGCTCATCTTGCATAGCTTCGTCAGCCAACCACACTTCAGACATCAGAAAACATGCATAAGGTGTAACGAAAAGGCTTCCAAGGGGAAACAAGCACCTAGCTTCCAGGAAAGGAAGTGGGAGGACTTAGAAAACAATTAACATTCAAGCTGGAAAAATAATCTTTTTAGTGCTGTGTGAATTACAGTTGAAAATATTCTTTTAAATATTCTGCCTAGAGGGATACCAACAAGCTGTATGACTACAAAAGCCAAGGTGACAGCATTTCAGAGAATATGACTGAAAAATGCTTAAGCACAGTTTATAGGATGTTTAAGAAGAGAATTTCCCCTTAAAATACGTAGCAGCCCTGTGGCACGCACAAGAAAGTTCACTCACCCTTCACTGCAGCAGCTCACTGGTCTACAATTAATGCCATGGATTGTGTTAACATTTTTGTCTCCTCAAAAGTGAATTACTGCTGGGCAAACAAAGGAGAAGCTTTATTTTCTTTCACCTTCAACCAAGGGAAAATACCAGTCATCTCTAGGTAGCAATGTGCTCCGTAGTGATAAACATCATGGCCTCACCACTTCATAGGGAGGAAGTAAAGCCCAAAATGGGGCAAGACTGAGCACTACTGATGTGCTGTGTCTCAGCATCTACAGACCATGAGTCCTGCTTACATAGGACATACAGGAAAGTCCTGGGTCTAGTCTCCAGTTGTATACTCTACACCAGTTTCTTCAGGCGTGTCAGCAACAGCATGCTGAAAAGTGAAATGGGTTAAAGGAAGAGAAAGTTGATTCTTCAGAGAAGATCCCTTTGTAAAAAAGAGCTTTTTTGTTTATTCATCTTGACAACATCCTTCTAAAAAAAGGTAATTTTGGTCAATCCAGGTTTTAAAATACTTTTTATTTTTAAAAGAAACTGTAAAATATGACAATAGGACAAAGGGCATCATTCATCAATATCAGTTTCTGCTCTATAGAGGAAATTAATAAAAAACATCAGCATTTTAAAAAATAAATATGACTAACTGTATGGAAAACAGAAGAATCAAATTCATCTTCAATAACACAGACAGGTATAAATGCCGAAAGTTTGCTGTGCAAGGTAGAGGTAGAGGTAAACCAGACTTTTCAGACCTAGGCCAGTTTTAAACCTGCCCCCCTCCATGCACACACTCCCAAAAGTTCATGTTGCTAATAATTTGAATCAGCCTGTCAGCCTCATCAGACTCAAGCAGGCCTGTGTGCTCCCTGTAATGCTCTGAGCCAGAGAAGTATTTCAGTTTTTGTAGAAATTAGTTGCTAAGCAACCTGCCCCTTGGTTTTGCAACTTGTGCAGCAAGGGACGAGGCAGAAAGATGGACTTTAGCTACTAGAAACCAATGAAACACTCTCTGGATGATGCCCACTAGGACAAGTAGATGGTAGAGCCCTTTTAGGAATTGCAATAGTCCATCAGCTCCTTGGTGATGCACCCAGAGAACATGCAATGCTGCACCTCGAAGTTCTCCACTGCAGAGAGCATGGTCAGCAGGAACATCCCAAATCAACAGGTACTTGCTGTGGGGAGAGCTGGATGCCTTATACAGTAAGTTGCTAGCAATCCCTCACATGGTAAGACACACCCTAAGAACCCTCTGTACAAAGCAGCAAGTATCTCGACATAGTAAAATATAAAACACTAAAAATTGCACTGCACACAGATTTCCCAAACAAACTCAAGACAACGGAAATAAGATCGTACAAACCATTAGTTAAAAAAATACTTTCTTGTATATTTTGAGAGTAAGTGGAAAGAGTCTTCGTGCAAATGTTCAGCCTTGATCAAGCAGAGGACATAAAATTCTTGTAAACACATTAGTTGCCTTCTCATCTGCTGTGTATGCCCAGCGTTATCTATCTTCTGCAGGATGATTAGGGTTAGGATATCTGTTTCTTCTGTAAATATCACCTCTCAAGTTCCACCGATGTACCATCAAGACACTACTGGTGTCATATCCCACAACTGTTAATACAGTAAAATATAACAACATAGTGAATAATGGTAAAACATTGTAAGATACAGTATAAATGTAATCCTTTTTGTGTTGGTTTGATTGATAGAGGTTCTATAACTAGAGGTGGATGCAGCAAGTCTGAAGAAGTTTGTTTTCCAGCACTCTGTCAGACTGGTGGAGGTTGACCAAATCACATTTTATACGTCACTATGCTTTACCCTTATGAGCCGGATTCATAGCTGGCCTTAAGAGAAACCAAAACCCCCACACTATATTGCTAACTTGAATGATTAGTGTAGACATAACACAATGCAATTGTTAGGGGTTTTTAATTATTCAAGCTTTGTTATAAACTTATGCATTATTTTAGCTCTTTCTTTATCCAGCCACCCAAACTGAGGTTCACCATGTTGAAATACAGTTTGTCTTCCCAGAGGAAAAGTTACAATGAACACCTGTCCCAGCTCCTTCAGACAATAACTTCATAGACCAAGACTTCGTTAGTCCTTATTGGGCAGAAGTCCATTAGCAAGAAGTGTCTGGATAGAAGAAAGTGGGTAGAACATACCTGCAGCCACACAGGAGAGGAAGGAGAAATGAAATACAGGAGCTAGAGCCACCTGCTTGCTCTTACCTTAATAACCTTGTCTGTACCCGAAGTCAACAACCATCCCCTGGTTGCATCAAAGTGTACGTGAACGATGTTGTGCTTACTGTCATGGAAAGTAGCTGTGGGCGCCCGCCTGAAGAAAGGAATCAAAGAATCAGAAAAGACTGTGACTGCAGGATTTTCCCCCAAAATGTTCTCTATCGAGGAAATAAATATTTGAATGCTGCTTTAAGTCATTAATTCAGCAATCTCTCCTTAAGTGCCATTTTAAGACCTTTCTGGCATGAGAGCTCTCTATCCCTCCCAGCTTGGTGGTCACCAGGGACTGCTCTGCCTCACTGCTCCCTCTCAGACCACATCTGCCTGGGCCCTCCTGGAGGCAGGAGTTTTGGCTTACTTCAGTGCAAGCCAGCCCAGTGTCCACACTTACTCTTCATCCGTTATGGACTCATGACAGCTATCACAGACTCTCACTTCAAACTCAAACCCCATCAGCGGGATGGAGGAGCGCTTGGAGCTGCATTTGCCACACACAGCTTTGCCACACTTCCGGCAGTGATGCTGTAAGAGACAACACACAGAAAGCCATCTTCAGCCACAAATCCGTATTACTCCTCAGGTCCTGCTGGCTCTATCATCTTGCTCCATCAATACCCAGCTAAGGCTGTAGCAAACAGGAAAGTGACTTCCAGGGAAGATGAAGGAAAACAGGCTCCTCCTGTTCGGCACACAGCAGCTGATCACTAGCATGGACACAGGGAAGTGGCAGATAAAGCACTACCCAAGCTATGTGGACTCTACCTCTCTCCCAAGCTCCAGGCTGATACCATACACCACCTAGTAAATCAACCCTGCCTCCACCACTTGGCATGTGTGGATGTAGCTGGGCTCCTACATCGAGTGTGACCAATGTTACAGGGGGGCTTTCAACAGGGTAGAATGCAGAAGAAGGAAGTCCAAGCTGTCCTCCTTTGGTAAGCACAACTAGAGACAAGGAGGACAGGGCAAAGAGCCCTGCTATGCACCCAGATGTGTCCCAGCCAGCTGGGCACCTGCCACAGGACTGGGAGCTGTAATTACCCTGACACCAAAAGTGCCACTTTGGGGGATTATGGGGGTGACAACACCACTCAGCAGCATGTGACACATTAAAACATCTCCAGGTTGAGGCAGGACAGGGATATACCAGCACAGTGTCATTCTGGAGTCTCATCCCAGTCTCTAAGTACCAACATCTACCATCTAATCACCTTGGTCAACTCCTTTGGCCATTTTCAGCCCCAGAAGCACTTGTGTTTCTGTATTTTGATGCTACCCACCTCACGTTTTCTCATGCACTGGCTGTGTAGGATGACAAGGCTGCCTCATCAGCCAAAGGATAGACAGGCTCTGCTGTGATGAGCATTACATAAAGAGAAGATGCAGCTCACTTGTGCCCCAGGCACTTGACTTCTCCAAGCTTCATGAGAACATCCCTTGCAGCATTTTTACACCCCTCTACCAAAAGCCTGCAATCCGCAGCCATCTCCTACTGGGCAGGAAAACGCAGCAGCATGTTCCAAGCAGACCAATAAGCCTTTTCTAACACAGCCTGAGCAGTTACAGATGTTTACCCAGCCTCACTGAAAACAGCTTTTGTTCCAGCACAGTCTCCAAAAATCAGCTGCAAATTTCTTTCTACAACCCATTCAACTAACAATAAGCGAAATCCCACATGGCTAAAGCCATGGAAGGGCCAAAACCAATTTACACAGCTCAAGGCCTATTACATGTGATTATTATAGGGACTGGATAAGAAAAAGAAAGAAGAAAAAAAGGAGAAAAAAGAAGTGTCATAAATCAAGCCTCAACAGCAGAAGAATAAGGTGCAAGTTCTCAAGGCTGTAGGGGAAAAAGGTTACCACGATCTATTATGACAAAGCAACCTAACTGCACTACGTTAACACACAAAAGAATGCATACAAACCTGCCTGAGGCCTATTTTCTTACTGTCCCACATTTGCTTGAAGTTCCAGAAGAAAGGCTGATCACATTTTTGACAAGAGTCACTATCCAGCCACTCCGGGGTCTGCAACACACACACATAAAGACAAAATGGGATTGATCAACAAACAAAAAATCTTCCTATGGATCCTAGAAACAGGACAAAAATTATATGTTGGGGTGCAGTGACTTGGCCAACAAAACTTGATTAAAAATCCCCATTCTCACAAGATGCCATCTTAATTGTTCCCTGGGATGTCTTTTTTGGCTCAGCTCTGACCTGTGAAGGATGCAGGAAGAACACTTCTCACCCGAATCATGAAGCAGGGTTTGATTATAAGACCATAAAAATAACCCAGCAACAGACAAGCTTCCCTCACCTCTCCAAATCTGGAATTAAGCATATAAAAATATTCTGTCCTGTCTGGACAGCATTTACCATCTGCTATTGCCTCTGGTAGGATCTGAGGACAATTAGTATTTCCAATAGCTCATCTGGAGGGAAGTGGAAGGTATATGAAATGCTGATTTGGTTTGGGTTTTTTATTTAGTATTTCTTTCTTTAATACTGTAAGAGGCATTCTTGCTGTCAGAGGTATCTATGATACAAATCACACATAAGGGTAAGAAAGACGAGATTCACCTGAACAAGTCTAAACCCTAAACCAGCTCTTTTCCCCACTTTTACACAAAGATGAAGAAGAGAGGTTTTCCATTTTCTAACACAGTGTGTAGTTTTGCACTCACATTGTGAATTAAGAGGGTATGAAGATTTAAAGAACGAAAATATTAAAGGCACTTCTTTCTCCTGCGGCCAGGCTTTGCTGTGCAGAGTCGTATAGACCAGACACCCTTCAGGGAAGCAAGTCTTACCAGATCCTGAAAGAGCTCAGGAGATGCCTGAAGTGGCAGGGGAGTACATAGAAGGGACAGTCGATCTCCTCCCCTACATTTGGGTCCCCCAACACTTGTCTTGCACTGAGCTGCTTGGGGAACATGGTGTGTCTCCCCACAGTGTTTAGGAAACCCTCTGGGAGATGCGAGACTTGGGAAGATTCTTGGTTCTTGACCCCTCTGCAGCTGGTGGGCTGTCAGTCTGTGTCCTAACCTGACCTAGCAAGAGTCATACTCCTTCCCTGCAGATGACTTCTGCTCCTTTCTCTGCTCTGCCACGACATGAGCTCATCCCAAAGCCAGTGCTGGCAAGTGGGTCCATCTTGTCCCCTCAGTGGGGCAGCCCCAGCCAGACCATGACAGCCCTGCCAGCACTGTCTCAGCACCACTGCAACACACTCCCACCAGTCCCACCAACCCCAGGAGATTAAATGAACACTAAATAATGTTTAAAACTTTGTGAGGAAGTCTTATAAGCAAACTGCAGTTGTCTTACCAGAGCCACTGGCTCCCCATGTGCTACAATTTAAAATGGCAAGAAACATAGCTGAGATTAAGAATTGAAAATAATACAAAAGCCAGACAAAGATAAGGTAAGGCTGGTGTAGACCCTCAGCTCTAAGAACAGCTTTGACCCCTAGCCATAAAGCAACCATCTGCATCATCTTCTTCTGCCATTTACTCTAAAGGCAGTTCATTCTGCTGGCAAATAATTGTCTTTTCTACCCACAGCAGTCTTTCCATTTAATGCCTACAGACTTACATTGTGTGTTACAGTTTTCATCTCTTACACATAACATTATAGATGAAGACATTTTGCTTGTGACAAGTAACCACTTTGTAGTCAAATAGAAACACAGCTTCTAGCATCCTTCAGATGTTGTCTTCTTACAGCTTTTTAAAAACAGAGAAGGAAATAAAGAATCAAGGGCTAAAATGGTTTCACTCACTCTAATGCAGTCTCAGAGATATGAGAAAATCTGATAACATCAAAGTGAGTACTGGGCATGCATCACATGGAGAAAACCCTTAAACAAGGGCAAAAATATCAAAGCCAAATTCCAGAACAAAATGCTCTGGGACCCCAAGCCAAGGTCGGTATTAAAATCTCAAAGGTTCATGTTTTGGGGATGGTTCAGCACCATGAGCACCCTATTGTGCTACTGATAAAATGAACAAGCCTACACAGCCACAGTCAGAGAAAGCAGCGCACCCATTAGCACTTGCTGCTAAGCCCCCATTTAGCTAATGGTATGTTTCCTCCACTTTTTAAACCAGCCTTCTCACAGCATTGTTGCCTGGTTTGTGACAAGCCAGTCCTTTAACCTTACCGTAGCCTTTCAAAGGCAGCAAATAAATAAAAAGTTTGTATTTCTGGATGTTTGAGTTGCAGCAAAAAGGAAACATCTGTTGGGAAAGAGGAAGCCACACTGCTTTCGTTTCACTTTGGGAGCTGATGACATAATTGGCCATTAGATTAGCATTGAAGACAGCCAACTGGAATGCTAATTCACATTAAAAAGGGAGCTCAGTTCCTCCCTATGCCTATTTCAGCAGGTTTCTTTAAAATCCAATTTTCCACTTAGCTTTTCTTCCTGCTCAAGGGAGTCACACATGACTCAGGGAGGACAAGCCTCTTGAGAACCAGCAAAGCTGGTGTAACCCATGAGGCCAAAAGCCTTGCTCAAACCCACCTGCTGCAGGTACTCAGGGTGCCTCCCTACCCCCTGCAGGAACACGGCAGAGGTTTGCTGTGAGTCATGTCACCAGGATTTGCCACACTGACGCCTGACTTACTCAGCACAGTGTTCCTTCTCTCCCCCTTCCTGAGTCAGGTCTCTGAAATCACCAAACGGAGGCTGCTCCAGCAGTGCTGAAGACCTGGAGTGCACATTTGCCCCCACTTACATTCACTGACTGCACAGCACAAAAGGAATTAGGAAGGTGTGGGTGAAATCCTACTGTCTGGATCAGCAAAGTTGCTTACCCTACTTCTACATGGTTACACCAGAGGGAAGTAAGATCAAGCAGTGGGTGAGATTGAAGTCCTAGTTAAATATCTTTTTAGCAAGTATAGGAAAAAGCCTGAGTTGCAGAGATGACAAAGAATTTTCTTGTTATGTTTTCTTAAACCCCCCTAATAATTATCAATCCATTCATTTACTGCTGAACTGATAATATTTCTCATGATGTGCTGAAAAACAAAGCAGAACATCTCACAATACCCTCCCCTTAGAGGTTGTCTTTCAGAGCAGCCTACTTCACACACATTTTCTGCCAGACAATTTCCCCTGTACCATATTATCAAAGGCACAGCGTAATTGCTGTAATAACAACTGTAGCATGTCCAAAAAACATTTTTAAAGCCTGGAATAATCTTCTTCAGATTGAAAGTTGCACATTTTAGAAAGGCCCCTTCTTCCCAAGATTGTTTCACACTAAATTGACAAGAACCAAGCACCTACCTCCTGCCTCTCAACATCCATGTTCCAGACAACAATTCCCCCATCTGCACCACAGGAGATGAGCTGCCGAGTGTGGTGAGCATAGGAGAGAGACTGAACTTTATCACTGAAAAAGAAACAAGACAGTTACTGATCAGCCATCTATGCCTAGCACACAAGTAAGTGTATAATATACAATAAACCAGTACAAACCAGTTGTTTGTCCATATGTTCCCCGCTCCCCACTGTACACAGCAGCCATGGGACGCAAACCAGCCATTGCTGTCTAGCTGGGACCAAAACCACAGTGTTGCTCATCTGGGCAGCATCCACAAAAGCAAAAAGATAACTGCCCTGATAAGTGCTTTGGCTGCTCCTGAGATGGAAAGTCCCAGCTGCACTGGGAAGCCTGACCTGCTCTCCGAAGGCACATCTGGATGCATAAACACAGCCCCAGTAAGGCCCCTTCTCTGTCAGACAGTAACAACTTTGTTTTTGTAAATCTCTGCAACACCTAGGAATGAAGCACCGAGAAGCTACTGAAGATTTTCTTTTTGCATTAACAAGCAAAGAGTATTTAAAAAAATAATAAAGGAATGACCAAATTGTTCCTAGGCCTTCTCAAGGCAAGGTAGAAGATTTAGGTGCTTCTGCTTCTTCTTTTAAGGAAAAAGCAACATGGGAGAAATAATTCAGCTTAAACCCCCAAAGCTGGGTTCAGTCCTTCTTAAAAGAAAGAAACCCAGGTCTTTTCTCAAGCTATTTATAACCTAGGAAACAAAGACCATACAACACTATGATAGAAAAAAACAATTACAAAGAGACAGTAACTGAGTGTACAGTGACTGGAAATAACCACAACATTTCGTTTTCTTTGCTACCACCACTGGCATTGTCTACTCAAAGGACTTCAATGCTAGTTCATTTGCTTGTGCATGTGGCTGCTCCTCCAAAGGAGAATGTGTTTATGGAACAGTTTGGTACAGCACAGCCTGCCTTCACAGTGCCCTCCTGCCGATGGCAGCAGCAACATCAGGTGTAATATTTCTTAGTCCCTGTTGTCCTTGCAACCAGGTCTCTGTGCTGTACAATGCCAGCCAACAGCCATGTCACAGACTAAGATCCAGAGACTAGCCTTGTATTAGGAGAACTAATTTCCACAGCAATAAATCTAGCAGCACTGCATTAGCAAGCACCATTGGTAGGGTACAAGGGTGATCAGAAAATTTCAGCAAAGGCTCTGCAGTGCTCTGAAATTCCAGTGGCATGAAATCGCTCAGCAGAGTGAAGTATCTCTCAAAAGAAACGTATGAGTATGCAAGAAACTGTTAGACGAAAACCACAAGATTTTTTTCTCTCCAGACCTAAGCCTGCACACAAGCCCCACATATATGCACTCCCTATACACTGAAACAACCCCGTTGCATTGCTAGTGTTAAAAGGCTAGCAGATCATTGCAACTAGAGCCATTCTGATCTCTACTCAATGCCCAGCACACGCCTATTCTTCAAAGACATCTTGCTATCCTATGCAAGTATGAGCTCTCTAAGTGCAAAGATGAAGCCTCTTTGCATTGAGGAGATAGTGAAGGCTCCTATGGGTAAAGCAGATTACTTAGAAGTCATGCTGTAGGTAAAGTGGCATACAGAAAGTCAGCGTGGAGGAAAAAAGGACTAATTATCCAAGCCTGATGCTCCCTCTAGAGGAAGGAAAGACCTTAGCACCTAAACCCCGAGAATTCTCTGCAGCTGCTCTCCTTTCAGGACCCTCTTTACAACAAAGACGCAGGCTCTGGCATAACACATTCAGAACATTCAGGACTGTAGATATTGTGTTTTACTTCACCACCCTTTGCAGCCTCTCAAACCAGCCTGTGGGCACAGTGCTGGAAAACTTACTATAAGCAACTTATTCCTGTTGCATATGGACCACAGGGAGTCACACATAAAAGCTTGAGGCTTGTGAAGGACTTTGGGCTGTTTGTTTCCAGGTGTTGCTTCTGCCTTTAGCTTTTCTCCCACAAAAGCAGGAGGAAGGTCTTTGAACGTACTTATGTCCCTGAAGTTCGATGGCTGTTCCTTTTCTTCCTCCAATATCCCACATTATAATGGAATGATCAGAACTGCCAGAGAACAAAACTCGCTGTATTGGGTCCCAACAAAGAGCAGTGACACCACCTGAAACAGGAGATGCATACAACGGTCATTTCAGTGGAAGACAGGACTGTAGATATGTATGTATATATACACATATATAAAGATACAACAAAATATATGGAGTGATTAAAATGCAGGTCTCTTTAGCAAAGGCTAAATGCAGCCACTGTGCTTGCCAGTTGAAAACCTGCTGAAGCCCCATTTTGCTCTTCTGTGGGCAGAGGGCTATGCTGCCACTTGCATGGATGAATCCACTGAGCAGCATAGTGTAGCAGAAAGATGGTCACAGTGTGACTTTACAGCTTTTCATCTCCATCATTTTCAGATTACAAAAGAGAAGCAAGTGTGCAATACTATGGACAACTTCACGTTATCCTAGGACACGGATTGAACTACTTTGTGCTACTTCATGATTGAGCTATTAGCTTTCAATCAGAGAGAGATATGGAGAGAAAATACTGAGGAATGACTACCTTTTCTTCTGTTAGATGGCAGGATCACATCCCAGGGTTGCTGTTTTTAAAGTGGGATTGTCATCAGTCGCAGCAGTGAAACAAGCAACATCCAAGATGTGTATATTCCACTTGGGCAAGTGTCTATCAAAACTGTTTTTCTTTGAGAAGCACCTTCCCCCCCACTCCCCCCTCCATTAACATAACTAATTCTAGTCTCACCCTGCTTTAACTAACAGCTACTGATTCTGATGTTTTCTGCCTTAGAAGTTTTCTGATCAGAGGTATGATCACTCCGTTTTTGAACAATAAACCTCCCTGAGCTGTAGTGACAATTTAAGGTCTATCTTCCTTCAATGCTATGCACTAACAAAAGCCATCCTAGTGTTTCCTAGGAGTGTCAAACCACCATGATGCTAATAAGCACAGATGAAGAACCAAACTGGGTCTCCTCCTGAGGCCTTACCTGTGTGTCCCTTAAATGTTGTAACAAGGCTGCAGGACTCTTGCTCTAGTTTGAGTATGGTCACTTGCCCAGAATGATCACCTACAAACACGTGCCGGGTTTCCACATCAAATCTGGTGGACAAATGTTGAGGCAAAAATATTGCTTATACAAGCTTTGCATTCCTTTCATGACTCATTAATTCTTTTAACACAAGTATACTGCAACTTTGTGAACAGTCCTTCAGTCTCAAGGAGGTATTCAGAGCGTACTTTTAGGCATCCAGCTCATACCTCTTTATATTAATAATGTAGTCTCTCTTAGTAAAGCAAAGAGTGAGGAAAATGAGACTATTTCAAAGGACACAATTTGTGGTTTGTTATGAAACACCTTTGAAGTAGCCCTTCCCCATTAACAGAGGAGTTATAGCACTGACTTTATGCACATGAGACACTGGGGGAAAATCCCACATTCCTGGCTCTGCCAAACTTTTTGTAATATTTGTCAATGATTCTCTCCTCACCTGCCCTCCACCAGCATCATCTCATGACCCAAATTAAAGTGTCCTCCAAAAATTTGAATCACTTGGAATGGTGCATGTTCTGAAGAGATTAAAGAAATATATGACAAATTCCTTTATCACACTCTCAAAAGTATTTAACATTCAATTAAAAATTAAGTTCAGTCTTCATGCCATTTAGACTGGCCAAATGACCAGATTATATAAAGTAAGCCCATGTTCAGACAGTAATTATGATTCAGCCTCACTTCCCATGAGCTTGCAAAGCACACATCATCCATATCTACTTTTTTCCCCTGCCCAAGGCAGGGGATTGGAACTACATGATCTTAAGGTCCTTTCCAGCCCTAGCTATTCTATACCACGTACATTGTGGGGCACTAAAAAGTCTGTTTATTCTAACCCCTGGTTTCAGCCTGAGAACTCCCACTTTTCCACTTCCCTTTCATTTTCAATAAAGCCGAATTAATATTTCTTTTATTGTCAGGCAGCTGGGGCAGCTGTAGATGCAAAAGCCACTTGAGTGCCATTTCTGGAGCCATTTAGTCTTTAGTTAAGCCAAATTCCCAATACATAGTGGGCTGTTCCAAAGTGAAGGACAAGTACTCATTATTTTATATTAAAGTAATTTAATTTTTACCATGCACACACAGGCACACTGACCTGATCAGTGACCTACTTTGGTACCATCAATTCTTAGAAGAAAGCATGTTTAAATGAAGCCCTGTCCATATTTATTACAATAGCAGACCACAAAAGGCTGCAGACTGCCCATTGTTTTGCTCAAAAATGCTTAGACCTAAATATGCCACCACAAATTAAAGAGACAGAGCAAGGAGAACAGTTATTAAAATTGGCTTTAAATAACAGTTTCTCTCACAAAGTACAGAACCTATACAGGGCACAGAATTTGGAGCACAACTAGAAAATGATTGTTTGAGTGCCAAAGAGCAGAAATAAAGCTGAAAGCTCAGCAAAGGATACTGCAGGCCACAGGCGCCTGCGCTGGTGCGGTACCCTCCCAGGCGCTGGCCGCTCTCTGAACAGTGCCATGTGAAGTGTTTGTCTTGTCCGGTGCTTAACACCCACTCCATCTCCAGGACAAACAGAATCATCATGACCCTGCTTTGATGAGCTGGAAATTAAGCAGACAGACGTACAATTGCATTGTGGACAAGAACATGGGGGCAGAAGACCACAGCAAACACCAGATGCACCCAACTCCTCAAATCCGTAATCACCCACTCACACTTCCCTATAGAAGAAGTTGGTGTTTGACAATCCCATTGACATGAGCTACCATGCAAGCTTGTAAGGTCCCTGCTCTGCATGTTCAGTGTTTGCATGAAAAAGAGCAGAGGGAAGACTTAACTCCTTCTATGCCTATTGCAGCCATGTGTCTTCTACAGTAGCACAAGTATTCCTTCCATCATTGTATCATCATCAACAAAGCTGCCATTGTGCAAAAGACTCTGGGCTCTACATAAACCTCTTTTGAGGTCTGGTGGATCTGGGCTGCAGATTGCGGTACCACAGCAGAATGATGAGTTACAGCACAGGCACAACCCTGCACCAAAGGCAAGTTTCATGTAAACCAGCTAAAAAGGAAATTGGAATAAGATAAAGTAAAAAAAAAAAAAAACAAACCAGAAATCCCTAAAAACATCACAGCTGGGTAAGATGAACAATACAGCTGAAGGAATAAATCCTTACTGCTACCTAAATAAAGCCAGCAAAAGCTTTTCATTAAAACAAGGGAACCCAGGCTTATACAGATGGGTTTTTTAATGAATGACCAGTGGGCTTGGTTGTGAAGTGCTGACTGAGATGACTTTTTAATAAAAAAAGTGCCTGGAAAGACATGCAAAGTTATTCTCAGGTGTAATTTAGCAGCAAATGCCACACTCTTCAATCTGCAGCCCTAGTGGTTTATTAGTGTTCTGAGACCCAGCAACGTGTCATGCAAAGCAGGGTGCTTGTATTTGTTCCTGTAAAAGCTGACACACTGGAAAGATTAAATATCTTTGGAAGCTTAAAACCCAGCCTGAAACCTCCATTTGAAATGCAGAGAAATTCTTCAGAATGGAATGAGAAGATGGTATGAGCTGCCTGCACTATACAAATATACAGCACAGATGAGAGCTGTGCTCAAACGCTATGAAGGGGAGCAAGTTGCAGCAAAGAACAGAAGGCTTGCACAAGCCAACATCTGCTCCTGATCCACGCTGCTTTTTAGACCCAGATTCCCTGAGGAGAAAAGTCAATAGATGCATTTATACAAGTTGCCATAACTGTGACTGGCAGCTAGACCAGTTTACAGCGTTACACATGAACGGTGCCCTGATGCTTTCACCCTTGCCCAGAGAAGAGCTCAGATTTTGGCTCTTGTTTCCACACACTTTTAAACTCCAAGTTTGTAATCAAGGCAGACAGATGGGACCACCCAGGAGCCACTTGAGCTCTTCAACAGATCCTCTCTCCTCTCCACCCTCCAGGTATCTCTAGGAAGAAATTCAGTGACCCCACAGGTGACTAATGCTTGTCTCTACCTATCCGTTGGTCTCTTCACCTGCACTAGCTGGTGGAGTGGTGCACTGCAGAAAGGGCCATAATGGGACGCATGCTTTTGCAATCATCTGATGGGCTCATATACAGGCCCCAGTGGCTTGTGTACACCAGGAGTGCTACACACGGACCTAGGCACTTCTGCAGGACTTGCAAACCTGGCTGAGATCAGACCGTTCAAGGCCTGTCCAGGAACGTTTTCTCAACACGTGGCAAATGCTACTGCTAGTGTTGGCTCCTCGTGGTTTGAACTGGCTGTAGGGATACCTGCCACCACCTAAGTCTCCTCAATCTCCTCCCGAAACTTCTTCTAAAAGGCAGAGCTTGTACCTTTTACTAGAAGTGGTGCCCATGGATGGTGAGACAGTGCTCTCTGGCAGGTATGGAATAGACATTAATGAAATAAGTACATTCCAAGAGGTCGGAGAGATGTACATGATAAGGCTTTGCTTACCCTCTCTCCCCCAAAAGAGCTTTCAGCTGAGGCCGCTGAAGGGAGGAAAGGGTTTCTTCAACCCCCATAGCCTCACAGGTATGTGAGAGACACACGCACACACATCAGTTTGGGGATCCCAGCAGCCTGGAATCACCACACTCTTTCCACTCCCAAAACCAGTTTCTGCATCTTACAGTTTCCATCAGCTTGAACAAGGAAATTACCAAACATCAAACTCTGGGAGCAAGGGAGTAAAATGGGACAGGGCTCCATGTCCCTGAGGGACACATCATCAGTGAGCATCACGCACACTGGATTAAAGAGCCCAAAGGCAGACACTGTTTACTGTCAGCAGTCACTGTGGTTTGGGCTACAACTGAAATGGTATTCAATTTCTATTCTGGGCACAGTATTGCTCACTTCCCCCAAAATAAGTTAACAACTTTCAGATAACACATCATCTGAGAATCCTGACACAAAATGACCAGAAATTAAAAACTTTTCCATGCTGAGATGGGCAATCTAGGAAGGAGGCCACTGCAGTTGGGACTGTGGTCACACTGTGATCTCTTCTGATCTCCTTCTCCTTCACCTCTCTTCTAATCCCCTGTTGTCCAGCGTTTGGGGGATGCCATGTGAACGCATAGAGCTCTTCCACAGGACAACCCATGGAGGTTCTCCATGGCATCTTCCTATGCAAAGGATTCTGCAGCAGCAGCACATCTGGCACACTGCAACAAAAGGCCAGAAGAGCCTTCATTTTCCTTTATCTTTTCTTTTAATTTTATGAGGGGTTCTCCCCAGGTCTTGGGTGGGTGGCCACAGTCAAATGGCCATTCTGCCATCCTGCCAAGATATATGCTGTATGTTCCCCCCATCAAAATTTTCAGCCTTTTCCCTCAAGAGCTTGGCAAGAAAACTGGTCTCATACATATGTTGTTCTGCATATACAGCAGATTTCAGCTCACTCTTCCTCAGATGTGATTAGCCTGCAAGATTGAATCCAAGCAGGCAAACATATGACCTAATAACAAAGGGGGTGACAGAACAGTCATAGGACTTTTCAGTGCAACAACCCTTAAATATAAAATCTAAGTGTGTGAAACTTTGGTGATTGTGGGGCAATCACAAAATTGGATACTAAAGACTTGTACCGTCAGACTGAAGCAATCATATTTAAGATTCACATATATATTTTATCATCACTGGATGTTCTACTTCAGGTTTTACAAGCTAAGAAAAAAATAAAGGCATTCTATCTCAATTTTACAGTACAGCAGACATTCATTAAACAGCTGAAGTAAAACTCAAAGGCCAGTGCACGTTAGCTGTGCTCTGCAAAAATCAAGATTCTCTTCAGGCCTTAAAATCTAAATGTTACAAAGTGATCTCCAGAGACTCCATTTAGAGATTTGAATTATCCTCTCAACCTTTCAAGGTGTAAGACTCAAATACATGAGTACATATATATTTTAAAATGTATGTGAGAAATCTCAAGCCAACATATCAGATGCCTCTATACGGAAACATAATGCTTAGGATATGTGATATGATACCAGATAATACCATGTCACCTCCTAGTCTAACAGCAGATGAGAGATAAAAAGAAATTCTTACATGTTTTAGTTAATTTTGTAAGAATACCTGTCCCAAGAAGAGTGTCCTTTAGAGGTTTGACAAGCATAACTAACTAGGTTTCTTAAAACATCACATTAGTGAATACCAGAATATAGTTAAAAAAGGCATGGATTAGCATTTCTTGACCTTTTACTATGGCAGGTACTCACTGATAATCCTGAGATTACTGAAGCCAACAGTTACTGGAATATAACTAGACTAATCCCAAAAGCTACAGTCCTGAATGCCTCAGCCCTAAAAGATGGGTTAGTTTCCTACAGTGTTTCATTAGATACACTGGATCACTAAAGATTAAAAATTAATACTCCTCTTCCCCAAATGCAGCCTGGATTTTGGCCAGTTTGTTGTCTAGAATGATATTTCAAAGGAACATTTAAAGGGAAAAACAGAACACGAAACAGCTCTTTGAAAGTCTTGTAACCTCAGAACAAAGCACATTATAAATCTGTTGATAAAACCAGCATTTACATTAGTCAAAAAAATAAAATCAATCACGGCAATTCACCTCTCCATTCCCACTCTTTACAAGAACAATTAACAAAAATTAATGATAACACAAACCAATTAACGTGGATCATGGTTCTTACCCTGGTAACTTTTCACTAGTGTCATCTTGTTGTAATCTTCTGATAAAATGAATTCCTGAGGGAGGGAAAAGAAAAACCTAGTGAAACAGTGTTTGGAAATTGAAAGGTTTGAGAGTGGTTTAATTTGATTTCGTTACCAAGGTAAACTCTCCCTTCTTTGCAACCACAGTGCTGTCTACACTTTTGCTAATTTTGAGTACCTCCCTCTGAAAAACTGAACTTTGTAAAGCTGCCTGCGAAACAACATCATGAGTGCTTTCTGAACAGAATGGTGGAGATAAAAGATGAACTACTGAAAAAAGGAGTCAAAAAAGCTGACAGTAATTCCTGGCTATGAGCCAAGGTACTAGGAAATGAGAGACCTGAGGTCTGGCTTTTAGCAAATACCTATTACTCAGGACTGCCTGGGCAGAAACCTGCATGTGCATATACACATGTACCCATGGGTATGCATACATTACACCCCCACCTGAACACTCAGGAAACTCAGTCTAAGCATGTAAGAGTCCCTTGAAATCACACAGTCCAAACTATGTACCAATAATCATGGAATGTTTTTTGTTGGAAGGTCCTTTAAAGGTAATCTAGTTCCAACCCCCCGTCCATGGGTAGGGACACCATCCACTAGACCAGGTTGCTCAAGCCCCATCCAGCCTGGTCTTAAACACTTCCAGGGATGGGGCATCCGCAGCTTCCCTAAGCAACCTGCACAAGGGTCTCACCACCCTCATAGTGAAGAATTTCTTCCTAATACCTAACCAAAATCTGTCTATAATGCATACTGGGAAAACATTTTAGGTTTCTGCTCAAAAGTCTCTCAGTGCTTCAGATAAATAGAAACTCAGACTTTCTCTCCCCTTGGTTTTATTCAACTATTGGTTAGTATTTATACTGGTGCCTCAGAACCAAACTCTCTTACTTTGCTACTGGTTCACTGTGGCTAACAAACAGATGTGCATGGGATGAAGGGTGGCTTTCCATACAATGTAGCTACCCAGGGAGAGACGGGAGGTGTGACCTAGCTGGGCTCATTCCTGTGGCCAGGAAAGAACACATCTATGGGGACTAGCTCTGAGCCTGCTGCCTTTGTGCTGCTGTTTAACCACCAATATGGCTTTGCACAAGGAGATGATGAAAACAGCAGCTAAGAGTCTGCATGGCAGCCTTGGCTCTGAGAAAAACCCCATGTGGTTAAACTGACTGAGCACCTGGGTGTCCCTGACACTTGTTTTGAAGAGGAGAGTTGCTCAAAGCTGGGGAAAAAAAAGTGGCCACAACAAAACTCCTGCAACATCTCTCTGGAGGAAACACAGAAGCAAACGGTAGGCTCTGTGGCACCACCACATGAATTAGCTTTCAAACTGCTGTCAGGTATCTACAATCTGTACACAACATACTCAGAGAAACACCAAGAAAAAACGAGGTATGTAAAAACACATCACATTAATAATTTATAGCTACCTACACAAAAGCTCCCTGAGCTAATCTACCAAGGGGACTGAAGAAGTGAAACCTAATTCAATCTGAAACAGGGTAAAAAAAGAAAGAAACATTATAAACACAAAATAAGCTAATTTTTAAGGATACAGTTGTGAAATGTTTGGCTGTAAGCACTGCCAAAAACACTGTGCAACAGTAGAGAAGACGGGATTTCACGAGCCTACAGACTCTATGGCAAACCGAACATTTAAGGCAAAAGAGCATGAGAAAACATTCCAACCTCCAAAAAGCCAGCATTTACCCACAGTTTCCAAACAGGACTTAAAAATAAAGTCACTCAGCATTTTCTGTGGGGTCACTGTAGGGTAATCTGCATGGCTTTCAAGCACTAGGACTACCCTAACACATCACAGCTACTGCTTGGCACCAAGGTGCAGAGGCCACAGTACTAATCTGCAGAACATCTATAGGTCCCAGCTTCCAGGAGAACAACTGTGAGTGATATGAGGCAGCTATGCATTCTGCCATTTCCAGGTTTCTGTTTATAAAGTAGTTATAACTGTGTTCTCTTGCTCTACTTCATCTTCTTTTCCTTAATCTGTTCTGCCTCCCATTAGCTTTCCCCCTGGCAGCTGAGGACTACAACAGGGAGTGTTATTTAAACAGCAGTAACAAATCAATTAAGTCAGCTGAATTTCTATACCAGGGTCACCTTAACTCTATAAACCACCAAATGTTAAAAATCTGCTATACCTCCTTAGGTACTTACAGGAGAAGTGCCTTTCACTAACCACTCCCTAAAGAACGCTAAACCACCATATGAAATGCTTTACTGCAAAGCCTACTTCAAGCAAGAACATTTGCTATCAATGTCGATTTTCTACTATTGTTACTTAAAAAGAAATGGCTTCAACTACTGTAACACATGGTGGGATAATATGTCTACCTTTCCTACCAACTTGGCTGTCCTCAGCTTTGACTGTGGTGGCACACAGATGCTGGTGGGATGAAGAATGTGGTCTGCATTCTCATTTTTCTTTGCATTTTTCCCCTCGATAAATCTGATGTGGACTGTTTGTTCCATGATCGGAGCAGTCCCATAGTTCAATTGGAATACTGAAAAGGCTTTTGAGTCTCCATTATAATACAGTGAATCAAACACAGCTGCAGTTTGTAAGGTTTACCCAAGTACTGATTAGCTCTGTATGCTTTAATACAAACCACAGCTATACACTATTAATACACAGCTCCATCCAAAGTGATAAATGAATACAGTACAAACCAAATACAGTTCCAATTAACCTGAACACCGGATAGAATTTTTTCCTTCTTCCCCCCTCCCAGACTTCTTGCTTCTCATTTTCTTCTTTGAAAGCATATCATAATTTGCAATGCATTTTCTTATTTTGCATTTTCTAATCTTTCTCCAGGTCTTTTACTCCCTGCTCCCCATTACACTATTATCATGTGTTCTTCGATTGCACTCATTTCCCTCTCCCTTTCAAGGCTGAACATATTAATTGCATCAATAGACAGGTATTTTACCACAGGGCACCTTGCTCAAGAAATTCATGCCCTATTGCACATACATTGTGTCATATGCACTACAAAAACACCAACTACATCTCTTTAACATTTTAGCAGCAGAAACTGGTTTTCAATCCTTCCGTACATAGATGTTTTGCTCCTCACAGAGCTGCTGACACTCAATTCTCATTAGGCAGCTTTTTGGCTCTTCTTAATCAGCTAGAAAGGCTGGGGTGACCCACACAGCTTAGTCAGTGCTTGTTAACAGAAGGAAGAAAGATTTCCTAGTCATGTGTGAGTCCTTTTGCGCAGGAGGGGTTGAGATCTATCAGAGTGCACAGGATGGTAAAACCAAAACCCCTCCTTGTAGGGCTTAAAAACATTTTTTTTTTTTTCTGGGAAGATCACTCTTTGCTCTTCAGAGGGTTTTTTTTGAGCTACTTTACTATCTTTTTTTACTGTACTGAAACCGTTAGTGATCAGTTTTGGCTGTTTCAGGTAAGCTTATTATTGCAATAATAAGACTTGGTACCATGAAAGCCTTCACAAAGCAGAAGGAAGTCTTAAGCATCTGCAAAGACTGTCCAATGTAGTGCCCACTGTTGTGTAGTCTCAACTATACCTTCATGGAGCACACCTTCCTCACAGTGAAACATATACATCCACCACAAACTTCTCTTGAGCCTAAGACCTCTGTAAATCCTCATCCTGGAAATATCAGTATCCTATTTCAAATTACTCTTGTTAAGGCAAACAAAACACATGCTCAAGTCTGTGCCATTTCAGGGTCATGGGGCTGCTAGACATGGCACGGGGTCTAAGGAAGAGCCACACCTTCCCAGAGCTGCAGGTGGATGACAACTGATGTATCCCCAAATAGCACTAGAGACCTCTGCTTAGACAACTGAACACATTTCTGAAAGTTAATAATCTTAATAAATTAGTTGTGTTACACATTCACAGCCTAGTTCCCAACTCAGGGAATTTAAACTCTGATAGGTGATGCCATTTTGACAGCACACTATGGATCTCCTTAAAGGCTTGACCACATCCCATTAACACAAGTGACTGATAGCACTGCCATGTCTCCCAGAGAACAAGAAGCTTGCTTCAGAAATGGAAGAGAATGAAGACTCTTAAATCTACTGTCAGACACTGTATCTACTGCAAAGAAAGCTCTATAAAATTATTACTTTTTTTTTCACTTTTGAAAGTACAAAAACAGAGAGGACAATAACTATCACGTAGTTTTCCGGAAGGAAAACTTCCCACAGTGGTGGAGGGTAAGGGTGCACATTGACAGGTAGGTCCTGACTCAGTCTCAGATATTCAAAATGCTGTTTATGGCCAAACCTGTAGATATCTGCAAGATCAGATTATGTGGAAGATGACTTACCCGAATAAGTACCATCCCTAAGGAAGAATTTTGAAGGGGTTATTCTGGTGCCCTTTGGTCCTTGTGACCCTGCTCAAAGTGTCTTAACACCTTCATCTAGACACGAGCATGGCCAGCTAAAAGGATCAATTTAATCAGCTACCTGAAAACCATAACCCTCTTTAAATCTAACCAGAAATGGGGAGATTTATGCTATTTTAAAACAGTTTCTAGGATAAGCAACATGGTTGTCTCCAAAGCTAATTCACCTCTTCTTTACTGGCTGCAGAACCTAATGATTAACTATATCTAGGAAGCTAACTTTCAGATGAATAAAATTAGGTGAGGAACCTCATCTTGGCTGTGGGAGTTTCCTGCCTATTGCAAGTAACAGACCTTTCCTCTGTTGCTTCTTGTTGTGGTATTCTTGAGAGATTTGCACCTTTAAAACATGTTTTTCTCCACATCTGAGCAAGGAATTTATGACCATGACAAAGTCTTTTGGCTTCCAAAAGGGACTTCAGGCACTCCCTAATACACATAGCAACAGAAACAACATTCCTCTCAAAAAAAAACCCAAACCCCCAAAACAAAATAAACAAAACAACAACAACAAAAAAAAAACACTTTTTTTTTCTCTTTAAGTACCACTGCTTTTCAAGTAAGATGTTAGACAACCCTTCACTAAGAGAATGGTGAAACATGTGTGCAGCCTTCATATTCAGAAGTTACAAAGGGTCGAAAACAATCTTTTCATCTCTGTAGAAACAAAAATTGTCAACCTGTTTCACAAGGAAAGGTTGCCATACAAGCTCACCTCATGGTGGCTTTGCTGGAAGATCTATCTGTCTGTGACTATAGCATTGCTGCCCATCCTTCTTAAAATGCACCATACACATTCCTGATGTAACTAAATTCCACACAGTTTACAAAAATTTCATGCAAAAGAAAAAAGGCAGCTCCGCTTCCTTATCTCCATTTACACCTGAAAGTAAAAGCAGTACTTCTGGGCACTACCAAAAGGTTAGTTTGAGATTATGTGGCCCACTCAAGAGTATTGTATCAGCTTACAGCCCTTGCCAGCAGTCCTTTCCTTCTACACAAAGTGAAGATGTAGAATGATTTTCAGCAATTTTTTTGGGCCCTGCACTCAGCATACCAAAAGATGTTGCGCATTTGCAGAAGTACTAATATGGAATAGCTGACTAATTCCCAAATATTTCAAGTTACTCAAGTAAATTCCATGTACTTTCCCTTCAAGGGCCACACAATCAACAATAAGTACCCTGAGGTCACCTTGTTGAAGTAAATTCTCTTATTTTGTGGTCACTGTGCCCTGCTTGTATACTCCTGTGCTAAACTAATCATCATAGCTGTGCCCAGGGAGGAAAATTTATTCTTCCTTCAGAGGGTAGTTGTAACCCACTTCAAGTACCTGGGGATTTTTTTCTAACACCCCAATACTGCTGGGACTTGAATAGGGGGTTACCTGTGCCATTCTTCCATTCCTACTTCCACTACTTCTTGTAGCACATGACAGTTGAGGCTTCTCTTACAAGCCTTAGGTTTGATATGGATGGTAACATTTCATCATTTGTGAAAGTTTGTGGAGTGCATCTTCTGCACAATCCTTTACCACACAACTGCCTGCAGCTACAAGGGACTAAATCAAGCAACACAGACAATCCCTTCCCCCCTCTTTACCTTCTTTAGCTTCAGAATAGGAAAATATTTGACTCCATTCAGACTCAAGCACCCTCTGACTCTTCAATGCAAAATGTTCCCAGACAAAGGACACATCTCTTCCATCATGCCAAAGAATTTAAATACCTAATTTACAGTGCCTTCACATTCCTCAAAGGCCTAATGAAAACGAAAGTGCCTAGTAGGACTGGCAAATTACAGCTATTTGAAAAAGTGGGAAGGAAGGAATTGCAGAGGTGCAGGGAATTCTCTTGCAGCTGTCCCATTTCCTAGGTACAAAAGAAGAAATCTTCTACAGGCACAAAAAAAAAAAAAAAGACAAATCTCTGCTACAAGCCATTAATAGCTTTATAGGTCAAAACCTTCACATCTTTGATACGGCTTACAGGCAACAGCTAATAGGGTCACACACCCTTTCCCAAACACCATCTTTGTCTTTAGTGTAGACAGCTGCCCTTACATCAACCTGCAATGCTCATTCAGTTATAAAGTACGTAAGGCAGAGAGAACAGCAGTAAAAATCTGAAATGATGGTAAAATGATCTTAAACAGTAAGAGAAGTCTATTGATAAGGCATAGGCAAAAAATACCTCTCTGATTCATGACCCTTCTACAAAGTGATATAGCTCTTTACTCATCACCCCACAAGAAAAATACAATGAATAAGGTCAACTGCTACCCTCTGCCCCAGATCTACAAACCACTCTTGCTTTAATCCCATTTCCTTTCCACACACACATCTCAGATGTTAACAAACCAAATCTCTCAGAAGCAGCACTGCATTAGGAGCAACTCCTCTGAAGGAAGTGAGAGGAAAACAAAGTCTGAACTCTGAAATTTGAAAAAGCAGCTAGATATGGAGCAGAAACCCGCTTTCTGCCTTTCAGAAGATGATTTTTTTCCCCTCATAATTGCTGCTTTCAGAACACTGGTACGGAATAATTAACAAGGCACTCAAATTTAATAAAGCAACAGCTGCTTTTCTGCATTGTTAATTTTAAAAGGAATATGCAAATTAAGACAGTCTGTTGAGTTGCCTAATAAGTATTGTAAACCCCACTCAGTCTCTCTGTGGAAGTTGGAATTACATTTGTAATAATCTGCCATTTTCTACACTACAGGTTCAGTTCCACTAGCAGTTAAGTTTCTCTCCCAAACACTAGCAAAAATATCCTCACCACAACATCACACAAATACTTCTCAAAAGGGAAGCATTTCAACCAGAAATCTTTGGATGTACTTACTGAGATTGTACCATTGTCTAGACCTATGGACAGCCTTCTGGTTTCCGGGTTAAAAGACATGCATGAACATGGAGCTGAAAAAAATGAACATGTTGATGAAGTTAACAAAACTGATTCTCAGTTTCTTGAAGCTCTGGAAAGCCTAAAACTAGCAAACATGCTTTATGATGCTGTTCAGCATTTTGCTTCTGATAGACAAGCAAAGTGTTCTTGCAATTCATTTAACCGTATCTTATTAGGACATGGAACAACAGCTATTTCTTGCTCCAGCTCCTTCATTTTTTTCTTACTAGTTATCTGAGAACAGGCATGTCATTCAAGAGCAGTGGTGGCGTTTTGATATAAGAAGCACCTGACATGTCAGTATAAATCTGAGAGATTACTTAGCTGAATAATTTAGTTTTTTACATTTGCCTGAAGCTCACTGACAATAGAACACTGTATTATGTCACTGTATTATTGCAGCCTATACCTGCAGTATGAAAGTTAACCTGTCAGTGTTAACCCAACATATCAGCCAAATTAAGGACTCTGAGACCAACTGTCCCCTACTCCATTTCACCACAGACAATGCTATGATGGTATCACATATTCTGGCCAAAGTAAAAGATTGTGACAAAAACTAGCCATTGTTTTATTATATCACTATTACTGTAATAAACACCATGCTATGCTCTTCAATCGCACACAGATCAGTTGTACTAAGCTTCCTAGAGGATCTGGCAGGGTTCGCATCAAGGATAGAACCAGAATTTTCTTGCAAGAATTCAAGAGCTATGCTTGGTTTCACTGAGAAATTGTGAAGTTGCATTCTGAAGGCAGGGATTGTTTTTACTACCCAACACAGCAGCATGCAGGTGCAAGTCCTCCTGTCCCAACAGAAACCTTCAGGAATTATTTTTCAGCAGCAATTGCCAACTGCAGCCAGGGGCAGGCATTCTTGCTCCTTTGTTAGTGACAAGAGACCTTTTAAAATCATATTCTTGTGATAAATAGAGAGTATAGTCACATGTGCTTTTAGTTCTGCTTTCCCCCGCCATCCGCCTTGGTTTCTACTCTCCACTGCGATTACACAGTGGTTTTGTTACTAACAAGCCTGGAGTCCTCTTTTTTTGCAATACTTTGTATCTGGTATATTCACAATTTGTGTAATGTCTCACCTAGGATTAAACAGTCCACAGCTCAGCAAATCTTCCTCAATAGTTTAGTTGGCAACAAAGCTATATGAAGAAGAAGAAAGTCTATGTTGACTGGTTAACAAAACTTTTTCTACCTTCAGTATTATCTCTCCCTTAAAATATTTCCCAAATTACAACCAACTGCAAGCACAAAGCCTGCCAGATCCACACACAGTCAAGCATCTCAATTTATTTCTTTCCTGCAAGGGCTGACAGAATTAAATCAAAGAAAAGGCTTCAGTTCAAGGAAACTGCCCGAAAGGAAACACCTAAGTTAGGGCTACCAAAATTGCTCCTTCCCGTAACTCTCCCTCAGAAAAGGCAAACTCGAATTCTCCCTTCATATCATAGTGCATTACTATTATATTGAGACTTCTTCACTGTAGCTGAATGAGACAGTTGTAGGAAAAACAGACAGATAAAAAAAAAAATCTAAGCAGAGTAAAAATCAAATCCTTTTAAAGGCACTTAATGACAGAACAGCCATATTCCACACATCACCTCTCAAATTCTAGACACTGTGCATACACTGAAAGAGTTACTAGAAACTCTGCAGGCAATAAACAGCTCACAGAGAAGTTCTCAGGTGAACTGGCTATCTGAAGTATGCTTTTCCAAAATAGATTGAAACACTTCAGACACAAAAGGTACAAGCAGCTGCCTTGACACAGTCTACCAAAAAAACAGTCACTTTTAAATTCCAGACCTGTGTGTACACAGTCATAGCAGTGTAAAGATATTTATTTTGCTATAGACATCTTCCTAAGGGAATTCTTCAGTAACACATGCTCTTAGAAGAATCATTATGTCAGCACTAAAATTACATCCAGACTAGCTACACTAATGTGATTAAACCAATGCCAGTTGTAACAAGACTGCAGCAACTTACACTTCAGTGAAAATCAGATACTTAAGCACTTAGGTTCATTAAGAAGAAGGGGGAAAAAAGGAAAAAGTACCCCTGAAATAACCCCAAGAACCCCAACTCTAAGCTTCTGAGATGTTTAAGATTCTTTTAAAATAACAGCCCGGAAAAATAACAGCCCTCTACTTCAGCACCTAGCTATAATTTGGATTTCACACTGGAACAAGATTAATCTGAACTACTGCAGAGGACAGGCAGGATATTCCTGATGCAGAAGTCTGGCTGCAGTCTTTGTCTTAAATATAGAGCAAATAAACACTGATTTTAGCCTTTGGACAATGAATTACTGAGGAAAAGCCCAATTACATACTTCATGTTCTCAGCAGTGTTTTACCTCTATTAGAGGCTGACAGAAGCAGAAGAGAAATACAAACTTTGTACTGACAGTTTCAGCCTCCCCCTGCCCCTCTGAAGTGCCTAAGTGGCATAGGTTAAGACCAAAGAAGCATGCTTTGTGCTGCAGGCTTTTTATCCCCCTTCTCAAAACAAAGTATTAGCTATGAAAGCCATTATAAGACTGTGTATTATCTGCCTTAAAGACTGGATACTCCAGTACTGTTCCTCCCTACAATAAATCCTTTACTCTGTTCACATCTGTGAGAGGTTTTGGGTGACTGGGTCTTTTTGGTTTGGTTTGGTTTGGTTTTTTTTTGGCTTACTTCTTTTGACTACAAATCCTTTCTGTGTCTCCTGTCACATATCCAACCATGGTTACCCATCTATTACCTGTTACGCCTGCGTAACCAAGGGTCCACACCTAACCATGAGGAGGGTTTACATGCTCATCAGAGATCTGTTGTTAATACACTGTTAAGATAATGCTGGCACAAAGACAATGTGTTAGCCAGGTTACCAGTTTACCTAGTTTGCCTTACTGACAATGTAACATTGCATACAGCACCCATTTCTTTTTCATGCTAGAGATAATAGAAAATGTAGCCATCCTGTCCAAAATTTTCCAACCACAGAAACACCCATAGGTAAGGCATAAAACTTTGCAATTGGGAAAATCCCAGCTCTAAACAACAGTCCCTCCTCAAAAGTGATCTACAATCCTGATGTTTTTTCTGTGTATTTAATGGGTTTCACATTCAGAATGCACTGATGGCCTCATCCAAGTGCAGAGCTTGACCAAAGCACATGGCTGTCCCAGCCCAACTCCTCATCCTCATCCTCCTCACCTCCCAAAATAGCCAGGGTGCAAACTCAGTTATTAAGGCTACCTGATATTAAACCATAAAACAGTGTAGGTTATGTACCACCAGTAACCACTGACCAGTCATGGACTAGCATGACCACCACAAGTCATGATCTAGTCATAGTCATGGACTAGCATAACCACCACAAGTCATGGTCTAGTCATGGTCATGGACTAGCATGACCACCACGAGTCACGCTAACAGGGTACCTATAGGTGGGACTGCCACTCACAGCTTGCTAAGCAGCACAAAGGCACCATCATGCCTACTACATTTTTACACAGAGAACCTCTGTGCTGTTGTCATTCTCTAAACAATAAAACCAGTATGAACCTAAAGCACAGGACAATCAAATATGTGATCCACACAGAAACAGACAAAACGATCATTTCCAGTCAAGTGCAGACTTGTGCAGAGGCTGACTCAGATCCCTTCCTATAATTTCCAACAGCTGAAAGCCATGGCTGATAACAACTTAACTGGCATTGCTCCAGTCATTAATTATACCTGAGCATTCTTGAAACTGGTGAATAACACAACATAATTTTATTATGGCTTAAAAGCTTATCAGACTTCCAAATGAAGGAGCAGTGTCAGGTGTTCAAATTTACGAAGGAGCTTTAAAATAGTTCCCTTTGAGTGGACCTGGATCTATTCCACCATTTCAAGTGAAGCTGTTGTTACTGGCAATAAAGCAGCCTTGCTAAGACCAGAGAAGAACCTAAGATTTTAAAATGAAAATGTATGCAAAAGCACCACATGGAGAAAGAGAAGTATCCATGCCAAACTGCTAGAATATTGACTTCATAACAGTTTAACTGGAAGCACACCTCTTAAGACAGGTCAAGAGAACTCAGGCCATTGCTAGTGATTGTGACTAAGCTCCACAGACTGCCACATCACTAGCCGGTTTCCAATACCTTTCTGTGCACAGTCCTAAGCACAAAGTACCTTTGAGGCTTGATATACTCTTATGAGCTAGTTCATCACCACAGGAAGAAGAGAGTTTCTCCTCTCTACTAAGGAATGCTTTTTTAGAGCAGGCAAACACTGTGGCCATTCTAGGGTCCCAAGCTGATGTTGTTGTGCTACTAAAACTCTTCAAATATTTTATGCATTGTGAAGATAGAGGTCTCTTCCAAATCTAGCTATCTTAGCTTAAAATAATTCTTTCTCCAGACAGTAAGAATACTTCAGTGGGACTTGATAAATGCTACCCAGTCTGTGGATTTAAAGTCAGCTTCATAAGCTTTCCAAAGACAGGTTAAACAAGCACATCTAAAGCTGATTGAGGAGCATCAGCATAACCCTGCTTCTGGTGACCTGCAGAATTATACTCCTGCACTCAACACAGCTAGGGTTGTGATTTCCTCAACTGCCTCTTGGAAAACTGGACATCAATCTGCCATTTGCTTTGAAGAATGAAGACTCTCTGGTAGGAAGACATACAGCAGATCATACGGGAGGGATCCATCAAGGAGATTTGGTTTTCCACATTTGGGTAATGGGTTAAAAGTTAAAACAGGGGAAGTTCAGGTTAGATATAAGGAAGTTCTCTGCTGTGAGGGAGGTGAAGCACTGGAACAGGTTGCCCAAAGAAGTGGTAAATGCTCCATCCCTGGCAATGTTCAAGGCCAGGCTGGACAGGGCCTTGGATGGTACGGCCTAGTTTGAGGTGTCCCTGCCCATGGCAGTGGGGTTGGAACCAGATGATCTTAAGGTCCTTTTCAACCCAAACAATTCTGTGATTCTATGATTCTATCATTTAATTGCAGGGATAAAATGATTCTTCTTCACTGGAAGAGCTACCTTCCCTATCTAGTATCCTCTCTATCATATTAGCTGCCACAGGATATGAAGTTCTTACCAAATAAAACCATTTACCATTGCACTCTAATGGACTAAGCACGTGCAGTAGGAAGGGCAGGCTGATTTATAGTGCAGACTTACAAAGCTTTATGGACTCCATTAGTGGCAGAATGCAAGCCTACATTTTGAGCTCCCATGTTTTTTATTCCATGTTTGCATTAAATGCTGATCCCTTGCTCGCATATCTGTATCCTTTTGCTGCTGTAATCCCTGATGCCTCTCAGAAGCATTACCGTGCAACTTCGTAAAGCTTCACAGAAACCAAGAGGATTGTTCCTGAATAAATTTAATATGGACTAGTAAATTTGCAAATGGTCATAAACATGAAACTTCATCAAAACCAGAAAAGCCATTTGGCAAATACAGAGTAAATAGCAAACATCACCTTATACTTACATGGCATTGCATGGTATATGCTGGGCCAGTACTGCCCACTGTCTCTCTTCAGCCAGACACGAACTGTTCTACAAAAGAAAAAACATAACACATGCATAAAGAAGAATAAAAAAGTAACCATAAATGAAAACATGGGATGATGAATGCACAAGACCTTCTTCAAAATTAAATTACGTTGCTGAGAGGGAAAATAAACATGTAAATTCCTACAGCAAACTTCTACACCAGTCTCAGATTAATCTCTGTAAGGTGATGAGGTGATCAGCCCATCCAGTCCCCCGCAGAAGCTGTCTCCCTACCCTCTGGGTAGCCCTTGGTTCATCTGCTGCCTGTTGTTTCACTGTTCTGCTTTAGGAACATCTCTAAGCAAATGAATATGGTTCTGAGATTTTCAGCTTCCATTTACTAAGATTATGTTCATTTGTGCATGAAATTAGCTTTTTAGATTCAGGACCTTCCCCCTCTTCTCAGTGTACTCAGACTGCTGCCAAATGCCCACTTGGCATCAGGCTCAAGAATCCAAACTCTTACCCTTCTCTGAAAAGGATGATTAAGATGACAGGCAGCCTAGCAGTCCTCCTCTGCCTCATCTGTTTGGAGTTGCCATCCTTCAATAGAGGCACCTAGGATCATGCAGTGCTCCACAACTCCCCACAAACACCATCAGTGGTTTCCTCTCTGCTAGAAGATGTACCTCAGGATTACTTTTGCTTTCTCATAATGATATCATACTGGTAGCTCTTTGTCACTCAATCCATGTCCTTCACACACTTAAGACTCGTTGCTTGTTTCATGAGCAGAGAATCTGGACTGATGTACCACCTGGGTCATTAAACGTTTTTTATTTCAGTCCTCATTGTCATTTACTTGTTTTGGTCCAAACGCTGAGGCCTTTTTCAAATTGAAGCTCTCTCCTAACTTTATCAGCTAACTTCATCAAAACATGCCTTGTAACTGTGTCAACAGTTAAAGCAGCAGGCAACCAGTAATCTCTACCACTTATTCCTGCACAGCCCTCTGTCATCTTAATTAAAGCCAACTATTACCTGCCTTTCTGTTCCTCAGATCCTTATAATCTCCAATTTTAACTAGTCAGCTCGCCATATGATACTGTATTCCACACTTTACCGATTTACACAAAATGTATTAACCTTCTCAAAAAATTACTTATCAAGACAGCAAGCACTGTGTTAGTGTAGCACAATAGGTTGCAACCCATCACTCACTTCTATTTAGTCTTTCCCACCAAAGTTAGTATGCAATAGTACATACAAGAGGGATCTAAAAAGCTATTGTTTCTACAACTTGCATTTGATAGTATCAAGGAAAAAAAAACAAGAAAGAATGGCCCCTTCCAATTCATGAAACCTGCGGAAGTATAGCATATGGACAAAACCACATGGCCATTTCTACACAGAATTTAGTAAAGCAGATTTGAACCCTCCTTAGCCAGTAAAAGTTTAGAGCAATACATTAATATATACTGATCTAAGATACTACATCACACCAAGATACACAAATTGAGTCTGAACAGAGATGCTATGCAACATTATAAAGCAATTCAAGATCTAGTTATCTATCTTACAAACTTCAAGCTAAGGCCTGCTTAACCACTGTGTTCTGGGATTGCATATACCTAAAATCAGGTTTCTGCTCACCCTGCCCTACATCCAAACTAATTTTTCAGCAAATAATTCAGACACCTGCATATCTGGGCAACTATAAAAGCTGCATACACATGCATACACTTACGTTGCATTCCTGGTATTATGACACAGTATGTTGCGCTAAGAAATAAATTTTACTGGGTTAACAAGTCCCATGGTTACAAAGTTCTCACAAATTACTCAAAACATACAAAATCCAGTAAAATTACCTCCTAAGCCATAGAATCATAGAATGATTTGGTTGGAAGGGACCTCAGGGACACAGCTGTTAGAGTGCGCTCTGCCTCCAGACCTCAGCATACAGGTCCGGGAAGACGTCTACAGCCGTGGGGCTGTACACCAGGTTTGGGGCACGGTCCAGAACCTTTAGGTTTACCCAAAGGGGTCCACCTTTGGTAAGAAGGTGGTCACTGTAATTCTGGAGGCAGATCAGCTGCTCTGTTTCTCAAGCAGATGAGCTCTTACTAACATGTTTATCTTCTACAGGTGAAGTTATCATGGGAATGAATGACAGTGCAGAAAAAAAAAATAATGATATGAATCACAGGGAAATGAAGTAACTCAATACAAAACAGCCCTGAGGAGGCGTGCCAACATCCTGTGAGAGACTCGTCCTTGCTGATCATCCCAATCTATATATTCAGTGACACTGGGTTCAAAACTCCCAGGCTTGAACAAGGTGCCTCTCCTCTCCACTTCAAGGCTCTGGTAAATAAGAAATCCAGTACAATATCTTACAGATAATTCAGCTTGTTAAAAAAGGACTATGTACAAGAGATCTTTCAAAAGCTGGAGTAAATGAAAGTCAATTTTATTTGCAAAAAATGGCATTAATTTGGATGCTTTGGGTTGTTTCTGTTGTTGTTTTTTAAATTGTACCCACTGCAGATTTACTAATTAATATGATATTTATGTCAAACCTAAAGGCAGTTGAATGATACTGAACCAAGAAAAAATTTTCTGCTTAAGCTTAGAAATAAACCAAAAAACTCCCAAACAAAACGACAAAAATCTCTGGTGGAGGTTTAGTTAAGAGTGAGGCCCTCACTAGTGTAGGCCTCTTCTGTTAAGTACACAGTGTGTTAATTTCTTTACACAGTCAAATACGTTTCAATTCAATGACTAATCCATGCAAAATGAGAAACAAAGCATTCTAAGAATAAAAGGGCTATGAAAAGATGTTATCTACCTCAAAGGTGTGTGAAAGGGAACATAACCAGCAAGTCAGTTCATGTAACTCATTACAGAAATACTTATCTCCCCAGTAAATCATTCTGAAGGAAGGAAAACAGAAGATCTTGTAAACAATTTATTTTAAAATTAAGGACAATTACTATGCATATCTTTAAAACAAGCATTTAAAAGTTAAGCATTATAATGGTATTTCCAATATCTATTGGATAGAATTGGATATGTGCTGATGTAAAAGCAGAAAAATTCTTCCTCATGTCAGAAAACAATGACTCATTATTTTCTTCACTTAACATCACTGGATTAGATCACGCATTTTTTTTTTGAAAGAAGAAAAACGGATCTCAATTCATCAGACTCTTCTGTGTAACATTTTTCTCAAAGTAGATTCAGGCTAAAAAACAGACTGCGCCAGCAACTGAACTTTGGAGAAGCTAAATGTTCTTGGAAGGGAGCATCTTTTTTTCAGCTGCAGTTCTGCACAGTTTTGTATACCTCTCAACACAGTACTACCCACTAGTTGTGAAACCCAGAGCTTTTGAAGCTTCTAAAGAATGCAAAGAAGAAAAACATCAGAAAAACAAGCATGAATGACAACGAGATTTTTAATGGTTATATAGCACAAGGAGTACTTGCTGGTTGCATGGTTACTGGACTTAAACACAGCACCCACCCATGTTAGGATCCATTCTTCAACTGCTCCAGAGTGATTCAGTTAGTATCACCATGGAAATAAGTTGTCCCTTCATTTTCTTGCCAGTGAATTGGCTTGGAAAGATTTTTAGAATCTGTCAGTTCAATGGATACTCTTATAGTCTTTTCATAACGGAGATGATTTATTTAAAAATCAGACAGGCTATACAAAAATAATTCTGCCATGCGAAAGACAGGCTACATCTTCATATATTAAGAAGATGCAAAAGTGTGTATTTTAAAAGAAAATGCTTCTCTCTGTTATACTTAAAAGCACGTGCCTCAGGTACGGGTGGTTGTGGTGGTATCAGCAGGTCTGAAGCACACTGTTAGGCTCTGTCTCTGTGCAGGAGGTAGGATTCATCTCCACCCCTCACACAGGTGCCCATGTCAACAGCAGCATGTTCACCTCAGCACGGCAGCTCTATGCTCCACCATCTACAGAAATTTATTCATTTAGTGGTACATGCCATGGTATCTTCTTTCTGATAAAGATGTTCTGCTCATACAAATCCCAGTTTGTGCACTAAGAATCATAGAATGGTTTGGGTTCTTAATGACTTCTTTGCCTCGGTCTTCACTGGCAAAGGCTCTGACCACACCACCCAAGTCTTGGAAGGCAGACATAGGGACTGTGAGAATGAAGACCTTGGGCCCACTGTAGGAGAGGTTCTGGCTCGAGACCATCTTAGGAACCTGAATGTGCAGAGGTCCATGGGTCCTGATGAAATCCATCCACGGGTCCTGAAGGAGCTGGCAAATGAAGTTGCGAAGCCACTGTCCATCATATTTGAGAAATCATGGCAGTCAGGTGAAGTTCCCGATGACTGGAAAAAGGGAAATATAACCCCCATTTTCAAGAAGGGGAAAATGGATGACCCAGGGAATTACAGACCAGTCAGTCTCACCTCTGTGCCTGGCAAAATCTTGGAGCAGATTCTCCTGGAAGGCGTGCTAAGGCACATGAAAAGCAACAAGGTGCTTGCTGACAGCCAGCATGGCTTCACTAAGGGGAAATCCTGCCTGACCAATGTGGTGGTCTTCTATGATGGGGCTACAGAACTGATGGACAGGGGTAGAGCAGTTGATGTCATCTACCTGGACTTGTGCAAAGCATTCTACACTGTTCTGCATGACATCCTTGTCTATAAATTGAAGAGACATCAATTTGATGGATGGACCACTCGGTGGATAAAGAACTGGCTGGATGGCTGCACACAAACAGTTGTGGTCAATGGCTCAATGTCCAGCTGGAGACCAGTAACGAGTGGTGTCCCTCAGGGATCGGTGTTGGGACCAGTCTTGTTTAACATCTTTGTTGCTGACATGGACAGTGGAATTGAGTGTGCCCTCAGCAAGTTTGCCGATGACACCAAGCTGTGTGGTTCGGTTGATACGCTGGAGGGAAGGAATGCCATCCAGAGGGACCTTGATACACTTGTGAGGTGGGCTGATGCCAACCTCATGAGGTTTAACCCTGACAAGTGCAAGGTCCTACATCTGGGTCGGAGCAATCCCAGGCACAGCTACAGGTTGGGCAGAGAAGAGATTCAGAGCAGCCCTGCGGAGAAAGACTTGTGGGTGCTGGTTGATGAGAAAATGAACATGAGCTGGCAGTGTGCACTTGCAGCCCAGAAAGCCAACCGTACCCTGGGCTGCATCAAAAGGAGCGTGACCAGCAGGTCAAAGGAGGTGATCCTGCCCCTCTACTCTGCTCTTGTGAGACCTCACTTGCAGTACTGTGTGCAGTTCTGGTGTCCTCAACATAAAAAGGACATGGAACTGTTGGAACAAGTCAAGAGAAGGGCCACGAGGATGATCAGGGGACTGGAGCACCTCCCGTATGAAGACAGACTGAGGAATTTGGGGCTGTTCAGCCTGGAGAAGAGAAGGCTGCATGGAGACCTCATAGCAACCTTCCAGTATCTGAAGGGGGGCAATAGGGATGCTGGGGAGGGACTTTTCATTAGGGACTGTAGTGATAGGACAAGGGGTAATGGGTTAAAACTTAAACAGGGGAAGCTTAGATTGGATATAAGGAAGAAGTTCTTTACTGTAAGGGTGGTGAGGAAGTGGAATAGGTTCCCCAGGGAAGTTGTGAATGCTCCATCCCTGGTGGTGTTCAAGGCCAGGTTGGACGAGGCCTTGGGTGAGGTGAGATGGTTTAGTGTGAGGTGTCCCTGCCCACGGCAGGGGTATTGGAACTAGATGATCTTAAGGTCCTTTCCAACCCTAACTATCCAATGATTCCGTGATTCTATGGTTATCAAGGATCTTAAGGACCCTCTAGTTCCAACCCCCTGCCCTAGGCAGGGACGCCTTCCACTAGACCAGGTTGCTCAAAGCCCTACCCAACCTGTCTTGCAGTGTGCTCCATTAAATTCTGCACAATGCTGCTGGGCTACATGCAAGATTCTCTACTTGATCCCTGGCCTAAGCAGTCTTCTCACTGCTGGAAAATACAGTGTCACTTAGAAAGCTGAGTCTCTGTGACTGAACCATAGACAGGGTTCTTTTTCTTTCCTCGTTGGTGTCTTGCATGGAAATTAAGACAGAAGAGAAATAACGGTGGTATACACAGACATACAGACATGTCTAAGCACTGCCCCAAGATGTTTGCATGTTGCAATGGTGTGAACTCTGTTGTAGGGAGATCCAACACAACCACTGCCTTGAGAAACAAGTTACCCCATCCCACTCCTCTAGAATAGCCATAAACTCACAAGTTCCAGTTGTACACTGTGAGTGAAGAAGTCCAATATATTAGTTTCCCACATCAGATCCCTTCTCTCCCGTTTGTGAATGTTTCCTTCCTCACTCCTGCCTTTTTAAACACTTCTGTTTGCTGAGATGCAGCTGTGTAATGTATCACCTTCATGACCCTGGCATACGCCAGCTGTATCACAGAGCACAGGTGATTCCTCAACACATACAGTTTAATACAGCATTTTGTAGGTATTCTTGGGCTTCAGGAAACTGGTTTAAATGGCATTTTAACATACTCCTGTCCTGTTATTACTGTTTATACCTTGGACTTATTGTGGGTCTTCTTGATCTCTATCTTGCCGAGGGACCAAAAGAGGTAAACATCAAACCCAGTACAAGGTGTGAGATGAGTTTTATTCCTATATGTAGTGAGCACCTGGCACAAGAATTTTCATTTGTCACTTCCTAAAGTCATATCACATTCATCCAGAGATCAGCCCCTACCCTGTGTGTATTACTTGCTCCTTGGGAAAGGGAGGTAGGTCATCACTGCAAATGACATTACGTGGTTAAAAAGAAAGACATCCCCTGCTGTCAGCTGTTCTAACCACAGAACTGATTTAACACAGTTAAAGAACAGCTTCCAAACAGGAAAAGAAAAACACTAAACTATTCTGGAAAATTCTTCAAAATGTTCATCTAGATATGTGGCCAATGAGCCGGCTTCATTTGGAGCTCGGCTCGGATGCCTCTATACAAATGCCCGTAGCATGGGGAACAAACAAGAGGAATTAGAGATGTGTGCATGTCTACAGGGGTATGATATAATAGGCATCACAGAAACATGGTGGGATGGCTCCTATGACTGGAGTGTTGGAATGGAAGGTTACAGGCTCTTTAGGAAAGACAGGCCTGGCAGGCAGGGAGGGGGAGTTGCCCTTTATGTTAGGGATAGGCTGGAGAGTATGGAACTCTGTCTGGGGACAGGTGAGCAGTTAACAGAGAGTTTGTGGGTCAGGGTTAAAGGGAATATAGCTATGGGAGACATTACTGTGGGGATCTGTTACAGACTGCCTGATCAAGGAGAACCTGCGGATGAAGCACTCCATAGACAGATAGGAAAAGCCTCACGCTCGCAGGCCCTCGTTCTCATGGGTGACTTCAAACACCCTGACATCTGTTGGAAGGACGGTACGGCCCGGCACAAGCAATCCAGGAGGTTCCTCGATTGTGTAGAAGACAACTTCCTTCTGCAAGTAATAGAGGAGCTGACAAGGAGAGGTGCCATGCTTGACCTCGTGCTCACCAACAGGGAAGGGCTGGTTGGAAATGTGACGCTCCAGGGCAGCCTTGGATGCAGCGATCACGAGATGCTCGAATTTGAGATCCTCAGGACAGTGAGAAGAGCGTGTAGCAAGCTCACTGTCCTGGACTTCAACAGAGCAGACTTTGGCCTCTTCAGGAACCTGCTTAGTAAGGTTCCACGGGACATAGCCCTAGAGGGCAGGGGGGCCCAAGACTCTTGGTTGATATTCAAGGATCACCTGCTACAAGCTCAGGAGTGCTGCATCCCAACTAGAAGGAAGTGCAGCAGGAGGGTAAGGAGACCTCCTTGGATGGATAAGGAGCTCCTGAGGAAAATTCGAAGGAAAAAAGAGGCTTATAAAAGGTGGAAGCAAGGACAGGTGGCCTGGGAAGAGTACACGGATGTTGTCCGGGAAGCTAGGGACCAGGTTAGGAAAGCTAAGGCCCAGTTAAAATTAAACTTGGCTAGGGGTATTAAGGATAACTGGAAGGGATTCTACAGTTACATAGCAAATAAAGAAAGAGACTAGGGAGAAAGTAGGCCCCCTCAGGAAGCTCTTGGGAGAACAGGTTACACAGGATTTGGAGAAGGCTGAGGTTCTGAATGACTTCTTTGCCTCGGTCTTCACTGGCAGAGGCTCTGACCACACCACCTAAGTCTTGGGAGGCAGACGCAGGGACTGTGAGAATGAAGACCTTGGGCCCACTGTAGGAGAGGATCTGGTTCGAGACCATCTGAAGAGAGACTGGAGCACCTCCTGTATGAAGACAGGCTGAGAAAGTTGGGGCTGTTCAGCCTGGAGAAGAGAAGGCTGCGTGGAGACCTCAGAGCAGCCTTCCAGTATCTGAAGGGGGCCTATAGGGATGCTGGGGAGGGACTCTTCATTAGGGACTGTAGTGATAGGACAAGGGGTAATGGGTTAAAACTTAAACAGGGGAAGCTCAGATTGGATATAAGGAGGAAATTCTTTCCTGTTAGGGTGGTGAGGCACTGGAACGGGTTGCCCAGGGAGGTTGTGAATGCTCCATCCCTGGCAGTGTTCAAGACCAGGGTGGACAAGGCCTTGGGTGAGATGAGATGGTTTAGTGTGAGGTGTCCCTGCCCACGGCAGGGGTATTGGAACTAGATGATCTTAAGGTCCTTTCCAACCCTAACTATTCTATGATTCTATGATTCAATGGACAGAAGAAAGGAAAAGAGATTATGGTTAGTAGAATCTGTGAGGCTTCAGGCATATATGACGGAGAACTAACACATGTAACCCACTATACTGAAGTCTTCTTTACTGTTGAAACAAAGACTTTTAAAATGTTCCTAAATATTCAATAATAGATAATTCAGAAGTATTCAAATGCCATGTCTCTCTGGAATGTAAATATCTACAGTAGAAACAGCAAAAGCTTTATCTGCTGTCATTAAATAACACAACACTAGTAGTATTTGAAGTCCAAGTATAGCACTGACAGTTTTACTGCCTTCAACAGAGAGAGATTCTAATTAGAAGTGGGATAAGGAAAACTATTTAACAACTGCATTAAGGGTGCTACTGTACTATAAACCTCCCAACTTTTCCAGGGACTTCTGTGAGCAGGAGATGTGAAGAGAGTCTGGCTCCCACCAATTAACGACAGCTGCTACTGAGATTTGCTGAAAGAATAAAAGATCTTCCATATTTACTGGCAGCTCACAAACCACTGCCACTCTATTGGAACCAGCAACTATGAGTTTTGATTTGCAAATATATGAAATCAAAAGTCAAAATCAGAACTCATTTCAGAGCCACCCTGTATTTCAGGGAAAACAAAAAGAAATTTAACAGCAGACGGCCCAAACCTCAGGCACCAAGAGGACTTTAGATAACAAGTCCTAAACCTATGTTCTCCTGAAAAAACAAAACTAAAACCAAACCAACCCAAAACCCCAACACTTTCACACCACTACCCCACAAATCCAACCCCAAACAGAGCTGTTTTAGAGAAGTTCTCTCTTTGAAGTGATTACATAAAGGCATTTCTAGAAAACACAGTATCTTCATTGTAACCTCCACCTGTGATAAAGAAGCCCTCCATGATATAGGAAGCTCTCCTATAAAACGAAAGCCTTTTGAACAATAATTGCATTCTTTACTCTGTACGCCTCAAGCCTTGTAACAAAGCCACAGGAGTGGTAAGTCTGGTTTCAAGAGGAAGCTGGGCCACCTCCCAACACCTTTGACATCCTGCTTTTGTATCCAAAACTCTGCTGCCATTGCTGCCAGACCAGCAAACCTCCTGCACAAAGCTCAGAAGCACCATAGGAACATGACTGCTGCAAGGGAGATGAACCAAATAATGGCTGCACACAGTCCTAGATGTCAATTGCACAGGAAGCATGCTGAAAACCACGTGCAAGCAGCTGGATCTGGCAGCAGTAGCTCAGGCACCAACTCTGTGGGGGAAAGGAATCTGATGAGTTGAACATTCAAGTGCACTGTCAGTCCCATCCAGTGATATAAAATGCCACCGCTTTGATTTTATACATGCCCAGGCTACCAGGGAACATTTTAGGTGAGGTTCATCACTACAGCAATCCCATGATTATGATCTACACATCACTTGTCAGATGTGGGTCAGTAAAAGTCCAGACTTTTAATTTCTCCTTCTGCCACATAATGACACCAGATGCAGAATTTACAATTCAGGCACCCACCTGAATTGAGCATGGGTGCTCTGTTGAGCACCCATGCTCAACAGAGAACTCAGGAGCAACTCAACAATCTGGTGGAAAGAGGGTAGGGGAGAAATGCACAAGGGGGTTCACTCATGGACTTTTTAACCATCAGCTGGAGGCTACCTTTAATGATTCTACTTAATAAATCTAAATAGTATTATTTGTTCTTTCATAATTGGCCCCTGCGAATGTCTCCCACCTCATCCGTTTTCAGTCGTTAGTATAGTTTGTTGCCATGAACCAAATTAAGACCCTGGACCCAAGAAAAATCAAAGTATATTTATGTTATATAAAACTTATGATCACAGACTCATAGAATAGAAGGAAATTGTCTTCCACAGATTCATGAAGAATCTGATTTTGAGCCAACATCTTCAGAAGAGACACAGCTACTCAAGTGTTGCGCAAACTAAGCTCAGAGGTTAATGATCTCATAGAACACCTTACTAGTTCCTTTCTGCTTAGGAGGAATATGGTGGGAAAGTCATGGAATGAAGCTCAGTGCAAAGGTACACCAGGGAAGAAACTGCAAACTAAGTATTGCTCATTTACCACCTATCTTCAGAAAAAAAATACTGCATAAAACAGTACATCAAGCAAGCAGGCAGACAGACTGACTGAAAGACAGGAATTTTTACACAAAGCTTACACAGCATCCTAACTCAAACTACCTTTTATATTTCCCCATTTAATTCATGCTGTATAAATGAAATGCAAATGCATAGTACATAATAAGGAAAATGTCAAAGTTTTGCTAAGTTATATGCAGCTATTCAATTGCATGGGTTTGCCAGGAAAAAACTGTTACAATCATGAGTGGTACTTCGACCCAAGAGAAAGAAACATCACTTTATTTAACACAGTTTTGGTTTACATAGAAGGTTTTCTTGGTATTTTGTGGGAAGTGGCTAGAAAACAAAGATTCTTGGGAAACAATCTCAGGAGAAATGGATTTTCATGACTAAAAAAAAAAAAAAAGATAGCAACATGACAGTTTTACTATTCAGCTGTGAAACAGTTTCCACCCATTTTTCAGTTTTCTGGACAATGAGCAATGCAGTTGAGAGATGTTTTCAGTTACACAAGCACATATGCCTGGGAGCAGTGCATGCTCTGCTGTTCAGGTACCGGACCAAAATCAGATTCTGACCAATTTCTACTGCAGAAGCATCAGGCAAGTAAAGAGAGACCTCCAAAACGAACCAGAAGTTACAACCACTGAAAAATATTGTGTTACCTTGAGGCTACTAGCACAAGGTTCAGAGAGCTGAGTTACCTCAGGTCTTCAACAGCTCTACAAAACCACTGCTCAATCATGCATCATGTGAAGCAGTGCAGTGACTATACCACATTCCAACATAAATGCTGCAGGGAAGTTAATTTTATCTGCAAGTGCAGGTAAATGCAGGGCTGGAGTTGTCAGCGAGCTACAGATTTGGAAATTATTAAATGAGTGTTCTATCACACCAGGATTTTTTTTCCAAGCAAATTTTCAAAATTAACTCCTTCACTAAGACTTACGCATCAGTCTTCCTTACAGAGCTTTGGGGTAACAAAATGATCTTCATCCCTCCCTCTTACCCACAGACCTCCTCCATCTGCACCCCACCAAATGATTTCACTCCTGGAACAGATGCTTCTTGTACTGAGCAATTCCCATTTGCATTCGGGGAAGCATAAACACACAACCTTTTGAAGGTAATCGCATTGGATGATTTAATTATTGCAATCCAATTACTTTCACCTCCTTCCCACATTCAAATGTTTCAGTAATGGAAGTTATTAGAAAGATCCTGATTTGATTAAAATAAAGGCCTGCTATGCAGTAAGTGACTCAGTGGAACCATGCTAAAAATACCTATTAGGTACACGAATTGCAAGAAAGCAACCCTTCAGCTACCCTTTAAGTTTGTCCACAATAGCAAAAGTGAAGAACGAGAACCTACCAGGTAATCAGCCTGCTTCCAGCTGCCTGGTAGGAACATCTGGCAGCAAAACACAATGCTTTTCTTTTTCTTTTCAAAGCTGCTATGGGCTATCAGCTAAGTTAGTGATAATTTTTAAGTTATGCATGCTTCACTCTGCCTAAAAACGAATTAATTACTCAACAGATAAAAAAGCTTATGCTTTTGAATCTATGAAGTGAAACCTGGAAATATCCATTTTCAATATACATACCATCAGCATAGCATTTCTAAGAAATTATATTCATATATAGGCTAATTTAGGGGAAAAGACTGATGTTTTATCCCAGAGACACTAAATTAAGTCTCTAGCCAGAATGTACACTGAGCATAAATGCTAGTATGTGGAGTAGAAAAAAAAAATTTCCTCAGTTTTATTCTTCTTTCCCATTCTGTTCTGAAATGATGCTATGGCATCAGTAAGATAACAGCACAGCATCTGGGACGAGAGAAGAATGAAGAAGGAAAAATTTGCAAGTAAGAAAGGGATATGGAGGAAGAGGAGAGATCCAGGCCAAATAGCCATATCCTTAGGCCTCAATTTGCTTTTGTAGAAATGTTTTCCTTGTTTAAATATACAGTGCAGTGTCTAGTAAATTATGCTTTTACTGCAGGGGAAGGAATCCACATTTCTACATCCATAGGATGACGTCCTCTCTCAGCATTTGAATTTCTGGATGCAAGTCATCTGCATCATCCACTGCAAAAGACTAAATTAAATCATTAACGACTTCACTGCTTCTTGATGGATATTTGATGTATTAAATGGCATATAACTACTAAGTGCTGATATTTCAGAATCCTAGCTTAAGGAAAATGAGGTTCTAGCTGCAAAAAGACAACAGCACACACAACCTGTAAAAATCTTATTTTCCCCTGACAGTAAACTTATCACATTCAGACAGAAAGCGCCCAACACTTAATTCATACAACACAAAGTTGTAGGGCAAAACCTGTGTTTTTTTGAATTTTGAGACGATCATCAACTATATTCCTATGCAAAGGAACTCCTTTCCAAGTAAGCAGCTGTTAAGTCCTAACATCCACGCAGTTCCCATAAAACCATTACTTCTCAAATTGCATATCTATTTCTGTCACTATATGAACCTTAATTAATTGTTTCTCTGTGTTTGTTCTAAAAATCCCCAAAAGAACTGTGCTGGTTTTGACTGGGATAGAGTTAATGTTCTTCATAGTAGCTGGTATGGGGCAATGTTTTGGATTTGCGCTGAAAACAGTGTTGATAATACAATGATATTTTAGTCGGTGCTAAGCAGTGCTTACACAGAGTCAAGGCCTTTCCTGACTCTCACCTCACCCCCCAGTGAGTGGGCTGAGGGTGCACAAGAAGTTTGGAGGGGGGCAGAGAGGATAGCTGACCCCAACTAACCAGAGGGATATCCCAGGTCATATGATGTAATGCTCGGCATACAAAGCAGGAGGAAGAAGAAAGGGGAGACATCCGGAGCTATAGCACTTGCCTTCCCAAGTCACTGCTATGTGTGATGAAGCCCTGCTTTCCTGGAGATGGCTGAACACCTGCCTCCCTATGGGAAGTAGTGAATGAATTTCTTCTTTTGCTTTGCCTGTGCACATGGTTTTGTTTTACCTGTTAAACTGTTTTTATCTGAACCCGTGAGTTTTCTCACTCCTATTCTTCCAATTCACTCCCCTATCCCACTGTGGGGGGAACAAGCGAATGACTGTGTGTCCTGGGTTCAGCAGTAGCAGTCATTTTTCTCCTTCTTGGTAGCTGGTGCAGTGCAGTGTTTTGACTTTCAGCTCGGGAACAGAGCTCATAGCAATGTTTTGGTTTGGCCAAGGACTTTGTGAGCCTCATGCTCTGCCAGGGAGGAGGGGAAGCCGGGAGGAAGCAGAGACAGGACACCTGACCCAAACTGACCAAAGAGGTATTCCATACCACAGCACATCATGCCCAGGATGTAACTGGGAGTTAGCCGGAAGGGCTGGGAGACTGCAGGGTTGGAGGAGGTATCGGGCAGAGCTTGGTCGGGCTGGGGGGGCGAGTTATCGGTCGGCTGGTGGTGAGATGATGTATTCTCTTCCCTTGTTATTTCCTTTATCATTATTATCATTGGTGGTAGCAGTAGTGATTTGTGTTATACCTTAGTTACTAAACTGTTCTTATCTCAACCTGTGGGAGTTGCATTCTTTTCCATTCTCCTCTCCGTCCCTCCGGGAGTAGGGGGAGGGAAAGAAGGGGGGGAGTGAGTGAACGAGTTACCTGACTGGGTTTAAACCACGACAGTTCTTTTTGGCGCCCAACGTGGGGCACGAAGGGTTGAGATAACGACAGATCTGACCGGATTAATAGTCATTCGTCACAATGCTGATTTATTGGCTCTCAGAGTTGTTCTTGTTGATCTCGCAGCTTCAGAATGTTGTAACTTACTTAGAGCCGGTATTCGCTGTATTAGTGTTTATCAAGTGTGGGGCTTGGGCTAAGGTTCTTGTCTCACTGTGCTTTATGGCAATGGCTTGTAATACGGGCGGGCTCCAGCAGCAGGGCGGGACGGACGTGGCCGTGGACTTGTACCTGGCCGTCCGGCTGCTCTTCACCGTCCTGGCCCTCACCCTACTCTCCATCTTCGTGAGGCTGCGGGGAGCTGAGGGGGAGCGGCCCCGGGAGCCGGCGGCAGCCGAAGCGGCCCGGGAGAGCGGCCCCGGGGACCAAGCGGCGGCGGGAGCGGGGCCGGAGGCCGCGAGGGGACGGCTGCCGGTGGAGGAGGTCGGGGCGGTCGAGGAGAGCAAGGAGGCGGCTGCCGAGCAGCGGGAAAAGGCGGCGGAGGAGCCGAGCCCCGCGGAGGAGCCGAGCCCCGCGACGGCCGATGGCATTTCCCGGAAGCCGCCTGCCGAGCCCCAGGAGGATGCAGGAGACCACGCAGCATTTCCCAGCAAGGCAGAGGAGGAAGAGCTGGACGCAGGAAAAGAGAAGCTGGCGGTGGGAGAGCCGGCAAGCACAGCAGCTACACCAGCCCCAGTGACAAGTACAGCAGCATCGTTTGAGAGTTCTGAAGGTTTTGAATGGCCTTTGGGTACTCTTGGGACCTGCCTGCTGATTGTGATGGGGATCAGCATGTTGGCACACACACAGGCTGTGTTCTACCCACAACCATTTTGTCTGATCTCAAAAGTTAAGCAGAGTCAGGTTTGGGTCTTGTCTGGGGTTAGACAACGATATGGGGGGACCAAGAGATTTTCCCCAAAGCTGGACAGTCATGAGTGGCAGGGTGTGTGTGACAGTATGGGCAAGTATCTAGTCCACTGGGCCCCTCCAGTGCTTTGGAAGCATCGGAGATGGAAGGCAGCTGTGTGGAGTCCCCAGCAACAAGCTGCAGAAACTGCTTAAGGGGACAGTGAATTATTTTGAGGCTGGTGGGCCCATGGCACTTCAGGCCATCAGAGCAGAGATGCAACAGAGAGATGGACTCATGATCGAGGGGTGGACTTAGCAATGGACACTATTGCCCAGGTTATTCACAAGTGTGAACACTGCACACAGTCTCTCCTGCTCTGGAAGACTGTTACAAGAGATGGAGCCTGACATCATGGACCAGATGGACTCAGCAGCTTTATAGGGACTGGTCCATGCACTAAGATAAGAGTGCACTGAGATAAGAGTGATGGTATATTGAAAATGTGGGATCTGAGCATGACGTGAATGGTATGGAATAAGAGGTGGATAATGTCCTGGGTTCAGCAGTAGCAGTCATTTTTCTCCTTCTTGGTAGCTGGTGTAGTGCAGTGTTTTGACTTTCAGCTCGGGAACAGAGCTCATAGCAATGTTTTGGTTTGGCCAAGGACTTTGTGAGCCTCATGCTCTGCCAGGGAGGAGGGGAAGCCGGGAGGAAGCAGAGACAGGACACCTGACCCAAACTGACCAAAGAGGTATTCCATACCACAGCACGTCATGCCCAGGATGTAACTGGGAGTTAGCCCCAAGGGCTGGGAGACTGCAGGGTTGGAGGAGGTATCGGGCAGAGCTTGGTCGGGCTGGGGGGGTGAGTTATCGGTCGGCTGGTGGTGAGATGATGTATTCTCTTCCCTTGTTATTTCCTTTATCATTATTATCATTGGTGGTAGCAGTAGTGATTTGTGTTATACCTTAGTTACTAAACTGTTCTTATCTCAACCTGTGGGAGTTGCATTCTTTTCCATTCTCCTCTCCGTCCCTCCGGGAGTAGGGGGAGGGAAAGAAGGGGGGGAGTGAGTGAACGAGTTACCTGACTGGGTTTAAACCACGACACTGTGTGGTGCTTAGGCATCAGCTGGGGCTAAACAACAACGAAAAAACAACCCAAAACCCAACCCTTGTACATGTATGGTACAGGTAAGTTTCTTAGCCAGCAAACAGGGCAATCAGCTGGTCATATGCTGCTGCAGACACTGAAGGCATTTTCAAACCTCCTCTCTAAGAACAGATAGGCTTTTGTTTATCAAATATTAATAAACAATTCTAGCACTGTTTTTTCAGCAAACACGTCTACTTGGAATGTTTTTGCATGCTCTGTGCCACAAGATGCCTCTGGAAGTGCTCTCCCTGAGACATCAAGGACTTTCTGTAGAGGAATCCCATTTCCAGTTCCTCCAGTCTACCACTGAACTTGAACAATGATTCATGGCTGACAAAATGTTCCCTCAGCTTTTCTGCTCATTGCTATTTTCCTCTCAGGGCCACCTGACTCAGAGATATCTTCACTGTCCTTACACAAACCCAACTCCTACCTGCTTTGTTCCTCTAGAGGAGGCATGAAGCCATTCTGTTGCTCTGACCTAGCAGGACAACTTGGGGGAGTCACAGTACTCTGGAAAACAGCAAGCTCAGCAGCTTTAGTGCCAGCAAAAAGGGACAGAGAAAGCAGGGCAAAGCAATGCAAACACAACCTTGTCCTGAAAGGTTTGTTCTTCAGAGGCAAAGGAATTGCAGCCCTGAAGTTCACTGACAGGGGTTCTCAGATTTCTTCTTATCACACATACCATGAAGTGCCTTGTGAGGTGCCAGCAAAGCCCAAATATCTGACTGTATTTTAAATGTGATCTGGCATTTCAAAGGCTTAGAAGGTAGTCAGTTTGTCACCTTTGCATTCTCATGGGGGCTGTTCAGGGAGATGGAAATCAACACAAGTAAATAGTAGCTGTCTTCAAACCTGTATTGCAAGACTGAACATCACATTTGAAACTGTAGGGTTTATTATTAAACACCCCACCATCTCAAACATGCAATGCCTCTTCACATTCAGCCGCTTCTTTCATATAGCCCCACTGCAGCTTTCCCATTCTTCAGCATTCAACTTGATACAATGCTAATTTTATTATATCATCTTTCATATACTTAACTGTGAATTTCAATGAACGCTCTCTCACTCTTGTGTTACAAGAAGTTCTGTTGTCTCTACTTTCTCTACTGGTTAGTTGCTGTGCATGCTCCTAAAATGCCTTATGTTTCATTTTCAAGGTAATTGATATTTCCAGTCTCTTGGGAAAGTTGTTCCCGTGTCCTGTTTTCCTTACCTGTCTTCCAGTCCCTCTAATGAGCCAATATTCTGTCTGAACTGGCTGCTTCTGTACTAAACACAGCAATCCAGACACCTGCTAAATTTTAAGAGCATTATCATTCTTTTCTTTATCTATCTTCTCCCCATACATACCCTAGCAGCTTTTGCTTGTTTGGCAGCAGCTGTATGCGGTTTTTATTCCCACTGTCATGATTTAGAAACCTACAAACTATGGATGAGGGAAAAATGTGCATTTATCAATATTAGATTCTCTCTGTCATACAGCTATCCACTTGCTGAGTTCTCCTGCAGCTCTTCACATCTCTGCAGACCCAATCAGGTTATCTGCTAATTTGGGGTAGACAACTGGCTGAGACTGCACTGGTAGGGGAGGGAACAAAGGACTCATCAGCTACAGCTCCTTGGGCAACCACAGAACCACAGGTTACTGGCAAGAGAGGTGGAAAGAAAATTATGAAGGAGATCAACGGGTGGAGGCAATCACATGCCAGGAAAAACCTTGACAGTATACATCACACTTTTTCCTTTTGAAAATAGGACAGGAAAGCAATGTCTACATAAGCATACGCAGGACACAGGACCAACTCTCTCCACAGGTATGGAAAGATACATTATTTAAATATACAAAATGGTGCAATATGTTACAGTGCAGTTGGTAAAGACATCTGGTAGAACTGTGTACTGACAGGAGGCCACTGCTTAGGTGACTGCTACCCATCCACCAAACCAATAAAGCCTGTAGCAGCTTCACTTCATTTATCTAGTTGTTGTCTCAAGGCAACTTCTACTTTGCTGTAAGGGATAGGTTCTACTTCAAGACAAAAGCATCAAACGTTATTAAAACCTCCCTGCTGGCACCCTGTTACCAGCTTACTTTACTGACTTATTTTTCTGTAGAGAGTTACAAGAATTTACAAGAGTTTGCAATTCCTGTGCAGATGCTCTCTCAGCCTGCATTCTCCAGATCTTTACTGCTGCCATTCATAGGGGAAGTATCAGTATTACCTTGTAAGAAACAGATTTGAGGTTGTGAGATAAAATCAGCTCTAAAGATCTGCTTCTGTTTTGCAGTATCTCACATTTAGATTTTATTCAAAGCTAATACAAAAAGCAACACCCTGAAGTTCCAAATTAGTACGTTCTTACTAGGTTATGCTATTGAATGTGGTGATCACATAAAGGTGTCAATGTTTACATAATCACAGGAAACAGGGATTCCAAACAGAGTACTTTCAAAGAAAGGATTTTCAATGTCATTGCTGATTTAACTACTGAGCAACTGTACACGATCACTGGGAAAAGCTGATTAGCTTTCCCTATCCTGAATAAAGATGAGGTTTCTTACTAGGAGCTTCTTTTCAGTAAGCTCCTGCACCAGCCTGTCCAAATTCAGACAGTTAAGGATTCCTGAACTCATGTAAAAGAATACGAACAGCTGACAGGTACAGAGATTACAACAGATGCAAAATATCTTTTAATATTTACCACAGAACTGGCCTACAACAACAGCACAGTGCAGGTTAAAAATCATCCACTGTGCTACATCATCAGAGACAGTGCATGCTCTAAGTGCTGTACCACCCATCCCTATCATGGTCAGGATTGTGCCATGACTATTAGTACTGTTAATAAATCAAGCAATCCTCTTTGAAGAGTAGTAAGGACTTGGACAGTAAAGATGTAGACAGACTAAGCTAGTAAGAAGTGGATGACTAGAACTAGATGATGGGGGTTGGAACTAGATGATCTTAAGGTCCTTTCCAACCCTAACTATTCTATGATTCTATTACTTTTATGTTTCTTTTTAGGAAAGGGTAACTTGGTGTAAATCAAGACAATTATGCATTACAGATCCTTGACTTAAGTAATATTTTCACAGTGGCCTGAGTTACCTTCAGAGGAGCTGCACACACATGAACACAGCTTGTTTTACACCACTTCATTCAGAGATGTTGCCTTCCAGCAGAAGGCCATTAGTTACCACAGGCATGGACAGTGTGAAGAAAGGTGTCTGAAGTAATGACCGTGGGCTATTTGGGGGCTGTTGGAAGAAAAGGGTGGCAGCAGATTGAAGCAGACTAGATCTGTCACTGACCTTGGCAGAGGACGCCAGATTTTAAATGGTAACACAAGGTAGAAGACAGCTAGAGATCACCCACTGGGCAAGTAAATCCTTGTGCTACTAGTTAAAGCATAAAATCAGCTCACCACATCTGCCAAGGAAAACTATGAGCTGAGATGGAGTAAAAGCAGTAAATAAGGTAAAGGTCCTTGTTGATCCTGCTGCCATGCAGGGTCAACATTGCCTGAAAAATTAAAACAGGTTTGCAATTGTGGCTCAGCTATCCACAGGTCAGACAGGATTGCTTCTTACACAGAGGGCAGGGAGGTGAAGAACAGCTTTCTTTGCAGACAGTTACTATGCAAAAAGGCTGAGGTGCTACATCCAGTTACCTCAAGCCAGGAGATACGCTTCCCACAAACTAAACCTGACTCTTTTGATTTCAAAACCCATGTGTGTTCTGCTGTGTCAAGCAGTTCCTCCTCCTACTCTCCTGTTCTGGTATCAGAGGCATGCTGAAAACACCCAGGTGGAATGACCTGAGAGTCCAGTCAGTCTCTTTCACGTGTCATATCTAATACAAGTGAATTGTGTCTTCTCAAACACATGCAGTGAGCTTTGGAGGGTTCTACCCAATTTGTGAGCAGTTACCAAGAAATGTAAGTCACTAACAAGCTGCAGCAGATTAAACAGTTTACTTGATTCAGAGATGTCCCAGCTATTGAGCGTCCAGAGGGAAGCCACCCACATGGAGGGCAGTATTTTAATAATTTACCCAGAGGCCAATGGCAGGGAACAATTTGTATAATTTTCATTCCAGTTGGAGGGGAGCAGGGAGATTAGAGCAGTGCTGTGGACAGGATCTGGCCCCTAAAACAGATCAGCTGGACAGCTTGCTCTAAGTGATACCAGCATACAACAGCAAGTTCACAATACCCAAGAACAGTTATGACCTTGAACACTGCACTGACCAAACGGGCTGTTCTGGGAATAGACAGATTTCCATCATCTGTACTGCACAACAGAAATAAATGCAAGCTAATAAAGGCTCTTAGAAATGCAACAACCTAATAATTTCACAAACGCATCTTTACCCTCCTGGCACTGCACCTTTAAAATACTTGCTTCACTCATGTAAGTCTGAAAGATCAAGGGTTGTCTTTGTTTTTCCCACTCACTTGTGGGATTTTTTTTCTTGGCCAAAGCATGAAATGGTTTTGTTTCATCAATTTCTGAAAGGAACATATTTCTGCAGAGGGGAACAGCAGCTCATGGTACGGCAGCTACATGCTAATTAGAAGCCACTGAATGCTGAGGGTCTACGAACTAGCTTTCCCTGTGGTCAACCAGTAACCCCTGCTCAAGACACAGGAACCAAAGAAGACAGTCCAGTAGCCTACTTCCAAATCATGAACTTAGAAGCTCAGACATTTTTCTGTACTCCCATCAGTTCTCCAAGTCATCCCACACTGTCTGCTCCTCTGGCACCCTTCTTTTTTATACACATTTCAACCATGCTACTCCTCTCCCCAGAGTTCTGGCTCCATCACCTTGGTTCAGCAAAAGCTTACAGTGATTTACAACTCCTGCTAGACTTGGCTTTTCAAAAACACTCATGCTATTGGCAAGAACATACGTTTCAGATGTGTGTGTGTGTGTGTGTGTGTGTGTGTGTGTGTGTGTGTGTGTGAAAGGTGCAGATATTCCCTACGTATCCCAGTCTTCCTGTTTTCAGAAACAACTCTTAACTAGCAGGGTACCAGAATACAAAGGTCAGCATTTCACACTTTCAAGCAACTGCAGAGATACCCTAAACACCTGCTCAAGTAGCTGCTGTCCCCTTCCACACCAAGTCCATCATGGCTTTAAAGTGCTGAGGCAAATACTGCCATTCCCTCCACCTCAATGCAAAGGAAAGAATCTCTTCCCATTTGATTTCCATTTCTCTACTGCTTGTGGCATCCCAGCCCACTCCCCATTTCCTTAAAGGCATCATGTATTCACTATCCCTCAATTATTCATAACAATTGAATGCATTTTAATAATATTTAAACAAGTTAAAAAATATCCAATAATAAACTGGGAATTACTATGGACTATTGCAAGAGCATAGAAGGATACAGTGGGTACTTCAGCTTTTCAGTTGGCAAAACCAGCTAAACACACCAAAGGCCTTCCACATCACCAACACACAGGTGATTTTTACCAGATTCTTGGCACAAGTGTTTTTCCTGATCCAAGCTGCCCCATTTCACTTTCATATCAGATATTGGTATTTAACAGCATTCAGCATTAGCAAGGATGAGCTGCTGCTCTGAGTTAATACAGGAAGGAGATAGCCTGCCTTTTTTGAATTCTAAGCTGATAAGATGGGGTCACTGGAAGAATTAATAAACAGGAAGGTGAGGAAAGGAGAGTGAGCTGAGAGGAGCTGTACTAAAAGATAAAACATGAATGGGAGGAATGAGCTGTAACAAAGTACAAAAAATAAAAAGCCTACAGTAAGGACTGGCATCAAGCATCTGGTTCAGCAACCCCAGACAAGAAAATTGAAAAAGCACAGTGTTTTGGTAATAACAGATCTATCCAAATGGAGGCAACATGCTCAAGACAAACCCTTCAGACCCCAAGACACTCTCTGCACTCCTATTACTGTGGTATTAAGGCGGCTTTGTGCATGAGGTCACCAGAAGGAAGAAGTCCAGCTCCAAACTTTGCATTTACGAAGCAGCCTGGTGGTGACAGACATGGTAATGAAAACCCTGCCAGCTACACTCAACAACTGAGCACTTCCTTGCATGTAACCTCCAAATATGTAACATGGAAAGTATGTCCTACATTAAGGCTTCTCTAGATAGTGCACTTGCACTTACCTCAGTACATCACAGATATGAAGTTCTCGCTCTGCTACTTGGGTGACTAAATCCATTAAGCTGTGTCAGTTTTGTCTTAACAGACAGGATTCTTTTTGCTTAGCTTTGTTTGTTTCATTTTGGTTGTCTTAAATGCAAAAACCTCCACAAACAAACAAAGGTTTATTATCTCTCACTGCAAAATAAGCATAGAGGAAAACAAACAATAGTTTGAAAAAGGAAGTCATGACAAAAACAGACTATCCGGATTAAATTTCAAGAGATCTTTTCCCACCTCTTAATGCAAAATTTGTACTTGAAAGAAAATGTTTTCACTGTACATTTTTTCAGGGAGAGAAAAGCTCCACTTCAGTTGGCTTCCTCTGCAGCGACCATGGTAAGTTTCAAGTCTTAGAACCGGCTCTTCACAAGTTCCTCCTCTTGTATCTTCCCCAACTTGAATCAAGTTACTACTGGGTCTTGGGAATAAAATATTTTTCTGTTCAAAGCAGTTTAGCTTTTGAATAAACACATACATGGAATTAAACTTGGTCCTGTTTGGGAAATATTTACAAAATATGAATATTAGTAAAAAATTAAAACCATGTGCTTGACATGTTTCTAAATCGATCCGGGACAGTTAAAGACAGCAGCACCATGACCCAGCTCCAGAGGAAAACATGAGGCCAGTGAAATCAAACACCAGCAGGTCTATGGTAAGTGCACACGTCTGGGAGTCCTGCTCTCACTAAAGAGGTAAGTACTGAAAAATGGGCCTCTCATTAAGCATGGCAGTTCAAGACAACCACCACAAAATGCCAAAAAGATGTGTGAAATCCCACATCCTCCTCAGCCCTGGACTTCTATCTTGTACTGCGTAAGCACCTGGATCTCAAACTCTTGCCTTATGACACCCATTTTTAGCAGTAAAAAGATTCAGCCCGGAAGACAAAGCAGACCATAAGATGTCCTGAGGAAGCAGGGACTGACTGACACCACCATCCCCAGAACCTCATCTTGAGCATGACTCTTGGGGAAAATAAATTGTTAAATAAACAGTTGATGCTATATCCCCTGGTAGGATGAACATTAACCTGGCCATTTGCTCCCCAGGAGACTCAGAAGTCAGCTGCACTTATGAAGTTCTTACAACCACAACTCATCACTGTACAAACTTATTAAAAATGAAGCAGTTACGTTTTTACATAGCATCAAGACCGGATATGTACCAATTGAACAAGAATTAAACTCCTCTGCTAGGAAGGATGGATAATCATACATTCTCTTCATACTCTCCCCCTACAAACAAACTTTCTGTTTCAACTTGTATCTTCAGCAACTGATTTTTCCCCAATTCCCTATTTATTTTTTTTCCAGATAATACATAACCACAGCATACTGCCAAATGGCAACACCAGTGTCACTCTGATCTGTGGTTTCAGGAAACAATATCAATGTAGTTACATAGGAGGAAGGGGAGCCAAGTTAAACAACTTGTTTCTATGCCACCTGGCATAGAAACAAGTTAAACATCTTGTTCAGTTTATTTTTATGTTATTTCTGCATAATTGATAGCTATTCAGAATTTAAGTTTATTTGACTCCAAATCTGCTCCTCTCTCTTAGTATCTGGGTTAAAATTGCTGTTTCCACAAGGTCTGACAAAATTATACAATGGAGGCCAAGCAGAATTTCTATTTGTGTCCATAGTAAGAAAGTGCAATTTTATGGTATAGCTAAAGCAGCAGACTTTGTAGAAAAATACTGTCCTGTAGAACAAAGAATGCTTTACAACAAAGAATGCTGTAAAACCCTTATGTCCTGGGTATTCAAGATATATGGTTCTAAGGCAAATTTTTTTGCTTTCTTTATCCTCTGATCTTGGACCTTAAAAAGGCAGTCATAATAACATAACATCATAGGGCTGGGCTAAAGAAATGTGACACAATTTTCTCAGTATTAGAGGACCTGTATCAGATGATCATTTCAGACGAAGCATTCTGAGAACAGTTGAAACGATATTAAAAACTAAACAAGAAACTTTTCATAGAAAATGAGTAGACAGAAACACAAACTAGAATATATAAATTCCCGCACAATCCAGAAGGGAACAAAAAAGTACCATGAGGGGTGAGGAAATCCTGACACCCTTCGCCACTGGAAAACCTGGCTCCAAGACACAAAACCCAGCTTAGCAACTTGGTCCAAGCTCAGGAGCAGGAGAACGCAACTGTCATGGGGCAGCAACATGCCAAAGAAAATACATGCCCATGTATTTTGACTCCACCATTTCCCTACCCCAATTACCACGGCAGTGACAGCTAAGGGAAGCGTATCATCCTTCTGTCCACTCCAGCATCTCTTGCAGTAATGCAAGTTATCAGCTGCTCATCTGATCCTGCTCACAATGAAGTCAGCTGCAAGACTCTCAGATGACACTGGAGGAGGATGAAACCAACCATTATAATTTTAGTGTTTCTGTATTGAAGCAAAAGCAAAGACCACTTCTTCCTAGCGGGAGACACATCAGTGTCCCCACATCAGTGAGTAAATTATAAAATAGTCTGAGATAAATATCATGTGAATCCTCAATCAGATACCCAAATGGAAACAGTCTGTACAAAATAAGTTATGTATGACTACAGAAGGGAGACCTTCTCTTCTCTTCAAGCCTTTGCCCCAGTGACGTGTAACTTCTGTTACATTTATCAGTGACAGGTAAACTGGACAAGGCAGAAAGACCTACACAATAGTTACAGAACAAGCATATCAAGCTGTACAGTGTTTTCTATTGCAAATGTGCTTTGAAGATCAAATTAATTATTGTACCTTAAGTTTCCTATGGCAGAAAAGATCACAAGCTATTGAAGTAGCACACTTCCTCTTCTGGGCTCCTTTGTGGCATCACCAGTTTTACTAGGAAATGAAAGTTTCTTATCTTCTGTCCACCTTGAAGTTTTAATAAGCTGCACATCCTATTACAGTTTTCTACAGTCATTTGGCAGCAACACTGAAGATCCTATTGAAGCCTTGGTTGCATGAAAAGATGTATGGGTGGAAAACAATGCTTGGAGTAAGGCCTGTGGTGACAGTATGCCCGAATTATTTCAAGTATTTTAGTGATTGAAAGGAACAGAAATGTCATTTTTATGACTGAAGGTCTTTTCAAAGATTAAAAGCTGAGGTAAAGCTGAGGTAAATCCTCTGGACTTGCTTAATCTTCTCCAAGCTGTGCTCTACATTTGGATCACCCTGATGAAGCAAGTAAGACCCAACTGTACTTGTGTTTGACAGAGGGAGATGATTAGTGGCTTGTGTTTCAAACAGCTTAGCACTGTTCTATGACTTCAAAAATACAAGACTAGATGTTTCACTTGTCTTGAAACAGTGGAAGGGCTGTCACACTTCTCAGAACTGAAGCCTGGGCTCTTCTACTAACAGCCCGTGAAGCAGCCCCAGTGCAGCTGCAATGACACCACGCCTACTGGAAGGATGCCACCCCCAGGCAGTGTAAGCAGGGAATGAGTTGGCATGTAAAGAAGAATTCATGTCCCGTCTCCCAGTCCTATAGGACATGATGAAGCAATGCTCTTCTCAAACCAAAGATACGTCTCTGGATGTCAGAAGCAAAGGCTCATGGAGACAAATTATCTTGTGGCTGTTGAGGAACGCGAGATATGCTCACACAGGTTACATGCCCAAAGCTTGGGCCTCTGGTGGTGCAGCAAGTGAATACAGGGGTCTGACTGACTCAGTGTTCCATCTGGCTTCCAGCCCTGGCTGCAGCCCCATGGGTCACTGGCTGATGTTGTACACAGGAATTTGGCAGCATGTGCACTTGGCGCTCAGCGTTGCAGCCTCAGGAGACCTGCCCTCCCCCAGACTGAAGTTAGTCTTATGAATCTCAAAATATTTTTGGTCTCAAATTCAGGCTTTTAAAACTTATTGTTACATATCTCAAACCAGCAGAAATGTTTACAGAATGTGTCTTGTTAAGGGCTGTGTCTTGTTCAAACCAGGGACTGGCTTGTTTTGTTTTAAATCATAAAACAAATTTCCCATAGGCAATCTGACACTACACCAGCAGGGACAGGCACATGATCTATGTGCCCCAGAGATGTCAAACACACCTAGATTAATAAATGACCCAAGCCTGCAATCCGACTCTGGCACGAGGCCACCTGGCATAGAAACCAGCAGCTGCATCCAAGCTGTGTACTGGGAACCATCCCTGGTCCAGGCTGATTCCCAAAGCCTGACTGAGGGCTGATGCTGTGTGAACTGGCTCATTGCAAGAACAGTGCTTGGTATCAACCATAAGGTACAGCCATCCAAATCCTTGTGCTTGAAAACATATCCTCGTGCTATTTAATTTATTAAATAGTCATAGCAACCAGCTCTGGGTTCAGCTGCCTGTTTCTCCCAGCTGGTTCATGCAGTCATTGAAAAGAGGAAACAATATTGATTCTGGTGAAGTCTACCCTACATACACCACCATGTGCAATTCTGGGCTTGTTTAGAAGAATTGGGAAGTCGGAACAAGGGGTGAGCAGAGACATGAAACCAGTGCCCTGCTTTCTTGTCACCCTGTACACTACAATAACATCTCAAGGTGTTCCATCTTTTCCCACTTTCCTTCCTTTGTTTTTATTAGCATGAGGTCAGTGTAAGAGCATTGTCCAGCAACTGAATAAACAGCAGTTTCTGTCTTAGGGTCATCATACACAGCAATAAAGGGAAAATCAAACTCAAAACAAAAAGACGACCATTACCAGGATAATGCTTCAGAGTATCACAATGGCTGGCTTGCAAATTTGGAGCCTGCTTGTAAGCACAGGCAATACCATTTATTTCTGGAAAAATGCCATTGAGTCTGGGGTGTCAATACATGCACACACACTGCTTTTTAAAACAGTTTGCACTTTTTAATCTACATGCAGAACACTTCAAAACAGGTCACTAAGCAATCACCCATATAATTTGCTTTTCCCACATCCAGAATATTTTTCAAAATGGTTATTTATCACTTTGCATATGAAACACATGCCTACACAGGTAATAGTCCAGGTTTTGTAATTAGGAGCTGAATAACAATTACACTTGTTTCTAAAATAAACTGTGTCTTTAAACCATGTAAAAATGTTCATGTCAAAAAGTCCACATGAAAACAAGCTGTTTTAGAGCTAACAACACTGGAGACCAGTGGCATTTATTAGGCAGACCAGGCCATTTATTAGGTTTATCCAAGCTTCCTGCTGGTGACCTCAACATTTGCAGACCTTGAGCCATTCATTTAGATGTGTTCACACCTCATAAAAAGCAGACAACAACGTTCAAGGATGAATACAAGCTGTGACCAAAAGGATCCCGTGGATGAAACTAGTTGGGAATGGTGACTTCTTGGCCTGGCTTCTTGTTAATGAAAATGTAAGGAAAATCTCACCAAGCTTACCTCTCATCTACAAAAGAGCTTATGGGGGAGGAGGGAAAGGAGGAGTAAAAGCATCCTAGATCACAAAAGAGCTTTCAGAATTCAGATAAAGTTCATGCATTTCCAGGCACTACACCATGTAGATTTCTCTTAAACAATCAGTACGTTCATGACTCCCTTTCCCTACTGTTTTCTCTGCTATCTAACACATTAGCCATGGTATTTGAGGAAAAATTAACTGCTGGAAACCTAAGGACCATGACCACCAGCATTTACAGCATTTCTTGTTTAACAAAAACCCCTGCCTTTGCTTTTAATCTTCAACTCCAAACCCAACACTTTGGAATTGAATTAGCAGTACAAGCTACAGTAGGATTTCCTATCTTCCTGCTGGTCATGTTTTCCCCATCCATTCTAGCAACCATGAAGAGTTTGTACAAAGGGGAAGAAGAGATGCTGAACAAGAGATCCCAAATGTCCCCCACAGCCACATCCACAGCTGTGCAGCCTCCAGAAACCCTGCCTGAAGCAGGGCTGAGAGCATGTCTCTGCAACAGCCCATCACACTCAGGAGGGCTCCTCATCTGCTGGTGCAGCTCTGGCTGTCATGGGACTCCAAGGACAGCATCAAGCTCTCCAGAATTTTATGTTCTTTTACTTTTTGGCTAACAAATAAACAGCATATGAACCTGAAAGTTCAGTGTTTGTATGGGTCTGAGCTGATGTCCCTACTGGAAGTCCAGCAGGATCATTTATCAGTTGATATTTTGAAGACATGATGATGGATTCATCTGTTCCCACTCGTTTACTGGCAGTGCAGAAGTTAGCAAGAAGAGATTTGTTCACAAAGTCTGATTCATTGCCTGAAGGGAAGAGACTGTGCTCTTCTTCGGAAATGGATTAGCACCTATACATTGTGTAACCAACTCCTGTTTCATAACACACCGTGCAAAGCACACCCATTGCAGTTGATCCTCTGATGCTAGCTGCTTTACCTGTTTTCTCCTGCCTGAAGAAATCTAGCATATGTCCACTCTTAGCTAGCAATGGCAGATAATGCAGTCTCAAAAACTCCCATTACTCCTGATTTCAGACGCAACACAACCTAGAAAACATGAGGTAATATCAGACAGGATTTTGCTCTTCAGACAGCACTAAAAGGCTCAGCTGCTAAGACAGCACACAGAGCAGCCCATGCAATGCTCTGGTAGATCTGACACACACTTTTGGAGCTTAATTAGAATTATTCTGACTGAATGGGACATATAATAGGGTTCAGTGGTACAGAATAAAATGCATCATTTCACTGCAGCAAAAAAAGTATCAACCTCTTAATTCTAGTCTTTAAATAACTTTATTCCAGGCCTATGGTACAATAAAGCCAAAGGTATAGATTTTGACTTGACAAAGAACAGTTGATTTTGAGCCAGCTGTAGTCCTCCCTTCCCCATGTTAGTACTACTGCATTCCCATACTTCACACTCTAGTTTTTACCAGTATCTGCTGCTGCCTGTGCTAAAGTAAGCTGTTACCATGGCATGGTATATCAAAAACATTAGAGATCATTAAACTCCAGAAGCCAAATGCAACGCTTTTCAGAAAAGGCCTTTTCACCTCCCCTCAAACTCCTGGACATCAGAAAACAGGCTACATTCAGGCTGCTGCCGACCAAAGCCTCCTGTGCCACAGAACTTTAAAGCAATGGGACAAACAGGACAAGAGCAGGTACAAGGGCTGTATGCCTGATGTTGGAGGAAAGCACAAGCATAAGTGGGCATGAGCTTTCTTACTGGACTTGAAATAATTGCAGAAGTGCAGTCAGCCTTTAACAGCTTATTTCTAGCAGAGCTGCTGAAACAACCAGTGAAGCAAAGGCGTGATTGGTTAAGTCCAGTCAAGACACCATGTAGAGGATCTCCTGGGCCACCAGAATGCTGCAATTGTCTTTAGTCAACCCTGCATGCAGCAGAAGCCAGGATGGACCACAGTCTATGTCCGCACCATCAAAGCGCAAAACATCCCCTCAAAAATTTTTCTTTCATTCTAACCCATGCACATGGTGCTGCAGAACATGAGGCCTTTGCAACCTCAACTTGGACCACTCATTGGATGACTCCATAGCCCACATTTGCTCAAGCAAAACACAGAGCTGAAAGGAGGAACAGAATTTCTCTGTATCAAACAGGAAATCAGAGATGGAGTAGGGGAATGAGAAGATACAGCTTAGTAACACTAAGGATCAAGAATAAAGTATGTAAAGTAAGGATAATTCAGCACATAAGCAAAATGAGTGCAAACTAGTTACAAATGAAATTTAAGCCCTCATTTCCAGTTTCACAACACAGATTCCTAAAGTTTCCAACATACATAAAGGGAGCAAAATACTTAATGAGGACCTGTCTCTTAAAAGGGATTACATCACATGGTTTTCCAAGATAAAGGGCAATTGTATTAAATTAAAAGGCAATCCCTTCTGGATTCCCCTTCTCGGAGGGGCATCCAAATCATGAAGCATCTATGAGATAAACTTTGCTGTACTACTTCAGAAAGGCTAAACAGCAACAAGAAAGAAAACATCAGAACAGATAATTTTCAGTGCTCTCCTGTTTCATCTTTCTTGGAACACAGTAAACCTACTGGATTTCCTGTTCTATATGCCTACATGTTTTTTGTTCCAAGCCACAGATAAGCTAACTAGCATGGCAGTCAGAGACTACCTATATATCTAAATTTTGAAACCACTATACCAGGAGAATATATACCACTACTCTGAACTAATAGCAAAACTCTCTCATTTCCCATCTTCTAGCATGTGTTAGCTGGCATGAATGCAATTATGCTTTTGCTATACCTTATTACCTTTTAAGCTGAAGTGAAAGCTTTAGCATCAACTTATATCTTAGTAGAGCTTTTCTTTTTTAAATAAAAAAATTAAAAGATCTATTTACTTTAAAACCCTAAAGTACTCCACAAGGCAGATTCACCACCTACTTAAAAAATACAATGCAGCCTTTATTTGCTATTGTAAGTGAATTCGAAGCCAAAGGTATTCTGAACACAGGCAAGAATCTTCTCTCTATATCCCTTCAGAAAAGGGCACTATATTTGTTCCATCATTTGAATCCAGATAATTCTAATCCAGATAATTCAACCTGGTGGCAAAATAGGCCAATTCACATTAGGACAGCAGTTTCTCAGGTTTCTCTCCATGGGACTTAACTCCTAAGGAAACCAAGATTACAGATTTGTAAAGGTCAAAAGCATTGCCTTCTGGGTCTGATCGATCACTACAGTTATTTCAAAAACCTGATAAAAAAAAAAAATTGACCTTTTACTCTCTTTTAAAGTAAGAGGGAATAGTATAGGTCGTGGAGAAGAAAAGACAATGTTAGATCAAACGTCTCTGTAAACTTGGCAGCACAACAGCAGTACTCTTCTACCCAGAACTGTGCTTTGGCAGTGCCTTTGATTCAGTGCTCAAAACCTTAAGAGTTCCCTGAAAAACTCAGTTTAGTGGTGAATACACATGGTATGACAAGCAAAGCCCATATGTTCAATGTCTGGCCAAGGTTAGTTACACAACGCTATTTCCTGCAGCCTAAGAGACAAATTAAAACACCACTTTTTTTTTAACCCAGCCTCTACAACTGCTCTCCCTCTCCTCCCATTAGGATGACAGCTGTATTTCATCCATCTAAAATTTCAGCACAGCCTAACTTGCAAAATTTATTACCTGCTTTCTGAAAGCCAGATATCCATTCTGACCATTATTTTTGCAGTTTCAAGCCATCAGGCATGGAGTCTGTGACACATGAAGAACACTGAGAGATACATATGGTTTCATGATTATGTAAAGCTTCCTCCTTAAAGGGCTGCCTGGCAAACTTGTCTTGCTTCTCCTTTCATGAAACTGTCCTTTTCCTTCCCCAGACTTGCTCCAGCCACTCAGCCAACTTGCTTACTGGGGTACTTGCCATTTCTGTGTGGATGCTTGTTTTATAGTTTTCCCATTTACTGCATTTCATACTTCACCTCACAAAGTACAAAAAAGGAAGTTTTATGTTCTTTCCTAAAAAGACCCATGAAGGTTAAGACTCTGCTGAACATGTTGCATCCTGCTGCATGTAGCTATTCTCAGCATTCCACCACTTCTGTCCCCTTCCATGGTGCCCATTCCAGCCTGCTGCATCCTGCAGTGCCACGCCTGCATCCGTCACTCCCTCACATCATATGCAGAAGGGAAACCACTGTAGTTTTCCTTGCTGCTGTCTTTGCAACAGAGCACACTAGGGAGTACTGCAATATTCATCAAATCCCTGGGCAAATACATGCAAATACTGGCAGAGTTTTATATAAACCCGCTTGTATTTCACAGGCATTTGACAGAAGCACCTTGGGCAAGGCAATAAAACATGGCTTCTGGGGTTGTTTTTATGTGAATAGCCTTCCAATGCATGAGAGGTTACAGGGCACAAAAAACAATGACGCACAGAAGACACCTGTGCAAATGCCAGTTGCTTTCCTTAGAGCATTATGCATCATTTACAAAGCTTTTAGAGCTCTTTAACACAGAAGCACATTCATGTCTGCATTACACCTTCCCATCCTCTCCTTCCCATTTGTTCTCTGATCCACTAAGTATTTTCTAACTTCTCTTAAGACTGTGTCCTGGGTTCAGCAGTAGCAGTCATTTTTCTCCTTCTTGGTAGCTGGTGTAGTGCAGTGTTTTGACTTTCAGCTCGGGAACAGAGCTGATAACAAGGATGTTTTGGTTTGGCCAAGGACTTTGTGAGCCTCATGCTCTGCCAGGGAGGAGGGGAGGCCAGGAGGAAGCAGAGACAGGACACCTGACCCAAACTGACCAAAGAGGTATTCCATACCACAGCACGTCATGCCCAGGAGGTAACTGGGAGTTAGCCGGAAGGGCTGGGAGTCTGCAGGGTTGGAGGAGGTATCGGTCAGAGCTTGGTTGGGCTGGGGGGGGGCGAGTTATCGGTTGGCTGGTGGTGAGATGATGTATTCTCTTCCCTTGTTATTTCCTTTATCATTATTATCATTGGTGGTAGCAGTAGTGATTTGTGTTATACCTTAGTTACAAACAGTATTTCACAAAATGTGTGCCACTTTTTGAGCAGCTGTCTTGCATGTATTATCACATAGCTGAAAGTTGTTGCTGGGAAACCCATGCACAGATCACTGTTAGCAGATACCATGCAGGAACAAGTGCAGCTGGAGGGAAGAAAAATAGAGTCTGCCTCAGTAACCAAAATCCTACAAGGTAGGTCAAACAAGCTACTGACATATTTCTATTGTGCTACAACGTCACATGCTATTTGAGACCTTCAGTCTGCTTAAGTGACCCACAATGAAAGGCCAGACTTACTGAACTAGTTTGACAGCTTCAAAACAGTTGCAATTCTTTTATTTTAAGGTATTGCAGTTGTTTAGTGCTGCAGCATCCTCCATCTTTAGCTTGAGGAGAAAAAATTACTAGTTTCCTGCAACACCTTTGTTTTTAGTTACATGCCAGCTCTGTACTGCACGTAGTCCATAACTGCCATTAGTTTTTCTTCCAGGGGCTGCAGAGCACACACAGTGGTGGCATTGTGCAGTCTCCTCTTGGCAAGGAGCATTGTTCAGCTGTAGAACTGGAGAGACTGCAGGGGAAGGTCACCAAGCCTGACAGACATGAGACATGCTGATGAGAGATGCAGTTTCTGTGCAAGCAGATACCAATGCATTTAAAATGGAGTCAGGGAAGACAAGAAATAAAACAAGAACTAGGTAATGTGGGAGATGGATTCAGCATCTCAAAACTTACTGCAATTCAAGCATTGTTCAGCAACTGGCAGAAAAAGAAGCTACCATAAGGCAAATAGAAGGCATATTAAGTAGGTTTTCTTACTCCAAATAAAGCTTGTAAGATAAGATACATGCATCTAGACCTTTATAGAAATGAATAATCCCTAAACCAGAGAAGTAAGTAAAAACCACTGCATCTCCGACTCTAAATACTCAAGCACCTTATGTTCAACTTTACTTTGATGCCTAACTGTGCAGCTGAAAGTGAATCTGTACAAGCTGTAGTCCAAGCCATGTTCTACCACATTTTCACAGTTAAGACGTGAACTTAATACAACTACAGGAGTTACACCAATTTGTGCACTGACCTGCATGATCTAGCATAGATCATGGATGGCTCAAATCAGGAAGACAAGACTAAGGGTTGTGCTTTAAATCTTTAAATGATACTAAGCACTCAGGGGAGAGCATCACAATGCAAAAGTTACACAAGCTCTGGTATCTCCTGGTGGGTCAAAGTGCCACAGAGGGTTAAAAAAATACATGACAAGTCTCCCACAAGTGATTAAGTAGAGCTTATGATCCTCAACAAGTACTCAGCAAACCATTTTATGTGCTAGTCCAGGATTTTGGCATCTCAACAGGATACATGTTAGTCAAACCAGGAACAGTTACGTTTCAACATCTGCAACAATTTCTGATTCCAACAGCTTTTGGACCTCTTGTTTTCTCTCAAACCTCTGGCCAGCATCCACTTCTCTCACTCAAGCAGCCAACACTAACCTCCACCCTGAGCTTTATTACTAACACAGTCATCAAGTTGCAACACATCCAATTAATTTTAAAAAATCCAGAGCAAAACAAGTTGCATTTACAGCAATAAGTCTCTTACAAGCCTTTGCACTGTTAATGTAGAGCTCCTTCATTTCCTTTCAACAATCTTGTTGGTGACTGATGTTTTTATCAAAATTTAAAGAACCTCCAGGCAGTGACAAGTCTTTTCACACCTGTGAAGAGCATGCACACCTTCATGGTGCCAATAACCTGGGTGTGAAACCTACAGGCTTAGACTGGTAAACATGCACAGACAGCAACAAAATCAGTTCTGCAGCCACACACAAAGCAGAGTGGCCATCGGTAACATAACCCTGTGCTCAGATGAGAATTACAGACCTATACTGCAACCATACTGCTGGGCAAAGGAGTCACTTTCTACCACTCCACCACAGGAGAAAGAAAACCCAGAAATTCCCAAGGGTCTGCCGTTCCTTGCATCCTACCTGGATGCAGCACTGAGTGAAGAATTCCATCTTTCCATTAGAGATATTTCACAGGCATGAATTATGTTCCTATACACTTTACGTACTGGATGTGGACAAGAAAACGACAAAGAGCAAAAGACTGCTTTTGATATGTTTAAGGGTGGAAAGATCACACTTGTCCACACTAGAAGGTATGCCAGCAGGACACCAAAGACAGCCCTTACGTTTCTCATCACATATGCACATTCCCATTCCTAGTTCACCATTAGTTTAGAAGAGTTGAGATTTCACCTACACAAGATGGTCATTCGGTTTTTGCACCCCCTAAAAATCCTGCTAGTTAGCATACCCCGCAGACAATCCCTGGACAACAGCTTAATCAACATTTAAAAACCACACCTGCATTTGAAGCCCTCAAACTGTAAACCAAACCTAGCAACAAGCTCTGCACAGTTTTCTTTATGTTAGATGAAGACACTAATATGAATGTCAACGACAAACATTCTGGGCTTACTGTTTATACAGCTATCGATACAAAGAAGCAGAGACATCTCAGTTCAAAAGGAACTTAATATGTGGTACAAGGTACTGGAGAAGACAAAGGTCTCTCTTCCATTATTAATATATATATATAAAATAATTTCTATGGCATAAATATTTTCTCCTGCATTTTGTCACCTTTCAGGAGAGAAGAATGCTTGGTTTTCAAAAAAGAAAGGACTTGGACAACTTCCAGTTGCTTACAAAAGCTTTTACCTTCTGTGGATACTTTAAGAACAGTTCTTGACTTCAACACCTATATTTCCAAGGTCTGCAGCATTTAAGTGAGCACAGAACCCATCCATAAGAGTGCACAGACCAGAGTTCATAACTGCCAGGAAAGTTGCCTACACAAGCGTATGTCTAAGTTTTCCTCACCTACAACATAGTTAGTGGAAAAAAAGATGGCTAGTGTCAAAATACACGACACCTACCTCCCTCCTGCCAGTCTTGCACAGTGACACATGATCAGCACATCAAGACACCCAGCTGAATTGGCCCTCACATCACTGGCAGGCTCTTGAGAAATATAGAAGTGTGGCAACACCACGCAGAACTGCTTGCACTGAAAGCTGGGTGAGTCAGTGCTCTTCTTCCACTGCATCCCCATGTTCAGGTGAGATTAGTGATACTAAATCTTCTCTGGAGCATGGAGTTAGACATGTCTGAACTTGACATGCCAGTGACCTAGTTTTCAGATATGCCCAACACCCACATCTCCCTCTGAAGGCAACACAAGACAAGGATGCTCAGTGACTTTGAAATGCTTTTTAATGCACAGGAAGCTGATGACAGCTTAGGGCCACCTGCACATGCAAGGAAAATCGCACTTGAGCTTCACATATAGCACCCAGGCCATGAAATGCTATGGATCACTCAAGATGCTACATGTTTGGGTATATGTGCCTGTTAATTCCGATGTTTGCTGGCAGGTGAAAGACCATGGATGAAAGCTAGTAATTTCTTTCTTACACCCCTCCTGCATCAGATTTATACATTATTGGATAACTTAACTCTCACCTGCCTAGACAGGTGCACCCCTTTTTCTTAGAAGAATAAGTATGTAAAACATACGGGTGATGCACACTGAAAAGAAACTCCAACCCTGCAGGTTATGTAAAGGTTAGAAAAATCTAGCTAAATATGTAAATCCCACTCCCAGAGATTCATCCCCCCCCCCCAGCCATTAGAGGAATGGCCACACACTCTATTATTACTCAGTTTTCATTTTATTTCTCAAAATACGTGCATGTATGTGCTACAAATACAATTATTCAGGGCTATATAATGCATGACTATCTCTGCAAGCTATAGCTGAAACCACTTCTGTGTCTTTTAAAACCACTTGTACCACACAAAATAGAGAACAGAGACAGCCTCTGCTTTGGAGGGCTTATAGGTATACAGCCACATTGTGCACTAAAGAAAATCTTTACAGTGGTACAGTTGTTGTGACTATTAAGACTACTAGCAACTTTGACAATGATATATGTTCAGCCATTAGCCAGCAAACCAATGGAGAACTCGTTCCTCTTCATCTCCTGAAGACCCATGTTCCCCAGCCTGAAGAGCAAGCACTGGAGATGGCAAGTTTTTCCTGTTGAAGTTCTCTGCAGAAATTTCAGAACATTTCTCTCATATGAACAGTACATGTCACAGGCTGGGAAGCAGGACCAAAACTCACTCGGTTAACAAGTAAAGAGGCAGACAGCATCTCCATAACTGTCTTTTACAGTTTTCGGGAATCTCTAAAAGCCCTCCACATTCCAAGGCTATTAAACAACTACATCAACACTAACATTAGAAGGCAGGTCCAAGCAGGAAAAGGCACCATAAGGATCTGCACAAACCTAATCATAAGCCACAAATATTGAAAGTCTGGTAAATTATGCTTCCACCACGGGTATCCTGAAACCTCCAAGTCTGACTTCCAACCTGCTATTCTTTCCAAATAAGATACATACTCTCAACCTTTTAATTACAATTAAAATGCTAATGTAGGTAGAAAATTAAAAAAAAAAGCTATCAATTAACATCTTCATACCTAAAGAAATAAAAGGCATGACTATAGCTTGTAGCATCTTGAAAACACTGCAAACCAGCCCCACAAGCAGGCAAATTACCTGGTTAGCACCTTCAAACAGAAAACAGCCTGGGAACCTCCAGATTTACTACAGTATTTTAACATCTGCAGAGCTATTCTGCATCATCATCAAAACTTTAGATATCTAGCAGCACATCTAGAAACAGATTTATTTACCCAGCTTCATCAGCAAGCAGGACCTAACTGACATGCACCCAGGGTTTGCTCTGGGACAGGAAAGGAAAGGGTGATGCTCATGAACTGGTGAGCATCACCAGTTTTCACACTAAGTGTTAAAACACCGTTTTCTGCTTTACCACTTGTTACTTGAACCTGACATGACAGTTACTAGTGAAACAAAGACCTCTGATCAATCCCTTTCTGTACGTATAATTATAAACTTGGAGCATCAACCTGTTTTCAGCAACTCATACGTTCTAAAACAGCAGAAGCTATGTATTTTGTCTATGGTGGGGGAGAGACAGACTGAGAGAATCTATATGAGAGCAAATTAATTTCAGGAATACTTTCTTACAGATAAACAGAATTGACTGAATAAGCGCAACAGCTACAGTAAGCCAAAACAAACTCAAGTTTTATTTAGCTTTCACAACAAACACATAAAAAACGTAAAGACAATAAAATCATGAGCACATAGTAATGTAAAACTGCTTTTTGACAGTGTACTTGTTTGAAGCAGCTCAGTTCCTCTTTCTATAAGGCATGAAAGTTCACTTGGAGTCCACAGCTTAGATGAACTGAAATGATCTTAAACTTGCACATTTTTGACCACTAGCTGAAAACTAACTCACAGTGAGGGCAAAGACAAGATGAAAGAAATACTGACAGTTTTCCAGAAAGCCAGTGGAGACATAAAAGCAGCTGCTCAGCAGGATAACAGGCATCCAAAAGAAACAGACCAGAATAAAACCCCAGCCTTAAGAATCAAAACATATTCACACAGTGGACAACGTTTGTCTTTCAAGCTGGGACACAGGTTACACCTGAGTTGCAAAGAAACTGCTTAGAATAACTATTTATGGTCCCTGGAAGGAAAAAAAAACGCTCTTACTTTAAAAGAAAACACCTTCAGGGCAGAGTTTTGAAGCTCCAGCTGCAGGGCTACATTGAGTTTGAGCTCTTTCAGAAGAGACAGGGCTGCCGCTGGGCAGCCTCAGACCTCGCACAGCCCAGTTAAACGGCCTGAAGACATTCTCCTCTTTGGCAGCTTTACAACAAGAGATTTAACTCCAAGATCTTATCACTGATACATGGTATTTTTAAACAATTACCAAGAAATGTCTGGAGAGGGGAATCAGGAACCAAAACTACTGTTCTAACTGAAGCCACAATCTTTAGGCAAGGTCAAAGACCTCCACAGCCTCCACAGAAATCTTTGTAATGCAGGTGATCTCAAATCCCATTTTAACCTGGTTAAGAAAAGTCACTCGAGTCCTGCAAGTTTCAGCAGCGCTCCAGCCCACTCACTGCCCTGACCCATGCTGCAGTGGAGGAGAAGACAGACACCAAGGTGAGACCCCCGAGCTCCTCCTCCTGCAGGACTCGATGTGACTGTCTTAAGCCATGTCCCTATGCTGGACCACCATGACCCTGGCTCTTGCCTGGAGTCTGTTGATGGAGTCAAAGCCACATCAGCAACAGTGGTGCTCTGTCACCACCATCATCACTGGTCATTCACCATCACCGCAGGACCTGCCACATCCCACCATCACTCCTCGGTGTTGGTGGTGGCCCATCACTGCCACCATCACAGACAAGTGATGGTGGGAGACGACAGCCACCACCACAGCCCCACAGGACCTGCAGACCCCCCATCCCCGGTACCTGTCCTCGGAGACGCTGATGACCCCATCCTCCTTGGGCACTATCGCTGCCATGTTCACCACCTCCTGCGAGCCCTCCACTTTGTGGAGCAGGAGGGGCTTGCGAGTCAGCGCCTTGGGCTGAGGCTCCGCCGCCATGGGCCTCGTGGGGCCAGCGGGCAAACGCCGCTGAACGGCCGGAGGAGGCTGCTGCCGGGGAAGGCGGCCCGCACTAGCTGAGCCCGACAGCAGATGAGACCTGGCCGAGGCGGGCGCCGCCGCGGGCTCCCTCGGAAGCAGGAACCAAAGCAGCGGCGGCGGCACCGCCCCCGAGCCGGTCTGGGCTGGGGCGGGCGGGGCGGGGCGGGGCGGGGTGGCCTGAGGGGCGGGAAAATGGCGGCCGCCCGCCGCCATCTCGTTGTGTTGGGTTGTGGTGTCCCAGCTGAGGAAACCCTCCGATCTGAACGGGGCTTAAACACACACCTCCTTCAATGACCGCCCTCCCAGCGGCTGTCCGGGCTGGGCGCGGGCACGCCTCAGGGGGCAGCCAGGTAAACGTGTCCCGCTTATGGCGACTGCCTAATGCTCCTCGATTGGCACGGTGAGGGTGTGTGGTGTCCGTCCCGTAGTCAAGTCGCTGCGCACCCTTTTGCGAAAGAAAGGGGTGTTTACGCTGCTTTTTCCAACCTGAGCTTATCTTGGGGACTGAAGGTCGGCATGTGAGGTAGAGGTGGGATTTCTGATGCTGCATTAGACCATAGGATCTCCCTGTACTGAACTTTGTGTAGCGTTTTCTGCATCAAACAACGTTTACACAGTTGCACAATTTCTATGTAAATTTCAGTATTCAGTGTTGAAAATGGGCGCATAAGACACAGGGCCAGTTTGGACAGAGGTGGCGGTCAGTGCAAGCCTTGTGGCCGGCAAGGGCTGTTGGTAGGTTTGCAGTGTGGCAGGGCTGCTTGAGCGACGGCAGTAGTCATTTATTGTCCAACAGCTCATTCCTAAGGGAAATGCAACAGATTTCCAGCAGCTCATTTTCCAGAAGGTGCTACTTTACGCTCACTTTTCCTGATGGATTCATTGAGGTCCGAGAAGGTCAGATAACATACCCAAATCTGTGCTAAAGCTAGTGAAAAAGAACTCCTCCTGAAGTATACACCAAACTTTCATAATCTGTCTCAGTCTGGAAAATCATGCTCAGTGTCTGAACTGTTGTCTTGCGTTGCAGAAGTAATAAGCAGATTGGAAAGCAATATGTGAGTTGTAATGTTACATGTGCTCACAATAAGATAATGAGCAACATTTCTCTGCAGGGAAGAAAAAAAAAAAAAAAGGTATAAAAACCCCAGAGATCAGGGGTTTACTTTTTCCCTGGGAGTGACACAGCAGCGTCAGCAACAGAACAAATCCTGGCTGCCCACTTGGCACTTATGTTGCTTACGTAGTAGATACAGGCAATAGAGGAAAGCTACAGTATTTTTTTATTTTTTATTTTTTTTTATTTTTTGTGGCAGAAACTATATTTTCACAATGTATAGTAATCTCTGTTACGTTAAACAAACAAGCAGTATCTGCAGGACCACAGCAAGACATTTACTCGACTTAACTATTAGAGGTACAGAAGTCTACTGTGGAGGGAAATGTCCAGTCAACAACATAATGGCTGTATAATAGCATATAGGAAATGAATCTGCATTCTCAAACAATTTCCCACAGGAAGTGTGATTGTACAAGATAACATCTCTTTCTTATAATTCTTAGAAGGAAATTGTTGCTAAAGAGGCAGAGACCAATCCTCTTACTGCTATGGATGATCCTGTGGTCCTAGGTTAGACCTACAGATAGAAATGTTTGCCTTGCTGCTTGATGAGATGAGATATGGGAGGTAGTCTCTGAAGACATCAATATACTTTATAGCTTTCAGAACGATAAAACTGAAGTCTGTCAAGGTCTGCTGGCCTTGTTGTTTTTGTTCAAGATTAGGCACTGTGCATTGCTGACAGATAAACTGAGAGTATGTTGGACACAAGTGACTGCAGGCTCTTGGGAGACCCAGAAGACTTTTTGCTAAATGTGCCTTTAAGGAAGCAAGTAATGGAGAAAATGAGTGGCTTTGATAGGCAAAAGTGTGGTTCACAGGACTGGAAATAGGTCCTGCATATTCCCCAAATTATCTGGATTTTCTTCAGTTGCCTGTTCAGACATATTACATTTCCCCATTAACCTTGTCTTTCCTGTATCTTTAAACAGGTTCAGGTCCAAGACTAATCCTTCAAGGTTTAAGACATTGAGGGAAAACACTGGAAGGTAGGCATGTATTCTGGACCAAAGCCAAATAACAATATGCTGAAAGGAAATATATGCTTTATATAAAGGTTTGATCTTTGTAAATAAGTTACCCTTTGGGGGGAGGAGGTGGAAGACAACACAATACAAGACTCCAGCAGTGGCCAGTCAAGATAAGAATCATAAGGGTGTGTTTTAGAGCTTATCTGTACTGCTGACTTCCTCTGCAAGACCAGGAAGGCACTTGAATAACAGATATGTGTCCTGAGGTTTAGTACATCACTTTACCAGGTGTGCAAACCTGAGGTCTTCCCTTATAAGAGGGGGAAATATGATTGGGAAATTATTGCGCACCAAAACAGTTTTGCTATGGCTGAGGGAAGAAAAAATACTGCACAGAAACCTGGGGAGAGGAGGAGGGGAAGCAGAGAAGAAATAGGTTTCAAAGTGAGACAGAAACCTGAAGCTTCCTCCTGCATTCCACCCAACAGGCTAAAAGAATAATGTCATAATGGTGGAAAAGGCATTGAAATTACCACCAAGATCTATCATTGTCACACACATTTAAACAAAAAACTTTTAAACAACAGTTTTCCCATATTGACAAAACTGATGGACAAAAGGATTTAAAGTTAGAATTGCTGTAGACATCAAGTTTTATGAACATATTCTGATGCAAAATTAGGGTTAGTTTAGAAAAGTGCTTTCCCTTATAACCAAAAAAAAAGAAAAAAAGAAAAGTCAAGAAAATAAATCTTACAAATACTTCCTAGCAGGTTTTTGTTTGTTTGTTGTTTTTTTTTTCTGTCACCACTTTCAGATCAAATCACATGGATTAAAACTATTGTTAGGACTGAAAGCAAGATGACTTAGTAACTGAATTTGAAGCCAAGAAAACCAAGCCTATCCAGTTCTTTTTCTGCATTTAAAATACCTGTAGGGTTAAGAATTAAATTATGTACCTCTGGTATGTGCTTTTTGAAGGAAATAACAATGACAGCATTTAAAGGTTCTTTTTCTTGTTAATATAAATTCCAAACTGGTGTGTGTGGTCACTAGGATGTTATGCTTGGTTTATTTGAGCTTTCTTGGAAGAGTATACCCATAATAGAGTGAAAAACAAGCTGAAAAATTCAGCTTACTTTATATCAATATTACCTTATCTTGTTTCTTAGTGTCATTTCTCTTACTTTGCTTTTTGGCGTATTGCCATGGTAAATGAAACATCCTTCCCTATGTTAGTTTTGTCCTTTATTTTCTTGATGTGGATTGACTTTTACTCCTTCGATTTGGATACAGCTGAATCGGGCTGCCTGCCTATGAGCCGTAACAGTGGCTCATGGGTTCACATACAGGATGACAACAGACCTCTGGGAAGAAGCAGTTTAAACTGATGCATTCACACAATGGAGCCACTTTCCATATCCTCGAACTGCACCCCAGAGTCTTGGAAGGCTTTCTCCAATTCCTTATTTGCAGTCTTGTTTGAAGCTTTAAGATTTGGAGCAAACTGAATTCCCCATCTTCTCCGGCAATTTGCTTTAAAAGCTACTCTCTGGCTCCATCTTCTGTTTTGTTCGTTGGTTGGTTTGTGGATTTTATTTATTTGCTTATTTATTTATTTAGGCATATCAGGGTAAGATTCTTGAGTTTTGCAAACTAAAATGTAGGTAATCACGTCTTGCGCGGCAATTGAGACAAGCAGGAGAGAACCCCGACCTGCAGGTGAAAAGGTTGGCCCAGAGAGGAGGGAGCTGAATGATAACGAGCTATGCTATCAGCCCTGTGTTTACGTATTCCTGTCTGCAAAGTTACTTCTGTTACAAGAGGAGGAGAAATGCTTTGGCCAGGAAGCGCAGAAATATGTTCTGTTTTGGCGTAATTGTAACTTCTCTGCAAAATGATGATCATTACATGATCTGGCAACACAGTGACATCTCTCATACCTTTCAGCTTAAACTGGCAAGCACAGGGGCCACTGAGTAAGAGAATTTAATAAATAGATTAGCCTCTTTATGGATACTAAGAAATACAGTCTTTTTATAAAGTGCTCAACAATAATAAAAGTAATATTAACAATCCAAAGAACAAGTCTTTAATAAAGAAAACTATTTTATGGTGATTAAATTTTAGGCCCAGACTATTCAACATATGCCCCTTTGAGCCATTAAGTAATCTGATTCCAGTTGCTCTTACTCTGCAAGAGGGGAACTCGTGTTGAAGCAAAACTGCACTTTGACTGATTCAGTGCTTAAACTTAAAACTGCTCTGTTACCAGTAAGCCAGATTTTGGCTTCAGAGGCCTCTTCCTCAGTCACCCTTGCAAACCCGAAGAATTTATATACACAAAAGGTAATCACATAAGAAAGGTAAAACCACTTGGCAACAAGTAGAGCTGCCTCTCAACAGCCATTGAATGTGGAATACGTTATTCTCTCCCTTGCTTTTCTTCCCTGCCTGTTCATAAACAAAATGTTTTCCAGCTTTGCAGTATATGGGATTTACAATTCCTTCAAACCTTGTACTACTGTGCACTTCTCTCCTTCTTCAGTTTTGTCTGCAATGATAGCCTTCATAAGATAGCTACTGAAAAATATTTTTAATTTCAGATGCTACATCATTCTTGGAAGCATGTGGGAAACAAATATAGATGAGCTCTTTATATAGAAAAGCAAACTTCACAGAGCACCAAAATGTTCTGTGGAAAATTCACTTGTCCATCTTGCTTAAAAATACAAAACTTGTTATAAAAATGCACCCTCAAATTTAGACATTGCTCATTATTTTGCTCTAGGTATTTACAGGCCACACAATGAATGGTACATCCTATCATGTTTCTATTAATAAGTCCTATACACTCATTCTAACAGTTTTATATTTCATTAATTTTGTTTTATGTAGGCACTCAGAAAATGAGGACATATCAGAAACATCTTGAATTCGCTGTAGGACAAAGTTGTGAAGAAAAAGATTAGCTTTAAGAAATATACATGTCAGTATCACTGTGCACCACCTTATTGAAGGGGAATACACTCATTTTTAGCTTCCATGCAAGTGCTGTTGGCTTTGTAACTGACTGTGAATATGTGAGAACAAAAAAAGTGATGCTGTGTCAGTGTGTGGGCTGCAAATGAGAACTCCTAGCTCATACATTTTGCCCCATAAGCAGTTCTAGCATTGTATGCAGTCTTATTGCTGTTTTCTTTGTCCTCATTGATCCTGCTATTACTCACATTTTGGGCTCCTAATTTGCAGTAAAAATCCCTCTGTAATTTAATTCGCTGTTTTCTTGGTGGAACTTTCTGACCACTAATTCTTGTAAGCTCGTTATTCCTCTATTTCTCTAGGCCTCAGGACTTCAGCACTTCGGTTTTGTTTTTTGTTTGTTTCTTTTTTCCTAAACCTTCCTTCCCTGTATGATATTGAAGAATCATGGAGTATCATGAATAAATACATTTTTGACTTGAAAACACACTTGAAAGGTTTCCTTTTCATTCATCTGAAGTATACAATTAAGAACAGGGAATATCATGGAACATTTTCTTTCAACAACTTTTCTCTTTCTGATACCTTTTTTGTCTCACCTTTACTATACATGGGGCGACAGTGAATGTTGTTAGGTGAACAAAATACTTTTTACCTTCTGAAACCTCATGAAGTTCAACAAGGCCAACTGCAAGGTCCTGCACCCAGGTTGGAGCAACCCCAATATCCATACAGACTGGGGGATGAATGAATTGAGAACAACCCTGTGGAGAAGGTCTTGGTGATAATCTAGATGTCATCTACCTGGACTTGTGCAAAGCATTCTACACTGTTCTGCATGACATCCTTGTCTATAAATTGAAGAGACATCAATTTGATGGATGGACCACTCGGTGGATAAAGAACTGGCTGGATGGCTGCACACAAAGAGTTGTGGTCAATGGCTCAATGTCCAGCTGGAGACCAGTAACGAGTGGTGTCCCTCAGGGATCGGTGTTGGGACCGGTCTTGTTTAACATGTTCGTTGCTGACATGGACAGTGGGATTGAGTGTGCCCTCAGCAAGTTTGCCGATGACACCGAGCTGTGTGGTTCGGTTGATACGCTGGAGGGAAGGAATGCCATCCAGAGGGACCTTGACATGCTTGTGAGGTGACCTGATGCCAACCTCATGAAGTTTAACCATGCCAAGTGCAAGGTCCTACACCTGGGTGGGAGCAATCCCAGGCACAGCTACAGGTTGGGCAGAGAAGAGATTCAGAGCAGCCCTGCGGAGAAAGACTTGTGGGTGCTGGTTGATGAGAAAATGAACATGAG